>NC_139006.1:74349813-74979258 GCF_964374135.1 Grampus griseus | reverse complement strand
GTGTTGGGTTTTTTAGGGCCACTCTTTCTAGGGCCAGCTCTCTTAGATTTAGGTAAAAAAGAGACTTTATTGGGAGGGGGTTGTCATTCTAGAGAAGCAAAAATGAGGGAAAGAGGGAAGTGAAGTGGGGAAGGAAGCAGCAGAAATACAAGGAGGTGTGTTACTAAGTAAGACAAGCTTCCCCAAAACACAACTGGCTCTTCAGGGCTGGTAACAGAGGCAGCATTTACGGCTATAGATCTCAGAACAGTCCTTGTGAGGGGGGCAGACAGGTGAGCTATTTATTTCCTGCTTCCTTCTGTCTCACATTTCCCATTGGTTGGGATGTGCTCTCATGGACATTAACTCCCTTACATTTCTGGGTTGAATTACTGGCCTCTTCATGTAGCTCTTGGGGAAGCTTGCAGTTTCAATCTCGTCAAATATTCAGGTGCTGAGGTTTCTCCTGGCTGGTTGTTCTTTTGTATTTGCTCACATATATGCCATTTCCAGTGCTCTTCATTGCTTCCTGTGGACAGGAGTTACTATCTGGTATTATTTCCTTTAAGCCTGGTGTATTTCCTTTAGTATATCTTGTAGGGCAGTTCTGCTTGCAACAAATCTCACATTATTTTTATTTTGTTCTGGGAATGTCATTATTTCACATTGATTTTTCAAGGTTCGTTTTGCTGGAGATAGAATTCTTGGCTGATAGATTTTCCTCCTTTAGCGCTTTGATTATGTGGTCCCTCTGCCTCCTGGTCCCATACTGTCTGATGGAAGTCAGCCATTATTCATGTTGTTCTTCCCTTTACATGACAAGTTGATTTTCTCTTCCTGCTTTCAAGATTTTTTTTTTGTCTTTGGCTCACATCAGTTTGATTATGATGTGTCTAGGTGTGGCTGTGTTTGTGTTTATCTTACATGGATTTTGTTGACCTTCTTGGATGTGTAGATTAATGTTTTCTATCAAATTTGAGTTTAAGGCCATTGTCTTTTCAAGTATTTTTTCTGTTCCTTTAATCTGTTTTCTTTTTCTAGGTTTCCCATTGCATATATGTTGGGATGCTTAATCTTGATCTTCAGTTCTCTGAGGCTTTGTTCATTTTCCTTCAGTGTTTTTCCTTTCTGTTCTTTGGACTGGGAAATTTTTATTATTCTGTTGTTCACTCATGCTTTATTCTCTAATCTCCAATCTGCTATTGATCCCATATAGTGAATTTTTCATTTGGGTTATTCTACTTTTCAACCCTGAAATTTCCATTTTTAAAATATGGGTTCTATTTCTCTATTGAGATTCCTTCTTTGTGGAATCATATTTTAATTCTTCAAGCATATTTATAATAGATACTTTGAAATTTTTTGTCTGGTGCATCCAACCTCTCAGTCCACTTGGAGTCAGTTTTTATTAAATGATTTTTTCTCCCTGAGGATGGGTCACATTTTCTTGTTTCTTTGCATGCCTTGTAATTTTTGGTTGAATGAATCCTGGACATTTTAATTAATGTTCTGTAACAACTCTGGAGTCTGATTTTTTTTAAATAATGTTTTTGGTAAATTACTTGGACATAATCTGTGGAATCTTGTTTTCCCCATTGTATGTAGCCACTAAAGTCTCTGGTCAGTTTATCTATTTTTGTTTGTATTTTTTAGCTAAACTTCATGAGGGTTGTTCCTATGTCTTCATAGCTTAGTGGTCAGTGAATGACTTGGGCAGAGGTTGGGCTCAAACTCTTTGATCCTGTAAGGCTTCAACCCTCCGCTGAGGTTGGAAGTGCAAAGTTCAGCCAGTTTTAAGTCTCGGTTTTTTCTTTTCCACTGGGCTTTCTTGGGATTCCCCACCACATGCATGTGTCTTGCAATCCAAAGATGTATGGAGAGCTTTCAAAGCCCTTTAGAAGCTCCCTCGTTTTTAGCTCTTAACCCCATCCATAACCACAATCTCAGGCTAGAAAAGAAGTAGCTTTTTCCTGATTGCTTCCTACTGAGGCCATCATTTTTAGTGAGAAAGCCATGTGTCACCCCTTTCCCCCATCCGTAATCCAAATAAAGATTGCTCCCTTTCAGGTGGCTGGTTTTCCAGTGATCCCTACTCTGGTAAGACTACCACTCCTGTCTACTGAGTTGGGGGTTGGGTACGTGACTAACCCCAGGCAACAAGGCCATAGACCTCTTTCTGTTCTTATCGGAAGCTCTAGTGGTTCTTCAAGATTAAGTACTTTATAATGTGCTGTCTGCTTTAGGTCTATTTCCAGAGCCCCATAATAGTTGCTTTGAACAATTTTGACCAGCTTTGCACTTTGTGTGTGTGTGTGTGTGTGTGTGTGTGTGTGTGTGTGTGTGTGTGATGATTTGCTGACCTCTTCACCCTGACACAACTGGAAGTTCATCTCCTAGTATACTTTTGCCTGCTGTTTTTCTTTCAATCTTTCTGTCTCACTTTGTTTTAATTTATCTTTTATAAAAATCAAGAGTTGGGTGTTCCTTTGTGATCTAGTGTTAAAAGGTTTTTTTCCTTTTTATTAAGAGAATTAAACTTGTTTACATTTACTGATTTGACACATAAGTTGTATTTGATCTTAGTATTGTTGTATTATTTTATGTAATATCTTCTGTTTTTGTAATGTTTTTAAAGTCTTAACTGTGTTTCCTGTTGGTCTATTAGTTTGTGTGTGTGTGTTTTTTTTTAATGGAATTTAGAGAAGGTTATATTTTTGTCCTAGTGGTTATCTTTATAATTAAATTATTATATAATAATAGCCTTAGTCTTATATTTCTTTAGTCAATATCTATTGATTTCTACAGCATGTAAACATGTTTCCCTTACCATTTTCTTTCTCTCTTTTTTACAACTCAATTTTAATTATTAGTATTTTCTTAGTGTTTACATTTGTATTGCTAACCTATGCTTATATTTTATCACTTTAATGATATTATTGAAATCCTTTGACTATTAACTCTACAGGTGAAATAATAATCTTCCTGTACATCCTACCTTTTAACCTCTTTCTTCTCCAAATAGTTGTATGATTCCTACACTGTGGGGAGATACAATATTTTCAATTTCTTTTATTACCTTGATCTTCACATTTGTTCTCTTCTTAGTTTTATAATTAATTATGTTCAATTCTCATTGCCAGTCCTTTTACCTTTTCTTCCCCAAGGTATTTCTTCATTGGCTAAAGTTGGTTTTCCAGCAGCGTACTGGAGAAGAACCTATGAGTAGCATACTCCTTGCATACTTGCATGTTCAAATGATTGTAGCTTCGCATCTGAAGCTACCATGAGTGGTTGCATACTTCATCCTTGACTTACACTTTCTTTTCTTGACTATATTTTCATATTGCCCCGCTTCTGGGACTGTATATTTCTGTAGAGACATTTGAGATCACTTTGTGACTTTTCCCTTTGTAAACAACTTAATCTTTATGCCTGGCTGTTCTGAGAGTCTGTCTTTATCTTTATACTACAATAACTTTACCAGGATGTGTCTTGTTGTTAACCACACTGACAGGCACATGATGAACCCTTTGGTATGCAGACTCAGGGAACTCTTCTTGAATTGTGTGCTTAAATATTTATTCTTTGGAATTGTTTCAGTATTATTCTTTAGCATCTCCAATTATGCATATTTTACATTTGCTTCGATTACTTTCCATAATCGTTTTTCCTCTAGGCCTTTGAAACGTTTTCTTTATTTCCTGTGCATTTTTCCACTGTATTATTTCTGTCCTTTAAGTCCCTAACAGTGTTTTCCACAGCGTTTATTTCTTCAGTGATTTTTGGTTATTCCACTGATGGCTTTTCCCTTCCCTTTTACTTATTTCCTGAGTTCTATCAGCTCACATTTTAATTTCTTCTGTTGCCTAAAAGGTAACTCTTTTACCTGAGTTTTGCATTTCTGCTTTGTGATCTTTCTTCATAGAGGTGATGTGTTAGTTTGCTAGGGCTGTCATAACAAAGTGCCGCAGACGGAGTGGTTTAAACAATTGAAATTTATTTCCTCACATTTCTGCAGGCTAGAAATCTGAGATCAAGGTGTTGATTCCTTCTGAGGCCTCTTTCCTTAGCTTATAGATGGCTATCTACCCCCTCTGTCCTCACTAGTCTTTCCTCTGTGTTGTCAGTGTCTTTATATCTTCTTTTTATAAGGACATCATATTGGATTAGGGCCCACTCCAGTGACCTCATTTAGCTTTACCACTTTAAAGATCTTATCTCCAGATACAGTAACATTCTGAGGTACTGGGGATTAGGTCTTCTGTGTATGAATTTGGCGGGGGCTAAGAGGGATGCAGTTCAGCCCATAGCAGGTGAATGCCTTGTTATTTTTTTGAATTCTTGTTAAATTATTTAGTTTTCATTTTAATCTGCCCTTTTGACTACATCTTCTGGTTAAATATTCTTTATCTAATGGTAAAATTTACTTTTTTTCCTTCATGTTTTTTACTTATAGTATTTTCATGTTGATTTAATATATTTCTCATTGAATGAGTTGAATTTTCCTGAACTGTTTTTCTGTTTAGGACTTCTGCCTGTGTATGTGGGGTGAGGTGGGTGGGAGTGGGTATGTGTGCATGGTAGCCTTCCAAAGGCTCCCTTCTGCCCTGCTCACAGAGAGGGACTGCTTTCTACAGCTGTGGCTCCTGAAAGTGAATCACTGGGGGTGCCTTCTTCCCTGTTTCTCAAAGTGAAATAAAACCCATCCAGGAGACTTCATTTTGTCAGCTTTCTCACCTCTACTTCCGCACGCATTTTAAAAAACCAGGTATATAGCCTTTGTGCTTCAGTGGTTTCACTTTAAGGAAGTTTTTTTTTTTTTTCCCCAATACTTTATAGGATTTGTATCATTGGGCCCTCTCAGCACTCTTAGCATTTCCTTTCTGCCTGACATCCTGTGTGGCTTTTGTTTTATTTCTGCTAATTTTGGAAGGCTTTATGTATGTTTATGAGTCAGTAGATTATGAATTTCTTTTAGTTTTACTGAAAGTAGAGTTTTAAGTTGTTTTTTTTTCTTGATTTTTAGGATAAGATGTGGAAAGCTAATTCTTATTCAGCCATGTTTATGATGGAAGTCAACTAGTAATTTATTGAGTGATTACTGTCTGCCAAACTCAGGGCTAAGTACTGCATATGGATTATATCCTATTTAATTCTTATCCTAGTGATAAGAAATAGGATGATAGATATTATAGATTAGCACTTTTATTTCCATTCTCTCTCCCTTTTAGAAATGTTAAATTGCTGCTATAGCTGAAAAGTTTATTCTACATTTCTCAGACTTCCTTACAACTCAGGTTTGTGTGTGAACTGATGCGCCTCCATACTATTTGGAATCCAGACATGAGGTGAAGTCCACATGCTTTTGCTTCTGCAGGGTCTGCGGTGGAGGCATTTGTTGTTGTGTAACAGTGATAACAGGGTGGTTGTAGAGAGGTAGAGTGTAGCATCCATTGTCTGGTGATGTGTTCTGAAAGCCTACAGTTGTGGTAGCGGCTTTGGATTTCTAGATCCTAGCAGAAATGGCGTGGGATTAGTAGTTGGGACGGTGGCTTCCTGATTCACTTGATTCCAAATTGTGGCAGAGACAGCAGCTCCCATGGAGGACCAGTGGTGTGGTATTGTCCTACTGGTGTCTCTTCTGAAACTCAGTCCAGAACATGCTCCTCCAGCCCTTCCTCACAAACTTTTGTAAACTCTTGTCTGACTCCAGAATCTCTCATCTAACTACTAAGATTGATCACAGATATCAAACATTTCTATAGGGTTAACTGTGTGTCAGACACTGTTTTGAGCACTTTAAATTTATTGACTCACTCTCACAATAATCCTATAAGCCAGGTATTTTTTTAAAATTATCTTTATTATGTATATAAGGAACTAAGAAACAGAAAGGCTGAAGAATTTTCCGGGGGCCACACAGGTCTACTCCAAAGTCCAAGTTCTTAATGACTCAGCTGCCTTCATCTCAAAAATGAGGTTTGCCTTTATTTTACATTTTGAGATTTTATTTATTATTATTTTATTTTATTTATTTATTGTTTCTGGCTGCATTGGGTCTTCGTTGCTCCTTGTGGGCTTTTCTCTGGTTGCGGCGAGCCGGGGCTACTCTTTGCAGTGTGTGGGCTTCTCATTGAGGTGGCTTCTCTTGTTGTGGAGCACGGGCTGTAGGCAAGCAGGCTTCAGTAGTTGTGGCACGCGGGCTTCAGTAGTTGTGGCTCGCACATTCTAGAGCTCAGGCTCAGTAGTTGTGGTGCACGGGCTTAGTTACTCTGCGGCATGTGGGATCTTCCCGGACCAGGGCTCGAACCCGTGTCCCCTGCATTGGCAGGTGGATTCTTAACCACTGCGCCACGAGGGAAGCCCGAGGTTTTCTTTTTTTAAGATCCAGTCTTAATTTTGTGAACAGTTGTTGGATATAGGTTTTATTTTTATAAATTCATCAGCTTGGTCCTATTCAAATTCTTCCTACTAGAATATTCTGAATAGCTCTTTAATATGTTGCCCATATAATGGAAATGGCACTGTCATAGAATTATGGAATATCAGGATTAGAAGAAGACCTATTAATTATTTAGTTCAAGGATTTGGATTCTCTCTATAAATTTTTTGCCTATTTATCAGTTTGCCTGGGAGGTTCAGCATTTTCTCCAGACAGCCATTCCATCTCCAGCCAGGATCTATTAGTAAAGTCTAACTAAGATTGAATTAAATATGCATTGTTCTGACGCCCATTCATTAACTCTTGGTAAATACATACCAGCTATTATTTCTGTTTCATATGATGGCTCTTTGATTATTTGAAGATAGTTATCATGCCTCCTGGAACCTTTCCTTTTCTTCTCTTTAGGTGACCTATTTCCAATTCCTTCAACACTTTGTCGGGATTTCCATTGGCTCCAACATACAGATTGCTCTGAATTTATTTGAACGAAGCACAGATTTAAAGTTGGGTGTGATTGGCAATGAACAGTCTAGGACCTCACCACCCTTGTCTTGGATATTGTATCCTTTGAAGAACTACATTGCATTATTGAATCATAATGAAATAAGAGTCAGTTAAATCTGTAACCCTTTTCGACTCATGCATCTGTTAGGATTGTTTCTTCCATTTCTTTGGGGCTGTTCCCTTGCTGTCTGTGCTCTAGCCACACTGGATTTCTCTCAGCTGGTTACTGTGCCATGGCCACATCTGCGTAGGGCTTTTACACAATTGTTCCCTCTGCCAGGCTGGTGTAGTCTTCTTTTTCCTGCTCCAATTCCCCTCACCCCTCTGTCATGATGCCTTCCCATTTGACTGGTTATTTGCAGCACACCCTAATGTTTTCCATGTATATGTTGTCAAGTGGGCAGCCTTTCCTGATATTCTGTCTATGTTAGGTCTCCCTAATCCATACTTCCAAGGCTCTGTGCTTCCACCTTCATGGACTTAGCTCACTCAAAATTATTTTAAATGTATAATTTTCATGCAAGATTAAGAGTTTATGACCTTTTTGTTTACCTGTCTATTCCCAGTTCCTGGGAGAGGTTCAAAATGCATATAATGACTAACTGATAATAATGGGACTTCAAATAATTTTCATTAACTATCATGTTGTTGGTTTTGACCCATTTAGTCCATCAAGATATTTGGGATTCATGTCTGTGTCACTGAGAATATTTGCCAATGTCACTAACAAATTTCATTCGCATGCCATTCATGTTCTTATCCAGTTGATGGCTAGCATCCTTTATCTTAATACTGGAAAGCTCCCTCCAGGCTGATGTCAACCCTCTGAATTATGCCCATTTAGATAAGATTGAATTCACTTTGCCTTATGACCATTCAATTCACATTTCTTAGTTTGTCTACATGATATTGAGATAGACATTAATTGCCTTTTTTGAATTTTGAAAAGAAAAAATAAATCCTATTACATTTCCCTGAAATATCTTGTCTTCTAAGCTCTCAAAAATTAGTCTAACTTAATTTAGTAAACATGCAGCTGGCTTGTAGTAAACACGCTTTCTTTTTCTAAGCTCTTACTAACTAATTTTTAAACAGAATCTTGCTTAAGATTATGCTCTATAATATACATATGTATAATTTTTGCAGAACTGAGAATGAGCAAGAGTCACAAAGCACCTTTTTTGTAATTATGTTTATCACTCTCAAGAAATTTGTCATCAACATACTATCTAATACACGATTCATATTCAAATCTCCCCCATCATCACAGTGATGTTCTTCAGAGAAAGATCCAAGTAAGGCTGATATGTTGCATTTAGTTCTCATGCCTCTTTAGTCTCCTCTAATCTGGAAGTTTCCCTGCCTTTTGCACCTTTTGCAACATTGAAAATTTTTGAAGAATTCAGTCTAGTTATTTTTTAGACTGTTTCTCAATTTGGGTTCATCTGATCATTTCCTCATGATCAGATTCTGGTTAACCATTTTTGGCAGAAATACCACGTAGGGGATGTGTTCTGCTCAGTGCATTACATCAGGGGACATGTGATGATCATTTATCTCATTGTTGGTGATTTTAATTTGATCTTCTGGTTAAGATGGTGTCCACCAAGTTTCTCCACTGTAAAGGTAACTTTATTTATTTGTATTTAAAAACTACTTTGTGGAGTGATATTTTGAAGTCTGCTCATTTTCTGAAATTAGACCTTTCTGTTCTCCACAACTTTTCCTTTTAGTGACTTTTCAAGAATGTTCGTTTGTACTCTCCATAAGAGAGTCAGTGGGTTCCTGCTGGGTCGCTCCATGGCGAGAGGAATTTGACTCTCAGCTATTCTCTAACAAGCTCTTCACCTAATATGAGCTTTATTTCTCTCTTGCCAATGTCTGTTCCATGGTATCACGCTGAAGATCAATCTCTTTGTAAGCAACAAAGTTGAGTAGTCTCCTTTTTCCTCTGTTATATGTTGAAATTTCACTATAACCCAAGCCACTATTGCTTTCTTGATATGTCCAGTTCCATCCCATCCAGCTATTTTACCAATTGTTTTGTTACCTCTGTCCTTTGCACACATTCTTGGCAGGCAGAGTACAAAGTACAGAGTATTGCACTTTGATTATTAGGTGCTACATTTGGAAATGTGTGCTATGCTTACCCACGAGAGGGTCATATTCTGGGCACTATCCTTCAGATGCTTGGAACCGAGGACAAAAACACTAGATTTATCATTAACTCATTAGTTTTCCTGGGATGTAGGCTTATTCCTCTTTTTCCTTTCTTTTTCTTCTGCGTTATATTCAATGGCACCATTTAACTGGAATTGCTTTTGCAAAGATCACCCAGCAGTTATTTTCTGCCTTATCTTACTGGGCAGTTCTGTACATGTGACCCTGTTGACCACTCTATCTTTCTAAAATTTCTCTACCCTCTGGCTTTCCAGACAGGACACTGTTTTATTCTCTGATAGACAACTGACCATCTCTGCTACACTATGATTGTAAGTTTTCTCAAACATTTATTAAAGTAATTGTCTCTTAAAATTTTGGCATGAAATATATTATTGCATATATATTTTAAATAATTTTTGTTTTACTTAATTGTGGAATCTTTTAATAGGACAAAAGCCCTCAAAATGATTCATTAGAAATCGTGTATGATGTCAAAGAAAAATTGCACCAGAGTTAAACAGGCAAGGAAGACTTTATTCTAGACTATTGCAATAGGGGAGAGAGAGTGAACTCAACTCTGCTGAAACAAAAAGTGAGACGGTTTTTAAGCTCTGAGGTGAGCTACTGGAAAAGTAGTGGAGGGCATTAGAAGGAAGTTTGGTCAGTGAGATTAGTCCATCTGTGTTGGCTATTGTCTCTTGTTCAAATTATCAGGTATCACCAGGTTATTGGCACTTCTCCCCTCCCACAGAGACTGGGAGACAGGGGTGCTGTCTTTTCTTAATGATGACGTTTCAAAGAGATGCTCTTCCAGGTCCTTGAAACAGAAACTCCTGGGTTATAAAACTGGCAGTATGGCTTTCCTGGTGGCACAGTGGTTGGTGGTCCGCCTGCCCATGTGGGGGGCGCGAATTCGTGCCCCAGTCCGGGAGGATCCCGCGTGCCGCGGAGCGGCTGGGCCCGTGGGCCGTGGCCACTGAGCCTGCGCGTCCGGGGCCTGTGCTCCGCGATGGGAGAGGCCACAGCGGTGGGAGGCCCGCGTGCCGCAAGGAAACAAAACAAAAAACAAAAAACTGGCCGGAGGCTGGAAGAAGATTTATCTACATTTCAAAGGAGCAGAGAAAGAATTTGCGTTTACAGGTTTTTTAAAAAGTAAGTGGTGTAAGAAAAGGAAGGTCAGGGGCCTGTATTCAGGAAGAAACCTGTCTGAGGTTTAGTCAAGCTGAGGGGAGCATCAAGGCATTTTGATCAGTGCAGAGTTAGGGCTTCTAGCATATCCGCCAATGCAAGAATCACCATTGACTCTGAGTTTTGAAACAAGTTCCTGCTCATATGCAGAGGCCAAGGTGAAAAAGGGAGCTCTCCACCTGAAGAGAATATTAAAGGAAGAGTCCAAAGGTGTGGACAGGGACAGGAGGTTCTGTGCTGGGAAGACAGGAGGCACCATGGCCCAGAAATTCAGTTTGTAATGATTTTGTTTCTGACCCACGGGAGGCTTTGATCTTGCCTCTGTGTGTTCCATACACAAAGAATTTTTATATTTTTATATCTTCTAATTAACTTTGAGGCCAGAGCCTTTGAGACTGAGAAAAAGCATAGTTATTAATTCCCACACTTCACACTTCCTTCTCCTCTCACAACTTCCCTGCTGTCCTTTATGTAGGGTTTTAATATGACCTTCCTGTCTTGGTATCGTTGTTCCTATGTTTAAATCCTGTTTTATACTATAAAGCTCTTACATTGAGGCTGTAGTTTCATTATTTTAGTTTTTGTTCAAATGACCTTGAAGTACCTGTAGAGAGAGCTAAAAATTCGTAAATATTTTAAATGGTTTAGGATTTTTATGGTATTCTTTTATTTTTCCAAAGACTTGATCTCTATCTTTCTTCATTTATAAATTTCTGAGTCTGATCTTATTCAACAAAATAGTTAATCTCCATGATTTCTGGTAATCTACCATTATCTTAGCATCTGATGGGCATGTAATTGCTCATTGTATTTGTTTGGAGCCCCAAAGAACAAAGGTTTTGCAATTTGGAAATATAATTTACTATTCCGTGACTCTTCATTTCCACCCAGATGCTGGCCCTTGTCTAAATGCAGATCAGTGGACATTGTGGGACTTGTTTAAATATGAACAAAGTCTAAAAATCTAATATGATGATAATTTTTTTCCTTACATTCTGAGGACAAACTGAAGTTTTGTGCAGAACGATGTATCGCTTGGTTAGCAAACACTGATTGTTTTCCTCCATCTTCAAGTCTCCAGTTGTTAACTGTTCAGTTTCTTTTGCTTCAAAGTTTTTGTTCTAAATTCTTTGTTTGAGATCTACACATAAGACAAAATATCTAACCAGATGATATTTAAAAAGTTTTGGTAGCACTGAGTTATGACTCAAATGACTCAAAATATTTGTAAAAAATTAGTGATCAGTAGTTTTTCCCACTAGCCTGTTGCATAGATTGCAGTAATTGTTTTGGCAGGCTTCTCAAGAACAGGAAAACTCATTCAAAACACTTTTATTTTCTGTACAAAACTGGAGACTTGATACAAAGATTGGCAGGAGTAGACTATTTCATGGAGGCCTTGTCTGTGAGCAAATGTGTAGAAGGATTTAGGGTCAGTTAACATTAATTTAGTGCCTATCAAACAACAAGTAATATAGTTTTACTTATGTGATTTCATTTAATGTTCCCCTACACCATAAGCAGTGGGTGTCATCTCTATTTTACACATAAATAATCTAAGTTTGAGGAGTTGAACAAGTTCAAATTTATGCAACCAGAGTTAGCTTGGACATTTTAGATACTTAATAAATAGCTGTCATGTATTAGCCTCTTCTGTCACAAAAAAGAGCTCTACAAAATGAATTATTTAACTAGTATAAGTCCAGTCCCCACAACTGAAAAAGGTATTATTATTATCCCCATTTTATAGGTATGTAAACTGAGTGCCAGAAAGGATGAAATGGTGTACTTAAGATTAAAGAGGTGGTAAAGGGCAGAGTTATGATTGACCCCAAGAATGGCAACTCCAGAGCCTGAACTCTGACACCATGCCCACCAGCTGGATGGTGTTTCCAGCATTGTCCACAAGGCGCTTGGAAAAAATGAAGGATGAGCTCATGGTCGTACCTGTGTGGGTATCCATCCTCCCTCCAAGATGGAGTAGGTGTGGTGGGTGGGTGGGGGGAGAGATTATGCACACAGCTCTGTGCCAGGTGATTTGCTGTCCGCAGCTGCTCCTGAGTCCTCCCTAGGCTGGACTGTTTCCAAGGAAACATGAAAAGGTGTTGGAAATTTGGATATAATATTCTGATCCTTATTGACAAGAAAAAAAAGTAAACACTTTGCAGTTATCTACTCCACTCAGACATTGTTTCCTACTGCTCTAGCCCCAGAACTGGGTTTTAGGGGGCAGCTGGTCAGTGGGGCTCCCGTCGCCTCTGTGTATGGAACTGGAGGATTATGACTCAGGGCCTCTTCTAATCTGTGTCTTTGCTTTCTGTATCATGCATGTATCACCAGGTTATTGGCACTTAGGCTGAAATTTGACAGATTTCATCTGATGTAGGCTTGTGGGTCTTCTCTCTGTTAGTAATGTACCCTGTTTCACACCAGACCCAATTCTCAAGTGAACTTAAGACCGTATTTTGTTCATTGCAGCCTAGATTACTACCTGGCATGATGGCATAGTGTCTACAGGTATAGACGCTGGTGCCTGGCTTCTTAGGCTCAAATCTCAGGGCTCCTGTGATACCTTGTCCAGGTTATTTAAACTCTTAGTGCTTCAGTTTCCTTGCCAAAAAAATAAGGATGGTACAGTAATAGTACTTATATCACAAGGTCTAAATAAGATAATACATTTAAAGTGCTAAAGAGCAGTGCTGACAAGTCATGTTACCTTGTAAGTATTATGATCAAATGGGATAGTATTAGGGATGTATGGAGGAATAGAATTAATATATAAAAGAATTAGAATAATTACTTAATATAATTACTTAATAAAATATTTAGCAAATATTAATTGAAAATCTATTGTGTGAGACATCATGCTGTTCAAAAATGTTTATATTTTGTCTGTGCCCTGAAGGATGTTACAATTTTTAAGAAATATAAGTTATAAATATATTTGAGATTTACGTGCCTGATAAGAATCATTTTATGAAAACATAGGGGAGGCAGAGAGGAGTTATTTCCTGTTGTTACAGTGAGGGGAGCATCATTAATCAGGATGGGGAGAATTTCAATTGATGGTATTTGGGTTTTGGTGGAAGATACCACTGGCAGAGGAAACCATATGAGCAAAAGCATGAGGCAATTTATATTTGGGGAATGATGCGTTCTGATAGGTGTCCTGCTGGAGAGTAGTGAAAGCCATTTGGATAAGTATAGAGACTGTGACTGTAGGGAAGCAAAGATAATAGTCACATGTGGTGTACGGGGTATGACTGGCCCTCATGGGAACTGGGCCAAGTGCTCCAGACTGTCCTCCCCATCTCTGCACTTCTGCTCTCCTCTCCTTTCTGCATTGCCAGGTTTTTTTCTTTCTTGCTCATCATTTCTTTTCCCTTCATCACTTCAGCTTGCTTTTCGGGTTGATGTAATCTTGACTTTATCTCTTTGGATCCTTTCAGTTTCAACAGCTGATGCCAACTGCTCAGCTTCAGGGCATCTAATATTCACATTCCTTGGAGGAATCTGCTTGATTACCCCATCGTTTCTTATCAGGACAAGGCATAGGCCACCGCCAGCCCAAGGATTGATTGCTTTGGGTCAGGTGCTGCCCTTTGTTCCATCAGCTGTGACTAGAGGTGGCAAGCTCATGTGACATAAAATATAACCTCCTAAACATCAAGGGCAGTTTCCCTTAGAACTGATGTGGGCCTGACAAAATGCTGAGGTTTGCTGTGGCTAATATACTCGGGAAAGTTATCAGGACTACAGATAGTCATTTGAATAATTCACAGAGCAATGCTGCTTGCAGTCATGAGAATGGATGGCATCACTGAAAAAATACCTTTACAAAGTGTAGGTAACATTTTGGGAATAGCTACATTTAATGGGTGAGAAGAGGCAGAGGTTTTAAGGTAAAGGCTGAGATGGTATAAAAAGGCATCCCCTGTCCCTGATCAGTGGTGGGAGAGGACACCGGGCCACTCCAGTTACGTCTGCAGCTGCACGGAGGAGCAAGGAACACAAGCTGGACCTGCTGTTGACCAATAAGATATGGAAGAAGGAAAGAAGCCAGCAGATCTATTTCTTGCCCTTCGTCCTCATCAAGGACTGTTTCAAGAAATAGTAGTTATATAGGCTTTGTGGAGACAACTGGCGCGATTGAGCAACCAGCTGTGTTTGTCCTGAGACTGTGGCCAGCACAGTAACACATCCCCATGGTTTTGCTTTCTCATTTCTTCTATTACTGCTTTTTCCCCTTATTTTTGGGTTTTCCCTCTTCATTCCCCGAAGCATTAGCTGATATGTTTTTCCTCAGGCTCAATTTTCAAGGGAACCTGGGATAAAACACCTTCATTAAATATATCAACCATTGCTCACAGCATACGGGACATCCAGAGGTAATAAGTTACACTCTAGTCTGGTGTTTCCCAAGGTGTGGTCCTTCAGCCAGCAGTATCAGCATCATCTAGGGATTTGTTAGAAATACAAATTCTTAGGCTTTGCAAAAGTCTTGCTGTACCTACTGAATCAAAAATTCCAATTGATTTTAATGCATGCTAATATTTGAAAACCACTGCTATAGTCCAGGGGTGGGCAAACTTTTGTCTGTGAGCCAGCTGTTTGTTTTTGTGAATAAAGTTTTATTGAAATACAGCCACACTCACTTGTTTACTTATAGCCTACAGCTGCTTTTGTGCTACAAGGCAGAGTTGAGTAGCTGAGACAAATATTTACTATGTAGCCCTTTAGGAAATGGTTTGCCAGCCCTGCTGTAGTCCAACCCTGAACTTCTGTTTCCCTCGGGAACTGACTCTTTTCAGGAGTCAGTGGTTTTCTTTCCCAAACTTGTTTGTGCCAGTGTTCTTGTTATTGCAGCCCCTTAACTTAATTGCATTTATATCAACCCATGTCATATGAATTCAAAAAAGAAGTAGGGATTTGGGGTTTTGCCTTCATGAAAACTAAGTCAAATGTTTTGTAGAGGCATGGGGTTAGTAGCTAAAATACATTACTGTAAAACTAGGTGTGTCCAATATAACCATATTTACCAGAAGGAGATAATAAAAATCCAGAAGGATTTTGCATTCATTTTGTGTTTAGATTCTGACTCCACTTTAAAGGAACCGGAACTGGGAATTGAGGAAATGCACTAGGGGTGTGGTTTAGGAAAGAATGGTCTTTTAGAATATCTATCAGAAGAATCATACTCAAAAAATGGCTTAATCCTATAAAAAGATTGGTGAATAAATACATATCATATTTCAAATTAATGAAAAGTATAGATTTTTATGATTTAAGCATTAAATAACCTTCTTGATTGAGTAGTCAGGATACTGACAGAGGCATGGAAGAGGGCTTCTTGTAGGTGTATTAGAAGCACAATGTCCGCATGTCATGCCCACAGGCACCTACAACTCTGTTTCTGTCCTTCACCAGGGTACACAGAAGAGTTTCTCAAATGTGTTCTTTGAGCTTATGCAGTAGAATCACCTTATTAAAATATAGATGTTTGGAAAGATCCCTGGGAATCTTAAGTTTAAAAGCCTCCGTATGATTCTTAAACATGCTAAAGAACCAGTGGTACAGATAATCACTTATTTAATTATTTACGTTCAAGTCATGAAATATAATGCAATCCAAACTCAGAAGGACTATATGAAAACAGCTAATGCTTATCTTCTCCTAATTTCACCCATTAAAAAGTTGTTTTTGTGTTATTTGTAGCCCTCTTTAAATTCCTTTGGTAGCAAATGATGGATAAATAGGTAGACAGGTGTTAGTCTTGCTCCCATTTACTCTGCAAAAGCCTGCATCAGACAGTGAGTTTTAGTAGTTTGAGGAGCCCCAGAATTGAACTACCTAAACCCTAAAGCTATAAAGGTATAAAGTGTAAAATAGAATATAGATGTGAGCATGAATGTCCATATGAATGCATAACAGGATGTTAATCTTTACATCTTGTCCAAGGCACCTACACAGAATAGATGTTCAATGTGAAAGTGGAGTGGCAACTCCAGGACTGAGAACTGCTGAGATGGTTCTAAATCCACGAGGAGACACTTCCGGGTGGAGAGAGTACAGAAGAGGGTTCCTTGACTGGCTCTTCTTGGGGAATTATTACTATCTTGGAACAGTGCTGCCTCCTATTTCGAGTGGGGAGCAGGGAGGGACCCCTTGCAAAGCCCAGTTTCATGGAGTTTGAGGTCTGGTGCTTGACTCATGTTTGAGAAAGTAAGAGCAACATGGAACGTGGTGCATTAGCGGGGAGAAAATAAGGGGAGGAAGCGGGGGATGGGGAGAGGGAGAGGGAGAGAGGGAGGGGGAAGAAGGCTGACTGGGGATTAACTACCTCCCACCAGGGAAGTGTTTCCTGAAGGCGCCCCGTGGGTGTGTGGGAGGAGAGCTAGGCTGCTGCAGCCTCCGTGGGCCCTCACCAGGAACACTAGGACGTGCGGGGACACCAGCAGTGAGAGCGCGTTAGCACAGCAGACCCGACGGCAGGACAGAAGAGCCTTGGTCAGAGGATCCTAGCAGGGACCCTGTCAAGAATCCCTTGAAAGCTTCCACGGGAGGGAGAGTGAGCCTCAAATGGCTGTTGCAGCAGGAGAGCTCAAAATCCCTTTACTGCAGAAGCCGTTCTCAGCCAGTAAGGATCTCCTGTTCCATTTCTTCCTTGTTTCCCCCTCTCCCAATCTCAACACTGGTGAGTAGGGGGCAAATGAGTAGAGAAAGAATGCAGACTCTGACAACAGCTCTCTCCTTAAAAGGGGTGGTAAGCCTGCCTCCAACCTAAGGATGAGTCAAGAACCCTGGACCCTGGAGTTTTCTTCCAGGACTGGGGAGGATCATCCCACTGAGCAAATCCAAAGGAAGTTTGGGAAAGAAAAAAATAAGCTGTATTTTAATTGCATCCACCATGTGCCTGGTCAGCATGCCAATTACTCGTGACACTTTGGAACAAAACAATTTTGAACTGCAAGGGTCCACATATACCCGGATTTTTTTTTTCAGTAGTAAATACTACAGTACTACACAATCCGAGGTTGGTTGAATCCTCAGATATGGAGGAACTGAGTACGGGGAAGGCCAACTCTAAGTTGCAGGCAAATTTTCGACTGCGTGGAAGGTGGGTGACCCTAACATCTGCATCGTTCAAGGGTCAGCTGTACATATGTATATACATATGTACAGCATGTATATACATGCTGGTCCCGAAGATAATGGCTATATAAAGACATTCACAGAGCAGCCTAAGGCTCTCAAAGTTTGGAGGGGGGAATTTTGGAGGCATTTAGCCATGTTGCTGTCACCTGAGTATTTTTACCAAATCACTTGAAGAAAAACCTGACAAAAAAGCTTCTTTGTAGCAGTTGTGCCATGAAACCATCTTTAGGATGATCACTTTTCAGGGCAGATACAATCAATCATCTGCCTGAGACAGTCTTTTACTAAAGGTCAGACAAATTTTTCCTAGACACCATGGAGAGAAATATTTAAAAACTCAAATCATTGTCTGCAATGTCAAAGGTATTATTTTGAGCTTACATCATTCTTCTGAACTTAGCACCATATAAATTGTCATCTTACGTCACCTGCTAAGTGATCTTGTATTTTCCTGTATTCCAAGTTTGAAAGTCACATTAAAATATTCCCTTACCTGCAAATCAAGCCAACTGCCTGTACTGTGCATTTCCTGTTTGTGGTTTCATATCTGCTTTCTCCCTTTTCTCACCAGCTCTGAGGGTCTGCCTCAGGCTTCCTTGTCTTCTGGCCTCTGGTTACAGCAGGACAGAGGGAAATCTGAGTGAGGTTGGGGCATTTTAACTCAGCTCTCGCCCTGAGGGGCTCCCCGTGCTGACCAAGGACCCTGTTCCTATCAGGGGTCTCTCCTCACAGCCTGGGTGGGGATGGTAACTTAGATCTGTTCCTAATGGGATTCCCTCGTATCCCTTGTGGCCCCTCACACCTTTGTATATATTTATTAAACTTTCCTTAGATTATCTAATCTGAGTGCCCTCTGCATCTGGCCAAGACCCTGGTTTATATCCTATTTTGTTTGTCATTTAGCATATAAAAGCATAATGTATATTTAAGACATTATTTTCATAAAGAGAAAAGGGTCATAGGAATCATAGGGTTTACTTATCTTTTATTCCTTTCTAACTTTCATGTTAGGATTTGAGAATGTCTGTTTCTTACTTGATCTCAGACTTTCCTGCTGTTTTCCCAACTTAACTTTGAATTGAGGCAAAACCTCAAAGTTCCAGGGATAACTTTGGAGAGGGGGGTGGATAAGAGCAGAGTGGACAAGGCCCAGGACCCTTCTTCGAAGCTTCCGCCAGAATAGCTTCCTTTTCATCTGTTCTCTAGGTTGAGCTTCTTTGTAAGAATAAGTTTGTAAGTTTGATAAAAGAATTCCACTGTTTAAAATGTGCGAAAATCAGTAGGTTAAGGCATGGAATATTCCCTGTGAAGTGTAAATCATTGACCTGAAAGGGCTAATACCTTATTGGCCATTACCAATTAGTCAGAATCATTCCTAAGTAGGGCTTAGGAGTGTGTAGATCTGGGTTGAATTCGTCGATCTTCGTGTTTGTAGGGACTCAAGGAAGGTGATGTGGTCAAACTCAGGAGGAAAGCTGAAAAGACAAAGGATGAGTTCCCCATGTGAGGACAAAAAGGTGCTGTACCCATTTTTTCCTGACTCTTAGAATGGCCAGCCTGTTGAAGACAAGGGGCTGCACCACAGGGCAGAAATGGTCTCAAGCAGAAGCAGTGCCTGATGACTGGCACTTAGGAAGTTTGTTATGAAGAAAGAGATTGGTTGGAGCTCATCATTATCTAGTCATTATTCATGCCTGAAAGCTGGAAATCATCCCCTGGGCGTCCTCCCTCAGTCCCACATCCAATCCATCATCAGGTTTATTGATTCTCCTTTTGAATATCTCTCAATACTGTTGCTTCTCTCCATGTTATTTCTTCTGCCTTGCTTCTTCTTCTTCTCTTTTGTCACTGTACTTAATTTTTCAGCATCAGTTAAAAGGTTACCCTTCAGAGAAGTCTTCTCTAAATCTTCTAGTTTAAATCTGTCCCCCATTATGATCTGTTATTATATTCTTTAATTTTCCTTCAGAGCTCTTGACATGAGTTTTAATGATAAATTTATTTGTGGTTACTGGTTTAGTATGTGAATCTCTCAATACTTTTACCTTAGTGAAGAAATATGACTCTTCTGGTTACCCTTGTATTCTTGGCACATAGAACAGTGTCTGGCATATAGTAGGTGCTCAGTAAATATTTATTAATTTGATGGATTAATCCTAACTTCTCTCCCCTTTACCCAAACTTCCAGGCTCCCAGTTATGTCACTTATCTCTTCTGTATCTCTCAAATTCCTCTCCTTTCTGTTCCTTCCTGCCACCTGTAATGTCACTACTGTAGGTTATGCTCCACCCTCTCTCACCTGGACAACTGTAACTGCCTCCATGCTCGACTCCCTGATTCTACTTTTGCCTCTGCCAAGACATCTTTCACATCATAGCTAGTAGGATGCCCTCAGTAGGATGCCCAAGCCCTTTAACTTGGCTGAAGGCCCTTCTTGATTTGACAACTGCTTCCTCTCTAGCCATATCTCCTAGTTTATCTTCTCCAGACATATTGAACTGGTTTCTAAATCTTTGGTTCCTATTTCTTTACTTCTGAACTTGTGCACAGGCTATTTTTAAAGCCTGAGATCCTCCTTTCTTCATTTCCTCTTCCTCCTTTGCTCTCTCTTTTCTCCTTTCTTTCCATGGCTGACCCTCGTTCTTCCTTCAGGGTTCTCTTAGATGTCACTTCCTTTGGGAAGCTTTCTTTGGCTCCAGTTGCCATGCCTGGGTGTCACTGTCTCCTCTGTGGCTCTGAGAATTCCCTGTATATTTTCAATCACAGCACTTTTATACTGTCTTCCCTTTGCCAGTTCACATGTCTCTGTCTCTCACTAGATAGGAAAGTCTATATAGCAGGTACCAAGTGCATGGCCTTATGCACATACGGAATACTTCCCAGTGCTGAGTACATAGGAAGTACTTAATAAATTCTTATTAATGAACGAGTGGAAGGAAGATTTTGGTGAACAGGGGCTAGGGTGTTGTTTTAGAGGTAATACAAGTAGACAAGCTATGACAGTTACTAAGATATTTATTTATTTATTATTTTCTTATCACATTTCTCCTTCCTATTTTTACAAGCAGGTATCCAGACCTTGTAATTCCTTCACTCAGGGGCAGCTTAAAGTGGGTGTTAGTCAGTAGAAGTTTAAAGAAAGAAGGAACTGACTGAAACAAAGAGAGTACATTTATTTTTTTAGAAGCCAAATCTCTTTGAAGAAGTGATACTGTACAACTTAGAGAGAGAACATAAGGAGGGACATTTTTTGGAGGGGGTGAGAGAGGAAGGGAGAGAGTCTTCTAGAGTGTGTAAGTGGGAAGTATATCTGAGTCCTAAGAGTAGAATTTACTTTGTGATAGAGTCACGAGAAAATATCAAGACCTCAAGGGAAAAGACGTATAGTATGTGTAGGAAGTGAGCCTGTGGGGATGCTAGCACGTCCAGAGTCATTGGATATGTTCTTTGGGAGACCTCATTCTTAGCGGTTGTGCAAGGAAATCAAGTCAGATAAACAACATAAGTACATTAAATATATTGTTAAAATAGTTAAAAACCTTTTTTTAAAAAATAAAGTTCTTTTAGGGCTTTAATATCTTAGTATCCAGCCATATTTGCAGTTGTGCTGTCTGTCTACTGGAATGCCTGTCTCAGGGTTCTGGGTCTGGTTAGTAAGTAACAGAACCTGTGTGGGCTGTTGTTGTTATTGCTGTTGTCACGGGTATCCCTGATACAATGGACTCGCCATTGAGTCGCCATTGAGGGGGGATTACAGACTAGAGCAGTTCAAACATAAAAGAAGGGCCACAGGATAAAGTAAAGACAACTGGGAATAAAAACATCCTAGGGTTTTTCTAAGTCATTTTCTTTTGTTTTTTTTTAAATGTTTTTTAAAAAGTTTTATTTTATTTATTTATTTTTTATACAGCAGGTTCTTACTAGTTATCTATTTTATACATATTAGTGTATACATGTCAATCCCAATCTCCCAATTCATCCCCTGCCCCCCATGTAAGTTGTTTTCTAATTGTATAACTCTTGTTTGCTTTCAGATAATTAGACACATTTGGACTATTTCAGTACACTCATTTATTCATAAACATTTATCTTTTGTCTACTAGCATAAGCTAGACACTGGGGATTCATAGCTGAATAGAGCAGGGACATAGTACATTTGAGACCAGGGATAGATATTTTAATTTCAAACCGTGTTTTTAGAATGGAATTCTTACATTCTTCTTTGTCTAGAGAGGTTTATTTCATCCACAGTGCGTGCAGTAAACCAGGGGACTACTCTGGCAAGGGTAATGCTTTTTGGTGTTGCTTTCACTTCTGGATGACCCTACACTTTTGTAGCTGACATCAGTGATGGTTACCATGAGAATAAACTCTTCTAATCTGGCTTTGCCTACTCTGCTCTCTTCTTTCTGTACTTTTAGAGGAGTGCATGTGCACGTGCCTCCATTAGTATCTCTCTTTCTTGAAATAATATCTGCCAATTATTGAAATAGATTCAAAAACTGATCAGATTTACCTTATGGAGGGTGAATCACCCTTCTGATAACTAGTAGCATTTATTTCTTTGGAGAATTGATAAAAATGATCTGCAGAGGCATATTGAGTGATCTAGATATGGAAGTTTCTGGATCTTGAACAGGTTAGTTACAGAGCATACTTAATGCTACTGACATTAACTTTGCACAAACCCTGAAAGCCAAACTACCTGATCCATGTGGAATTGATTTCCAGATAAGAGTTCAGTTCGGTTTTACATCAGCCTCTTCAATGTCTGTAAAAATTGGTTCCTTACTTTACAATCAGGCAACCAGGATGCTAAGCAAAGGAACAAGAACAATCCTTAAAATTTGAAAAACTAAACTGAATTTGACTTTACTTGAAAATCTCTGGCTTGATCAGAGCCTTTGCCCCCAATGTCAAGTCAGACCCCATAGGTACTAACTTTGAATTTTGTTCATTCATCAAGTTTTTTTCCTTTTTTCATTTGTTCCTTTCCAATCAGATGCTACCAAGTAAAAATAAAAACAACAGACAAACAAACCCAACAACAAAAACATCAAGACCATGCCGGTTCTAGAGTACTTTTAATCTGGTAATGGGAATATCACCTACCACATGACATATGTTAATACATCAAATAGCATAAATATTGTTGTCTTTAATTAGAACATTAGGCAGAACTTCAGGATCATTATTGACTAGATTATTTTTCTTATTTATTAACTTTAAAATAGACTTAATAATCAAAACACAAATAAATTGATATTATTCATGCCTGCTTTTTCTTACCTCTTATAGTAGCACACTTCTGCTGCAATGAAAAGCTATAATTGCTGGTAGCATCAGTGTCAGATGAAAATCACTCAGTGTCATATTCTTATTTATGAATCACAATAATAATATAATTTAAAATATTTCTTTTCTTCTGGGGGAAAAATAATGTACTGTAACATTAAGCCTAAAAGCGCTGCTCAAAATCTAAGAGCATTGATACATTGCTTTCCTTTTTTAAGTTTTTTTTCAAGCCTAAACTACTATAATTCTCCTTTAACTGGTCTTCCCACTGGGCAAATATAACCTCCAAATGGTATAAAACTCTGCAGCTCTCTTTCTATTTGGAAGCTAGCTAAATTTGCATATATTCTCTTCAAGGAAGAATTTACCTTGCCTTCCAGGAAAGCTCCATGGTGATTTGAAAATGTTATCATTCAGTCTTTAGAACTCTGAAGTCTGGCTTCTACCTCCAGGACCTACAGATAGTACATACCCCACAGCTACTATACCAAGAGCCTCTTAAGGACTCTTAGCATTAATCAGATAGGTTTTAGTATCAAAGCTTTTGCATTTGTTGTCCTGACACTTGGAATATTTATCCTTTAGCCAGGAAATATTTGCTAGTCTGTTTTTAAGTTTCAAACAAGATGAAAGACACTTTTCATTTGAGTTTGCTACATAAAAATGTCCTAACTAGGTTTTGTTGTTTTTGTTTTTAAAGTTGGAAACTCTGTGGGAATAAATATGCTCTGGAGTGAAGAAGGAGTGTGCCAAGCTGGAGCCTAGATTAGATTTGTGTGGGTTGTTGAGGCCGATATTCAAAATGATACTTTAGCTGGAGTTATAGGGTTTGGTGAGTATATTGCAGAGTTTGGGATAAAAATGGATTGAATGCTCATGAAAAATGCCAGAAGAAAAACACTAGCTACTCCATTCAACTCAAGATAAAATGTATATTATAAACATTCATAAAGAAAACTTTGCTGCTTTGCTTGGGATTTATCTCACAGCACCAGGATTGTAAACTCCATCAAAAGACCCCAATGAATGATGCTGTGCGTCACTCATCCTTCACAGAGAGCTTGAATGTTACGTGCTCAGTGAAACCTTCCTAAACTCAACCCTCTTCCTCCTTCTGGAATCTCACCAAAACCCTCTTCCCACACCTCTTTTTTTTTTTTTTTTGTGGTATGCGGGCCTCTCACTGTTGTGGCCACTCCTGTTGCGGAGCACAGGCTCTGGACACACAGGCTCAGCGGCCATGGCTCACGGGCCCAGCCACTCCGCTGCATGTGGGATCTTCCCAGGCCGGGGCACGAACCCGTGTCCCCTGCATCGGCAGGCGGACTCTCAACCACTGCGCCACCAGGAAAGCCCAGCTGTTCAACTTCTTGTTTCCATCTCTGGAACATCAACATTTGGGGGATAGGAACCTAGTGTTGTTCATCTCATCTCTAGAGCCCAAGAACCTCTCTCATAGCTTAAAACATTTGCTGATGGTTAAACCGATAAGTGCACACATCAAGTTGAAGAGGTACTAGTTTGGAACATGAATCAAAGGCCAGTGTTGCTCATGAGATGGAGAGGAAAAAGTTCTAAGACTTGTGTGCATTCACTGAGGAGCAGAGGGGTACCTGGGAGTTACTCAGCTCCTATTATTTTTGTTCCTTCTGGTCAGATAGGACCAGTTTGGGTCATGATTACTGGCAGGCTCAGGTGGAAGCTGATACTGACTCTGGAATGTCTCTGTTGCCCAGAAGCTCCTAGTTGTTTTTTTTAATGCAATTCTCAAAGCTACCTCTGGCTTCATTCAGCACCTGGCTCATCCTTGTAACAAAAAGTGACCCCACAGAGGCTCTGTGGGTGTGCTCTTCCTAGGAGGTGGTCTTATATTGTGCAAAGAGAGTCCCAGCTGTGCTCCTCAGGATCTGTGCGGCCTTGACCAAACTGCATACTTCTCTGTGTCTATTTCATCAATAACATGTGGCTTAACCTATGTAATTCAAAGTGTTGCAAGGATTAAACGAGGTTAAATATGAATCACATCAATTACATTGCCCTGCACATCGCTGTGCCTCCAATGAAGGCTGCTTTCCCTCAGGGAGCACCTCCTCTCCCATGCTCACTCTCTGTGGGATGCACAGCATTCCTCTGCTGAATTGTATGTGCCTTGGAAGACAGGGACTTCCTAAAGGAAAAGATCACTGCTTGACTGCAAAGATGGATGGGTTTCTTTTTATCTGGGACCCTTCCTCTGAATCCCTGTGTTTCTGCAGAGTTGGGCTCAGGGCAGAGGTCACCAACTTCATCAGACACATCTTTGTGGGTACACAAGATCCTGAATTATAGTGATGACCTTTGAATCCAGGTGGCCTCATTGGGCTTGGATTCAGGGGAAGGCAGATGGGTGAAGGTGCCATCGTGAGCAGTATCCAGTTCTGCATAGTGGAGGGGAAACAATGGATCCATTTAAAGCAGTTGGGTGCCAGCAGGCCAGTGGGTGGTTCCATTCATGTTTAAGCAGGCAATGCCCTGGTCCTTAACTCCAGGAAGTCTGAATAGCCTAGATGTAGAGTAGAAGGCCATATTTGTCCTCTCATGTACACTGACTTCCCACGGAGTCTGTTGCTGGTCTTCTTGGGCATCAGAGGGGGCTTTGGCTTCTTGGAGGAATTGCAGCAGATCAGCATGACAGATTGATTAAGACAGATCACAGAAGCAAGCAAAGAAGCGGTCCAGGCAGCCAGTTAGAGTAGGAAGATCTGGTGGTAGAGCACAGTAGGTATCTAATTAAGAGGGCAAAGCCCCACAGGAAGAGACTGACTCTGTGTGTCGGCCTCTTCCTTTCCATATCACTGAGTCTAAATCAGTGCCTTTAATATCATAAGTGCCAAATAAATATTTGATGCTTGAAGCCATGAATTCATGCCAGGAGAAATAAGCAGAGAGTATCAGAAAAGAATTGAAAGTGAGCTAGGACTAATCAGTGGTAGGCTCTCCTTGTGGGAGGCCTGAGAGGATAGAGGGTTCCGGACCTAAATGAAGGCAAGAACTCAGACTTGGAGGAATAAGACAGGAGCTCAATTACTACAATGGGGTACAAGACTGAATCTTACACATAATGTATTTGGCATGATCCTGGTAACTGGGACCTGGGAACAGACTTGGAGTATATTTCAAATTGAGTCATTTTTGCTTGATTCCTACTGAATAATGGGCAAGAGTGTTGCATACACTTAAAATAAAGTCAGAGATTTTATATGTGAAGTAGTTTCTATTCTAAGTTTTTGAGTCAGATGCATTAAAGTAGAAAGGACTTTTTTTTTTCTTGTATTTAAGAGTGTGGACATTTGCTGACATTTGTTGATCACAAGATGCTGTTCTAAGAGCATAACATGTGTTAATTGATTTAATCCTTGCAACTCTATGGTGCAGATTCTGTTATCCCATGTTACAATAATGAAACTAAGGCCAAGAGAGGTTAAATAACTTTTTTAAAGGGTCAACTTTTTAAAGGTAACGTCTTATCAGCAGTCATGATGAGATTCCAATTCAAGTCTGGTTTCTTGATCCACTCATGACCACTGTTCTATGCTGCACTTTCTGTAGAGAAATATTACACCATCATCCTTGAAGTTAAGAGTTTAACAATTATTCTTTTGCAATACAGTTCCACTATTTTTGAGTTGGGTCCTTCTAAATTAAGCAAATAATTGGACAACTGTTTACTTTGTTTGGCCGTTAGATACAAGTAATAAGTGATCACCTTCTACCGGAAAAGACATTCTGAAGTCAACAGGTCCATGCATATATTGAATTGTAAAACTGTAACACTTATTTTATAAAGGAACTAATAAAAATAATACCATCAGTTGCTCTCTCTATTGCCAGTAATATTAAACCTTTACAGCATTCTTTGAAGAATCAATTTTGGAAACTAGGGAACTCTACTGAGCTTTAATTATTACTGCATTTTAAAACAGGAAAAAATTATGTGGCTAGCTAGACTATCTCAAGGATAAAAGACATTTACACTAATATGATTTTTTGTGGTAATTTATTTTAGAATTCTCAGTGGCAACATTAATCTTCAGTAACTTATTTGAGGTGATATTGGATTCCAAAAGTATTTTCAGAAAAATTTTACTGTAGTCCAATGAGAATTATATATCTTTATTTGAATGTTAAATGTTATAAAATAGCCAGTTTTACAGAAGCAAAAAGCATTTCTGATAGCCTAAAAGTTTAAGCAAAATTGTTGGCATTTGTTAAATTTGTTTTATTAATTTTCATTCTTTTTAGTAACTTTAAAAGTAACTCTTTCATAATATTTTAAGAACCTTTACATAAAATTCCAGGATTGAAATTTGTTTTAGTGAAAATGAAAACATGTCCTAATTATGAAATTATTTATTTCTGCAGTGGCATCACTTTTACATTTGAATATTATGTAAAGCAAATGTCACTTGAAAAGGAAAGAAGTTATCCATTGGATTTGTTACTTAGTTAACACAGGAACATGGAACCCATACAGGGATAATATTCTCCCACATATAACAACTGCAGTAACAGGTTGATGAATAGACCATAATAGCATTGGACTGAAAATCTAGACGAGTCATTTTAGGCTGCTGTAGAATTTGTAGTAATTAGGAGAATTGAAGTGCAAGGAGAAGTGTCTCCCACAAATCACCCCTTCATGACACTAGGTTAGTGTCACCTTTGCATACCAAGTAACTCCATGTACTCTCATTTCCACAAAGTTATATATGATGAGATGTTATTTCCCTCTGAAAAAGATTCCTAATGAGAACTTAGGTATACTTCATGAAGGCTCATATCTGGACTGAATTAATCTGCTCACAGATAGTGAATGATGGATTTTTTTTTCAGGTGTTGAGAAGGCGTTTGTATTGGGACAAACTCCCAACAATAGGGGTGTCTCTAGGAGTAGGAGAGTTATAATAAAGTGATTGGTGCAAAGTCTAACCTATACATGGATTTGTGGAATTTAACTTTCTTCCCTCACTCCCTCCACTCCATTCTCTCTTTAACTGTGTTGATTACCTTGGGAGGTACAACTGGGTTTGACTTTCTTCAGCAACACGTCGTAAAATATCTGTTTCCTCTTTCAGAGAGGCACAGCCTCATGCTGCAGAAACCCAAAGGCAACCATATAGCATAATATGTAAGATGTGAACTAAACCTAGGGTTCAGATAAGAGGGGCCTCTGGCAGCTGAAGATGCAGTCTCCTACTGTTAACCTTCAGTAGCTTCTGAGTGTCCATTTGAACCTAGGGGTTATAGAGAGACAGGACAAGACTCAAGGCCATTGGTGGATTTTTACTACTGTTTGTTTACTGAACACTTTAATGATTTACACAGCACAGTTTAAAAATTGCAGTGACACATCTTTTGATTGATTACTAAAAACATTATATATATATATGGAGAGAGAGAGAGAGAAAGAAATTTGCTGTAAGGGTACTTGCTTTGTGGTGGTTGCATAATCATTAGAATCTGGGAACACTTAAAAACCATGTCTTCAAATCTTCAATGGCAACCCATGATGTGGGGAAGGAAGCTAATAAGCTGACTCTAATTTGTTCTTTCACTGTTGCTTCCACAATTATGTGGGGTTATGAGATGTGGTACACTTTTCAGACTAAAATTATCTGAGCGTGTTCCAAATTTTTTTTGTTTTTTTTTTTGCGGTACGCGGGCCTCTCACTCTTGTGGCCTCTCCTGTTGCGGAGCACAGGCTCCGGACGCGCAGGCTCAGCGGCCATGGCTCACGGGCCCAGCTGCTCCGCGGCACGTGGGATCTTCCCGGACCGGGCCACGAACCCGTGTCCCCTGCATCGGCAGGTGGACTCTCAACCACTGCGCCTCCAGGGAAGCCCGCGTGTTCCAAATTTTGAGGGCTTATTGATTATTCATTCAGGAAGCAGAGTGGACCTAGAACTGTTTCTTAAGGAAAATCCTGGTTTTCCTGGAGGTACTTCCTCGTCCATCCATGCAGCTGAGAGGCTTGGTGAGATTCCTCAGTGTCCATTCATGAACTTCTATCTTACTCTTTCAGAGTCTGTCTGTGGTGTGTGGCTCTGACCTCAGTCACCAGCACAGAACTGCTTCATCCAGTTTGCCAACTTTGGCAAAGATATAACCTTCAATAGCAAAACTTCTATCAAAGTCAAGTGGAGAGTTTGTTTTATATTCATTGGCTCTCAGGTGACCTTGCCCAAGATATCACTCATTTCTTTGCTTATTTGTTTGCTCATGTGTTTAGTTACTTATCCTATCATCCACCATCCCTTCATTCACCATTCATTTATTCACACAACAAAGACTTCTTGGTTACCTAATATGTGCTAGGAGTAATAGAAAATTTGGGACACTAGTCATGTAATAGAGATAAAGGGAAAAAAGAAAGGAAGGAAGAGGAAAGAGTAAATAATTGAAAATATCTAAGGTGTAAAGTATTTAAAAACATTTATTAAAATCCTGTTTAGGCATACACTGTGTGTCTTGAAAATAAGAAACTACATTTGCTCTGTACTTGCTTGAATCATACATCTTTCGCCTTGATTAGCAATTTCAGTCAACCAAGACATTATGAGCATTCTCAAGTAAAAAGCTGCATATTTCTCGGCCTGAAGTCCTCTATTCAACCTTTCTATTTTCTCAACACTTTTGATTTGCTAGAATTCGCTGGTATTCCTTCTAATAAAAATAGTAATTTCTCTAAACTGCAAAACTCTGCAAATATGAATAAAGTGAGATATTTAAAGATGTTTTCTAGTCTTTCATATTTTAATGTTATTTTTGTTTTGTGTCCTTTGGGTTCTAAACTTACTTCCCTTTTGGTCTTATGTTTATCTACATCTAGATAAGAGAACTCTGTTTTGATACTAAGTGTGCTTATATTTTTAAACGTCAAAGCTGCTTGAAAAATACCCTTGGTCAGATATCTGAAAAGCTTAAGTTTACTTGAGAGCTCAGAGGAGCAATAGGCTGCTTTCTTACAGTTGGTTGCAATAAGCCTGTTGCTAAAACGTGGAGTAAGTTGAACTACTGAAAGCAAGGTCTGCTTCTATCTTTTGTGAATTTCCGTTCTAGAAGGCAAGATAGTCTTCTGTAGCATTTCAAAATCGGCAGTCTAAATATATTGCCTTTGTTAGATTTCTGTGTTTCTCCAGACCCATTTAGTCCCCGAGGTATCTTGCCTTCTGTTTCGTCTATAGGGTCACCTTCTGCCAAACAGGTTTCCTTACTGCACCACAAAAACTAAAGCCAGTCAAAAGAGGCTGTATCACCATATTTAGACGGAAATAGAGTATCAGAATACAGTGAATGCTTTTGCTTCTAATGGCTGCAGTGACTGTTACCCCACTTGTCATCTGGTGGCATGCTTTGCTTTCCTCTTCATTTATGGACCATGTGGTAGTTTCTCTCTCTCTCTCTCTCTCCCTCTCCATTCGTTTTGCCCACTGTTCTCATCCACTTAAGTATTATTAAGAGCATTGCCAGAGTCAGTCATTATTGTGTGCAAATTATTTGAAAGTCCTTAGAAGGAGAAGGGACACAAGCCTCTTTTTCTGAATAAACACTCTAAGGCCACACTGGAATCATCTGGGAAGAAAAAAAGTAACAGCACAAGATTGCCTTTTCTATGACAAGTTGCTATTTATCTAGTTAATGAGATGCACTCTCAATAAATCATGTATATTAATTTAGTATGAGTTTACTTGGCTATATCAAGCTAGCCTTACAAGATCCAAATATAATAACGTTAGAAATATATTTTTCAAAGGCTCTGGAATCAAAGCCAAACATGGACATGTTAACTGAATATATTTCTATATTTTACATTGATATCAATGGCTTATCTAAGTCACATTTGGATTCACACACGGTCACCCCAGCATTTGCGGCAGAGAGTGTCACCTGGGGTAGTCAGCTAACAACGGCACCACTCTACTGCCCTTGAGAACAGGAAGTGAGGAAGAAGCATATAGCTACTGAAATTTACAAAAAGAATTTTAAGTAGGCAGATTTTAATTACCCCAGAGTAGAACTTGGCCAGCACACCAAATTGTTCTTCCTCCTACTCACTTTGGAATTTCTGAAAAAAATTACACTGAATTGGTGCACATATTTATATTCAAAAATATATCTGGATTTAGTCCATTGCACTTGATATCAGAAATTAACAACTTTAATTTTCAGCTATAGATCATAATTAGATTTCATTCAGAAATGTCACGTATGGCTAACTTATCTGTAAGTGAAAACTCTTACCATACCTAGCTGGTCAGCTTGGATGGATTCTCTATCTGTCTGTCTATCTATCTATCTATCTATCTATCTATCTATCTATCATCTTTCTCTTTATCTATGAAATTATCATAATATCAGGTCAGGCAGAGAATCCTGGGTAGAGTGGGTTCTTTTTGTTATTTTGCCCATTATTCTGAAACAGTGTTTCTCAAAATGCAATCTATGGACCATCTGCTTCAAATTTCCTGTAAGAAATTCAGGTTCCTGGGCCTTACCTGGACATACTGAAGCAGAATCTCAGAGACCTGGGTCTGAGAGCATGCATTTCAACCTGCTTCTGACGTAATTCGGGAGTACATTAATGTTGGAGAACCACAGCTTTAAAATACACACAGGCCTTTTCCCTTAGGATCTGGTACAAATCTACAAACTGAATTATTTAAGAAATAAGTTTGTTTGTTAAAAATAGTTTGTAAAACCTGAATCAGAGTGGAGTCATCCCATTCTAGTTGCCCTTTAAGCCCAGGCACCCTCTTCAACGAGATGCTTAAACCAGCTCTCTCTCATTCTCTCTCTCTTTTCCTTGCCCCCTCTCTATGCTTTCATTCTCTGAGATTTTCACAAGTACTATGTCGCAAAGGTCCTTATTTGTTGAGATTTGTTTTTGGCTGTACTAGGGAATGGCATATTCTCCATTTTTTAGCAGCTCAAGAGGTAGGAGAGTGGGAAGCCTAAGGGCTTTAGAGTAAGACAGACTTTGGTCCAAATTTCATCTCTACTGCTTCCCTTCTGAGTATCTTTGGGTCATTTAGCTAACGCTCTTGAGCCCTATGTTCCTCATCCCTAAAAAGGGACATGACACCAGCTTTGCAGGGTTTTTATGAGGATCAGATAAAAGGATATATCCAAAGAGTTCAGAATATTTTGACAGTGCTCATTAAATATTATTATTATTTTTGTCATTTTGCTTCATGCTTAAGACAAGGTGGAGCAGAGCCCCCTAGATGAGTTTGATAAGGATATTCATTGAGAAGGTCATTTGCCGCTCAACACTGAATCCTACATGCCATGTCCCTAGCAGGTGCTAGTGTATGCACACCTGGCATTGGATAGGCTGTGCCCCACCCACTTCTCTTCAGTCCCTTTTAACATTCTGTGGACTTCTGTGCCCATTGTTCAACTTCTGTGTGCTTTCTTTCAAGTGACTCACACCTGTGACTGTCTTCAGAGTCCTGCCCTTGGTGTAACAAGGTTGCTTTGCCTGCATACTCAGAGAGCAGAGAGTACCTGGAAGTTTGTGTCTCCACCCCCTCCCCACCAAGGATTGGTGCGTGCGTATGGAAGCCCACCTCCTTTGCCTGGAGGTGAGACCGACTGTAAGGTATAATCTATACTCCTGAGCTCCCTGCAGGATCAGGCTAAGATAGGGGCTTGGCCTGAAATCTCACATTTGCTTTGCTTCTTTCCCTTCCCTTTCCTGCTTCCACCTCTCTTACTGGCTTTTTCTGGGAGCATTCCTTATAAGGTCACTTACACACAAACTCTCATCTCAATGTCTGCTTTTGAAAGGCCTTCCTAACTAAGGCACATGCACACACCCAGGCAAGCAGGCTTGGCTCTGCAGAATGTCCCCAGTTCTCTGCAGTCCTTTCAAGTACATAAGCTGGTTTCCATGTTTGGGTTTGAGAGTTTAGAACGGGGTAGGCAGGGGCCAGATAGTAAATATTTCGGGCTTTGCAGGCCACATATAATGGTCTCTGACACTTTGCTGACCCCTGGTTTGGGATGTATTTCCCCTTGCCTTTCCTTCTGACTCACTGTATATTTTCACACTAATGTCTGCCTGCCCCTCACTAGCTTTTTTTTTTTAAATAGATCTTTATTGGAGTATAATTGCTTCCCAATACTGTGTTAGTTTGTGTTGTACAACAAAGTGAAATCAGCCATATGCATACATATATCCCCATATCCCCTCCCTCTTGAGCCTCCCTCCCACCCTCCCTATCCCACCCCTCCAGGCGGTCACAAAGCACTGAGCTGATCTCCCTGTGCTATGCGGCTGCTTCCCACTAGCTAACTATTTTACATTCGGTAGTGTATGTATGTCCATGCCACTCTCTCACTTCGTTCCAGCTTCCCCCTCCCACCCCGTATCCTCAAGTCCATTCTCTATGTCTACATCTTTATTCCTGCCCTGCCCTCACTAGCTTTTTGTTGCTAATGATGGCTGGCCCAGAATGAATGGTGTGTCCTTCAATGCCTTTAAGTTTCTGGGGAGAAACTGAAATTATGAGGCTCAGCATTATGGCCTGGGTCAGGCCCAATTTTCAGATAATTGTTTTTTTTTTTTTTTAAGTTACCAGTGTTTGTACCTTAATGATCTATAGCCATGTTAATACCAGAAAGACAGAATTTAGATCTATGAATCCCATGGAAAGTAAGAAAAACCAACATCCAGAAGAGTCATTGGTATTTTGTAGTGTTTGCTTTATTGTTTTGCCTCAAACTAGCAACCTTCAGTGGATCATTGACATTAATCCTACTCTGATACCGGTTTATTTACTAAGTGACAGAAATTCAGCATTAGCTGAGGTGAGAAAGGCTTATTTACAATCAATATTACTTGACATCTTTGTAATTTTCCCTTTTCTCGACAAAGGGAGAATATTTACATTAAAAACACATCAGTAATCTTAGTAATCTCCTTGAGCAGACAAGGGTACATAAAATCAGGATGCAAGCTAAGAGTGATGGGAACGCAAATGTAGTACAGCCTGCTTCAGACAAATTTCAAGCAGTAACATTAAAGAAAAACCATGCAATGTAATTAGACCAAGGAGGTCAGGAGACATTGGGTGGTCTTCAGCTTTATCTTGGTGAGGCAAGTCATTGTTTGAAGAATGTAAAGAAGTCATTAACTACATTTGAGATTTTGATCTTTGCCATTAAGGAGTTAAGGAAGTCTGTAGCTGCAGAGAAGTTGTAATATATCTGGAAGTAAAGCTTTGCTAAAGAAATGAATTTTTATGTAGTATAAATTTAAATTTTGTCATCAAATAATTCTTTTTGCTCTAAATAAAATCAGTATTGGTTTGAAACACCCACAGAGTAGAATGCATTAGAACATTGGGATGTAATTTGCACTATAGATGTATTCACAACCCTCTCCACTTGTCTTGCATGTGACAAAATGAAAACAGTGGGGTTTAGGAATATCTCTGGAAGCTTCTAGTGTCTTCTTATTTCCCAGATTTATTCATTCTGAGGATAGACTTGGGGCTTGGGCACGTTGGCAGCTGCATAATGGTTTGGGACACATCTTAGCAATGAAGGCTGCTGGGCAGAACCCAAACAAGTTCCATGAGGGTCAGATATCATTGGCACTGATGTTTTCCTGGCACAGATCAAAACTTTCCTGGTGCTCTGCCGCTATTATCTATGTGAACTGACCTCTTAAGCCAAGACCGAGTTTCTAAGGAACTATTCTGAAATCCTGGAAGCTTTTGAGAGTAAGAAATGTTAAACTGCATCGCCCTCAGTAAACTGCTATTGGATTTAAGGAAAGACAGAAATAATCTGGATAAAGTCCTTGATCTAGGCTGACATCTTTTAATACCAAATATAAGACTCCTTTTCTGTTAAATTATCTTCCTAATATTTGGGGAATTCCAGCTTGGGCTAAGTGAAAAGCCCTTCACTGTGTTCATTGGTGAAATATTATATCACCATAATACGTTGTATTTCCCATATCATGAATGAATTGGATTTCATGTGCAACTCTCTACTATCTGCTGGGTACCTAGCTGTCTGGCACATGGGGAGGTCCTGGACCTACTGGGCTATACTTGCCAGGGCTTCACAAGGGACAGCTCTCAAGTCTGAGGTCAAGCTGGAGAAGACAAAGAGCTGGCGGGTCTGTCTCAGTGGTGCTGGTATATCAAAGAGGAGATTCTCTGTAAACCGGTGACAGGCTCTGGGTGAAAAGTAGAGGGTTAATTTCAGAACAGGCTGAGACAGAGTGCATCATGGGAGCAGTGTCCAGGTTGCATAGAATACTCCTTTCATGTCTGGTTAGAAATTCACTAAATAGGTGAAGTCTTCAAGTGGTAGGCTCTTGTGGTAAAGGTCAAGGTTGGTTTTCATTGCCCTGAGCTGGAAATAAGAGTTGCCTCTGCAATTCATGTTCAGATATTCATCATCCTTTCCCCTCTGTTTGGGAGAGAGATTTTCTTTCTGTCAGAGTGCTTATGATTTTCATTCAAATATCAAGTATGAATTATTCTACAATATTGCCATCTCTGAACCTTACTCTTTTTTTCTGTATATTCTACAAGTATTTTCATGGCTGTCCTTCCTTACATAATGAGAAGATCAATTAACCCTGTTTGTTGAGGCTTTTGGCAAAGATGGACACTCAGCTCAGCCTGCCAGCACTTCTCAAATGTGTTCCTAACTCTGACAATTTGAACTTGGTGGTTGAGACTTTCCCTTTGTGAACTCAGTATTTATCTGTGGTTCACAGGTGAGTTGAAGAGCATTTCACAGCCAAAGAAGAAAAGCATCATATTGACAAATGATGTTTCTAAGCTACCAGGCTTCACCTGACATTTGTGTCTTGAGCACAGAAGGAGGGACAGTGAGACTCCAATGTTTGTTCTTGTATAATAATAAAGTCGCATAGCCCCCTTTCCATATCCGTCTTATTTTTGTGCTTTCTGGTACGGACAGACAAAAGCTGTTATTACAGAAGGTGAAGCTGATAGCTTTTAATACATCACATCCACTAGGATGAAAGCATAATTGCTACTTCTGTGTTCATCGTACAGTGAATAGTAATTAGCCTTTGGCCCATTACAGTGTGTGAACATCAGATCACCCACCTGCTCTTGCCATGTCTCGTTAACTTAAACTATGTGCCTAAAGCTTTATCAGAAAACAACTCCTTCTCCGTCTCCCTCCTGGCATGCTACATTAGGTAGTGGCATTTAGAAAAGTCATAGACTTGAGGACAACAGTCTCCCAATTTGTGCTCGGAGTACAGGACAAGGACCAGAAAAGATGCTTTTAGTTATAGTGGTTGGTATACATCACATAGCTTTTTGGAAATAAAGGCACACCACTTCCTTTGATAGTTTTTACTTTTGTTTGTGACATTTTTTGTTTGGCTGTTAGCTGATTTATGAAGATAATTTGAAAACCATGTTACAAAATCAATGTGTATACTCAGTCCCTGAGAAAAGATGGGTTGATGATAAGTAACCTTTGCTGATATGCAGCAAAAATTTCCCTTTGGAGGAAATGGGACCTGAGGTGAAATAATCAGGATTATCATCAAATAAACCACAAAGGAAAACTTACCTCAAAGTAAAATATATCTGCACAATATAAAATTTAACAGAAGACTCGTGTAAGCTAGAAACTTGGGATCTCAGAGCTAGGAGGAAACTTGGAGAATATTTGGTTGAATGTTGTCAGTTTACAGAAGAGGAAATTCAGGCTTAAAATGTAAAGTATCTTGCCTATGGTTGGAGAAAATACTTACTTTTCTTTTTTTAATAATACATGTTTAAGTGGCTCCAGCATCCAAAGGAAAACTTGGTGACACTTTAAAATACGCATCTGAGATAGAAAAGAAACAACTAGTTTAATTTTTGGCTTAAAAAATATTCCTCCATGGAATTCTGCCTTTGCTCTACTTTTATATATGGTGGTGCTTTTATTACCAAGAAGGAGGGATGCCTTATTATCAGAAACATCAGCCACTGGCTAGTTGTTTAGGTTCTGAGCTCAAAGGCACGTGTAGGTGTATTGGTTTTTTATGGCTGCTGCAACAAATTACCACAAACTTATTGGCTTGAAACAACACAAATATCTTATATTTCTGGAGGTCAAAAGTCTGAAATCAGTCTCAATGGCCTTAAAATTAAGATGTCAACAGGGCTGCCATCCTTCTGTAGGCTTCAGGGAGAGTCTGTTTCCGTGCCTTTTCCAGTTCTAGAGGCTGCCTGAATTCTCTGGCTTGTGGCCCCTTCCTCCATCTTCAACATACTTCAGTCTCATGTTCTCCCACCACAGGATCCTTAATTTAATCACATCTGCAAAGTGTCTTTTCCTGTGATGGTAACATATTCACAGGTTTTGGGGATTAGGACACGGACGTCCTTGGGAGACCATTATTCTGATTGCACAGTAGGGCTCTGGGAAAATGAATAGGCCCCCAAATAGAGTGGGCACTTTACAGTCATGTTTGGCCTATGATGTTGAAACAATGGTCCCAGTTGCAGTAGCTGCTCTGTTTACCTGGTTATGTATCAGGAAGGCTAGCAGATTGTCCTCAAGGGTTTCCCTAACTGGTCTCTGCATGTCACAGCTGCTATGTCACATTGGAGCAACTGATCATGTAATGTCACTGAAAGTAAAGGTTGGGAGTCTTGGAAAGCTGAAAACTAAAGTACTGTAAAAGAGGCATTTGTAGGTTATGCTTGGTGTAATTGGCAAAACTATTTAGAAGCCATAGAGAGCTTTCAAGTGAATCCCTGATATCTCCAGTAACTAGAGATGTATAATGCTTGTACTTCAAAGGAAATAAAGATAATTTTTAAAAGTCTAGTTTAAAAATCTTCTACTTTTTTGGGGGGCCTATGAATTGAAATTCAACTGTTTCACAATAGAAAAATCAGGGAGGACAAAGAAGAAACATTCCTATATAGAGTTTCTATATACAGGTAACTGATTACATTTGTGGTTCATTAATATCTTGTTTATGAAAAAAAATCAGTGCCAGACCTTCAGGGTTCCTTCTAACTCAGGGCTATATAAAATTATCTCAATTTAAATAGCATCTTAAAAGGTTTAGCGTCCCTTGGTAAAGATAAAATATCTCATCATTATCAGTTAAAGGACTCCTGAAATCTTTGAAAAGAGGACTTGTTTGCTTAAAATACGTGAAGGTCATGCTCACCCTGTAATAGTCAATGAGAGTAGTCATTTGTTATTTTTAAACAGGCTGTCATTTAGCCATTATGAAGATGAATTACATTTGTTATTAGTTAATAATCTTCCTGTTGATTACAGAGAAAAGACACTTGCAGACACCTTATGTGCCTTTCTTAGTTGCTAGCTTATTAATGCCTTTTGATTAAATTCTGTAAACAAAAATTAAGGTCTTTGTTTTCTAAATTTCAAGACTGGCATCTCAGATGCTAGACCATGTCTTGGTCTGTGGTATTTTGAGTTGCATATGTTATTTGCCTACTCTTCATGCAGCGTTGCAAAAACAAAGTTCATTTTTTAATATCAAACAGATTGTCAATGGATCATATGCTGCCTCTATTAAGGTTAGTTTTGGATGTCTGCCTTCTTGAGGAGAGTTACTGAAGCTGTAAGTTACCTGTGTGCATTCATTTGGAGTCAGGCCTAATTATCTGGATCTTGGCCACATTATCGTCCAGGCCTTATTTCTACAGCAGATGGAGTCACTCAGGAATGGCTTCATTTGTATTAATTTGTTGCACTGTCTTCTGCTATTCATCTCAGAACTCTGCAGCCTTTGTCACAGAGAGCAGGAAAAGACAAAAGAATTTTCGTCAGAAATTAAGAGAGAGATCAACTCCTTTCATTCGCAGATGCTGATATTCCAACGTGAAGGCAATTAAGCAGTGGCCATTTTAGGGCAGTGGAATGGTGTAAGTGTAATTTTGCTACCTAAGATTCATGAGCTTTCATCTTTTGGAGTAAGTCAGATGACAGACATATTGATCCAGCACTTTTAAACGGAAACGCTCTGGAGCTTTCTTTGCTGTTGTCAGTTTTTCATCTGGCTTTGGAGTGCCCAAGGGGCAATCTCTGAGGGAAATCTCCACCGTGGCTGACTCAGAGCATCATGTAGCTTTGCCGGAAAGGACAATCACTGTGTTATCAATGGATCAGATCTCCTGGTTACAGGCTACAGGGTCATCACAATTCTACCTTGTGTTCTGGCTCTGGTCATCTCCAAGGAAAACAGCAGGCAATAAACTCTTAATTCAGCCATATTCATAAACTTTCTGGAGAGATATGTAGAGTTTGGTTTCAGAGATAAGAAAGAAAGTTTGGCTTTTTCATTGACTAATGATTAGTTGTGGCTTTTTTACTACTATTTTGGCAACAAGGGATAAAAAATGGTCCATGGCTTTTACGTGGTCAACAGGATATGTCAATTCAGTATAAAAAGCCTTAGATAAAGAGTAACAACTTTATTCAATAATCAAATTGCTCTTGGCAAATATGTGAAATCTAATGATTTCACTAACGTATTCGTCTATGATTCATGTTCTAGCTCCTCAGTAGACCTCCTCTGTCCATGCCATCCAAGTCAACCCTTCTCAGGCCCTCTCTCACACAGACACTTTTTTTTTCTTTCCATGTCTCCCAGTTATTTCTCTGTGTAAAAGGTAAACTCTTTGACAAGGGACCTGTCTTTCTGTTTACCTCTAGGCTTACAGCTCTGAGAACCAGGCTGACCCAGAGTGGGCACTGAATAAATGTTGTTTGAATAGTAAATCATTCTACGATTACTACCTACATTGTATCTCCAGTGATGTAAAAGAAGACAGTCTCAAATGAGTGAAATATCATAAGAATTAATTTGTAACAGCCTGAATATATCAAAAAGACTTTTTATTTTATGAAAAAGTTTTTATTTTTGAACTATTAACTCATAAAATCTTAGAACACCTCTTTGAAGTTTAGTTTTGATTCAAAAAAAGAGAATAACAACTAGCAACAACTAGTAACATAATTGAATTGGTAAAGGAATTGCGTTTAATAGAATTTATTACAAAAATGTAAAATAAACCAAATTGCTCCATCTATTCAAAACGTCTTTTATTTGGCTCACTAAAAGGTGATAATTTAATTTGAAAAGATCATATGTATTGACTGAAATATGAATTCTGTGGTACTTAATGGAAGAATGAAGCAAATGAAAAGGAAATTTATCTTTCATATTTGTTAACATCTGACTGGAGAACTGTGCAGGGTTAGTCTTAGTCATAGTATAATAGGATTTTTAAGTCTGATATGTATCTAAAAATTATATTCATTAAAATCATCTGGGTAAGATATCAAGATTCCTGACAACCAATGTTGTGTTGCCAGTTATGAAGTTTTGCAGAAATCTATAATAGTTTGTAGCTGATTGTGCTGTGCGCTAAAAAAAAAACTTCTTGAAGAAACTTCCATTGATACTTTCAAAGGATCCTGCCCCTTTTAATTAAGTTGCTTTGTTAAGACTTTAAATTAAATCTAAACATAAGAATTTAGAGACTCTCATTTTTAATGTATATTTGTATTGTGGTATAACACACATATCATAGTAAACAAATAGTTCCATTAATTTTCACGAAGTAAACACACCAGTGTAACCAGCACCAGAACAGGAAATAAAGGATTATTAGTTGAAGGGCCAGTTCAGGTGTTTTGACCATTTTTCCATTGCCGTGTTAGCCTTCTTTACATATCCTGAGTATGAACCCTTGATAGGATACAGAGATTGCGCATGCTGGTTCCATTGTGTGGCTTGCTCTTTCAGGCTTTTGATGGTGTCTTTTGTTAATAGGCATCTTTTATTTTAGTGTAGTCCAATTTCACAGTCTTCTACTTTAGCACTTTTTGTGTCCTGCTTAAGAAACCTTTGCCTACCCCGAGGTCATGAAGATATTTTCCTATATTTGCTTCTAAAAGCTTCACTGCTTTACTTTTCCTCTGTAGACCTATGACTCATCTGGACTGATATTTAGTGCAAAGTATGGTCAAGTGAAATCTGTGATTATCTCTGGGGATTGTAATTATAGGTAATTTTATTTTTCTTTAAAAGTCTCAGTATTTTTCCAATAAAAATTTCTTGGCATTATAACTTTAAAAATGTGAATTACTCACCATTCACTACATTATACTGTGTAACAAAAAATCTTGAAATCTCAGTGGATTTAAACAGCGGGTATTTGGTTTTTTGCTTACCTGTGTCCCTATGTCAGGGACCGCCAGTCTGCAAGTATGGGTCTTATCCAGCCTATGGTTATAGAAGTTGAATTCTGTTCCATGATTTTTTTCCATTCTAAGACTCAGGCTAAAGAGGCAGACTCTCTCCATGGTAGAGGTACAGGAACAAATAGTCTGGCAGAAACCTTCAATGCTTCCAAAAGCTTCTTTCTACTTGAGGGTAATATAGGGCATGTCTGCTCACATTCTAGTCCATTAACCAAAGCAAATCACATGACTGAGGCCAAAGGCAAGGGTGCAGAGAAAATTGCTATAAGAGAAGGAGGGAATGAAAATTTTCAAATATTATAATCCACCACAAGGCTGTTTTACAGTGCTACATATCTTGTACGATTTCTTCCTTGCTCTAAATTCCTCAGCATGACATTCAAAGCCTTTTATAACGTGGCCCCAATCGTTAGCCCGACCTCAGAGCCCACTGCTCTTCTTTACACTTTGTGATCTTGTAACCTTGGACTGCTCACAATTCTATGAACATGACTTGTGATTGTAAGCCTGCGTGCTCTTATTCACTTTGTGCACCCTTCCCCCAGCACATCTTATGGACTAGTGTTGGAAGATTACTTGATGTTTCCTGAATGAGCCACACTCTTTCAAGATGGAGTTCAATTATTTCCTCTGCCTGGGATGTTCCTTACTTCTCTCTTCCCTGGCCTCTTGAAATTCTACTTTTCCTTCAAGGACCAATTCTTCTGTGAAGTCTTCTTGTATTCTTATAGTCAGAATTAATGATTCCCTCTTCTTGTCCAATTGCAACACTAATTGCCACCTACCTTAATTCCTGGTTATGTGCACAAATTAGTCCCTCCCAGGGGCCATATGAGCTCCCTGATGACATTTTAGTCCTTTCTGCATTCCCTCCAGAGCAGAGAGGAAGCAGTTCCCAGCACATAGTAAGCATTCAATTGAAGTTTGTAGAATTAAGTTACACACCAACATGGCCATAAAATAATATTTACAAAACATAAGATGAGTTTAAAAACTTCCCAGAGTTGTCAACAGTGAGAACTTCGTAACTTCTAAGAAAAGTTGCTGATCAGTAAGCAAAGAACAAGAATCAAGTACAGTTTGCCCTTCAAGAACCAGTGACTGACAGCAATAAAGCTACAAGTGATTTATTACCTTCTTGAAGTACATACATTTATTTTGCTCAAGGTGTGTATTTTATACCTCCTAACATCCTTGAAGAGAGTTTTAAAAAAAATTCTCTGACTTTTATGCTTCCCAGGTCACCTGGTGGAGAGGAATAAAAGTACGCTCTAAAGGCACACCTCTAGTGCTCTTGGGGTTCGCTCTCCCTTCTTTGTTTTTTTTTTTTTTTTTTTTTTTGCGGTACGCGAGCCTCTCACTGTTGTGGCCTCTCCCATTGCGGAGCCCAGGCTCCGGACGCGCAGGCTCAGCGGCCATGGCTCACGGGCCCAGCTGCTCCGCGGCATGTGGGATCTTCCCGGACCGGGGCACGAACCCGCGTTCCCTGCATCGGCAGGCGGACTCTCAACCACTGCGACACCAGGGAAGCCCTCGTTCTCCCTTCTTTATAAAAATATACCTTACTTGCTAGTAGTCGGAATTATTTTCAGTGGTGAGTTAAACTTTAAGTTAATTTCTCGTTATCTTCAGAAATATGGTCTGATGCTTGGGGATGAAGTCTGTCTTTTGTATTTTCATCGGAACGCTTTTCTCATGGGTTTGCTAGAAGGACATTGTTTGCTAATATTTGATCACTGACATCAACATATATTGTATCTTGTATTATTTAAAATGCCTGTTTTATCCATAACTCTTTTTGGAGCAGTGCTTTTCAGAGCGTGGCCGTGGATTGGCTACCAGTCTTGGAGCTGTTTGTTACCTGTCTTCAATAAGATAAAGTACTTGTGCCAGAATGTAAATTAACTGTGCCATGAAGCACTCTGTTTAGTTCAGCTGACTTTTTTTTCATAGCAAGACTTTATTGATGAAGGAAGCAGTGCACTGACTTACATTCTGACACACGCTCCTTTTCTCACTGTGGACTGACATTCTGAGTAGCAGTGCTGTAGAGAGCCTGGCCTATGCACATGTGAAGTGCCCCTAGTCACTGCTGATTGAAGCTAGAGTGGACTCGTGGCTTGTACTAACCAACAATCACTCTCTCTTCCTCCCCCGTTTCTCCTTCTTTTCTCATCTGTTTCTCACTCTGTAATAGGAACTCAAAGGTGTAGAGGTATCTAGATGTAGATGTCAGTTTGTGGTGGACGTTTGTGCTGAAAGGTCTTAGTTGGAGCCCATACCATATAAGATGGAGCCGCAAGCAAAGCAAAGTTCTGGGCATTAGAAGCTATGAGAAAGTGGGTCAGGGGGAGGGGGAATGTGAAAATTTCTGAAAGAAATACAGAAATAAAACTATCTATAGAAATGGCAGAGATGAAAGGCCATGTGATGCTGGGAGAAGACACACACACACACACACACACACACACACACACACACACACACACACACTCTCATTTTCCAGGGAGTCCCACCCACAGGGATTCTGAGTCAACAGGTCTTCGGTGGAGTCTGTGAATCTATGTCTTAGCCAGTGCCCCAGGATATTCTCAATTTAGGGAACTTTAGACCCTTCTTGGAGGAACTCTGGCTGTTTTGTAAGGTAACCTTTATCCATCTTTCCAGCTTCAGTCCTAGCCAAACTATACAAATTCAAACTAAATGTGGTAACACACCTTTCTGGCACCTTCATGCTTTTGCATGTGTTGTTCGCCTTGCCTGGAATTCCTCTCCCATTTTCTCACTCTGGTTAAAGCTTCCTAGTTCTTGCAAGCTTAGCTCAAGCATCAGCTTCCTTTGAAGCCTTGAATCCTCTTGTCCCCATCTGATTTCCTCCACTCAGTTAGGATCCCTGTTACATTATTTTAGCCCTTGCCCAAGTTCTTAGCTCTCTTATAGGGAAAATCTCGTTGAATGTTCCTCATCTCCCATTCTCTCTCCTCCTACCTTTACCAAATTCCAAGTCCAAACTCCAAATTCTGAGTCTGTTATCTGCCGCCACCTTCTGAATTTCTCAGGAACATTTTGGCACTGGTCATTAGTACCCTCTCTTCTCATACCTGACAGTTTATTGTGAAAAATGTCAAAAATACAAAAACTTGAAGAAGTAATACAGTGAATCCCCCCCCGTATACTTTGTACCTAGATTCAATAATTTTAACACATTTTTCTGTATTTCTTTTATGTTTATAAACATATTTTTTCTTTTCCTTTTTTTGGCCATACCACGGAGCATGCGGGATCTTAGTTCCCCTACCAGGGATCGAACCCATGCCCCCTGCAGTGGAAGCGTGGAGTCCTAACCACTGGACCACCAGGGAAATCCCTATAAACATATTTTTATGTTTTTCTTTTTACTGAACCAGTTGAAAGTTGCAGATATTGTGTTACTTTATCTATAAATTCTTTAGTATGCATTTCCAAATGTGAGGTCATGTTTCTACATAACTGTCACTTTTTGGATACACCTTCTCTTATTTTCCTCATTTTTCTCCTATGTCAATGGCCATTCCTTCTCAATTTCCTTTGCTAGATCTTCTTCCTTTCCCCAACCTATGGGGAAACCGTAGCCGTGGCTATGCTCCACGGCTTAGCCCTTGTTTCTCTTCATTTCCCTAAAATTTCTTTTTGATTCATCTTATTCCATCCCATGTCATTTAAATTCCATCTACAGTTTGTAGGCTTCAGAATTTTCAGTCCAGTCTTCTCATGCTTGGACCCTAGATATGTATATATAACTGTTACTTAACATCTTATTTTTATATAAAAAGAGCATCTCAAATTTTACATGGCTGAAAACAACGTCTTTGTTTCCCTCTTTTTCATGTCTTCCCCTGTGCAGTAAAGAGAGGTTGCCCAAAAGAGAGGTTTGGCCTTGCCCTTAATTTTGGGGAGGCAGTGTCTAAGCCCTTGGTCTGTCATGCCTGATAGGAGTGTCTTTGTTTGCCTGTGGACCTTGGATCAGGGTAGCTTAACAGTATGATTTAGGGTTGGGGCTGGCCCCACCACGAGGGCCGACAATATGATTCTGTGTGTGCGGAGGGGTGGGTGGGGAGACTGGGCCATGCAGTATCAGTAGCCCTCTGGAGAGACAAGGGACTGAGATCAGCCCCTTGAGCAATCAGTCACGTATTCATGATGGCACTCCAATTAAAACCCTGAACATTGAGGCGCGAGTGAGCTTCTTGGCTAGGCAGTACTGTGCGTACTTTCACACGTGGATGCTGTCAAATTAATTCTGTCTTGACTCCACGGGAGATGACAGTTGGTAGCTCCATGTTTGGTACTTCCTTGGACTTCACTTTATGTGTGTTTCCTCTGACTAATTTCAATCTGCATCCCTTCCCTCCAATAAACCATAACCATGAGGATAACAGTCTTCAGTGCATTCTGTGAGTCCTTCTAGTGAATTATGGAACTGTAGGTGGTCTTGGGACCCCTGAACTTGCAGCTGGTATCAGAAGTGAAAGTGGTCTTATGTGTGGGCTATTCCCTCTAACTGTTTAGTTGGCTAAACTTTCACATCCCCTAATCAGTTATTATCTGTGTACTCTTGAGGAAGCAACTAAAATCCACTCTGCTTTCTTCTCCATAGCTGTAAAGTGGGTACATTTATAGCACCTATATCATAGGGTTATTACCGAATTATTCAAAATTGTATACAAGTCCAAACAAATGAATAAATGTAAATTTAGTAGGATAGTGCATGACTCTACTATGTATTTGTATTAGTATTATGCTCACTGTCTCCATCACTCTAATCAAAGCCACTGTCATCTCTCTTAGATTACGGCAGAGCCTCAAATCTCTCCTTCTGCTTCCATTTCCCAAACCTACAGATTATTCATTAGACGATATCAAGAACTAGCTTTTTCAATCACATCATTTTTCTTATGATGCCCAAATGGTCTTGTATCATACTTAGAATAAGGTCCAAAGTTCTCGTTAGTGGCACTACCTCCTCAGACCTGCCCACTTCTCTAATACTATCCTTCCCTGCTCTTCCCCTTGCTCAGTACACTTCTGCTAAACATTCCTCTACCTGGTGGCCTCTGCCTCCAGCTCTCTTCTTCCAGGTCTGCACAGAGCTTGACCCTTCACATTTTCAGGGCTCCACTCAAGTATTGCCCATTAGGGGATTTTTGATGATCATTTTATCTAAAATAGAATTCCCTTCCAACAGCACTTGGAAGTTCTTATTTCCTTCAAAACCTCTATCACTTTCTGAGTGTAAATAGTCTGTTTTTAAACTTGTTCGTTTATTATCTCTTTTTCCCACTGGGATCTCAGTTCCATGAAAGCTTGGATTTTAGCAGTTTTTTTGGCATGTTGTACCTGGAACATACAAGATGCTCAATGACGTTTGTTGAATTAATAGCTAAATGATATACCAGGAGGCAGGGAGATGTGTTTATTCACCAGGACAATTCTCGCCCCAGACACAGGGCCTGACACATAGTAGTACTCAATCAATATTTCTTGACTGAAGGCAGTAACAGCCTGAATGTTTTCTATAGAAGGATAAAAAAATTTGTTGCTCTCAGAATTTACTCTTACGCTTTCTTTTCCTGGCAGGCTAAAATGGGATTCCCACTCTTTTGGAAAAAAATGAATATAGCTCTTATGAAATTATTGTAGTGCTTTTGAAATGTCACCTCTTTTTTCTTTTTTTTCCCTGAACGAAATATTTAGACTGGTAAGCCATCGCAGCTATATAAAGACTCTAAAAATTATCATTAAAAAAGGAAAAAAAATCATACAAATGAGATCTCTTCACCCACTGTTTTACAGAATTCCAGTTTCAACATAAAATTAACTGTGCAAATTACATATTCTATTCTACGTGTGTGTGTGTATGATGTATATATAAAATATGAGATTTTATGGTGCACCCACCAGGTAGCTAAAAATGTACCCAATCTAAGGAATTCTATGAGGGCAGTAATGAGAAGACGAAATCTGTCCCTTTTGTACTGCAGCTTCTCCCACCCAGTGTATTGAGGCCAGAACGAGCCTGAGCATTGTTTGTTGCGATCAGAAGCAGCTGCCCTAGCAGGAATATCAAGGGAAGATTTTTCTTCAAATTATGCGGAAGGGAGTTTTCTCTGTCATGGTTCATTGTCTTTTATTTAGAAGAAGTAGGCATTGCTTTTATGGAAAGGTCTGTAGCTTCCTATTTGCAAGCAAAACCTTCCAGTATTTACAATTATGATACTTGGTTTCATTCCGGTAAATGGATTTATTAAGAGAAAAGAGTAATGAGAGGGAGTTGGAGGAGGAGAATTTTTATGCAGAAATTAAGCTTGAAAATGCCTAGGAAATGGGAAGTAAGGGACGCCAATGAAATCATTACCTGTATGATCCACAGATTCTCCAGGTGTCTGTTTTAGGTTAATTTGTAATGATATTTACATCGCTTACTCTTTCTATAGCGGGGCAAGTACTGGTGTGGAGTCATGAGACCTGAATTCTTATTCTAAATTACTAATATTGTTACTTAAGAAAAGTGTTTTAGCTTCTTGAGACCTTTTATTCATATGAGTTATGAGATTTTAATATTTTCCCATCTACCTCACTGAATTGCAGAGAATTGCAAACAAGAAGATATATATGGGGAAGAATTTTGCAAACTATAAAGTGCTACATAAAGTGCAATAACATAAAGTATCCTGAAGTATTTTCATCTTCTTAGTGTTAAACTCGTATTCTAAGTGGAAAAGATATAAACAATTAACAGAGGGCTTGGGATACAGAAAACACACGAGAACGTTAGGTGATATGATGATGATGATTACGTTATTCTTTCATTAGGAGCTGACCGTCCCTCCATTGGTATATTATGGTACAAACCAGTAGTTAAACAAAAAGACAACAAATCTTTGTCTTATATCTGTGAAAGCATATTTCAAATAAGTGTCTGCATAAGCTGTGTGCAATATTTTTTCTCTCCCTATTTTAATTCCTTTCCACTCTCTTACAAGCATTCATTGCCCAGCACTGTGCTGGGCTGTCATCATATAAAGATAAATAAAGTATGTCTGCCCTGAAGAGGCTGAAAATCCAGTTGTGGAGAGAGACAAGTAAATAAATAAATGCCATCGGGTTTTAGAGTGCTGTAACAGACGTGTGAGCCTGCCACAAATGAGGCACATTGGATTACATGCAACTTGCTTACCTCAAGGAAAGGAATGCACTTAAGTTTGCTTTCTGTGTATAGAATTTGTCTATATTCCATGACTCCTGGTTTATTTTAAGCTTTCTGTCATGTTCAGAATAGCTTAGCACTGACACTGAGATTGAGAGTCAAAGGTTGAATTGGTCTGACCCTTAAGGTAATTAGATTAGACTCTTTTTGGTGCAAAAGATCTAATCTAGACTCAAAATAAGCTCAAACACAGTAGGGAACGTACTGGTTCATGGAACTGGGAAGTCCAGGATTGCTTAGATTTCAGGCATGGCTAGCTCCTGGTGCTTACACAGTTTCTTCTCTTCTTCCTTCTTTTTCTTTCTTGTTCTCTCCCTGTCAGCTTCACTTTCTTCCCCGTGTTGTCTCTGTTCTGTCCGATTGAAGATGGTCCTCCTTTGTGTACCCAGTGAAGCTATCTCGTAATAGTGTCAGATTCACATCCTTTATCAATCACAATGGAAAACAGACAACTTTTACCTTCCAGTTTTGTATTTAAATTCTAGAAGACGTGTGATTGGTCTTCCTTTAGTCCTGTGCTCACTTTTGGAACAATAGTTGTTCCCAGGGGAATGTGGCACTCTGCTTGACTAGGTTTGAGTCAAATGCACTTTCCCATTGTCCAGTGGGCGGGGATGGAGGTGTCAGTTGTGACTGATATCCTCACTAGAAGAGCTTGGAATAGGATAATATTCCAAATAGACAGCTTTGTTCTGCAAAAGAAGGGATGTTGGGTCAAAGCAGCAATATGTCCCTTTCACAAATAAAAACACAATGAGAGGATTTCTCTGCAATATTATCAACACATTTGTACTACAACGGCTCTCTGTTAAATTTCTTGCCCTTTACCTTTACTTCTTCTAGGAGCATCGTCATTCCTCTTATGGGAACTTCTCCCTCACTCCAAACCTGTAATTAGTGAGAGAGCTGCACTTTCCTGCAGATTCCACCCACTTGGCTGCAGTTGATCAGTCTTACGTTGGCACCTGACTTAATCCAGGCCAATCAGAGATCTTTCCTGGGTTTCTGAACATGGGGCTAGTGAGGGCATGTTAGCGACTCAGTGATGGCAGGTTTAACAAAATGTCAAAATGGAAATGTGTTCCCATGTTTCCTGCTGTGTGGAGGAACTTGGTCCATAGTTGGTTTAGAGTTTGAATAAAGCTGATACACAGGAAAGAACAGATCAGTCAGTTAGTGGTAGAGATTAAGTAACCACTTGATTTCTGGACTTCACTGCAAGTCCTTGCTACTCCCGACAACTGTGACTTCGTAACATGAGCACTACGGTCCAATAGAAATATAACATGAGCTACGGATACAAACCACATACTGAGGTTTAAATTTCCTAGTAGAACACATTAAGAAGGTAAAAAGACACAGGTGAATTTAATTTTTACAAAATATTTGATTTAACTCAATATAATCAAAATATTATCATTTCAAATTGTAATCAATATGAAATATAATTGATATATTGTACATTCCTGTTTCATACCAGGTCTTCAAAATTTGGTGTATATTTTACCCTTGTAGCACATCTCAGTCTGGATGAGTCAAATTTCAAGTGCTCAGTAGACACGTGTGGGGCACAGGGTCGGGGCAGGGAAACCCTAGAGACATGGAACTGGAGAGATGTGAGACGAGGGAGGGAATCTACCCAGGGATGCGTCCTAAGACACGCAAACCAAACTTTTACATTCTCTGTCATCCTTCCTGTTGATAAAGATGCTATAAAGCACAGGAAGCTCAGCTCGGTGCTCTGTGATGACCTAGATGGGTGGGGTAGGGGAGGGGGGCGGGAGGGAGGTCCAAGAGGGAGGGGATATGTGTATGCATATAGCTGACTCACTTCACTGTGCAGCAGAAACTAACACAACATTGTAAAGCAATTATACTCCAATAAAAAAAATTTTTAAAAAAGATGTCATATCAAATATCTATAAAGTAATTCCTTGTCTTTGAGATAAAAAAATGTTGATGTCTCCATTCTTCATTAATATTCTAGCGCTTAAGAACTTCTTTTGTTGTTGTTTTGTTACTTACAGTGCTTTACTTTTCAACAGCACATACTTAAAATTTTCTTCATTACCCTAATGCCATTAAGTAAATTTTAGAAAATGATAAAAATGATCATAAGTCACATGAGAGATTTTCTTTTTACAGTTGAAAAATTCATTGAGGGTAATATTTCTTCCTTTTCAATGGTGAAGATTTACCTGAAGGTATTTTTACATATGACAGTTTAGCCTTTTAATATTTTTTGTATATGCTAAATTTAATTGGTTTCTTGTAGCATCTTATTAAAATGTGGACTTGTAGTTAAGAAAATGCATAAAAATTGTTTTTCTTCCCTTTGCATTTTGAATGGAAAGATAATATTAGTTTGTTTGGCTTTATACCATGGCAAACTATTATGTAATGATGGCTCTTACTACTTTGATATCTTGAAAAGAATCTACTGTGATATAATAAGCAAATCTACTCATTTCTTTCTTATCATAATAATCCCTTGAAGCAGAGTTTAGGACAATTTGCAGTGACAGCTTAAGAGAAAAAAGTAGGCTTATTTTCTATAGATAAGTTCCATGAGGAAGTGTCTTTCTATTTTGTTTACTTCTGTATCCCAAATGCTTGGAGTAGTGCCTAACCCAAGAAGATATTCAATAAATATTTGTTGAATGAATACACTAGTTACTATAAATAAAAGGCCCATTTAATAATGCAAAGGGCAAATAGGATATTAATTTGAGCATACACTGTGTGCTAGGCTTTCTGTAAAATCTGTAATATACACTGCAAATGTAAATCTTACAAAAATCCTGTGAAACAGGTATTATTCTCATTTTAAGGATAAGAAAACTGAGACACAAGAGAGGTTAGTAAGTTTCCCAATCTCACATAATTAAATGGTAGAGTTGATATTGTCCTCAGAGTTGTTTCATCCCAAAGTTCTCCTTTTAACCATACATTAGTTTCCTAGGGCTGTCGTACATAATACCACAAGCTAGGTGGCTTAAAGCAACAGAATTTTATTATCTGATATTTATGAGGGCTAGAAATCCAAAATCAAGGGCCATGCTACCTCTGAAACATAAAGAGGAGGATTCCTCCTTGGCTCATCTAGCTTCTGGTATTTTCTGCCAGTCCTTGGCATTCCTCGGCTTGTAGACGTATCACTCCATCTCTGCCTCGACTGTCACTGGTGTTCTTCACCCTGTGTGTCTTTCTCCTCTTCTTATAAGGGCACCAGTCATATTGGATTAAGGGTCCACCCTACTTCTGTATGACCTCATCTTAACTAATTACATTTACAACTCTGTCTCCCAGTAAGGTCACATTCTGAGGTCCTGGAGTTTAGGACTTCAGAGTCTCTTTTTTAGGGGACACAGTTCTACCATGACAATCACCATACTTGATATTTGTCAACACAGATATTTATTAATCACTTAGAAAGCCCAGGCACTGGGCTTGCTTGTTGATGTAGGGATCCTAAAAGGTATAATGCACTCTTCCTTTAACATGGTTGGGAGGAAAAGATGTATTTCCAAAAAATAAATGTCAATGATAAGTAGTTTTAGACATGGTGAGATTGAGGTGACAGTAGTTTATGTGAGAAGAAATATCCTTCAGAAGTTCAGAGAAAAGGCTCTACATCTTACAGAAGACAAGTCTGGAAACTGAGTTCAGGGGTTATATACACAGAGGGGAGAGTGAAGCAGTGAGAATTGGTGGTAACTGATGGTGAAAGTCAAAGGGAGAAGAGAACTGGCCTTGTATCAAGAAATCAAAGCAGAAAGGAGAGTGCCAAGGTACAGAAAAGTCCTGACATGACAAATTCCATGAGAGAGAGCAAAAGAGAACAAGGAGGAGAAAAAGCCACTGAATGTTAGAATTAGAATGTTTTGGGAACCTGTGAGTATACAGTTTCAGTGGAGTGGCAGAGGCAGAAATGTGGTTGTACTTTGAGTTTAGGTCGATGTGGGCAAAAGGCTAGACTTTGAAGACCACTGGGCAATGGTGTTAATGGAGGCTGGACTTCCTCATACAGGGCAGCTCTGTGATTTCTGGTGTCAGTGAAGTGCAGGTGGGCCTTCTAAAATCTCAAGTGTGATTGATTAATCAGTTTTTTCAAGTGTTTTTCAAGTGCCTACTATGTGCCAGGCATTCTTCTCATTGGTGGTGCTGTAGCAGAGAATAAGGAAGGCATGATTTATGGCTCTGTAGTGCTTCTATTCCGGTGGGGGAGATGGATAATGAGTGAGAAACTGAACCTGTATATAATGTCATTTTCCATCCTGATGAGACCAATGAAGAAAAATAGAACAGAGCGAAATTTGAGAGCAACAAAGGAGATAAGGGGGAGGTAATGAACTAAGATTAAAATTTTCCAATTAGGAATTAATGCAACATGTACATTGAGTTCTGGCTTTGCCACGCTTCCTGGCATTATGGAAAATACTGGTCAAGTTCAGAAGACTAATTGTGTGATTTTGGCCAGTTTATTTAAAAATTTTTTTCTGTTTCTCATGGGGGAAATGAAGGAATTGAGTAGCAACTGAACTCAGCAGTCCCTTCCAACTTTATTTTCACTAAAAACCATGCCAATAGTATTGCAACTATTCATCCTATCTTGGTGTTAACTACAAATTTGATACGTGTGTCTTTCTTTCACGTCCTAGTCCAAAAGTGTTTATGAAAATAGAGACACTGACAGTTTGCTGTCTCTGTACTAAAATGATTGCCATTAAAAAATATAAATGATTATCATTTTGAATGTATAAGAGTACAGGGTGAGAAGGAGAGTTGAATTTCAATGCTACCTATCAGTTATAAGCTGTGGCATGATGTAATGAAAGAATGAAAAATCATAAGGGAAGTAACTCCTTTTAAAAGATATTTTGTTTAGTGTTTTTCAATGGATTAAGAAAGGGTGATACACTGACTCTAAAACAATGGCAGGCTCTGTCATGATCCTTAAAAGGAGGACTGTTCACAAGCGTGGAGGTGATGCCCATTCAAAACTCATCCTTATAAAGGGTGTCTTTGTCTAAGAAAAGAATTGCAGTGTTGTTTCATTGCAAATGTCTGTGGATTTCTGATTCTGGAGAATTATTTTGGAATCAGGGACATTTGTTGTTTTGAAAAACCTGACTAGCAAACGCTTTCAGAAAGATAAAATCATTACTTGGTTTTTATGTCTAAAGGGTGATAAATGACACTGAAATATTCTGTTTTGTATCACCTCATGTTTGAAAGTTCTGATATAAATTGAAGGCTTGAAAACACCATCTCCAGCATAGGTGGGGATGCTCTGATGGAGAGAAGTGAGATGGCCAGCTGCTCTGCACCGGTGCATTCAGTGAAGCTAGACAGTATGCTGGTCCCCCCCGCCCCACTCCGCAAATCCTCCAAAAGAACATACTCTCACATGTCAGTGCCAAGAAAAGAAGGTCAATACTCATCTAAATAAATTACAAAAGGCCCTTGCTGTGCAGTAGGCAGCCAAGCCTGGAAGGGCCATGCTGGGGTCTTAGTTAGCACCAAATGTGCCGGCTCTGTGGGAGGATCGCCTTCCCTCCTTTGCTGGGGTGGGAAAGGGAAGGCTGCCGCTGCTGTGCTTCCACTGCCATCTTTGCTTACAAGATTCAGAGTGACGCTGGCCTGGGGCTTCATCAATTGAGAAAGGCATGGTAAATTGGCAGTCATTATAATGGTGAGCAGGTTTCCTTCCCTGCCTGATTCCTTTTGGAATAGAACAAGAGAGCATATGACAATGCATGCCTCATTCTCTGAGTTAAATGGTCAAATGCATCTTCTCGATTGACCTGTTGATTGTGTTGGTTATGCCTCCCTTGATTGTCTGGGTCTATAGTGATAGGCATCGTAAAAACAGATAAAATACATAGCCGTGACTGCAGACACTCATTCACATAGCTGAGGCTGAACAGTCCAAAGTGCCAAACAGATCACATTTGACTTTGTAGTAAGGTTTTATGTGTAATCGTGACAGATGTTCAGGGAGATCATCCTTTTCCATCTCTACCCTGCTTCCCTGCAACTAGCTCATGTATGACTTGCTCTAAAATAGCCTCTCTTTTATAAATAGATGAAGCTTGAGGCTGTCAACAGTACGAAGTCAGAATTCTACTTATCAAACATTTGTTTTCCCAGCAGAAGATGCTCCTTTCTTTTAGGCCGGTCGCGGACTGCCCTGTAAGTCCTGCTTGGGTTTTTATGCCAAAAGCTACCTGATGCCAACCAGAGGCAGCTTCAAAGCTACTTTATGTCTTAACGAAACTTTAAGAACTTGTCACCTATAACAACTGCATTCTGGATAGTAAAGGTTTTCTAATGTGTATTTACTTTTTTGCTAATCTCCCTTCAGGGATTTAAAAGTGAACAGGCATAATGAAATGCTTCTTGCTGTTTCACTTCAAATTTAAGGATTGACTGCGCGGCATGCCTTCTCTAGACTTACTTGGTTATCTCTAAGTAAAGACTTTCCGCTGAAGTCCTCAATTCCAAGTGATGGTCGAAGAGCCTTCTGTTTGACACAGGCATTTATCCGTCAAATTGTGGCACCTTGTAACACCACCTAATGTCAGATGGACTTACCCAAGATTGGAAAAAAGGCAAAGAAGAAGGGTATGAGGATCTCTCTGGACTATTTTTTGAAGCAGGGAGTTATAGATCTATTTGGGCTAGTAAATAATGACTCTATGTTGTATCGTTTGTCGTTCCTTTTAAAAACTTCACTATTTCCTGGCATTTTCTCATTATTTGTTTGCATTTCTAAGTTAAGAGAAAGGTATGTTTAGGCTTTATCTGGAAGGCACACAATTTAAATATTAAAAATGTCTCCTATGCAGACCTAGTTAGGACAGGAGGAAGACAAATCAGGCCACTGAGAAAGACCGAAAGCCTTCATAGTTTCAGTGTAGTTCTTAGGGTGCACAGGAAGCTAATTAAGAGCATCTCATTGCCTCTGTGGGCAGTCAGTTGAATGACAATGCCCAGCAAAACAGGAAGTATAGGGAAGAATTCTGGCCAAAGGTCTGAGTTCTGTGTCCCATAAAACACCTTAGTTACCATTCAAGTGCTAGAATGTATAAGTTCCCAAGCTGTGAGTGAGGTTAGGAATCCTTAGCATGGAAATTTATAGTGTACAGGACAGTAGAATCATTCAGGTCAGCTTCCTGGCTTTATATTGGCATTAGTTTGTTAGAAGAATGAAGCTTGCTAGCTAGTGCTTTTCACTAAGAAGCCTGAAATAGATTATAGGTTGTTTTTTCTATCCCTGAAGGTTTTTTCATTTTTTTCCAGCTGCTCTCCTGAGAGAAAATTGAGTGTATGACAGGGAAGACAAGTATGAAACCTCTCATAATCCAGGCTTGTGTTCTCAAAAGATTGCCCTTGGTATACGAGGCTACTCCTAGAATCTTCCCTGGAGTTTATTTATTTGACCACGTCCCCCAGACTTAAATGCCTCCACTAATCAATACTGAGCTTTTCCACACCGAGTCCGCAGAGTGCAGCAAGATGAGAACTTTTTAATTTAAAAATTAAAAAAAATCCCAGGTATATACCTAATCCTTGGAGAAATAGCAGATCTATTACTGGTCAGCAACATATCCACAGACAATTGAGTTTTATTTTTGTCCCCTATTTTAGGATTACTGATGGGACTGAGGTGAGAAGGAAAGGGTTTACTCAGAAACTTATTAAACCAAGGTTCTTTAGGAGCTTAAGGCAAGGTCACAATTCATTCTTTATTCATTGTATCACTCATTCATTGAGCTCCTAGTGTGTTCCAGGAACTTGGCTCTTGGGCTATCATGTGAACACAATTGCCCCTGTTGACAAGGAGTTAACAATAGTGAAGGATGAGATACACAAGTAAATAGACGATTACAATGGAGCTTGATCGAAGTTACAGTAAGGATGAGTCTAGTGGTATCTGTGTGTGTAAGGAAAGACTTCCCGTTATGAAAAGGAATGAAGACAAAGCAAAGGAAGCCAACTAATGATTCATCTAACTGTGAAACTTGAACTAGCACTCTATAGCCCACACAGAGTACACAGCCTGTGTCAGCTCTGCCGGAGGAAGTGCATGTAGGCTGAGGGGGTAAACAGAAGTGAATGGGGTGAGGAAGAAAAGCCCGAAGCAATCTTCTTGGTTGTCAGAATGTTATTATTTATGCCACTATTTCTTTTCATGTCTTCATTGTTTAATTTTTCCTTTGTTTTCAAAATAAAATAAATTTTAAACTAATGGGCATAACATGCATTTTGATGTTGCAGCACTTGTAGAAAAATTCATTCATTCATTCATTCAGTATTTATTGGGCATCTACCATGCACCGCTGGGACTTAACAACGAGGAGGAAGACAGAAACTGTCTGGTAGTAAGGAGATATTTTGAGTCTTAAAGCAATGATAAATGATAATATGTATGTTTATATGTATTCCTAAATATATGGTTCTGAGTGTGATAGTTTTTTGACATGTCATCTTAGCCAGGCTACACTGTGGGCACCAAAGAGGGGGCAGCAGCCACTGTGTGGCATATACACACCTTCCAGTTGTTCAGTCAGACACTAATCTAGCTGCTTCTGTGAAGGGATATTGCAGATGTAATGAAAGTCCCTAATGAGTTGGCCTTAAATTATAGAGATTATCCTTGGTAGGCCAGACCTAATCAGATGAGCCCTTAAAAGGGACTGGGTCTACGCTTGCTCTCCCTTTGCTGGATCTGCCCTTCCTGCCTGCGTGTGACAGCAGCTCGGGCCTGTGCCTGTGGGGTTCCAGCTTGTGCTCTTCCCTTCCTGACTGCCTGCCTCCAGGTCAGCCTCTACAGTTGCACAGACCAAGTCCTTATAATAAATCTCTCTCTTTTTCTCTCTCCCTCCCTCCCACCCCCATATATACATATTTGTGTGTGTGTGTGTGGGTATCTTCTATTGATTCTATTTTTGTGGTTGAACTTCACTAAGATTTTAAAATAATGCTGTTACCTCATTTGATATGTATTATGTTCAGAACAATTATCATTGCTTGTGAAATTGGGAAGATATTATTCCTATATCTATGCAAAAATCACCCAAATATATTTTAAGAGGTCTGATTGGCTCCCAGTTCATTGTCTGCCTAGCATCTTTGTTTAAAATGTGGAAGGTGTCTGGCCGCAGGGTGAATTGCCCATGTGATTGATTCCATTACTCACGCTTGCAGCTTTTTCTGGCTCTGTTCTGGAATGGTGGTCTTTCCAGCTGGCTGTTCGGGGAAGCAGCACCATGCCAAGCTCTGCTGGAACATTTTAAAACAACATTGCATATAATGTAATTAAGTAGGGATGACTGAAGACTTAATGCGTTCACTGGCTAGAGTCAAGTCTAAGTTGAACCCAGAAGCGTCTTCTTCTTTGTATTTTTAAAGAGGAGAAAATAAAATTTATGGCAAACTTTGGACTCTTTATTTCAATCCTTTTGATTCCAACAAAATATAGAGAATTCTTCAAACTTACTTGATTTAATTTTTGTAACTTTATTCATTGTGAAAGAAGCGTGTATTTTAAAAAAAAGATAAAGTGAAAGAGAGGAATTAAGAACTGCCTTTAATTCTACCAGAGGTAACTGTGGTTGTGACTGTTTTTGCAGAATCTTTTCTGTGCGTGTCTAAACCATCCTTTCCCTGGTCTGCTGTGTATCACAGGTGGCTTACCCCTGAAGACTCTTCGATTCCTTTGCTGAATGGCGTCTGGTGGGCAGGTGGGACGAAGAAGGGACTTAGGCTATTTCTTGCCATTCTTCCCTGTCAAGGGGTCAGAGTCCCTGGCAGTAGTCTTAGGTCCCTATAGAGAGACCCATTCTCTCTGCTGTTCTCACAGGGCAAACCCTGCTTTTATTCTAGCTTCTCCTGGATGGCCCTGCAGATCTGATAACATCATCTTTTTTTTTTCTTTTTAAATCTCTCCCAGCCTTAGGTGTGGCAGTGACTTCCAAATGTTGCCATTATCTGGTTTTATCTTTTCCTAGTTGTCCTTTCAGTACTTCCAATACCTCAATAAGTTAGCTCCCACAAGTGAAATTCTTCTATTAAACAGCCTGACAAAGACATCCATTTCTTAATGGCCCATCGATAAATCTACTGACTTTACTACTATATTGTGAATGCTTTTCCATGGCCATAATTGTAAGACCTACATAGCACTTTTTATCATCTTTATTGAGGAATAATGTACACACAATAACGTTCACCAATTTTAAGTGCACACTTCGATGAGTTTTGACCAATAGATAACAGACGTGTAACCACCCCTGCCCTCATGGTATAAAGCATTTCCATTACTCCTCTAAATTCTCTTGTGTTCTTATGCAATCCACTCTTTCTCCCTACCCTAGCCTCTTGCAACCACTGATCTACTTTCTGTCATTATAGCTTTGCGTTTTAAAAAAGATATTGTGTTAAAGAAATCATACAAGATATTATCTTTTGTGTCTGACTCCTTTTATTTTGCATAATTATTTTCAGATTAATCCTTGGTGTTGCATGTATCAGTAGTATTCTTTTTAATTGATGAGTAGTATTCCAGTATATAAATAGATTACAGTTTGCTTTTCATTCACCAGTTGTAAGACATTTGGGTTGTTTCCAGTTTTTTTCTATTATGAATGCAGCTTCTACGAACACTGGAGTACAAGTCCTTTTGTAGACGTGTATTTTCATTTATTTTGGGTAAATAGCAGGATCATTGTCTTATAATAATTATATGTTTAACATTATAAGAAGCTGCCAAACTATTGTCCAAATTGTCTATACCATTTCGCATTCCCACAAGCAGTTTATAAGAGTTCTAGTTGCTTCACATTCCTTGTCACTGGTGTCAGCCTTTGTAATTTGTCCATTTTAATAGGTATGTAGTGGTATATTTTTAAGGATTTAATTTGCATTTCTCTAGTAATTACTGATGTTGGACATCTCTACTTGTGCTTATTTGTCATTCCTATATCTTCTTTGGTGAAGTATCTCAAAATATTTTGCTCACCTTTAATATAGCTGCTTATTTTCTGATTGAATTGTAATAGCTACTGTTATATTTTGTGTACAAGCCTTTTATCATATGTACCTTTTGCAAATATTTTCTCTCACTCTGTAGCTCCCATTTTTATTTTCTTAACATTGTCACTGAAGAGCAACATTTAAAAAATTTGACTCAATCATATTTTAATGGCTATATGATACTGTATTTTATGAACACATCATAATGCGTTATCAGGCTTTTTGTTTCCACAACTTTACTGCTATAACTACACTGTTTTGATCATCCTTGTATTTGTATCTTGTGTGAATTAATTATGTCATCTTACTTGGGAAAATGCTATAATGATTCAGGATTGTTGTACTTTTATCTGATACAGAATTAGATATTTTGGACTCAGTGGATTTTCTTTATATTTTAATTTTTCACTGGGAGCACAGAAGAAAAAACAGTCCCTAAATCACACTAGTTAAATTTTTTTCTAAGGTAAAATGCATTCTCTTTCTCCTCTCTCCCTTTTAACTGGAGATCTTGGGATTTCTGTTAAAGTTAAAATACTGTGAATACCTTAAAAATGTTTTTAACATATTAAAATCATACTAATGCTTCTGGATAAGTGTTTCTGGTCAATTGATCATACACATTTATTTAATTAACAGTAAAGAGATAAAAAGTTACAAGTGCAATAGGATCAATAGAATGAGAGGGAGGTTAACAGCAGACAAGGGATCTCAATCTTTTCTTTTTATTTTTTTAAACATGGAAATAGTAGTAGCTGATTAATAGAGTGGTGGAAGCAATCCTATGGATTTTAGAGGGAGATACTAATGAGAAGCCAGCTGATTTCCTTTGCAGAAATAACTTGGAACCTAAGAATTAGCAAATGGTGTATGCTTGCTCACAAGGTTCTTACAGCTAAACATATATCCTCATCAGGCAGAAAAATGGAGATTTTATTCTCGGAGAATTGATGGACCCCTGGGGATAAACCCCCAGATACTGTACTTTGGATGTCCTGTTAGAGGAAAAAACAGCTTTACAATCACTGCAGTGAAGTCCTTCCCTCCAACTCCTTTAATGTCTACTTAACTTATTAGTGCTCCAGGTTAAAAATTAATGAATGACAAATGATCATAAGACTTTTGAGGAAAGGTTTTTACCTAAAAAAGAAAAATCTTAAATCTGTAAGAAGCAGAGAATGCACGGAGTGAGAAAAACATCTAAAAAGGTCTTTAAGGAATATTCTAAGTTGGATAAATGAAACATACTAATATAGCTAATAAAATGAAGATGGTATAAAATAGATACATTTACATGACAAAAGAGCCCTTGAAATTAAAAAATTAGAACAGTTAATATTAAAAATTAATTGAACAGTTGGATGATAAATTCAAAGAATTATTTCAAAGAGTAATCTGAAAAGACAAAAGGGACTGAAACCAGAATAGAATTTTAGTATGTTCAAAGTCTTGCTAATTGGATTATAGAAACAAAGAACAATAAAAGCAAAGTGAAGGAAGTTATGATTGAAGTAATACAAGAAAAATTTTCCAAACTGAAGGAAATAAGTCTCCAAAAGACAAGTCTGGCACAATGAAAGAAAAAAGTCAACATTATCATGAAGTTTTAGTACCTTAGAGATAAAGAGAAGATCTTTAAGCTTCTAGAACAGGGAAAGATAGTCCACATGCAAACGATCAGAATGAAACAAGATCTCTTAACACTGAAATTGGAAGCAAGAAACAATGGAAGCATTGTTGCAGTATTCATAGTGAAAATGATTTTCAATTGTACATCAAGGATAAATGAAGGATATTTTCAAGCAAGAAAAAACTCAAAACCCATAACTTTAGCACTTATTTTCTTAAAAAGTTCCTCAGGATTACTCTTAAGCAGAATAAGGAATAACCTAAGAAAGTGAAAGACACAGGATTAATGAAAAGGGTACCCAACAGAGGAGAGCCATGGAGGGGACATCCAAGGATATCAGTAAAGGGAAATCTTAGGAAAACTACTGTGTAGCAGGGCCAAAGAGCAAGCAATGCAAATTGAAGCAGGCATTTGAGGGGCTCTGGAATGAAAACTACAGCAGAATAAAAAGCAAACTGATGCATGAGATTATATATATCAATACATATATAGAGAGAGATAGATACAGATATCACTCATGGCTTTGTATAGTAGTTATCCAGACATGATCATGTAAACACTAAATCATGTAAACCTTTATTTAATATATGTTACCTATATGTGTCAAAATATTAAATCATATATTAAATGTTAATATATCATGTGACTTTATTTACTATATTAACACACATACGTATTAATTGAGAGTGTAGGGGTAGGTGGGTGTGTGGGATGTGGGATGATGGTAGCGTATGAGAGACAAGAGGAAGCTGACAGAGAATACCTGAAATTAAGAAGTTAAAAAATTTCAATATTTGCACATTTAAAAAAATATGGAGGTAAATAATGGAAGAAACAGCTAAGCGTTAAAAGTCATTGGCCTGGGGCATGGGAATTGGTAGTGGGGCAGGATGGGATGGGGTTTGCTACTTTTCATTACAAAGCTTTTACTACAGCATAAATTAAATACATGGATTATTTTGAAAAATTTATTTTTCAAGTTATATTGTATACCTTAAATATATGCCATTTTTATTTAAAAATTTTAAAAATATATAGCATATATATCTCCTTTTATTACCATTAATTTCTGCCTCACCCAGGGCAATCAATGAAATAAAATGAAAATCTTTTGATGAATCTTAAATGTGTTTACTTAAGTAAACACTGCTTATACTACAACAGTAAAATTCTTTGAATATATTCCTGATTTACAATATCATTTTTATGATTTTCAGTCAGTAAATCACAAATCCTAACACAAGATTTATTCAAGTCATTTGAGTTAGTAGTTTTAGACTCTATTTCTGTAATGTCTCATGGTATAGACTTTTAGATTCTTACTGTCCCTTGACTGTGATATACAGTAACATTTAGTTTCATGTAGTGTATATGACTAAATCTTAGCAATTGCCCGAAATTGTCTCTTGGCAGGAAGAAAGAGTAGCCTATGTATTTGAAGTTATTGAATTACAGAAATAAATAGTGTGATTCCTTTCTTAGATACGGAGTGAAACAGGTATAAAAACCCCATGTGTGGACATGACGAGCAGGTTATATTAACCTTTTCAACAAGACATTTGGGATAGGCAGTTAATCTATGAAGCCATCAACTGGAGAAAGGCATCAAATCCTTACTGTTCTATTGAAGAACTGTCTAAAATGATATATATGTATATATATTTGCGTGGTAAGAAAGAGAAGTAAGATTCCTTTTGAAAATTAAAACAGTAGTTGTCTTAACCTTACTGGTGAAAAGTGGCTTTAAAATGTTTTTTCTATTTGATGGGAGTGTTTTATCCACTTTGCCTGGTGTGGTTGGATAAAATTCCTAAATTAGGTGCTCAACCATGAGAGAATGTAACAACTCTGGGAATCTGCAGAAGTGGATGCTTATATAATTTGTGAGAGTTGGTATTTGAAGCCAATTATTGGAAAACTTAAATGGGTAGGGAGCTTTGCATCTGATCAAATCAAAGTCCTGATTTTCATGCTGCTTATTTCTTATTTCAAGGTCTCTAGATCATATTGACCTGAAAGAAAGTTTCATATCAAAAGAGATGGGCCTGTTCCGAACTGTTTTTATTCTAAAGGATAGTGCAGCTATTGTATCATGATAAGAAGATGGAGCAATAGAATTAAAGTAAGCGCTGGAGGACGTGTTCTCATTGTGATTATAAAGACTGAGAAAAAGCTTTTCAATGGAAAAGGAAAAATGGCTTTATTGCTTGAGAGGGAAAGAAAATACATTGTTGGAGTTAAAAAAAAAAAAAAAAGAAGAAGCAGTCAAGAAAGCTCTAGAGGTACTCTGAAAGGAGGTTGAGGGCAATGCTGAAAATCCCAAAATGATGAAAAGTGCTCTGCGGTTCAAAGGACTAAATTAAAAGTTGACTAAAAAGTTTGATGGGACTGTGGCTTCTGATCTTTATTTCTCCGTGTCCTCAGTACATACAGTATTGTATACTATATTACGCCTCTAATTTGATGGATGGTGGTACAAATCAGAGTGATTCAATAGAGGGGAAAGATAGAGGATCTAGATTGTTGTAATTTAAAGATGTTCATGTTGAGCCATGGAATACTCTCTGTGGATGCTTTCCTGCATGCAGATTTTTTTTCCCAGGTGAAGGGAAGTTTCAGGACCATTTCCCTGTATCTGAAACCTGACTGTTTTTTTCTACCAATGAAACGTTACTGTCTGCTCATGTACTGAGCTTAAGAGGTGGCTTGCTTAAGCTTCAGGGCATATGGAGCCAGCAGGATTCCCAAAAGAACCCTTATAGGTTCATACTGGCAAACCTCAAAGCAAAAGCAGAATGTGGGCTTACTGTTAATTGAGAAATGCAACATCTGGGGATATAAATGGACAGTTTTTAATAGGCAAGCTCAACATTCAAATAAAATTATAATACTGTTTGCCAGATTTGGTTCGTGAATGGAGATAGTTCTACTAAAATATTGGGACCTAAGTGATTTTGTACAGTAACTGTTTTCCAAATTATTTTAAGTTATGATAATGTAGTTACTTTTCAAATGTGGTGATTTTCCTGTTCTAAAACATTTGGACAATCTCTAGGACAGAGTTGCATGACTCCAAATCTATGCTTTATTCATCTTAGGAAATCATTAAATGAGAGTCATGACTGGAATACAGTGGGATACATGCTAGGCTTTTTTTTTTAACCATTTCTTCAGAGTGTATAGCCAGTTTTGAGGTTATCAGTGGAATAGCTGGGCATCTGGGTATACCAATTGTCTCTTATAATCTCCTTTGTTTGGTCTAAAGCCCTTTGAAAGAAGTGATAGCATTTAGTACTGTGGAGATATGCCATTGATACAACACTTCCCATTTTTCTCCCTCTTCATCTCCTCCTTTTCCCTCCTTGCATGGCCTAGATTCACACCAAATATGAAGGAAGATTAATAAAGTGGTATAGGCCTAATAATACAAGAGGCCAAAAGGAGATTTACTATTTAAAATGAATTGGTCCGAACACAGAAAGGGCAAAAACATATGAACCCTTAGTATCTGTACTCACTTTGCTAATCATTTGATATTTTCTGTTTAAGGTAAAATAGCCTAGAGTGCCTATGCTACTGCAGAATATTCTTCTAGCTGGTTTTTTCATTTATGGCCTCAACAATTTATTTTTTAAAAGTAACTTCTATTTTTTCTACCTCTTTTCCATGTGAATGTAGCTTCACTAATATATAAGCTTAGAAAATATGGGCCCTTTAAAGCATAATATTAATATTTTGACAATATTGGAAGACTTGAACTTTCAAAGCATACATGGACATGGAGACATGAGAAACTTCATTCTGTGATCCTTTTGTATTCTGAGATTCTAGAACATGGAAGGAACTAATTGAAAAAGAGAATAAAGGTAAAAATCTAGTTCCTGAATTTTTAATGAAGGTTTAATTTTCTTGCTCTGGGTTGTACCCAGACCTTGCTTCAGTGGTATAGTGGAGTGGTATAGACGCAGTGGTTTCTAAGCTCCTGAGAGGCAAGTACTACTGTATGAGTTTTATGTTATCTGGTACCGTGAGGGACCATGGCTACTGGAGATGACTGGTTGTAGTACACTAGTACCTTCCAAGTAGAGTCCGCTTCTGAGAGGGGTGTGGGTTTGCACTGCTTTTCAAATGCTCTTTTGGCCACAGAATTAACCTAGACAAGGAGCCTCCCTTTAGAGTGAGTGAATTCTCTGAGTACTGATTCTACCTGAGATTGCTGTTTATTGATATTTATTCACGCTTTCAGTTGAATAAGAATCAAAGTTATGTTCTTGCCCATTTTCAGAGTCACCATTTAAATCAACAAGAACAGTTATTAGTGGATATAGAACATCCCTCAATATAACCCAACAAATACAAAACACGTTTTGTTATTTGGTCCTGTAAAACATATTTCCTCCCGTTCTTCTCTCACCTAACTTGCCATTCCCCTGAAATTTTACTACAGTTTTAAAAAAATTTTTTTAAAGAAAAATCTTTTTGTGTTGTAGCAGAAGCATATGTGCTGCAAAATGGCTTTAATTTTTCTGGGAGAAAAGGTTTATGAACCAAAATCCATGTGTTATAATTTCATGTTAAAACACCAAATGAACCTTTAAATATTTGCTAATAACTGTCATCATGAGAAAAACATATGATGTTGCAGGTTGAAGTGTCTCAGAATTACACAAGAGCCTATTACAGTTCAAAGACAAAGAAATATCATAGTATATTATGGTATTTATTATCATAATTATTATCATATATTATCATATATCACATCATATATTATTACAATACTAATACTTGTAATATTCAGTCAAAATACAATGTATCATGGTCTACTTTTTAATTTATTATGAGACCTCTTCTGTCACAGCCTTCAACAGGCTGCACCTTTTTCATGTCTGCATCACGTAAGAATGGTGCCTTTTTTTTCTTTAACAGACAGTAAAATGTCACTGGTAAATCATTACCCTCATCACCTCAAATAACTCAAAGCTTGCCTGTCAAAATGCAGGAAAAAATTCACATGATTACAAATAGGCTTATCATCACCAATCTCAGGAAATAGTGGATAGTGCCAAATAGACAGGCATCCCAAACTCATTTCAAACTAGGAGAGGAATCAGCTTTCAGCAGGTTGAATATGTTCTTTGGACATGACAGTAACCCTCCAAATTCCATATTGTGCAGGTAATGCCCTTTATTTTTCATAGTGATCATGGAGATAAACGAGACATCTACAGTTTCCAAACCAGCCTTTCTTATGCCCAAGTATGCATGTTTGTTAGAAGTCTTGGCAGTCCCTCTGTGTCCAGAAATGAACAGAGTTATTTGGAACCCCTGGGTTGTTTTCTAGCCAACCAGTGTCCCAGCCGTAGTCATTCATTGCCTTCGTTCCTAAGCCATATGACAAAAGCAGACGGGAATGGTGCTGTATCTATTTCCCTGTACTATATGCCAATTCTCTTCAAGCCAGAGTGTTGCTGACTGTGCCAAGCACATATCTCTAGTTTGGTTTTCCTTTGCATAATTTCTTCAGTTAAAGATTCAAGTGACTCTTGCAGTGGGTTTATATACCTGTTTGGAATAGTCACTGACTTTTCCATTGGTAGATGTGCCCTTACATCTGCATGAGGAGCCAAAAGCAATTAGTATTCCAGTTGAGTTCAGATTATAGCAAATGATATAAGCATATGGCCGACTATTCCTTTTATGCCAGATTCTACTTACTAGTTTTCACTTCTAGAGTCGATAAAGAAATCAATTCTGTTAAAAAAGAAAATTAGATAAGAAAATCCTTTACTGTGTAACTATAGATGAGAGATTTCTTTTGTAAAAGGGAAAAAATGCATAAATATGGTAACTGCCTTATAGATCATTCAACAGAAAACATGAAATTGCTATGCAAACAAAAATGACTATATTTTCATTATTTCTTAGGTAGAAATTCACAAGTGAAGGATTTGAACATTCTTTGTTCCTGACTAAATCATTGCGATATGTCATCATGGTAGTTTATATACAGAAAAGGAAAAGCATTGTAAAAAAGTTGAATAAAGCAATAATTTAAAAGCTGGATGCTCTGCTTCCAACACATTGATTCAACCATTAAAGCTGCCATCTGTGAGCTGACTTAGAAGATACTGAAGTGAACTGCCCCCCAATGTCTTTGGCACTATAGAAACTGCATTCTTACTGTCCAGGTTACCTGTTTAATGACCTGATTATCAATATCTGCTTCATGTGAATTCTGCTTGAACATACTCAGGTATTTGCTGACTTTGCATGGAAAACAATTATTTGCTATAGAGTTTGTCTACATTTCATTAATTTTATTATTCTCCCAGGGCTGTTTTGGTCTTGATATACAAACTTAAAATTATTAAAATGCTGTGCTTTGGTTGGAATCAAAATCATGAATGTGGAAAGTAATTATTTTATTTATACAATAATTAATTGAAGGGATTTAATATGTTAACTAAGGTGTTGAATTTTTGTAGTTAAATCCTAGTGACTTTAACCTTAGCATTCTTATTCAAGTTAAGAGAATTAATTGGCCTGTTTGCTAGCACCTTCTTCTCTCCTGTGTCACCGTTCAATGCATGGACAATCCAGAGACTTCCAAAAATGCTTTCTTTAGGGAGGAAGGGAGCCTAGTGGTAATTAAGCATGAAAACGAAATCAGATGAACACTTCCAGATATATCTGGGCAAATCTCATTTAAGCAAAAATCTCTGAGTCAAAATCTCATTATAAAATAAGGTGTTAACAAAAATGAAGTAAATGAAAAAAATTAAGCATAGGATCAGATAATTTTAATGTTTAAAAATTATATTATTAGATGATAAAACTACTAAGCTGAATAGATTAATTTACTCACACTTCAGTCACTTGTGTCCTCTTCTTGGGAGGGGATCCAGCTTGGATTAATATTAACACGTCTATTTCCTGAACAGGGAACTTTGACATAAGATTCAAAATTCACCAGGGTATAGGGGGCTGGTGAACCGATTAAGTTATGTGCTTCATGATCCTTATTTTTGGTGACAAAGTCCATAGTTTTCATCAAGTTCTCTAAAGATGGTTTAGGACCTCTGTTCATCACCGGTAAAGGACTGTGGTATGACAATGATACGCCACCTATGTCCATAAATTCATTAGCTCATTTCCAGTGCCCAAATCTGAAAGTTAACCTTTCCTGAAAGGTTTCATTATGTTCTCTCACGTTACACATCTTTTTAAATTCCCACTCATTGAGGGGCCCAGCTGGTCCCAGTGTCCTGAGCTAGAAACCAGGAAGTCATCATTGCTGGTTTTTACTTAGTTGCAACCTCTAGTCAACCAATCACATTGTGTGGATTTAGCATCATACACAGCTCTCAAAATTTGCAGTTTCTTTCTGTCTTCAAACGCCCACACTTTTTCACTGAGATTATATTTTTTGCTAGTAAATGGATCTCTGCATACAATCCAGGACAAGTGATTTTTCTAATTTACAAATCTGATTAAATAACAACCCCTGCTGTTTAAAACCTCTATGCCTTCCATCTGTTCCCTAACAGACATATTAACAAATGGCACAAATGCAAAGATTCTCATGATGTAATGTATGATGTAAAAAATGAAGAAGAAATTTATGCTTTCATTTTCTATCACTTAAAAAAAATTAATTCCTGACAATAGAATGACCTATCTTTCAATATACCATGCCCTCTAAGTGACAATTCAATATGGACACTGATGAAAAATGTTTGTCACGTGGGAAATAGTCACATAGCCAACTTGGACTGCTGGGACAAGATTGTTCCCTGTCATAGATCTTCAGAGGAAGTGATGTTTATTTGAGAACTTAAAGGAGTCTTAGGAGAATAGAAGGAAAAGGAGTGTTCTAAGCAGAGAAATAGCATATACCACTTATCTCATTATTACCTGGTAATTGTTTATCTCTCACACTAGGCTATAGTTTCTTTATGTTAGGGACAATCTCATATTAAATGTTCAATATATATTCATGGAGTTTTGACTGTCTGTGGTAGATTGAATAAAAATGACCATAAGCCTTTACCCTTCCCTCTATTCACACATTTGCAGTACCTCCTATTAGAGGTAGAGTCTGCTCCTACTCTGCTTGACCCTGAGCTGGTTCTGTGACTTTGATCAATAGAATGTAGCAGAGGTGATGTGTCAGCTCTGCCCCTAGGCCTCAGGAGACATTGCAAAATTCACTTTCACTCTTCAGTCCTTACCCAGTTCCCTGTGAATAAACCTAGGCTAGCTTGCTGGTGTCTTTACAGGATCAAAAAGGAGTCTTCCCAGTTGAGGTGATCCTAGACCAATCAGCCTTCAGTTGAGCCGGTTGCTAGTTGTAGGCATGTAAGTAAGCCCAGGCTAAACCAGAGCCGCCCAGCTGAGCCCAGCTCAAATTGCCAACCCACAGAACTATAAGCTAAATAAATTATTGACTTTTTAAAGCCAGTAGGCCTTGGGGTGGTTTGTTAGGCATTCAAAACTAAGTTATGCACCTTTTAAACTTATAAAGCAAAATCAATCTTGATAAATAACTATTATGTTTAAATGTACCAGTCCTGAATTGACTAAATTAATTATTACATTAGTGTCTTGCTGGGTTTAAAACTGCAAACATACAACTTGGAGATGGGAAATTTGTTGATTATTTGGAAGTCAATCTGTCTTTCTCTCTCTTTTTCCCTATAGAAGAAAATTTCATAGCAGGATTAGCCAACAGTACCTAGGATAATAAGGGCCTGATAAATTTTGATTAAGTGTTTTGACAGTATTGAATATCTAGGGTCATTTTGTTTGATTTTTTTTTTTTTTTTTTTTTTTCGGTACGCGGGCCTCTCACTGTTGTGGCCTCTTCCGTTGCGGAGCACAGGCTCCAGACGCGCAGGCTCAGCGGCCATGGCTCACGGGCCTAGCCGCTCCGCGGCATGTGGAATCTTCCCGGACCGGGGCATGAACCCGTGTCCCCTGCATTGGCAGGCGGACTCTCAACCACTGCGCCACCAGGGAAGCCCTCTAGGGTCATTTTGAAGAAAACAATTTTAATATAGAAAATCTAATGTTATTAAATCCAAGCGTCTGAGCAAAAACATTATGTAATTTATTTATTTTTATCCTTCTGTTGATTCACTCTTAATTAATTAACCAACCTCTTAAGTAAACAGGCGTTTGTTATAAGCTGAGCATAATGCTAGATTCTACTGTGGGGAAAATGAAGTGTCTTCCTTTTGCAAAGCTTATAATTTACTTTGGGTGTCAGACATATGACCTTGAATTATAAATTATGAAATATGACCTTGAACCTTGAATTGTAAACTGTAATTTCAGGCAGAATAGATAAGGGCATAATAACAGAAGTAAAGGCAGGAAGTGAAAAGAAAAATTATTACTCTGCCTGAGAGACTGAGAAAGACTTTATGGAATAGTTGGTTTCTAAAGTACACTTTGAGTGATTAATGACATTTTCTTAGGAAGAGAAAGTTGGAAAAGATGTTCTATGCTGGCATAACAACACAAACAGAAACATGGAGGCTTTAGAGTGTATGATGCACCTAAGCAAGTAGGAGGGGTGAGATCCAAGGGTTGAAGAGCTGAGGGGTGATGGTAAAAGATCTTTTCTTATATATTGACTGATTTCATAATTTTATGAAGTACACGTGAGATGAATTAGCAACAACAAAGAAGGCTTTGGGGGAAGAAAAGTAGAGCATTGACATACCCGGAGGAGAATTTAGGAAAAATTATAAAATTTTTTTAAAGAAAGAAAATTTTACAGCATGTTTGTAGGCTGAAAACAACGATCCAGTAGATGGGAGAAGACTGAGGATGCACATGAGAAAGACGTACCCATAGAAGAGGAGTTCATGGATTGGTGAGAGATGGTAGCACCTAGAGTACAGGTTGTAGGATTTTTCTCTTTTGAGGAGTTGGGGGCAGTTCTTTCATTAATATGGGAAAGAAATCACAGTTGAAGTCGCAGAGTAAGGAAGCTTGGTAGACTTGTGGTGGGAAGGCCTGGGGTGGAGTTTTAGAGCAGTATGGGTCATCAGATCAATTCGTATTTGGAGTCTTTGCTCAATGGTAGCGTGACTGTTCTTTCTTGTAGTGAAGAATCTAGGGGGAGAATTAATCACACATGAACTCTGACAATCCTCCTAATAATGTCCTTCCTGCAATTCAGAATGGCTTCCCATTCCCACTGCCGTAATTCAGGCCCTGCCTCCAGTCTCTACTACCTTACTTCTACCTTCCATACTAAAATCACCAGAATGATTTTTATAAAGCACACCTTTTCAATCGTTTTGCTGTTAAAATATTTCATTTAATGTATTAAATCACTATAAGATCAAATTCAAATTCCCTACCGTGGTACCCAAGGCTGAGCTCTTTTTTTTTTTTTTTTTTTTTGGCAGTACGCGGGCCTCTCACTATTGTGGCCTCTCCCGTTGCGGAGCACAGGCTCCGGACATCCAGGCTTAGCGGCCATGGCTTACGGGCCTCGCCGCTCCACAGCATGTGGGATCTTCCCGGACCGGGGCACGAACCCGTGTCCCCTGCATCGGTAGTGGACTCTCAACCACTGCGCCACCAGGGAAGCCCCCAAGGCTGATCTTTGACACCTACCTTTTCCACCTCATCTACCACGTTTTCACCACTATGACTTATTGGAAAATCAAGCTGATGTACTTACAGTTCCCCCAACATCTCATGCTGTTTTATGCTTCTATGCACTTGCCATATGCTTGCCTCTGTCAATAATGGCGGGTATCCCTTTATCTGCGGGTTGAAATCCTCATTCAGGATTCACCTCAAGTGTTGTCTCTCTTGGGAAGTCTCTCTTGTCCTTCTTGGCAGAATTAAGCAATTTTCCCTTTGTGCTTCCATAGTACCTTGTGTCAGCTTGTTGTAATAATTGACTGTAGCTCTGGAAGGCAGATATTTGGTTCTCTTTCATCTGTATATCTCCGCATCTGACGTAGCACTCAGAAAGTAACTGATCAATGCACAGGCCGTTGAGTGAGAGAAATTGAGATTTTGGTGTCTCTAGTGTGGGCAATGGAATATATACACAGAGATGCCATTAAGCGTGTTAATAAATACACAAGGTTTTGGGAGTAGGGAGAGCACTGATAAATATGACTAAACAAACAAGTTAGGGGTTTGAGTGGCCAAGACCCATGTAGGGAATGGGAAGACATTCCAGGTTGGTAGCTGAAGGGCATATACATGATGCTTGAGGAAGTCACAAAAATACTATGTTTACGGTAATATATTCATGTCTCTTTCTCATTACCAGAATAATGTGATCCAGAAGGCTAGGAACACCTACCGAGATCTTGGTGGGAGGGATCAAAGTGACTACCAGGCTTGTTTCTTATCTAGGCTTTAAACTAGATGGCTCAAGAAGTTCTTGTGGTTCACTCACTGTCTAATTCAACTTGCTAAACATATTGTTTCTAGTTGTCAAAAACATGAGTGGCAATAAACAAGTCAATATGCCTGTGTGCCCTCTGCACAGCCCCCATAAGAATTTGTAGCAGGGGTAATTGATAGGAGAGTCCGGAATTCTCATGACCGCCATAATTTGGCAGCGTAAGGCAAACACATGCACAGAAGACTGGCATTTGGGAAACAGAGCCTCTTGGGAACCTCAAACTGTGGGAACAGCTGTAAATTTCATAGACAGTGTTCCACATGGAGGGGACATGGCTCCTGTGCTGGAAAAAGGATAGGCAAAAACATGTTGGCAGGATGGGAATTCAGTTTCTGTGCCAGGATGGACTCTGCATGAGTAGCTGCATGTCTGCTGGGTAACATCTCACATGGAGCGAGGGAGAATCTAATTTTGGAAGGGATGAAAATTTGTTTTAAAGGCCAGAGAGGGTTCACACCAAAACCCTCAAACTTCCATGGGGCGTGTATTTGGACTTGCTGACTGGTGTGACCTCAGTACCCTGGATTATCTTTTCTGTTTTCCTGACTTTCAGCCAGAGATAAGAGGTGGGCGTGTTTTTCAGCTTTTATTATGGGAATCCAAATTTGGGAATCCAGAATGTCAACCACAGGGGACTTTTGTTATAAAGGGGATTTTCTTGACTTATGTATCACCAAATTATTTATTTAAATGCACGGTCCAATGTAGACTTTAACAGAACCAAAGTTTGTGACTCCTTACTGCTGAGCAAACCTAGTTCCTAGAACCAGACGAAACTGTGAAAGTTTTCTTTTTTCAAATTAATTAATTAATTAATTAATTAATTTTTGGCTGTGTTGGGTCTTCGTTTCTGTGCGAGGGCTTTCTCCAGTTGTGGGGAGCGGGGGCCACTCTTCATCGCAGTGCGCGGGCCTCTCACTGTCGCAGCCTCTCCCGTTGCGGAGCACAGGCTCCAGATGTGCAGGCTCAGTAGTTGTGGCTCACGGGCTTAGTTGCTCCACGGTATGTGGGATCTTCCCAGACCAGGGCTCGAACCCGTGCCCCCTGCATTGGCAGGCAGATTCTTAACCACTGCGCCACCACGGAAGCCCCCTGTGAAAGCTTTCTTGACCAATGAGTGTGGTTATTTGCATGTGAACAGAAGATTGTTGCTTGGATTTTGAGATGAGATCTCTGGGAATTCAGGGATAAACAAGGTCAATGAAGAAAGTGATTATTGAAATCAACACATAAACTGTGGGAAAGTGAAAGCAGCATCAGGAGACATTCAAGATTGGGAAAGTGGGGCCCATCCTACTCTAACTTGAATGGTTTAAAGTTTACAAAGCCCAGCTGAAGGGGTAGAGTAATATCTGAGTGACCTAGGACCCCAGAGGAAGTAGGGTCAGATCTGATGTATCTGGAAAAGAGAAACTAGAAATGTTTATGTTACCATCAAAACAGGAGAAGTTGCTCACATCCTAGTGAATTTTGAAGCTGAGGAATGCAGAGTTTGGGAGAAAAGCAGTTGGATTATAACACAATTTCTTATGGTTCCTTTGGGGCCAGACTTAGAAACAAGAGGGGAATGTTAAGTTGTGAAACGTGTGGAGAAGGATTCCACTCAAATGTGGACATAAAGGGGAGACTTTCCGTTGGTAACTGGAAATTGCAAGTTGAAAACATTTCTGAACAAGAGTTACGGTTATGAGAATGGCAAAATCGGTCTGATTTTATATTCTGGTGGAGACATATTGAAAGAAGAGCCAAAGGTTGGAAATTAGAGGGATTACATATTATAAAGTGTGTTACCCTGTTCATAGGAGAGAGAAGAGTCCAAAACAGAGACTCCTCTCAATTCCATGTTGGATTCCAGGAAAGCCTTACTGGAGTAGCACCATTAGGCGAGGAATTGTGCATAATCCCATGCACACAAATGGAAATGTTCTGTATGTGTATGACCATCCTCTCTCATGGGCATTGTCACCAAACATAAATGTGAGATTTCTTAATCTAGACTTTAAGATGATAGAATTATACTCACAGCAAAGGTAAGACACCAGGGAAAGTGGGGTTTGGCTCCTTGTGGTTTAGGGGTAATTTCTCTCTATGCTTCTCTTACTGCTAGATACCAGGGTAAGGAACCAGACCCATATACAATCCTGTGTTGATCACTAGGTGTGGCAGTTAGATCCCAACCCTAACTCTACTCCCAAGGACACCCTAATGAACAATTATTACACCTCTAATATTAGTCAGAAGTTCTAGTACTGTAATAGAATGAAGGATTAAAAATCTGATGCATGAACATATTCTGTATAAGAAAATTTAATTTTATTTAATTGCAGATTGCAGAATGCATAAATACATTAACTATCATATTTTTAAGATAATGAATGTACCCTTGGACTAGAAACGCCCAAGGTCCTCAATTAACTATATTAGAACAAAAGTATCTTCAATTTTAAAACAAATGTAATCTCTTATTAAACACATAGTGGCCAAATATGAGGTTTCTTCTTAAACCTTCTTACCTGATTTTTCTCTCTCTTCAGCATTTTAAAGGTATTAATACACATAACTCTAGCCACATGACTATTGCTATAAAGATTTAAAGGGGCACAGTTAAAAGACTCCCACATGGCTTTAAATGGTAGTATTAAATACATTTGAGTGCTACACAAGTAATTAGCCATAGGCAATTAATTATAGTTCACTTGGTGACTATAGCCATATTTCAGACTCTTTGAAAGACTCAAAACTCCCTATAAATAAAAGTAGGATTATTTTCATTTCAAAGAACAAAACTGGAAGAGGATCCCACGGGTGGTCTGTCACCCACTAGATTGCACATGTGACTGTATAAAAATAACTTTCTGAGGGCAAAGGTCGATGGCTTTCCTTAAAGAAGAACATCAGGACTCAATAACTAATTAGCTTGTGTCTTTCTGTTCCTGTAATTGCAAACCACGCTGGAATCAACTTTCTGAAAGTGTGAAATAGCTATTACTATACACGGCTTGCTTCTACCACCTTCTATTTTTACACTTGGGATATTTCTTTTCTATGGACCTAATTCAGCCAAAACTTTATATAAGAATTCTCTCATGTCCAAAATACAAATATAACGTTTTTTCTAGGGTGAAACGAACACTTTTAAGAAGAACATGAGGAAAAGGTTCAGGTTAAGGAGCTGAATGTTAGAAGTCAAGAGCTATAGACTCTTCTTTATCTTCAAAACAAACCCATGTCAATTCTCATTCTGGAATAGGCATCTCGTAATTTACTTCATTTTTGTACAGTATAATAGACATCTATATATATTATCAACTCAAACTCATTAAAAGGATCCCTGCAGGCAAGTTGGTTGAGAGATTGAGTGGTTTTATCATAAGCAATATTTTAAAATGGACAGCTGAGTAGAAGTAAATAGCAACATAAAGATAGATTGCATTTTCATAAAACGTCATTACAACTAGCTGAAAAATGAAAGAAAAGGAACCCAACCAGTGAGATCTACGTATACCAAATATTTTCCAGTAAATGCCCAGTTGATTGATTATAGCACTAGAGTATTGTGTCCCCTGCCATGTTCACTGTTGGCTGACAGTGTGTAAAAGTGAGGCCACAATTGATGTAGTCATTATTGCAGAAACTTTTAGACCTACAGGGTACTGTGATAACTGCATGACTCCTTCTCATTCTTTAGGTCTTAAATATTCTGTCCTCAGATAATTCTTTGTTGATACTACTCTATCTGAAGAGACCCTCTCTCTGTCTAAGCACTTTCTCTCTTAAAATCACTTTCGTTCCTTCAGAACAATTATCACAATTTTTAATTATCTCATTTTTTAAAATGTTCTTTGGGGTAATTGTCTTTTTCTCTCCTCCAGAATGGAAGCTGCATGAGGACCTTGCTTATCTTCTCTATCAATACCTAGCTCAGTGCTGGGCACGTCAAAGACCCTCAGTAAATACTTGCTAAATATATGGATTAATGAAGAAAGAATATAGAGCTCTGTCAAGGTCAGTCAATAATGTCAATAATTGATCAACTATATGCTGGTGTGATGGGGGAATACAAAGAATTATATGTCCTCCAATTACTTTTTTTAGGTATAGAAATCAGGCATTTATAAGCACATGTAGCTGTACAGGTGTCATCCTATAAACTAAGGATGCAAGAAAAATAACTTTATCATTCCATGCCTGATTTCTATTTTGAGAACTGATTCAGCTGGTAGAAATAATTAAAGTAATGTGGCATCACCCCCACTGAGTTAGATTTAATTTCAGGTAGTTGACATATTGCCAAAGTGTTCAGTGGTTACATTAGTCTACTGGTCATTACTGAGCCACAGTGACCACAAGTGAGATGCCTGTCACCCACTATTTGATCTGTCCTGGTCAGATAAAATCCTCCTTCTTTCTGTCCTGAAAGTTTCCTCCAAGCCTTGTCTTCGTCCACACACTTGAGCCTTGCTCATCAGCCCCATATCCCTATTCTGGCTCACAGGAATATGGAAAGACATAGTGGGAGTCAAGTAATTTTTAATGGTTTGAAACAATAATCATTTATTTGCTCCCAATTCTGCAGGTCAGCAATTTGGGCAGGGCTCAGCTGGGATGGTTTCACTTCTGCTCCACATTGTTTTGGCTGAACTCCTGTATGCATTCCACAGGTAGGCTGGGGCTGGCTTGTTCTTAATGGCTTGAGACATGTGTCTGACAGTTGCTTGGGGCTGTCAGCCAAGGTACCTTAATCCTCCTCCATATGTTCTCTCCACATGGCAGCTGAATCCCCCCCAAAAGTAAGACCTAATGCACAAGCACTTATCCAGCTTCTGTTTGCATTGCATTTGCTAATGTACTGTTGGCCAAAAAAGTCACATAGCCAATTCTAGAATCATTGAGGGAGGGGATTACACAAGGAGGAGTGAGTCATTAAGGGAACAAGCTAGATGATATTTGCAGTCAGCAAAAGACTAGGAGCTGTATCTTTTCTAAACACTGTTATGTCTTTGGATATGATTACCAGCCCAGAGATCACATAATTAGAAGGAGAGACAAAAGAAGTCCTGGTTTTGTGTCCATGCTTTCATGTCTCAGGCAGCGTACCCTGATAAGTCATTGTTAGAACCATCACTATGAAATCCAAGGCAGAGTAAAAAGGCTTGTTAAGTAAATCCTTGCTGTGAAAAAGTGATGCCACCAAATATTGGAAACAACATCTCACATTCATTCTGAGAAACAAAGAAGAACACATCAAGAATTAAAGAAGCATTTGGGGTTACTTAGAAAATTATTAGCTTAGCAAATCTTTCTTATGTAATTGGTATTTGAGGCAGCTTAGTGGAAAGGGATGTTATTGTGCTTTTATTAAGCATCAAATATTTAATGTATTCATATAACACATTTTGAGAAAAATCACCCTTTTGCAATAGGCAATCTTGACTGTACAGTGCTATCAAACTTTATTGCTCATTTGGCAGTCATGAGGGAGAGTTCAGTTTTAATGAAACAGGAAATATTTTGATTAGCCTAGCAATTTTTATTGAAACATTTATAGTATTCTAAAATGATTAAGTAACAATAATTAATGCAATATCATTTCTTAGTACAAAATAAAAATGGTTATTATCATTATGCAGTGTAAGATAAAATGGGTTGCTTTACATTTGATTAAAACAGGCCTTGTTGGCCAAAGCCCCTCCTGTGAGTCATGGCAAGTGGTGCCAGGGTGTGAGCTAGCCAGGTCCCAGCAGCTTTCGGATTTCCATAAACATCCATGTTTAAAACGGAAGCAAAATCCTTCAAAAGATCTTGAACTGTGTTGAAGTGAGGATGAAATACACTGCTGACCTGAGAGCTGGCACCGCAAACGGAGTTTCCGTGCTCTTTGATCAATACTGAGATGGGCTGAGGGTCTCACGAGGGAGAAGAACTGCGTAGGTTACGCAGTCAAGATCCCTCCTTCTGTAGATGAGGAAGCTGACGCGCGGGGAGGGTCAGTGAAGTGATGGACGAGCCCACAGCTGGTCGGTGGTTGAGACGGGTCAGAACATCCATCCCCTGGCTCTGACTGAGGCTGGTGTGTGAGGGGTCGAGAGTGTCAGTGCAGGGACGCAGAGCTCATCCACACCTGGCTGCCGGGACAGCCGTTAGTGATCCTTGAGCACAAGGCGCTGTGATCCACGTTGTAGGAAGAATGGTCTGGGGGTCATGCTCAAGGCCAGGCGGTGGCAGAAAAGCAGGGGGCAGGGAGGCCACTAGGGACACCCTGGCCCAGGAGGAGGCCCATAGTTGGGGTGGGGGCAATGAGGTATGTTTTAGGGAACATCCTGGGTGGACCAGCTTGAGAACATTTTACAGAAATAATTTGTTGGATACATTACTTTCTAAATAAATTAAAGATTGCTAATCCTTAAAAAAAAAAAAAAAAGGGTTGCTTTATTCACAATCAAGTCACAAAGGAGAACACATAGATTGTACAAAGTTGCTTCCCTAACCTATTTCCTGCTCACCCTCAGTGTTCCAGTGTTCTCTAGTAGTGCAAACAGGACACAGACCCCAGGTATTTCCTGTATGTTACTGGAAGTCTATGGAGGAGACTAGTTTTGTGAAAAAACAAAGTGAGACAAAACCTCCAGAGGCGAAAAGCAAGCAGCTTGCTTGAGGGCATCTTTTCAGTGGCTGATGAAACTAGGTTAGATGACAAGATAACAATATCTAATCTAATCTAACCATGCAAGAATCATTATGTCAACCATATTTTAGCATAGGAAAGAGAAGAACAACTAATGTTTAGCATGTTTGCTGTGTGTCAGGCACTGCTCTGATTACTTCACACATAGTATTTCCTTTAGACATTGGAAAACTCTGTGTGTGACAACTAATGCATGATATCGTTGACTAAGTGACAAAAACGTTCTTAGAATTTCTCTGCTATCTTGTATGCAGAACAGATAACAAAAAGATGAAGAGAAATGGAAATGAAAGGGTGAAGGAAATGATTTTTATATCGCATTCCCCCTGAAGTCCTCCATTATTAATCATTTATTAATATGTTTCTGGATTTCCTTAAAGTGTATCTATCTGCTACATGACGATCTTTCCATAAACAGACCATAGGTGAAATAAACACTTAACCTTTTAGTTTTGCTTCTTTACGGTCATCATCAGTATTACTTACATGTAAAATCTACAGTTTGGCAACAGATTTCCTTTTGAACACTATTAGTTACACCCTTGGCAAATGGACATTTGGAGAGTTTCCAGTTTGGGGCTATTGTGATAGTGCTACTAGGAATATTCTAGAGTATGTTTTTGGAAGAGTACACATTTTGATTGGGTATTTGCTGGATTAGAGGATATGGAAATGATCAGCTTTGGTAGACACAGTCAAACAATTTTCCGAAGTGGTTGAATCAACTTTCTTTCTACCATTGTTTATGAGAGTTCTGGTTACTTAACATCCTCACCAACATTTACAAATCTTTGCTTTTTGTTTTTTTTTTTTTTGCGGTATGCAAGCCTCTCACTGTTGTGGCCTCTCCCGTTGTGGAGCACAGGCTCCGGACGCGCAGGCTCAGCGGCCATGGCTCACGGGCCCAGCTGCTCCGCGGCATGTGGGATCCTCCCGGACCGGGGCACGAACCCGTGTCCCCTGCATCGTCAGGCGGGCTCTCAACCACTGCGCCACCAGGGAAGCCCTGGGTTGGAGTTTTTAAAGAGCAGTTTTATTTGCATAAAGGGAAGATACTTGGAAGAGTGGTAGTTTTTCCTGATAGACCAGGCAGAAAAAAAACCCAGAGACTGTCTTTTCTTAATCTAGTCTAGATGGTTGTTTATATTTGGCAAGTTAACTTGGCTGGCAGGATTAGGTCCTGTGATTGGCCAGCTAACCGCTCTGCAGTATTCCATTTACATGGTATTTGTAATAGAGTTGTCTAGTTTTGTTTCTTTAAGATTGTACTATGTATATTTTACACTACATTTTTTCATACAATAGTACAGATCTGTTTAATTCTATTTAATGATTGAGTTGTATTCAGTATGTTATTTCATAGAACTTATACAACCTGTCCCTTCTTGATGGACATTAAAGTTATGACACAAACATAACAAAGTAAAGAATTCTCTTTTCCTCATAACCAAGCCAATATTGGTTGATGTCAAATTGCTGAGTGAGAAATAATATATGTTCTCTTGAATTTATGTCTTTCATGTTTTCTTCTATAAATTGCCTGTTCATATTCTTTGACTGGGGTTGCATATTCCACTTGTTTCAGGGGCCAAGATGATGAAGTAAATAAAATAACTGGGCAGGTGTAAAACAATAGAGAGTGAAGGGATAATTGTGGTGAACTGAAGATGGCACACCAGGTCTGCAAACACTCACGTCAAAATCCCAGTTAAAAGCAATTAGGTTATCTGTTTTTTCCCAATGTTGTACTCATTTTCACACAAGATTGCTATTTATCTTTTGTCTTATCCATTGCAAATATTTTCATTTTATATGTTACTTTATCACTTCTTCCACTATTTGTCTATGTTTTTACTCTTTCAAAAGAGTCAGTTTTGTTATATTATGAATAAAACAGATTTAAACTTTTTCTCTTGCAGAATAGAAACATAAGGTGTGCATTCCAGACTAGAGCATTAATTCTTCTTTTTTTTGCTTTTTTTTTTTTTTTAGTTGAGATATAGTTGATTTACAACATTATGTAAGTTTCAGGTGTACAATATAGTGACTCATGTTTTGGGGATTATATTCCATTTATAGTTATTAAAACATATTGACTATCTTCCCTGAGCTGTATGATATATACTTGTAGCTTATTTATTTTCTACATAATAGTTTGTACCTCTTAATACCTTACCCCTGATTTTGGTTTCAGAATTATAAGTCTTTTCTCCAATTTCAGTTGCTTTATGTTGTTGTTCTTTTTATATCCTATTAGGTTAAATGTTTTTAGTCTTTTTGGTTAATAATTAAAGGTCAGCTATCAAGAGTTTGACCACTTCTTCACCTAGGACATTAAAAAAAATTAAAAATAGAATCAAATAATTAAAAATGTAGAATGTGGCTAAAGCCATATTAGAGGAAACTTCACAGCCTTAAATATTTTAAACAGGCTAGGATGAAGTCTTATCTTTCACCAGTATCCACAAATACAAGTGATATCATTTTAGTACATTTCCATTAATCTTGGCTCTAGTAATTTGAAACTTTTACTTATGATGATAGGATTTGAATAGAAACTTAGCTGTACTTCACAAATCCTTTACAAGCTGAGTCTAAATTATATAAACAAGTTGATAGAGAGTATATACATTTAAAAATCTTGTTAGAAAACTTGTTTTAAGCACCCTGTGACAATTTGACACTCCTTGTTACACATGAATAATTTATGTGCTAATTACTGATAACGTATGAATTGGCAAAATCAGTTAGCACTCGGTTGATGTAATTTAAATGTGTGTGTGTGTACATATATACATATTTACGAGAGTAATAAATGAATGCTGTAAAATAATAGAGCAATTTATTTTTAGATGGTAGTAAAATGAATGTTTCTTTTCTTTATTCAGTTCCTGTTTTCTTCCTCAGAAAGCAATTTCTGCTAATACTTCATTGTGTCTACTTCTATGACCTTTTCTATACACTTATACTCATAGACATACTACTTTTTAAATTGTAGACATGGCCATGTCTATAACTTAGGTGCACTTTTCAAAACTATGAGAATAGGATTATATTATGTAATTTTCTGTTTTTGTTTAACATGTCTTTTTTTTAATTTTTAAATTTTATTTTATTTATTTTTTTATACAGCAGGTCCTTATTAGTCATCAGTTTTATACACATCAGTGTATACATGTCAATCCCAATTGCCCAGTTCATCATACCACCATCCCCACCTCCCCACGGCTTTCCCCGCTTGATGTCCATACATTTGTTCTCTACATCTGTGTGTCTGTTTTTGCCCTGCAAACTCATTCATCTGTATCATTTTTCTAGGTTGCACATATATGCGTTAATATACAATATTTGTTTTTCCCTTTCTGACTTACTTCACTCTGTATGATAGTCTCTAGATCCATCCACATCTCTACAAATGACCCAATTTCATTCCGTTTTATGGCTGAGTAATATTCCATTGTATATATGCACCACATCTTCTTTATCCATTCATCTGTCAATGGGCATTTAGGTTGCTTCCATGACCTGGCTATTGTAAATGGTGCTGCAATGAACATTGAGGTGCATGTGTCTTTTTGAATTATGGTTTTCTCTGGGTATGTGCCCAGTTGTAGGGTTGCTGGATCATACAGTAATTGATTTTTAGTTTTTATTTTTTTTGATATTTAGTTTTTTAAGGAACTTCCATACTGCTCTGCACAGTGGCTGTATCAATTTACATTCCACCAACAGTGCAGGAGGGTTCCCTTTTTTCCACACCCTCTCCAGCATTTGTTGTTTGTAGATTTTCTGATGATGCCCATTCTAACTGGTGTGAGGTGATACCTCATTGTAGTTTTGATTTGCATTTCTCTAATGATTAATGATGTTGAGCATCCTTTCATGTGTTTTTGGCAGTCTGTATGTCTTCTTTGAAGAAATGTCTATTTAGGTCTTCTGGCCATTTTTGGATTGGGTTTGTTTTTTTTAATATTGAGCTGCATGAGCTGCTTATAAATTTTGGAGATTAATCCTTTGTCAGTTACTTCATTTGCAAATATTTTCTCCCATTCTGAGGGTTGTCTTTTGGTCTTGTTTATGGTTTCTTTTGCTGTGCAAAAGCTTTGAAGTTTCATTAGGTCCCATTTGTTTATTTTTGTTTTTATTTCCATTTCTCTAGGAGGTGGGTCAAAAAGTATCTTGCTGTGATTTATGTCATAGAGTGTTCTGCCTGTGTTTTCCTCTAAGAGTTTGATAGTTTCTGGCCTTACATTTAGGTCTTTAATCCATTTTGAGCTTATTTTTGTATATGGTGTTAGGGAGTGATCCGTATGCTAACACATATATATGGAATTTAAGAAAAAAAAAAAAGTGTCATGAAGGACCTGGGGGTAAGACAGGAAAAAAGACACAGACCTACTAGAGAGTGGACTTGAGGATATGGGGAGGGGGAAGGGTAAGCTGTAACAAAGCGAGAGAGAGGCATGGACATGTATACACTACCAAATGTAAGGTAGATAGCTAGTGGGAAGCAGCCGCATAGCACAGGGAGATCAGCTCAGTGCTTTGTGACTGCCTGGAGGGGTGGGATAGGGAGGGTGGGAGGGAGGGAGATGCAAGAGGGAAGAGATATGGGAACATATGTATATGTATAACTAATTCACTTTGTTATAAAGCAGAAACTAACACACCATTGTAAAGCAATTATACTCCAATAAAGATGTAAAAAATAAATTAAAATAAAATAAAATAAAAAAATTAAAAAAAAATACTCTGTTGAGGTCAGTGAAAGGATGCCCAATCATCCCCATGAAAAGACATATGGACAGTGGTCCAGAGGGAAATTTGAGGTATGCAAGCACCACCATTACCAACCACGCAATATTTTTTGACGCTTTGTTGAAAACAGTATTTTTACAGAGAATTGGAAGCTGCATAAAATACTTCAACAGGCAGTCAAATTCATAGGAAATTTAAAGCTTATTTCAGCAGTGAAATTTGTCAGTCAAAATGACTGACATTCTGACAGCTCCAAACCCACATCTTCATTTGTCACTTGTAGTCCAACCATTCCTTGTCATTTTAAAGCTGACATGATATAAACTTTTAAACCTCAACAAGTGTAAAAATGTAAATATGAAGAAAACATTAAAGTGTTGTCTTTGATATTGGTAATTCAGGTTTTAAAATGCATCTTAAATACTTTAGAAGAAAGAGTCATCCCATTGGCATTCCATTATTTATAACCTTGAGATCTCTATTCTTGCTGCTACTTTCACGTCTCACTAGCGCACATAGAAATCAAAGCCCTGAGTGGAATTACCAAATCTATAGATGATTATCTTAGCCATTAAATCATAAAAGACTCAATTTTCAAGACTTGGAAAAATCTCTACTTGTGCATATAAGTTTACTTCTTTGAAATTGTTATGACTGAGGCTAATCCTACAGAGAGTTAACAAAGAGTGCCCCTAAGTGTCCAGTATAATGTGAGCCCAGCAGGCTAGATGCTATTGTTTTTAAAAAGCCCTATATTGGCAAAACATATATATTTTACACATATTTTACATATTACTCAGAAAAATGCCATTTCATGTATCTACTCAATATGTGTATATAATAACAGGAACCCTAAAATCTGATTATATCTCTTTAATAAGTTATGTTACAGGAGTCTTTTTAAGAAAGTAACAGCCTTAGAGAAAAGCAGAATTAATGCTGTAATAACAAGCTCACTGATTATGAGTGAGTGAGAGGAGGCCATTGTGAATTCATAGATATAAAATCCACGTATAAGATCTCTGAAAGGAAATATACTTTACTTTGTTTTCAAGAGAGACAGCCTAATAGAGAGTCAGGAATACCTGAGAGATTGTTGGGAGATGTAACAATCTGGTCCCGGCACTGGCACGTACAATCTGTATCACCTTACAAAAGTAATCTTTGTGGGCCAAGGCTTTCTTATTCGCAAAATGAGTCATTGGATGGTTCTTGAAGTCTCTTCTGTCTCTACTGTTCCAATTCCAAGACTCACATTCATCACGACGAATTCTCCAGGCAAAACACTAGCTGGAAGCAGTCAAAGGACTTTTGGGAAGAACTATGATATTCCCTCTCATTCATTTATTCATCAAATATTATTATTTAGTGCATTCCAGGTATACTCTAAGCAATAGAAGATGAATAAAATACAGCCCCTGACCCCAAGAAACATGAGGTCTACTAGCAGTGAGCCTCGTAATAAAAGAGCGCTATACATACTCTGTTAAAACTGTACACGCAAGGGGCACACGTGAGGGAGAAGTTGATGCTACTGTTTCGTTGGATACAGGGGGAGCTGACAGAAGAGACTTTGTAGAGGAGGAAATAATTGAATGATCTCTTAAAATACGAGTTCACTAGAGGAATGGTGGATGGTATGAAGTGGGCAAGAGTGGGGAGCCGAAGACTGCACTGAGACCCTTACTTACAATTAATTACAGTTTTAAACTCAGAGGGACTGTAAGCATTTGATGAATTAAATTCCACTTTGTATATCAACACCAGGGAATTATGATTATTAATTAATGTGCTGATCACCTCTGAGATGTAGGAAGTTGTTCACAATGGAGAAGAGAGCAGTTTGTTGGTCTTTTTGAGGGAATTTTTAAAAGGGAGCTTTGTAAATTTGAAGTTAGTTGCTTTTATTTTTTTCCTCTTCCCTTGTGCATGCAATGGAACAAAACATAAACAGGCATTCCTGTTTAGGAATTTAGTTTAAATTCCTTCATTATTTTAAACTAAAGAATGAAGAAAGTAGATTGCTTATTGCAGAACTGTACCTTTGTACCTAACTATATATACCGCAAAAAGTATGCTTTACCAAATAATAATCCCAACAGAACAGATTATGACTATCAGGTTAATGTTTGTGATTTAAGAGCCCAAAGTAAAAAGTGGACACCAGTACTACAGCAAGCTGGTCATTAACCACTGTAATTTCTTCGAGTTACTCGTGTTGTATCATGAACATATACAATGGCCTAACAGTTTTATATGCCTTATACAATGTGTTTACCTTACCTTACTGAGAGTTCTTATGTCCCTGCAGAGACTGTGCTTCCACAAAAACGTTAGAAATGATAATGGACCCATTATTCTTTTTATGGGTGTCAATCGTTCTGATGAGGGGATACTTGAATGTGGCCTGTGCCCTAATAGCAGGGCTCCCATGTGCCCCTTGAGCTCCTTCATGTGATGCAAACACATCTGTCTTCCCGACTAGGCTGTAAGCTCCTCTGAGGGTAACGACCTTGATGTTATGAATTTTTTTTTATCATGTATTGTGCCCTTTGCCCTCCTTCTCTTCTCAGAACCTGATGGAAGACTTCAGGTACCCATAGATGATGTAATCCAATGTTCGCTAAAGCAGTAGCATAAATATACAACATGTGATATACACCTATGTGAAACAAATCAGTGTTTTGCATTCTTAACATCGGGATGTGAGTTTTATTAATTAGTAGATTAGCTTGAAGCTAGCCAACCTTGAATTTGAATCTGGTTCTAACCTGTGAGGGATGGTAAAGTAGAAGCACATGTTTATTGAGGGCATGTTTACATTCCTTGCGTATTATCCAAACACGTTATCTCATTGAGCCCTTAAAACCACCACAAGAAGTATGCCAAATAATCCCCTTTACAGGTGGAAGAACTAAAGCACGGAAGTGTAAATTCCCCACGTTCCCACAGCAGTTGGGATGCACATGTAGACATTTTTCCAGAGCTTGTGCTGTGCTCCTTTCCAGTAAGCTGCAATTTCTGTGTGCCCCTGGATGAGTTATTAACATCTCTGATTTTATTTTCCCATTTCTAAAAATGAGAGTGTGATGGTTAATTTTACGTGTAAATTTGTCTAGCCTGTGGTGCCCAGCGGTTTGGTCAAATCACAGTTTAGATGCTGCTGTGAAGGTATTTTAAAAATGTGATTATCATGTCAATCAGTATACTCTAAGTAAAGTAGATCACCCTCCATAATGTGGGTGGGCCTTATCCAATCTGTTGAAGACCTTAAGAGAGAAGGCTGACGTCCTCAGAAGAACAGTTTTTCTCTCCTGACTGCAGCATAGAAATTTTACCTGAGTTTCCCGCCTTCAGACTCAAGACTGCAGACAATATCAGCTTGCTGGACTTTCCAGCTTGCTGGCCTACCCTTCAGATTTCAGACTTGACAATCCCCACATGAGCCAGTCCCTTAAAATAAATCTCTCTTGTTCTGTGTCTGTATATCTCTGTCTCTGTCTCCCTCTCTCTCTGCCTCTTTCTCTCTCTCTATACAAACATACACACACACACGTACATACATACATACATATATTATTTTGGTTCTCTTTTGGTTTCTCTGGAGAAGACTGACTAACACAGAGAATAAAAATACTTATTTCAAGGGTATAAAAATAAATATTAAGTGAGGCAATTCACATAAATCACCTAGCATTACCCACCATTCAGTAGAGTTTTATGATCTGTTTCTCTCCTACTTTTTGTCTGTTTCCCTACTGTCCTCTTTCATGTTTTTCATATTTTTATTTCTCCCTTCTTTTTCTTTTCCCTTGTAATAAAACAGGTCCTTTAATGCATGGAAATAACATCTTTTTAAATTTACCAACTGTATCAGCACAAATATTCTATTAAAAGTAGGGTGATATTACATGACTATTAGTGCCTGCAGTGACATTTACATGTTCCCTTTCACTAGTGAGTAATGATAATTCATCTTCACCACGTGGCTGTGAGTAATCGCTCCCTTCTGAAGATAAAGGTTAGAATGGTCTGTAGCCATCATAATTTATTCACTGTGTGTGTAGTTTCAAAATATATTTCCTACGATATTGTTCTGTCTCTGTTTTCATTTAGGTATTCCTCATTTTTATGCAACACAAATTTTACATTGGGAAAGCATTTTATTATTGATTTATTCATCAGATAAGTAGTATGGTGAATTTGACACTCAGTTCAGTCTTCCTCCATAGCAAATTAGAAAACATTGGAATCGTAAAGTCTCAATATAGACACTGAGAATGTGTCTAGGGGTATACGATGGGAGACAGCGAGAGAGAGAGAAGGAGGGAGGGAGAGAGGGATTTGAGAGGGCAACAGGAAGGCTCTTTTATCACTTAAACTATTTCCAACATCTAATTACTGATACAGGAAGTTAAATTTATAAGAAATAAGGCTTAAGTTCAAATACTCTTGAGAACACTCATAGACCAAATTCACACTAAGATGTCAAGTGTAAGCCCCTTCAGGGCAGGGGCTGTGCCTTGACCACTTTTGTAGTTTCAACTGCTAGCACATAATAGGAGCAAAATAAATATTTTGATTGGATAAATGATGCTAGAATCCATTCTGGAGTCAGAATTTGATGAGTAAGGTAGGAGTGAGGATGTAACAGAAGTTTGACAGCAGAGGTGGGGAAATTGATGGCGTAGGAGGGGGCAAAGAAAACAGTGAGAGAAGCTTTGTAGTAGAATAAGCAAACTTTACACACTTTATCATTCTGCCAAGAGCAGATCAAGACCTTGTCAAGCTTCCTACATCCATTTAGCTCTTAGACATGTATTGTGCTGATGAATCACCTGGCTAGCTGGCTACACTGCCAGTCACAGCTGAACTGAGAGCAGCCCCTGTGTTTAGCCCAGGAGGCAGGCAACCTGTCGGGATGGCAGGTATCCAGTGACCATGCACTGAGGTCTTACTCTCTCCACTCTCTCCGGCAAATACAACCTCCCTGCCATTCCTAAGGCAGTATCTGTCCTCACTGCTGCAGTGGTATCCTGAAGGAGTTAATGCAGCTCCCATAGGGGGACTAATTTAGAACCTGGCAACAGCTTAGCCACTGAAAGAAATATGGCTCATTGCATGCTAGGTGATATAAATTAATGTTATATGTGATGAAATGTCCTTTTAGATCTTATGTGTAATTTTGAGTATTAGGAAGTCCCAGCAGGCTCTTTTTTTTTTAGAAACCAGTCTACAAGATTTCCCCTTACATTTCTTCTTTTAAACAAAGCGCCAGGAAAAGGTTATATGAATCATCATATTTTTAGCATAGCAGGTAGACTAAACGTATAAAAAGTTACTAATAGACTGTGAAAATATCTATCACAAAAATAACAGCCAAAAGGTTAGCATATGTTATATTAAAAGCTCAGTTTTTTTGGTTTAAAAAAAACAAACAGTGAACTCCCCCCCACCTCAAGACTGGCTTAAGGGTTAGCATGCACGTAGAAAAATATCCAACTAAGCTACAAAGAAATTAAATTTAAAATATCTATGAAATTACCTAATATTCTAGCTGTGTGAACCTGGAAAAATTACTTAATCTCCCTGCTTCAGGTTTTTCTCCTGTTAAATAAGATAAAAATATGTCACAGGGATACTGTAGGCATCTAATGTATTTTTAGGCACGTATTTGCTAGACATGTAAACTGCTGAAACACCATCTGGCTCAGAATAAGACTCAATATGCTTACTTATTATTATTATCCCAACATTTAAAAATGATAATAATGTATGCTGAAAATGTGATGTGAAATGTGCATGTGCCCGTATCAGCTATCGGTGTAAATGGGAATAACCTTTTTTGGAAATCAGTATGGCAGTAGGATTCAAGAACTGTAAACTTGTATACTCTTGATTCAGTAATTCCAGTTGAAGTTATTTATCCGAAGGAAAAAAATTCAAAGAGAAAATGGTAACTCTGCACAATTTACATAGCCCTCACACTACTACGGTACTTAAAAATGTCTCTTTGTGAGGAGGAATATTATGTAGTCATTACAAATAATAATTACAAATATTATTTAGTCAACCAAAAACCATTAGTATGATAAAGCAAATATTGCAAATAGAATATAGAATGATCCCTGTAACAAACACGTTTTATGATTTTTTTCATTATCAGTAGTTTTTTCTTTGCACCATTTTTACTCTAGGACGCAGGGCAGGACAAATGCCTCCTCAGTAAGGAAAAGGAAGTACGCAGGGGACAGGAGAAGGAGACCAGTCCCCTGCCCCTTCCAGTCTTGGGAGTGTGGTAAGTCGGAGGCAGAGAGGGAGTTAAGGGAAGTAAAGTAACGAGACCATCCTGTCCGTGCCTCCCCACCTCTTGCTCAAGTTGAAATCTTGGAAGGAGTGGGTGTTGATTAGATTCAGTGATGGGGAAGCGAAAAGCAAAGAGCCTTTTGTGTCCTGCTTTCCATGTGGAAGTTGGGGTAGTGGAAAAAGAGGAAGTCTGCCATGCCTAGTAACCTTGTGGCAACACAGTGCAGACCCAGCAGGATGAAAGTGATGGCGGAGAAGCATAGTTGTGAGTGAGCGCTACTAAGCCACCGTTGGCTTCCACTGGCGTGGAATGGGTCCAAAAGTGGGAGAATGTGCAGTATGCCCTGTGAGAAAATAAGAAAGTAGCTGAGACAAGAGGCTTTTGTGAGCGGTTTGCCTTGAGGTGGAGATGATCTTGACACATAATCCATGGGGGTTCAGTTCAACAGGAGCTACCTAAAAGCTGTGATTAAGCTCCAGAAGGGTGAAAGCTAAGGTGGTATCAGAAATAGGGGAAGGTTGCTGCTCTTCATCCTGAGGCAAAAGAACAAACCACAAGTGTACCACTACTTGCTTACTGCACAAATGTGAAGGACATCTGGCAGAAAAATTGACCTCCCGAAGATGTCCATGTCTCAATCCCTGGAACCTACTTAGATGGCATGAAAGGACTTTGTAGCTGTGACTAAGTTAAGTGTCTTGTGGAAGTTATCCTGATGAGTCCAGTGTAATCAAAAGGACCCTTATAAAGGCAAAAAAAGGGAGGTAAGTCAGAGAAGGAGGTGTGACTCTGGAAGCAGAGGTCAGAGTGATGTCGCCGGGAGCCGTGGAGTGTGGGTAGCTTCTGGAAGCTGGAAAAGGCAAGGGAACAGAGCCTTTTCTTCCAGAAGGAATATAGCCTTGCCTAAACCTTGGTTTTAGGACTTCTTACCTCCAGAAGTGTGAAGTAATGTATTTACATGGTTTTAAGCCCCTAAGTTTGTGGTAATTTGTCACAGTAGCAATAGGAAACTAATACAGGTCCCAAGGAATAAACCAGGCCAGGTTTCCTTCAGCAGAGACTAACAGTGATCCATGTGGATGTCAAGTCCAGAGTCCCCCATGGACTCGTGAGCTCATTGGTGCCCCCGCACCCCAATTGCCATATTGGGGAGCAGGGGTGGTGGAGGAGGTGTGCGTGAGAGGAATCTAAAAGTCAGAGTATTTGCCTGAAAGATGCTGACTCACTAGGTATAAACTTCTCATAATTTTGGAGTTTATATTTTTCTTCCTGCTACTTATTCAGAGTAGGCTCACAGGAAAATAGATTAGTCATAGGATTAAACTGAGTAAGAGTAGGTGGCTACACTGCTGTGAATCTCTGCCATGATCACAAGTGATAATAACATGACACTGACTGAATTTACATGACATGCTAGAGACCATCCCAAGCACTTTACATGCATTATCTAATTGAATGCTCACAACGGAGACTAAGAGGAAGGTACTTTTATTACTTTCATTTTCACAGATGTGGAAACTCGGGTATCAAGGAATTAAATAATTTGCCCAAGGTCTTGTGGTTTTCAAGCTGCTGGGTCAAAATCTGAACACAAACAAGCCTGAAAGGAAATACAGAAAAATGAAAACAGTTTGATTAATTTTGTTGGCAGGATTGTGAGTGTGTTCTTTTTGTTTTAGTCTTTGTTGGTGTCAAAATAAAGCCACGATAACACTTTTTTTTTAATATTGACAATTTCCAATCTGTGAACAAATTGTATCCCGAGATTACCAGCCAGGGGAGTTTGAAAAGCATGTGGTTTGTAGACAGACACTGCTGTATTAGAATCTCTAATCCAGGCCTTATTAGAGATGGTAAATTGAGCAATTTACTTGACCTCTCTGAGTTTCGATTTTCTTATTTGTGAAATGAGGGTAATCATACCTGTATTGAAGACCTTTTCAAAGTACAGTGCCTGAAAGGTAGTCACTCAACAAGTGATCTTTCCTTTCCCCAACAAAAGCTTTATTTTGGTAGTTTTCAGAACCAGCAACCTAGTTTCCTATTTAAAACAATAAGATTCTTGGATGTTAAAATTGCAGATCAGCCAATAAATGTGTCACTTGCAACTTACTGGAGCTATCATACTAGGGTTAACATCTCAACTATAGGTACCTATCAGTCCTAATATTGCTTCCAAGGGGAAATGAAATCCGAGTTACAATTGGTGTGACAAAGATGTGTGCTGTTGGGCCCCGAAGTGAGAATTGCCTTCTGCTTTCCTTCTTTACTACCCCCAGCCTTGGCAATGACTCTCCATTAATAATGTTGAAAGTGTACAGCCAGTGGTGAGTAGGGGGAGTGCGAATGAGGATTATTCTCTCTCTCAAAAAAGAGATCGGTAGATATTCCTGGGCAGTTTTACTCAATTCTCTATAGCTGGTCTAGAGAAGATAAACACTCGCCTGTTTGGTCTTCTGATGACCAAAGGATCACTGCTTCTATCAGTGGGTTCTCAGGCCCTAGAATTGACTCTGTATCTCTCATTGGCAAAACAGTCATAAAAGGTAGTATTTACAGTAGATTCCTGGAAACAGTGTAATGTGCAAAGGCTTTCACCAAGCTTACAGTCAGGCACTATCTATGCACGTATCTGTGGGAAGGCACACGGTGGCTGAGCAGATGTCACTGTTTAGCAGTGATATAATCAGTTAATCAGGACATTATTTACCACTGAGTGTTCTAGGCATGTTACACCCCCAAGCTTCTCTGTTTGAAATGTTGTTAGAAAAAAAGAAGAAATTGTCTAGTGAATAAGTGAATTCATTCAACCATAAGACCAGTAATGAAACTGAGCAAAATTAAAAGTCATGAGAAAGGGAAGAAGCTCACTGTTAGATGTGATCTGAAAAGAGATTGTGGGTTGAAGGAGTGCTCATCAATCATGCTGTATCTCAAGCAGTCCTCCAGCAATGAATTCCGATATTTCTACCCAAAGGTCATTGACATGAATTCATAAAAGGAAGAAGGTCAATAGAGCATTTCTGTTGCATTAAAAACAAACAAACAAAAAATAAGAACCAACACACAAGAATGTTTTCACTCCCCTGCCACCAACTGATCCATGAAGATCCGTTACTTCTCAAAAATCTTAGGTCGACATCATCAAATGAGTTTTTCTTTTTCTTTTTTTTTTCCTTACTGAGAACCAAGTCCCTCTATTCGTACTGCTGCCTTTATCATTGTGATTACATTCCTTCAACTGAAAAACTTATTTGTGTGGAACCATAAGGCATGGAATGAAGAATATCCTGCTTTTCATGCCTCTCATCTTCAGTGAAAACATGACAAAAATAATGAAGACAAGACTAATACAAAATAACACGAGGAAGCTAGTTTTAATCATTTGAGAGATCAATGCTGTCTACCATTTTTGCTCAAAGCATCATTTCAGACGACTGCTTTGGTAAATCCTGGGCAGCTGGCATTTGGCTTGATTACCTAATAGTTTGGGGGACACAGCTATGGAATTATAGCATTAGAATTTAGCAGGATTAACACACAAAAGTAATCATCCATGAGTTGTGGATGAAACTTGTTCTGTGCATACATCCAGGTCCTGAACGTTGGCGGGGAGCAATCCCATATCAAGAAGATTAGCGCCTAGAGGTGATATGAAAAATTTCAGTGAGTCCTAGATTAACACTAAGCCTCAGAGTTAACTGCTTGGTATAATGCAGCAATTTTCCACCTATATCACACAGTCCATCCCAAACTACATAGCTGCCAGGTAAGCCCAAGGTATCTGCAGTGCACAACCAGATCCTCTCAGGCATCTTTACCTTCACAGATCTGCTTTGTTTGGGGTAAACGTGAGGACAAACACAAGAAAGTAGAACTGGAAATATTGAGGGGGAAATTCCAAAGAATAACGATTTATTTAATCCTCTTTTATAGTTCTTCAGTCAAAATACCATTTTTATACTGTAAATATTTTGGAAATGATATAATAATTTGGGGAGAAATTACTTTCAGAACGTTGTACGTGTGTTTTAGTCAACCAAGAAATAATGACTAAAGGGAAGAAAGTATGTCAGAACTACAACATTGAATTTCTTTATCTCAAAGAATTATGTTTCCTGAGCACCTGCAGACAAGGGTTTTGGGTGAGCATGCATAGTTTGAAAGCACCTGGGAGGAACTCAGCACTATCCTGGCTGCTCTGTCTGCATGGCATCAAACATCCGGATATTTGGAAGTGCTGGTTATTGTTCTGGTTCTTTTTTTTTTTTCCAGATATTTTGTGGTGTCTGAATACAGTCATGGAGTCAAATTAATAGAAAGTATAGGATGACATAGATAAATATTGATAATGCCTCCAGGACTGTTTAACTTAAGGGGAAGAGATTAATGATACTAAATTTAGGCTCTGGGGTAGAAAGACGATGAAGGCATCTCATACCTTTTTTTCCGTAGTCACTTTTGGGATCCTTATGAGCTCACAGAGCTCTCTTACTACATGAGAGGTAATATTTGTTGAGTGGACAAATTAGAAATGGAAGGACTGAAAATAGCCACACAGCTGTTCTAAAAGGACTTCTAATTTAACAAAGCCACATAGGCTTTGAAAACAGAATATTTTTCTTGATCAAAACTTTTACTGTCCTTGCCTTCCATCTTGTTTTCCTTTATGATAGAAACACAAAGATGCGAGAAGTGACAAAATGACCATCAGAGACATGTCTAAGGAAATGAAGATCAAGATGTAACAGCAGCAAAGCTTTTAAATTTGAGGATCTTTGCAAAATAAGTAGGATGCCCAGATTGTTCCTGGATTACTTGTTAAGCACTTTGTGCCAGGCTCCATGCTAGGCCATGCAGATTCCACCTGGAATTCTCCACAGCTCCAGGCAGACTGATAGAGACAAGAGTTGCCTAGAAAAGCCTGCAGTGTGGACTTGATATCAGGGGGAATCCCTGAGACTATGGCGTAGGGCACTGAGTGTTCTGCCACTGCTTCTTCTAATGAGAAGAGTTGTGGAGAAGATTAGTTTGGGGGATAAGGCAGAGTGAAGGGATCGAGTCGAAGGAACTCAAGTAAAACTCAGGCTGCGTTTCTTACTCTTACCTCTATCACTTTTTCTCCTTGAGTATTCCGTTGTCCCACAAGACTGAATATTTTCTCTTTAATAATGATTATAATAAAAGATAAGCAGTGAATGATACAGACCCTGAAAACTTCACATAAGAAACTTCTCAAAAGCTCCCCTGTGACCAAGAAAGGGATTCATATCACACCAAAGCACTTCATTAGGAAAACAGGTTAGACGAAAATGTGAGAGTTCCCTATATTCCTTCTTATAGTTTGAGGGCCACTTCTTAACAGGCTTCACTGCAGGCCTAATGGTGTGGGAAGCAAGTATAAGGAGAATGTAGGTCTAGAAGACACGGAAGTGGCATTAATAAATACGTAAGTAGGACTGTTAGAAATGGGCAGGGAGGTGAAAACTTCTATTTGTACTGTACATATTTTAGCATCTGTTATTTGAAGATGCATTTAGGAATAAGATTTAAAGCACTCAAAAAAAGCACCTCCAGAAGATCCATATGGCTGGATTAAATTCCAGAGTTTTGCAACAGAATACTCTGATTTTTAATGTTATCAGCGGAGGAAAAATTTAATTCCTTAAACTGAAAGAGGAGCGCAAGCTGCTTCTCCAGTTTCCCCAACAGCACGAAACGTGCAGTATATTGAGCACGGCCTGCTGTCATTTATTACATCAGTTCTCCAGGCAATTAGTCTCATGGACCATCACCAAACTGGCATGTTTTCCTCTCCCTGCACCTCTAGGAATATCTTAAATGCTTCAGGACACATTTCCCTTTTACAGACTCACATTAATAAGTGTGATTAATGGACAAATGAATTTATTGGGGTTTTAGGAAAACATCATCTCCTTCCTTTGTGCATTCAAACTTTTGATCTTGATGTTATCAAACCTAGGTGCTGAGCTGAATTGATTGGCGTTTCTTGTGACATGGTAAAATAAGATGTTAAAGTGGAACTATTTCTGCCTTAGTTTTTTACTGTGGTGCCAACACAATACTGAAGTGTGCGTCAGACACACCTTCCAGATGGAGAATTTAGAAATGAAATTATAGAGAACTTGTTCCATGATTCTTAGATTCCTCAACCAGATTCAGGTATAAAAATTGGCCAGAGTGGAAAGAAGGAAGGATTTGCAAAGAGATTTCTTTGTACAGAGTCAGTGCTCTGATGTGACGCTCACTCCTCGTCTAAGGAGGGGCTCCTGGGGGACCTCTGGGCTCCCTGTGGTTTGGTGGCATGCAGGGTTGGATTGTCAGTCTATGCCTGCAGGAAAGGGGTGGCCTGGGTTCCTCTGCTCTCCTCATGTCTGTCAAGGCAAGAGGTGAGGAGGTGTTTGTTGTGGACCAGATGTGGGTGAAGAGAAAAGAAAGATGGGTGGATTTGCCTTGGGTCCAGTAAAATAGGACCAGTTGGAGGGACAGAGGACCCCCAACAAGAATATGGAAATAAATGCTGGACCCTTGGGAGCTGAAGAAGGAGTCACATCTCGGCTCTCAGCTTCGGCCTGGGTGAAGTGAGCTGAAGTTGGAGAGGCCGAGCATGGGGTATCCAAAGAGCCTGCACTGGGGCTGCAGCATCGCCCTGTAACCGGCAGGGCCAGTGTTGCACAGAGCCTGTGTTCCATGGTATGAATAAGGTCTTTCCAGCTCTTCTTATGCCTTCTTCCACCTGCGCTTAGTTATAAGAAACAACTAGCAAACTGGGAAGGGTTGAGGGGAGGGGGTGATTACAGAATCACAAGGCAGAGGAATTAAGAAAAAGGGAACCCCTTTATAGCTCAGGCTTTTAACCTGAGGCAGGGCTAAATTGCCAGGGAAGGTTGTCGTCCTCAAATTATTTATTTATTGATTGATTGATTTTTTTAGAAATTAGTTTGTTTTAATGAGACTAGTCATTCTAATTTCTGAATGAGATTGTGTTTGCAATGGATCTTAGGGTTGTCTAAGGCAGACTGAGAAGAAGGTCAAAGCCTGCTGGGATTTACATCCTCGGGCGGCTGACTACTACCCACATTGGATAAAAGTTTGTAAGGATGGTGGGAGACAAACATAAATTTGCGTTTTGACTGTGTCAGGAGTTGTGTTTCCTCCAATATCTAAAGACCTGTGTCGAAATTGCTCTTGTTGTCTTACTGCTCCTCCTCTGGGAACCCTGCTTCAGGAGACATTGAGCGGCTTGGTTACACGTGGACCAAGCTGGGCCAGTGCCACGTGGCACCATGTTAGAGGCTGAGGCGAAAGAAAAAAATCAGTAATACTGATACCGTTTTTGTTAAAATTCTGTTACGTTGTTCATCATGGATTTATTTGCATTAATTTTGATTGTTAAAAATATAGAAAATATCATTGACCTCGGCTCAGGATTTTGGTCTCCCCTTACATGTTGAGCCTGAGTATCCTACTCTCAGCCTTATCCTGGCCCTGTTTGGAGCAGTTAATTTTTCCAAAGGAAGAAAACTTGGTTTCTGTCATTTGTGATGACCATCCTTTCTCTCCTTTCCTCCCATGTCATCATTTTGCCCCCAGATATTTTGTCTTTCCCAGTCTCCTCTGGAGACCTTCACTTTCCAATCCATCCAGAGATGTCTTCTCGGGGCATCAACCCCAGTAAGTGACTTCAGTGCTGCTGCTTGGTGTACTGTTGCACTTATAAATGTGGCCAAAAGTAATAGAAGTTTCATCTCTAATAATAGAAATGTTTTAATCTAATGTTCTAAACCAGGGGTTGGCAAACCTTTTCTGTTAAAGGGCCAGAGAGGAAATATTTTAGGCTTTGCAGACCATGTGTTTCTGTTGCAACTACTCAGCTCTGCCATCGTAGTGCCAAAGCAGACACAGACAGTTCATGAATGACCTGGTGTGACCTTTCCAGTAAACCATTATTTAGAAAAACCAGTGCAGGGAAGACTTGGCCCATAGGTCATAGTTTTCAAAACTGTCTTCTAAGCTGTGATGCTTAGTCACCCCACTGCTTTTTTTTCCCTTAGTGGTGATTTAAAAAGGAATAAGAATGTTTAGGATAATTGCTTCTAGAGATCTTTTTACATTAAGATATTTTTTACTGTGGGACCATTGACTCAGCCTGGTTTTTAAAATTAATCTATTTGTGATGCGTAAACACTCATCAGGTAATAAATGGGTGACCTATTTTTATAATAATAGCTGCCATTTACTGAGTGTTACCCGGGCAAGACCATATGTGTAGATTGTACAGATTAATCCTTAAAACAACTATGCAGTTGTTATTATTCCCATTTTAAAGCTGAGTCAGAAGTCAAGCTACTTGTCTAAGGCCGCAGAGTCAGTGTTGGGAGGACTGAGGTATGAGGCAAGGCTTTCACGTGCCTGAGCCTCGCCACTGGAGTTCCTGCTGGAATAAGCACACAGGGTGGCTTAATTAGAGTCAGTTTTGGACTAACCTGGAAGAAGAAAACAAGGAAGTCATGGTCTTGAATACTGAAAAACCACCCAGAAATGGGATTATCCGTCAGAGGGCAATTATTTTGATGACCTTGCATTGAAGGTTGACCTAGGATGGGTTTCAGTATTATGTGGCTTAGGGAGCTCAAATTGGGACTCAGACGTCTTTTTCCTGTGGAAGTTCGTATTTCATTTCGTACTTAACTGTGAAGGTGAGTGACCCTGACAGCTTACCGTAGCATTCCCTGAGGTGACTCCTTCCTCCCTTTTCTGATTACGTTAACTCTTTTGGTGGAGAATGACCTGAATACGCTTCTTGGGCTTAGGTCTGCACTGACACCCTTAAGCATTATTGGAGTGGAGAGAACTCAGGAAAACTAAAGAATATGTATTTGTTCTCTGTATTTGGAAAAGCAACACACATACACACACGCACGCATATATATACACACACACGTGTGTGTGTATGTGCATGTGTGTGTATGAGTGCAGTCACCTGCTTTTTGGTAAATATTCTGCTTTTCTTGAATATTTAGACCTGCCCTTTTTTTTTTTTTTTTTTTTTTTTGCGGTACGCCGGCCTTTCACTGCTGTGGCCTCTCCCGTTGCGGAGCACAGGCTCCCGACGCGCAGCCTCAGCGGCTATGGCTCACGGGCCCAGCCTCTCCGCGGCACGTGGGATCTTCCCGGACCGGGGCACGAACACGTGTACCCTGTACCGGCAGGCGGACTCTCAACCACTGCGCCACCCCGGAAGCCCTAGACCTGCCCTTTTTAAATTAGTTATTACTAGCCTTTCACTTTTCAAAATATTAGATATTTTTACCTCCAAACTCGTTTTTATTTTAGTGAACTATTAATTAGTAGGATAATAGATAAAGATAAATTTAAGTTTCAGTTGAAATAAAACGACCACACTGACCAACTTTGCTCTGTCTGTGCCTAGCCTGAGGAATACAGCAGGGAGCAAGGTGTGTGCACCCCAAACCTTGGGGCATATACCTGAATGCAGGCATTGCTCCTAGTTTTCTTAGAGTAAAACTGTTTGTTTTGTGTCATTTAGAAAAAGGAAGAAAAGTTTTCACTTTTTAACAGATTGCCATGGTATTAAGATTGCCATGGTATTAAAGTTCTATATGTCTATTTGCAGAAGGACTGAAGGTTCAGGAAAATGAGTTTGTGAGAGTTATTGGGGTAAAGTTTCTGAAGAATAAAAACTTTGGCCAAATACAAGTTTCTAAATAAAATGAAAGCCACAGCCATGAATACTAAAGAGAGCTGGAGAAGGCAGGAGGGTGACCTTTCTATCTAATTGGCTCCATGGAGTGCCATCTAAAGTTTTAAAGCTCCCCAGCGACGGGGAAGGCCCTACACAAATGGACCATTGATTGTATGGAACTGAATATCTTAAAATGTTCATTTTTATGTTTTAACATTATAGGGCTACTTCATTAAACACAATGCAAAACACCATTTCATAATCAGTTTAGCAATGGCTAGGATATTTTGTGGATGTGTTTGATCCAGCTTGTGTGAACATTTCAATCTTTCATTTTTCCTTTTTATTTAAACACTTTGTTTTGATGATACCTTTTCATTGCTGGTGCCTACCTAATTCTGCATACATTTTCCCTTAAGCATATTTCAACAAATGGCAAAAAAGTTTCCAAAGAAGCCTGAGAAAATTAAAGATGCCGAAGAAATGTCTCAGTATTTTGCAAATTTATATTCAGCATTCTCTGGTTTCCAATCTGTGCCTCTTCTTTTCTCTCTCACCAGAGATTGATACAAACAAATAGGAAACATGAGGGAGTTGATAAAACCCCATTACAGTAATCCTTTATTTTCTCTCAGGAAAAAGATTTGCAGATTACTAAGAGTGGATCATTTTGTTTTATCTCATATTTCTTAAATTCATGGCAAAATGCATCTAATGGTCTAACAAAGTGTTCTTCATATTTACCTACTCGTCTCTAAAGAGTAACAGATTCCATCAGCCTCTGCCTTTGTCATGTGCCAAGTCTTCCTGCTATAAGCATCTTCTTACCTCTAACAGTGACTGCAATTCCTATGATGGGATTCTCCCAAGTCTCTCTGTGACCAGTAACCACATTTACATTAAATGTGTTCTCTGGAAGAACCAATTACTTCACTTGATAGCAATCATTATCACATCTAAATTGATTCATTTATCAAATGTATTAGGTATATTGAGACCCCAAACCAATGGGAAATAGAAAAGGCAAATCATAGTGGAGCAGATGTTCCAGACAAGGTGAGCATCTGATAGGGCAGGTGCAGGTGAAGCTCAGTGGAGGAGCCTTCAGATGCAGCAAAGAAATCGATGGTTTGAAGAGTGTGGGGCGTTCGCGTGTGTGCCTGTGAGTGTGTGTGTGAATTCTAATTTCTGTATATCTTGTTTACCTTATAAGGGTGGCTTAGGAGGCATCTCTCATCCATCTGTCTATAGGTTTAAAGGCTTTGTGTGTCACCTGGGGAATGGTTAAGTCTTCAGTTTAGGAATTGCTACAGGAGACTAGCTAGACTCTCTCCCTTTGCTGGCATCATCCACAGTCTTGATGGCTTTATTTCTGAGGTGACAGCACTGGGAATATGGCATTTCTCCTTTTGGTCTTGATTACTTGTTAACTTCTGTGTTAAGAACTGTGAATACAAGAAAGGCTGCAAGCTTACAACCTTCCCTCTGGGGCTGTAGGTCCAAATCTGGGAATTAATCCATCAAGGAACGTGCAGGAGGTAACAAGAGGAAGAGAGTGTGAAGATCAACAAACAGGTCCTGAAACGAGGCAATATAAAGGTTTTTATTTTTTACCTTGGTCCATAAAGAGGGACCCGTATCATGGGATTGTGGCTTTACTCTGTGGCCAAAGTCCCGTGTAAACTCGTCACAAGCCAAAATGAACCCAGTATAGTCGTAAGAGATGAAACTAGAACTACTTCCAGCCCTCCTCTTTCCTCCAAGGCTCTTGGGCTATCCTCTGCCGCTAAGCTTCTTCTTAACCCTAATTCATTTCTGTCATTCTGCCTCTCACCTAAATATCTTACTCATTCACCTGTACAAGAACTATAGTTACCAGAACTAACGTGGCAGGTAGTGTTCTTAGTATTGGGGAGGGAATAGATAACTAGCCTTAAAAATGCCCAGCAATACTTTTTGTCCCCAAGACCGAGCAGTGTGTCCTCAGCTCTGATCCCCCCTTAACTATTACTCTCAATATTTTTCTTGAACATTAAATTTGTTGAAAGAGAGGGGCACATGCAGTATCTGTACTTCTTCCATAGTATGTATTTCTCAATCCAGTTTATTAATTCCAGTGTAACTGTAGTTACTAAAGTCACCAATGACAAACTAGATGCCAAATCCAATGGGCATTTTTCAACTGATGCCCACTTGGCTTCTCCACTGAACTTGGCACTGTTGGTTACTCTTTCCATCCTTAAAGTGCTTGTCTGGGTTCTTCTCTCCTTTCACCACTTCTTATTATTTTTATTTGTTTTCTTATTTGCCCTTTTATTGTTCATGTACTTCAGGGTTATGTTACTGTCCTTCTTCTTTGACTAATGAATCTTTCCTAGAAGATCTCACTCACTTCAGAGTCCATGTAAAGAAAATGGTTAGTGACTATATCAATAATTACCATTTATTGAGTTGAGACTCAATCCTAGGTGATTTAAATGTTAATTACAATATGTAGTAATACATATATTCATGTATATAAAGTTACTTCTTTCAAAAGTATTGAAAATGCAACATTATTCTCTCCACTTCATAGTTGAGGAAACTGAATCTCAGAGAGGCTGAGTAACTTGTTCAAAGCCACACAGCCAGTGAGTGGCAGAGCTGGAATTTGGGACCATCTCCTTCTGTTTGCAAAGCCTGTTTTCTTTCCATTGTGACACGGTGTGTCTCAGTGTATCCTCTACTTCAAATTCTACTCCCATGTTTTTGATTGCCCACTGATATTTTCCTTCAATTAAATAAACACTTATGAAATGCCCCTGTGTAGCAGGCACGGGGCTAGGCACATAACATAGAGGAGATCCAGCTCCCCTTAGGGTCTTTCATTTCCGAAAGTACCTACATTACATTCTGTTCAAAAGGAAAGTTATCTTTCCCCTTCACGCCCAGTCTGCAGGTTTCCTGTATGCCCTGTCCTAGTGTTTCTCCGTCCTGGCTGTACATCAACCTCACCTGTGAGAGCTGTGAAAAATGCAAGTGCCTGGCTTTATTCCAGTCCTACTCTTTCGTAATATGGGGCATCTGTATTTTTATAAAAGTCCACAGGTGATTTCGACATATAGATAGGTTAGAATTCATGGCTCAAATCACGGCATTATCGTATCCTTTGGAATTACTGTAATAATTTCTTTTTAACCTTCTCCCCGTACTCAATTAGTCCCAATATTCTGAAGATGCCATTTCTTAAGTGACTTGAAGACATCATCTTCTGTTTGTTCTTTCTTTGACAGTATTCTATTTCAGATACTTATTTTCCCTAGATACTGAAAGAGCTTTGTAAGAAAACTTTCTGCCTCCCTTCTTGAATAGAGCTATACTCCCACCAGAGTGATATTTTGAGAACTCAAATGTAATGATGGCATTACCCAGCTCAACATCTTCAATGGTACCTGTTACCTGTAGGATAAATTCCAAACTCTATGGCTGGGCATATAAAGCCTTTAACAATGTAATTAGGAGTTCCCTGGTGGTCCAGTGGCTGGGACTCTGTGCTCCCAATGCAGGGGGCCCAGGTTCGATCCTGGTCAGGGAACTAGGTCCCACATGCCTCAACTAAGAGTTCGCATGCTGCAACCAAAGATCCCACGTGCCGCAACTAAAAAAGATCCTGCATGCTGCAACAAAGACCAGGCAGTTCAGCCAGATAAATAAATTAATAAATATATATTTTTAAAAAAACAACGTATTCATTCCTGTTACTGTTTTGTAACTTGGCTCCATTTCTCGCTTTATCTCCTGCCCTGGTCCTTACTCTACTTCATTATAAGTATTTGTTTATTTAATGAGTAAACAAAATAATGGACTTAGGATCTAGCCCCATAAATTATTCTACTGTTTTCTGCATATGTGGTGTGACAAGATAGTATATAATTGTCAATACATGTAACAAGTTTGCTACTTTTGGGAGCATTTTGAAGTACCTGGCTTGCTAGGTGAAAGGATTTCCTGTATAGCCATAAAATAATGCTGTTCTCAGTGTTATAATTCATTGATGTTTAATGTGATGAACTCAGGTTCCAAAAGAGACAGGGTGATAAGAACAATGATCCCGCCCAGTTGTTACGGAGAGGACTGAGCTGGCAATATCTGAATTAGTCATTCCCTTCTCTAAGACTAGAATAAAGGAAGCACTGCATTTGGGGCATCTGAAAAGTCAGTATCTGCCTTCTGCCTTGTGCTGTATGCTACCTGAAGACGGCTTGTTCTGCCTCTTTTGCACTGTAACTCTTCCATCCATAAACAGTGCCCAGCACATAGGCACTGCCGGTCTGATTTGCATTTATATACAATTTTCAGAAGAAGCAACGGTTGTCTCCTGTTTCTTCATAGTAATGCTGATGCACATAAAGGAGATTTATCTTTGAGGTTTTACCTGAGTGCCTTGTGCAGAATTTCCAGCTATGACTCCATTGCTGTGTTCACAACTGTGGCAGGCAGATGATGAATGAAAAGAAGACTCTCATTGACAGTAGACAGTTTAATAAATGCATATTTTACGTCATTTCAGAATTAGTCCTAAGTTTGTGGACTACTATAATATGCTCTAAGCATTTGAACATGATTCAGTGGGCCTAAAATCTTCTCTCCAGGAATGACTTAAAATCCTGTGGTTCAGAGGAAGATATATAGAAACATGACACACTCATTTAATTGTATGGTGTCTTATAAAAGAGGGAAGCAGTTCCTTCTAAAGCCTACTGAAGCAACTGTTTTGTACCCTGTTACAAGTGACGAGATTACCTTTCTCATTACCTTTGCTTGCCAAACTCAGGAAGTTATTAATGAACATAAAATGATCCAGTCCTTTTAAAAATCCAGCCACTGTACTCATCTCCTGACCTCTTGCTGCAGAGAATTCCATATACCCGACTAATGAAGTTGTTATTAGATCTAAATTTACTGCCTGCTAACTTTATTGGGTGGCTCTCTGCTCTTGTATCAGAGAAGAGAGTGAAAGGGGAAAACTCATTCTGTCTCTATTTTGGGGGGGGCTGCGTTGGGTCTTCGTTGCTGTGTGCGGGCTTTCTCTAGTTGCGACGAGCCGGGGCTGCTCTGCGTTGCGACGCGTGGGTTTCTCATTGTGGTGGCTTCTCATTGCAGAGCACGGGCTCTAGGCACACGGGCTTCAGTAGTTGTGGCACATGGGCACTAGAGTGCAGGCTCAGTAGTTGGGGCACACGGGCCCAGCTGCTCTGTGACATGTGGGATCTTCCTGGACCAGGGCTCGAACCCGTGTCCCCTGCATTGGCAGGCAGATTCTTAACCACTGTGCTACCAGGGAAGTCCCGGAAAACTCATTCTTTTTCACTGTGCCCTTCATTGGAATCCCTTATATAGTTTCCTTCCTTTTCTTATTTTCATGCTTAAAAATGTGTTGGTTTGCATTTTGAGGGGGGCTAATTATTAGTGTGCTTTTTAAAAGTAGAAATATTGTAACAACAGCCTTTTCCATATTTACTGTTGGAAAAAACTAACCCCAGACCCAACAATTGTGTGTTAATTCAGGTTTATTTCTGGGAGGCTTCAATAATTATTGTGGTGGATCAGCATGCCTGTTTGCTGGTTTTTAATTCTGTCTCCGACAATGTCTCTTCTGTCTTCTGGCAGGGTGTCAAATACCATTAGGGGTCTTCGGTCATGTTTCACTGTTCATTCCATGTCTTTTATTTCCCTAGTAAAATTCTGGCTGCTTGTAGAATGAATATGATGCTCCGTTTTTTGTTTGTTTGCAAACAAGTAGAAAGGTCTATTGCTCTGTACAGAGAAAGGTGGCCAACAAAGACTTGTCACTGAAACACACTTGAATTTCAACCACAGCATCTAAAGCCTCCATTACGGTAGAACAAAAGACTGGGTGTTTTGTTACTTTCCCAGGATAAGGGGAAGGAAACTGTACGAGGTCCCTTGGTGGTACACTATTGTAGCCTTAAAAAATAATTTCTCTAAGAAGACCCTTATTATAGTTTACTCTCGCTCAGTTCTCTGTAAAACCCAGAAGGGGACTGAGTAGAAGAAAGACTGGATCACCAGCTCTCCATATATTCTATTAATAAGTCCCTCATCCCTAGAAAGTGCTAGACTTTCCAGAGATTGTATTGCTGCTGCAGAAGTCATTTTGAATTTGAAGAAAATAGTTCAGTTTGCTGAATTCACAATTTTTTATTTAAGTATCATCAACAAAGGGACTTTTCTCCTCTACCCATTTCTGAAATTATAACCCATAGAATATTGACCATTAGTCATGTGCCCTATTACTATAGCCTAAAAGGCATTCCATTGCTCAAATGGGCGTCACTTCTCAGGAGCAGGGGAAACCACCAGTTCAGAGGAACGCTGAATGTGGAGTAAATGTAGCTGGGAAATCTGGTTAAAGAGACAGAGCTGCAGCATTAAGCAGTCCTGTCCCAAACTAATGAGAAATGACTAAAATTCGTCTGTAATCATCAATATGGGCATCAAAGCAAGGGATGGATGTCCTGTCATAGAGCAGATTGCGTGGGATAAGGGCAAAGTGGATCCTGGGATTAGGTTCTAGCTGAGGCCTGGCAAGACAGTATTCACAGGTGGTAGCCCCTTCCCAGGTGTCTTAAGGATTTGCTAGAGGTGGGCTCCTGACCTTCATTTCCCCAGCTTTCCAGTGCTTTAATAAAACTCCTCCCACCTGAAATTACTACAGTGGTTTCTGTGAAGTTGATCAAATCCTGACTGATAAAGTATTTGATGCTGCAGGTGAGGTGCTGTTGTAATGATGACCTGAAATATTTAGCAATTGCTTAGCAGTTGGGCAACGAGCAGTAAAAGAACTGATATGGAAGGCTGAAAAGACAGTGGCACCTGTTGTGCAAAATATTTGAATAATACTTTATCATCTACTGTATATCAAAAGGTAGACTTTGTACCTTCTTGGCTTATAGCTCTAGGGGAAAAGTCTGCAAAACAGAACTGTAGTAAGTGTGTACTTGCAACAGTGTACAGATTGTACAGTTGTGTGTTAGCTGAACTGGGAGTGTAGTCAGGAAATAATTATACTGTCTGCAAGCTGACACAAAAAGATAGAAAACATCCAGAGATTCAGGGCCTTGAATTTTGGAAAAACTTACTGCTTCTAGAGATTTTTTAAAAGGCTTTGAGTGACAAATGTCTAGCAAAACTTCTCACCCGAATCAAGTGACTCAGGGAGAAGGTCAAAGTAAAAATGTGGCTCTTTCTCTCATGTTTCCTACAACCTTAGGGTAGTCACCATTCCATTAAGAACTGTGTTTAGAAAGAATTTTGGTTGTAGTTGCTAGCACATAGAATTAGCTGAAGGCAAAATGGTTGGAAACCTAGTAAGTTATTGAGAGAATTATGTTGACAGAGAATCCATGAGCCTTTACTGATAAGACCTTTGTTCAACATGTAAAACAAGTTGGGCCTCCAGCCTTCCATGACCAGGAGACAGACTTCAAAGACTGTGAATAGCCCTCAAGTAGAGCGTGTTTCCTCCCCTCATCTCCCCTTCTTCAGATGCTGCCAAGGAGGATGATGAATAAGGAGGAGCCTCCCGGAACATGAGCCAGAAGCCACTAAGAACAATGGCCCAGGATGTTCCTCCTAGAAAGCAGAAACAGGGCCTGTATTAGAAAGCTCTCCTGTTCCCTGGTTGGGGAGCAGAGATTTCACAGCTTCTGCCGGAGTGATCTAAAAACTGCTGTGAAGCAATGACTGCTTGTCTCCTCATTCTTCTCCTTTGGATGAATTTTGCCCTTGTCTCAAGATTTTATACATAGAATATGTAGGGAGCTTAAACCTTCCATTTCTAACCGGAAGATTACCAGGTCCATCAGAGCCACATCTAGACCTTATGGAGGCTAATACACATTGTTCTGAGATCCTGGATCCTAAGTGACTAGATGGGTTTCCTCCCTTGGGGAAGGGGTGAGTTCTGTAAGTAAGAAATCAAATGAAAATGTCTGGGGGTTTTACCTATGGGCAGACTGTGTCAGAAACAATGTGAAATGTCGTCACACACATTTCTTCTTCATAGGCAAGGAGAAAAACTAGATTCCCAAGTGTCCTTGCACATAGTTTGGGACCATGGGACTGAGTTCTGGATAATGGAATGTGCTTCAAAGGGATGTGAGCCAAGACACCCTCTAGCTTTTCTTGTGCGGCCACAGTGCTTAGTGGTGTTGCGAGATGGAAGGAGCTGAGTCAGGCAGTTACAGCCAGGACACCAGGTTAGCCTTTACTGCGTTATGCCACTGAGCTTGTCCTATCTGGGCTCATATACCATCCAACTGAAGCTAAATAGTCGCTACTTTGAGCATACGTAATTAGATCATTCTATCCTGAATAAAATATACAATTTAATCTAAGGGTTTATCACTTTAGGTATATCTAACTTCCTTGTTGTCCTACTTGTATTACAACTATGAAACATGCACATCTATAGATGACTATCACCACTTTCATTTTCCCATTATTTTAAATAAAATATTGGAGTAAAAACTGGTAGAATTTTAAAATTATTGTTCAAACCACTGTCGAGACAGAGGGTAACCTAAATTGTTGACTGGTAGGAAGGCTAAGTGAATACTCACTAGACAGCAGACATAAAAATTCAACCCATGAAAGGCAATTAAAGGATATCATTGTATAAGGTATCAACTGTGGTTTTTCTCAAAAAACAAGAACTACCTCTAAAATAAATCATATATTAATCATATTGCAGAGAGTAGAATCGGTAATTTTCTTCAAAATATTTTATAACTTTCTGGAAGTCTTGGTTAAAAACCTCTCTAGGGGACTTCCCTGGTGGCGCAGTGGTAAAGAATCCACCTGCCAATGCAGGGGACAGGGGTTCGAGCCCTGGTCCGGGAAGATCCCACGTACCGCGGAGCAGCTAAGCCTGTGTGCCACAACTACTGAGCCCACGTACCACAACTACTGAAGCCCCTGAGCCTAGAGCCTGTGCTCTGCAACAAGAGAAGCCACCGCGATGAGAAGCCCCGTGCACCGCAATGAAGAGTAGCCCCTGCTCACTGCAACTAGAGGAAGCCCGTGCAACAACAAAGACCTAAGGCAACCAAAAATAAATAAATAGATAAACAAACAAACAAATTAATTAATTAATTTTAAAAAATCTCTCTAGGCATTTCTATACATAGGAACTGAAATTGTGCAGACCAGCACTGTTCAATAGAACTTTCTACAGTGATGGAAACTTTCTATATCTGTGCTGTGCAGTATGATAGCCAGTAACCACATGTGGCTCCTGAATAATTAAAATGTAACTAGAGCAACTGTAGAACTAAATTTTTCATTTGATTTGATTTTTATTAATTTAAATCAAAATAGTCTCATTTGGCTAGTGGCTACTGAATTGGACAGCATAGGTATAGAGTTTACCTGCCCCTTAGAGTCAACAGTCTGCTGCTCAAAATGGGGAAAAAACAGGTAACGTACATATACAACATCTTATCGAGGCTTATTTATTTCTGGGTATGTACACATTATACAAGGTCAACTTGAACAGCCATTTTACAAAGTGTGTTAAGACTTAAGGCAAGAAAACACAAATGAAGTGTTTTTTTTTTAATAAAATAAAAGTTGGTAGATTAACTTATGCACACACCCCACACATAGTTTATAGGCTAACAAAAAAATTACCATTTTAAAAAAATTAATAATTAAAGAATAATGATTTAGAATCCTAAGAATAACTCGTAATTGGGGAAGAAATATAACATGGCCAAGGTAAACACAGACAAATCATCTTTTTATTGACTGGAGAGTATTGTAGCTTTTCCTTTTAACAAGAGTCTGAATAGCTGCTCTCCCATGAGGATGGGAACATTAAGTGTTGCAGAAGCTCTGACTATTAAAGAGTTGCTGGTCGTATTGATTTACACCCTCCTTCAGCTTCTTTTCCCCCACGAGGGGCCATTTGAAATATATTACGTTAGCACCAACTAGTAAGAAGGGAATAGTGAATGGTCATCCCTGCCACTCAGCTATTTTATAGGCACCTGAGACTTGGCCTCGTGAGAGGCAAACTAGCAGCGCAGTTCTAATTCTAAGTTCCCTGGAGTTTTTTTTTTTTTATAAGCTATAAAAAGAGGCAAGAATACACATATTCTTAAACAGTACAGGAAAATTACACATAGGGAAAGGGCAAGAGCAGAGTCAATGCTACTTCTATTTAGAGCCTAGCGTTCTCCTCCCAATAATGATTTTTCTTCCCTGTGAACAGGAGTCCGGCAAATGGAAAACCAGGAAAAACAATTTCCTTTCCTTCCGACTCTTTTCCCTCCTGCCTGAAAAATCTCTAACAGGTTTTTCAGCTAATGGAGAAAGCAAATTTGCCTTCTGCTGTGAGTGGGCCTTTCTGTATTCAACTTGGCTGTCAAGTTCTTTCCGCTTCTTCTGATTACTCAGGTGTGTCTGTCTCTTTTCTTCCCCACCGGAACTCTTTGCATAAAGATGACCTCTTCCTGAACTATGAAAGACCCACTGAAATAGCATTCTTTTGGTAAAATATACTTTTCGTAGGCCTTTGATATTCGATTGAGACACATGTACATTTACTTTGGGAAAATAAAACAGTTGGTGGATCGGCTCTCATGTTTACATTTTAATTTAGGGTTTTTAAGAGAACACCTCACAAGGGGTTAAAATAAAAATTAAATATTACAGACAAGCTCTGAACATAAAATTAGAACATCAAGTTCATTTGTTTCTAACCTTTTCCTACAGATGGTGAAACTGAGACCCAGAGCAGTTAAGGACCTAAGGCCAAATACAAAAAAGGAACGCTTGTGAAATCAGTTTCAGAAAATAGGCACCATAATTCCTTATTTTCAGTCTTTATTGTGTAAATTGAGGACTGTTCTTACTGCGTCTTTATCATCACATCTCTACGGAGACTCACCATGATTGATGTTATGCCCTATCTGAGTCTTCTGGGATAGTCGATGCTCAAGGAATCATAATATTGTGGATTGCATGGAAAATTTTGCAAAAGAGAATTTTACATCTTCATAGTGGGAGACTTTCTGGGACATCTCATTTTCTACCAGATTTCTCTATCCAGATTGATGAATATGCATTTGTTAATATCACCACGGTTCCCTTTGGTTGAATTTTGTTTCTACATTAAGCACTAAGGATACAATTAAAAACAAACAAAACAAGGCAAATTACTGCCATTAAGCCTTATATTCATTTTTTTAAACTGATAGATCGAGGTCCTACCTAGCCATTTGCTTGCCTGGGAGAAGCCTATCTGCTGACACTGTTTTATTGTATCCAGAACAATAGGATATGAGAGTGAAGTATTTTCTGAATCTCTCTAGTTTGAAGAATTTCCAGAATTAGCCAGCTCTAAGTGGGTCGTTGTGTATTGCCGAACTTCTAGGGGTTTTATTTTCGTGTGATAGAACCCTCAGAAAATTTAAAGCAAAGAATGGAAATAGTGAAAATGTTCTATTCACAAGCAAAAAAAAAAAAAGAAAAGCAGCTGTGTGGTCTCATCTACGAGTTTACTAGAATCCACTTAAATACTCCGTAGGAGAGCTGGAAGCTAGATGGCCAAGCTGTGTTCTGAGCTGCAGAACTGTCACGTATATTTTTCTCACAGCATTATAGGAATGGGTCTGGCAGACAAGCCACGGACTTCAACCAGTGCCAATAGCCCAGATACCCGCAGAGCTACACCTCAAAGTGCCAAGAGAAAACCCATTCATCCAGCAATAGCTGTGTCTGTTTGCAAATTAATTTACTTGAATAAATTCCTATTCCCCAGAAAACAAATTCAGAGAGGACGCATACCCTGCTGAGAATCCAAGTAAAGTGTGTTTTACAGATGGGAGATTAATATGGCCAAATGTTTGACAGCACTTTCTTAAAAAAAGAAAAAGTGTTCTTCCCACTAATAAAAAGCAGCTGTGAAAAAGAAAAACGAACAGTGGATGGTTGTTTTAGTACAGGAAACAGTATTTTAGAAGTGGAATGGCCTATCATAATTTCTGATCTGGGGTGTTTGTTGGCGTGTCATGACTCCTGTCTGTGTGGTATGTGTGTGTGCTGTGATGGACACGTGACGGTGGGTTATGCAAACAGAAACGGTTCTAGTTAAGAGCAGATGAAGGCCACTAGTAAACAGCCCTTCCTCGCAGCCTCCTCATTAAAGGCGCATATTTTTATCTAGTAAAAGTGTATTTGAGTTAACAAGCTATCCTTCTCTCTTTTTGTAAAAGTACCCATTTTTACCTTCAAATCAGTCATTGCTGATGTAGTCACATTACTCTAACGTGAATAATTCCTCCTGACACCTAACTGAGATTATTCTATTGAGGAGCAAGAGAGTTTGGGGGACTGAACAGACAGAAGGGAGGGAACTGCAGGAATAGACAGCAAAGGGGAAGCATGGGACACCAGGGGGCCAGGAAGTGAGTGAGAAAGAGCATCAAAAATGAGATGTGAGGAAACCAAAGGAAACTTCATCCTTTTGGCCAACGTGGCACAAACCTCTTCCTGAATACACTTACGTCTCCCTTTAATAAACTGCTAATAGTCAATCAAGCAGATAATTTTGACCATGCTATGAAAAGAATAAATTCATAAAATGCAAGATATAGGGGTAAAGGATTATGTAATAAATGGAATATTCTTTTTGTGAAAGAGGTATATCTAAACTAATTGGAGCCAAAAGTAGTTTAAACTAATGATAGTTCACATAGTACAGGCAAATTTGATTTTTAGGATAGTTTTAATACATGGTGTTTTATTACATGCAAGTGCAGACAGTAACTAAGAACTAAGTTTGTAATTAGCATGTCAAATCCCCATTAGGGGTAAACTCACCTCTCTAGAATCAGGCAGGCCCCATAACTTGTTCTGCTCTTGGCAATATTCCTCTCCCTCCCATGTTTCCCGAGACTTACATCCTCCGCAGGCAGAGGGAAGGGCTGGGGGCCAGGTGGACAGATCTCATTATGGCTCGTTCACATTCACTGAAGCCCAGGCACCTGAGGTCATTTCTCATCCCATTATCTAATATCCACATGACTCTGAGCACCAGCTTCCTAGACCCTGTGTCCCATCTATCTTTACCTTCTGAAGCCCTTTCATAATTGCTTTCTGAAAATCTCCAGTATCTCAGCGTCTGCTCTGATTCTTTCCTTCACCTTCCTGTTTTAATGGAAACTTGGCTCTTCCCTGTGCTTTACCATGAAGTCCTCTCAAGGGGTAGCTGTTTTCTTTCCCAAATACTACACCCCAGTAGATATGAAGGTGAGGTAGGTGTTGTCCTTGATTCCCATTGACATTCCCAGACCACGTGTTTGTCCTCCCTAAAAACATGCAGAATTGAATTTCTTATCTATACATTATCCCTCCTTAATGCCTCTACTCCTGTCTTCAATCCATCGATCCTGCCCCCTTTTTCACAATCCTTCACCTACCTCATGTCTTCCTGTCCTTCTTTACCTAGCTTAAATCCTATCCTCAATCATTGTAATCACTCTCTTGCATACACTCTTATCTCCCTTGCCCTACGCTCACCTTGTTGCACCTGTTTGGTCAACTCCCTTGGCTAACCCTAACTCTTCCCCTGTTATGTTCTAGCACACAAGGAGTCAAGCATTGCTGGAGAAAATCACACACCATGTTCATAACCAGCTACCTTGGTGGGCCCTGAATGCTGTCTGGCAGTATTATGCTGTATTTCCCTACTTCATTCATTCTTAACTCTGCTGGATGACTATATTCATATCTTGTCCTGTTTCCTCTCATTTTCACTCTGTAACAATGTATATACACTCTACTTTTTTTGCCAGTGCTATGAGATAACTGATCGTGGTCCCAGCTAAGCCTTGCCCTTCTTCTTGTGTACTAAGTATCATCCTCCCTTATCTACTCAAAGATATCCCTCCAGCAATTCTCATTTCTTTCTCCTGCAGCAGCAATTCTTCCCCTCTCTGTTGAATAACTTCCACCAGCCTGTAACATACAATTATCTCTCCAATCTTAAAAAAATTTTAAATCTTCCCTCAACTCCACTTTCGTCTTTTGCTCCTTACCCCATTTCATTCTTTTCTTTCATGGAAGAACTCCTTGAATGGGATTTCTACACTTGCTGACTCCAGTGTCTCTCTTTTCCTTCTTTCTTGAAACCATTCCAATCAGGCCATCCTTCTACCACCTCATTGAAATCACTCTTATCAAAAGTTGATCCTTGAAGATCACTGTTGGATGGTCTTCACATTGCTAAATCCAGCGATGGAATCTCAGTCTCTATCTGACTTGATCTCAGAAGCATTTAGCACAGTGCATTACTCTCTTCTTGAAACTTTTTTTTCACTTGATTTCCCCAAAATTACACTCTCCTAATTTTTCTCATATCCTTCAGTTGTTCCTTCCCTGTCTTTTTTTTTTTTTTTTTCTATTTTCTCCTTATCCTGCTCTCTAATGATGGAATTGCTCTAGACTTAGTCCTTAGGCATCTCTTTCCTGTGTCTTTAGGTACCATATCCACTTGGACATCTAACAGACATTTTAAATTTAATCTGTCAAAGCTGGACTTTTGCTATTTCACCTTTTTTTCCTGACCCTAACCTGTTCCTTCCACAGTATCTGTTAATGACTACCTTATTTTTCTACTTACTCAGGCCAAAAATCTTGGAGTTATCTTTGCCTTCTCTTTTTCTCTCATACTCATTATTGAATCCATCAGCAAATTATACTGGCTCTATCTTCAAAGTATATCCAGTGACCCCTTGCCCTTGTTCATGACAACATTATCACTCACCAGGTGATGGCAACAGCCTCCTAACTGGTTTTCCTGACCCTCTGCAGAGCAGTCCTGGAGAAACATATAGCAGAGCATCATCTCTCTGCTTTGATGGAATCTCTCCAAGGGCTCTTCTCTTAGGAAGGATAAAAGCTGAAGACTGTGATGGCTTCAGGCTACTACATGGCCTGGCCCTGCCTTAGCTCTCTGATCGTTTCTCCCCTCACTCATTCACATCCAATATACTGGCCTCCTTGCTGCTTTTTTCTGTTGGCTAAGAAACCTAGAAATGGCACATAGTAAGCACCAAATAAATAAATGTCAGTTGAATCAGTCAGATAGAGCTTGAAATATATTGTTGCTTACCCAAACACGGACAACAAAGTGGTTATGAGTTTGGATTTCAATTCTGAACTACCTGTGCCCCAAACCTATGCTTTTTCCTGTGAGTCATGCGTGAATGATGCTGCTCTTACTTTTGGAGGAGGGCTCTGAGTTGATCACCTTAAAATAATTACCAAAAACAGATTTTCAGCTTTTAGGGTTCTTAGAAAACATTCTTTCCTGACTTTACATTTAAACCATAAAAAGGCAGAGTTATCAGATTATTTTTGAAAGTTTGCGTTAAATATTTTGACTCTTTAAGAGTCAAAGCATCCGCATAAGGCAAGGCCATGGTTGGCTTTTTTGTTTTTGTTTCTCGTATGGCAGACTTGAACTGTATCTTACCCCCTACAAACACAGCCAGCAATTATCTTGTGTATTACAACTTTTTCCTTAGAAAAGAATATAGGTTTCCTACCATTATTGAACCTGTTATAGATTTTGGTTCAAAGAAAACCTTTTGAACTTATAATAGGTTTTGAATTCATGAATCCTGAAATGAATTTATGGTTCTTGAATAACCTGTCCTAGAGCTGGAAAAAGGAGAGAGTTATCCGAGCACAGATAAGCACATTAACCACCGTTTCAACAAATAAGCACTGAGTCTTCCAACTGCTGCCATCTCAGAAAAGATTAGTCAGAGGGCTGCTTTTCAGTATTCATATTCATAAATTCTCCTTGGAATTAGAGGACATGGGGCTTTTTATAGTTAAACAGATTACATCCAAGCAAAGGGACACATATCACACAAGATGAGCATGTCTCTCAAAGACAGGGTGCATTTTCCTTCGGATCTAATTTTCTTTTCTTCTCTTCAATTTCCTCCCCCTTCTGCAGTGACTTCCCAAGAAAAGCAGCTTCCTTGGAGAGGCTGATTCGGAGTCCTAGCTGTGTTTTTAAGAGGGATAACTGGTCTTTTTCTGATCTTTCTTGAGGAAACTGCATTTCCATTTCTCCCACAGACTAATTCAAGATAAATGAATTTGCAACTTGAACGCAACTCATGCCTTTGGAAGCTTCCTGGCTTCAATGCTGCCTGTTCTACAAGAACTACAGACTTCGGGGCTCTAGAGGGCATGAGCAGTAACAATGATGGCAGTGTGGTGGCTAGAGTATGAGACTCAAATGCAGATTCCAAAGCCACACAGTGGCTTCTAGGACTCTTAGACCTCATTTTAGAGATGGCTTTGCAGATTGGAACTACCTGATATGGAATTATGTGTCAGGCTTACCCTCGCCTCACGCTGCAGGCAGAGGCAAACAGGGGTAATGAATGGCTTCACTTTTCACTTTCATGTTTAATTGAATTAGATGATCAAGTTAATTGCTTGATTTGGGATCTTGTAAACACAGCCTGTTTATCCAAAAGGTATTTTAACTGCTTGACTGGCATTGACATTTGTAGCGTAAAGAAAAGAAGAAGAAAAAAAACGAAAGAAAGAAAGACAGCTAGAAAGACATGATGCACATCAAAGGGAAACACATTTTTTTTTTAATTAAAGTAAAAAACCCACTGTAAAGGCAACTATTTCTGTATTATTTGGCTAAATTCTTAGTATTCTCTGAGTCATTGTCCCCTCCAGTGACTTCAAAGTTAGGGGTCATAGTATCAACTGGGGTTGGGAGAGGGTTGTTAGGACACAGCTAGCTGGTTCTCACTCTTAGATTTCGGGGTGTGGTGGGGCTGGGATGGAGCCGAAGAATGTGCATTTCTGGTAAGTTCCGGGGAGTTGCTGATGCTAGTCTTGTGACCACCCTTTGAGAACCACTGATTTAATCCATTGTGCAAACTTTCTGCTTCCTGGGGTGTTTATTACAAATTACTTGTAGGCTGATATGCTTAAGTCTTTGAGAGACACAATAGTCCTCAATAATTTATAGGATGTATTTTAATCACAATTCATATTTGATATTTCACTAAAATCTGATCGACTTCAAAGGATATTTTAGAGGTGTGAAGTAGGAGACAGCATAGAATAAAGTAGTGTTTCCCAGACTTAAGAAATGTATGAATCCATTTAAGTTATTCGTATAATAATGCTAGTTTGTATTGAAAGAAACTGGGTGGAAGCTCATTATGCTATAAATCTATATATTTATATATAATATTAAAAATATAAATATATATACAATTGAATAATAAATTCTATAAATAAGCATAAATATACATAATAATATAAAATTATATTTTAATATAATTTGAATTGAGTTGAATTCAAACAAAAGTATAAAAAAGTTCAGGGCTTTCCTGGTGGCGCAGTGGTTGAGAGTCCACCTGCCGATGCAGGGGACACGGGTTCGTGCCCCGGTCCGGGAAGATCCCACATGCCGCTGAGCGGCTGGGCCCGTGAGCCATGGCCGCTGAGCCTGCGCGTCCGGATGCTCCACAATGGGAGAGGCCACAACAGTGAGAGGCCCGCGTACCGCAAAAAAAAAAAAAAAAAAAATGTTCAAATTAGCAACCCTAACGCGGCTAGTGATGCTATTTTGAGGAAATTAAAGCAATATTTGCATTGTAACTATGGCAGGATCTTTCTTCAGCATATCTCATACCACTGTGAGTGTGTGGGGAGACCCGCATTTTCCACCTTTTTAATTTTAACTTCTGAGAAATACTCATTCAGCCAGTGTAACATGCCATGATTTGGCCTTCCCTTCATTTATTACATCGTTTACTTATTAGGTCTGCCTGTTTTTTTTTCTTTCCCTAATCTCTCAACAATTAGAATAGTATTATCTAGTGCCAAAGTAAGCATCCATTTATACAAAAGTATTTGTATTTGGTTTGTGAGTGACTCCTCTTTCTTTTTCTTCTTTGAGGCACTGTTATAAATATGGGAGAAAAAAATCCCTGTGAGGAACCTGCCCTCCGGGAGTGGGGGCCTAGTGGGGGGTGGAAGAAGTAAAAGACCAGACTGGAGAAGTAGACCATGTGTTCTCATAAAGTGAGTAAAGAGTGTAGATTTTCTTTGAAAAAAATCATTGGAAGATTTTGTTTTGGGGACTTAACATTATTTGACAAAGAATCTGTCTACTCCATGGAGAATGAGCTGTAAAGGGGGAAGATTGGAATGTAGACATGGACCTTAAAACCGTGACAACACTTCATTTTAGCTTTTTCATCCAAGTGATGTACAACATACCAATGTGCTCATATTAACTTTTAAGATAATCATCAAAATTCAAACATACATACATTTATCAGGTGTGTAGGGAGAATACAAGTTTTCTACCACATATGTATTATAAAACATTTTAAAATATCATGGAGAACTTGGAAGTCTCTCAGTATAGGCTCAGGGTTTGCGTAACATTCTGTTTTAGGAGAACCTGTAGTACAGGCTTTGAAGTCAGACCTGGTTTCGACACCGGTCAGGCCACTTAAGAAGTTGTTTAACCTTGCAGGGCCTCTTTCCTCCAAAATGGGACTAATAATGTTTCTAACTCGGAACTGTTGTGCTGTGTACATAGGGGTGTCAGGAGCATCAAGTTACTGCACTGAGCCTTGGGATAATCACTTTGCATATATTTACATACATTTAAATAAAGGAGTCAAGAGAAAAATGTAACACAAAATAAGAGCAGGTTAAACACTTCAGAATCAAGAGGACCAGGGCAGTTATAATTATCGTAGGTAAGAAGGTAAGAAAAGAAAACCAGGAAATTAAGACTGGGTCAGGATGAAGGTGTGTTTTGTCAGTCTTGGCTTCCTCCTACTTATGCTTTTCAAGCATGCTATTGGGAAGAAACTCTCAGTAAGGGGCAAAAAAAGGCTTTCCAACTCTGAAAAGAATCAGTTTATTTCTCTGTAGCTATTTTGCTTTGTAGGTAAGGATAATTTTCATTCAAGGGGCTAATCCATTGTTCTGATTTCCATATTGAACTCCAGGTCAACCCCACAGTTGCGTCATCAGTGGACCACTGAACTCTTCCACTTGGTGGAATTATGATGGTAGTAGTTTCATAAGCATTTGTTAATATCTGTGCTGCTGACTTCCATTGCTTTTAAATTATGCCACAGTCCTAATGATTGTAATGTCATTCTCCTAAGAATGCTTAAAAGAGACATCCCCAGATAGCCCTGTGAGGTGGGAGCATCATAGTCGATTTTCAGAGGTAAGAGATGGGAAATGGGGTAAGAGAGGAGGTGAAATTGAATGTATATTCTAAATTCTTTTAATACTCTATATCTCTGATAAAACTTTTTAATAAAAAAGCTTTATTTTAAATACTACTGCAGAATATATATTTACAAAGAGTGAAACCAAGAATTCTTATTTTGTCCAAATGACACCAGGTCTGTTCAGTTGCTACACTGTCCTTGCAATTACTTTTGTGATGACAATGAATAAACTTAGCTCCTCCACCAAATACGCTTAAGGATAATTTCACACCCCAGTGCAAGGCAGCTGCTTCTGTCATGGCCAGTGTTTAACAGCTCAGAGCAAGAGCACATGGGAGCATCAGAAAGGAAGCATAGTAGACTATTTCAATTTGAAACCATGGCATCAAGAATATTGTGTGTTATCTCCACATTCACACCTTTTTTCCCCCACTGAACAATTCCAAAGGGATAATTCTAAAGAAATCCTAGTTATGGTGTGTTTAGCGAAATATTTCTAATAACTTTTTAAATAAGTTGGGCTTATCAAGATCATGATACATTTTGCCTGGAGTCTTTTTCTCTTTTAATTTTTAAATTCAAGTATGTTTTGAGTGTGTTTTCATTTCATTTACACTTAGCCTACCAGACTGTAGTATTCCAAGAGTTATTTCATGTTGGAGAAGTTCTATACATTTTTTATAAGCCATGTTAAGCGTTTCTCTTTGAACCATAAAGTTGTATTTTTGCCATCTCTAAGTGGAAATCAGTCTGTAAAAATAACATAGAGTTCCCAAATACAAAATCACTAAGAGGGAAAAAAAATGTATTGCAAAATTTTTTGTCATCCAAGAAGATGATACCCATCTACAAAGAACCAAAGGGCGCTCCATTCTTTAATAATCTCCGGAGACAGATGGAATTTGTGGAAGGCTATCATCATAGCATTGAAGCAAACAACCAGTCACCTGATGGTTCTGTCAGAAGATCAATATAAAGTTACAAAAAAGGGGGGAGGGTGAAATTGCTATTCAGTATCATGCATACATTTCTCTTCCCCATCTAATTTTGTTGATGAAATCTTTCAGTTTTGAGGTGGCATATATATTTTACATAAAAGGATTGAAATTCAGCAGCTAATTCAGTTTTTTAGTCCTCTCTTCTTTTCTTTCCTTTTATCCAAGAAACTAGCCACTGTTTCTTACTGATGCATTTAGATATTTTAAAGCCAAGGGTAACCTGGACAAGGGCTTATTTTCAGTATTTTCAAGGAACAGGCTTCTATCATTAGTGTATAGACCCAGAGCTTTGAATGATAGGGCGTAAAATTTTTCACTGATGAACATGTAGATTTTACAGTGGAGAAAGTGAACCTGCCTACTCTGATCTAGGACAGGCCTTGACAAATAAAAATCCAGAGAGTGCATCTACCATGGGAATGGGGGCAAGATAGGAAAGTGGGAAGGCAGAACGAGGCCTACTCACAGTCATAGAGGCCCTTTCAGTGGTGGTCAGATATGGTTTTTATTTTGGAAACTGCAGTCCATTCTTCAGAAATGTTCTTTAGACAAATCATATGCAAGAGTCATGGTTCTGGTTGTAGAAGGGGGATTGCAGGAAGGACAAAGGTCTTCCCTGTTGGCTTCTTTCATTTGCCCTTCAGTGACCCCTCCTAGCCAACTGCAGCATTTCTAAGGGTTAGTGTGACAACCACTGTGACCGATGCCAACTCTCTCATTTTACAGGTGAGGAAACCGAAGGCAACAGAAATGCAGCAATTTTTATCCATGTGACACTAATTAATATTTTTTGGCAGAAACTAAGTTATTTCCATTGCACTATGCCAGAGGTTGACAAACTTTTTCTGTAAAGGGCCAGATAGGAAACATTTAGATTTTGGGGGCCATCTGGTCTCTGGGGATTATTCGACTCTGCCGTTGTAGTGAGAAAACAGACATGACAACACATCACCAAATGGGTTGGTTGTGTTCTAATACAATATTATTTATGGAAACTGAAATTTGCATTTTATATATTTTTCATGTGTTCCAAAATATAATCTTACAGTCTTTTTAAAAAAATTCAAAAAAGTAAAGATCATTCTTGGCTCCTGGGACTATACAAAAATAGGTGTCATACTATATTTGGCTTACGGACCATAGTTTGTCAACCCCTGTACTATACCACCTCTTTATCCAACTTAAGTGGTACTTTTCATACACTACCTTAAAATAGTGTAGATTTTGGGGGGAGGGGTCCATGAAAGTGCCATTTTTTTCCCCATTGATGTTTCCCATTCAACCACTCTGCTGCCCTGGTCTGCTTATCCTTTGTATTTTCTCCTCCACCCACATCTTATTTCTCTGTAGTTTTACCTGAGGGTTCAGAGCAGTTTATTGAAAAGTTTGGATTCTCATGACTATTTTGCCACTGAGCATGTGAATATGCATTCAATAAAAATCAGAGCCAAACTTAGTTCGACTTCCTGTCCATATCCAATCCTTCCAATTTTCAGTGATGTTATTGAGTGAGAAGACCTGGTTTCCTGCCTTCTCAATTCTTATGATGCTGTTGAAAGATACATTCTACTTCATTTTCTCAGCTGTTGTTCTCCTCAGCTGGATTTTTCTAAAAGGATGAGGGTCAATAACAACAGAAGCAGCAACATTTATAATAAGACTAATTAAATAATAACTAACATCTTCCAGCAACCATTATGAGATACAATATAACATAATAGTTAAGGGTGTATAATCTATCTGCAGACCTTCTAGGATAATCCCAGCTCTGCCACTTCTATCTGTGTGATGTTGGGCAATTTATTTAAGTTGCCTCAACTTCAGTTTCTTCATATATAAAAAGATGATGACAATAGCAGTATATTCCTTATAGAGTTTCAGAACCAAATGATTTAATATATGTAAAATTCTTTAATCAGTGAGTGGTAAATGGTATGTGCTATAAATATAGCATTGTTCAGTGTGTTAAAATCTAGACATTGTCTGTGTATATGATGAAAATAATAATTAAGAATTATTGAATGCTTACCATAGAAATCAGGCAGTACTCTAAAGTCTTTCTACACATTGAATGCTTTAATTTTTAAAATAATCCTCTGAGATAGATACTATGGAAATGTATTTAAAGATGAAGGAACTGAGATAAAGAGAAATTATTGCAGCTAGCCTAAGGTCACATACCTGGTAAATGGTCGAGTCATTCCTGAAAGCAAAATAATTAAGAGTGAATCCTGAACAGATGTAGGTTGAAAAGTTCATATGGTCCTATAACTGAAGTCCAAGTGTCAGGTGAATTCAGGTTTTGATAGTTCCTGGAATATTAATCTAAGAGGCATCTCTTGAAACCTAGAAGAGTGAATTTTAAAGAAAGACAAGAAAGTACTGCTTTACATAGTGGGCAGGAAACCCACGGAATTTATTGCCTCAAGAAGCTGTAGAGGCTTCTAGAAGCCCAACCTAACCATGTAAGATTATTTTTGGGGGGAGGAGGAAATCAGTGTATTTCCCCTGTCCTACATACTACTTGTTAGGTTAAAGAATGACAGTTTGAATAAAATATTAGACTGGTTTAGAATAGTAATTTTATATTATTTTTGCCTTAGTAAGTTTTATTTTCCATTTTTAAAAAAGTTTCTCTCCCTTGCTTACACTCTAATCAAATGGTGGCTCTCAGAACAGCAGGAGGTGGGAGGACACCTCTAAACACATTGGATCCCAGCGTAACAGACTCTGGTGTATAACCCCAGATGGAAGCCTCTTTTCCCATCCTTGTCAAGAGCCAGCCTCGGAAGATTGACAGTTAACTCAGGGTCAGAAGGGATTGTTTTGAGAGCATCTACAAAAATTTAAACACCCCAGTGGGACAACTACAGGCATTTTAGACAATCATGAGTTTGAAATCTAGGGGCACATTAATATGTTATTTGGTTCAAAATGTTTCCTACTATGTTTTCTTGCAGTTTGTAAAGACTGAAACTTCAAAACATATTAATTAATAGCTGACAGTTTTACCAGCATGCAGTGGGAAGAAATGAACAAACAAAAACCAAAACAATTTTGGCTAAACAATTGTGTTGTTGAAAAATACTTTTTTCACCTTTAGGTATAAAGCATTTCATTATAGAGTTTTCAAATATTCCCAAGGGTTTACACATATTTCAGCCTACAAAAGCATAATTTCCTTCTTTTCCTCTTGTGCCTAGTTATCTTCTCCTTTACCATTAAAGTCGCATAAAAATAATGTCTTGATATAATAATTGGTTGTGAATCAGTCATTTCAGTGAGTTATCTAGCTCCACAAACCTGCTTTCATTTTTTGGTTCCTACTTTAATAAATGGTATCACTGGAGCTAGAAACCTCAGAATCAATTCAGAATTACCCATAGTCTACCAGATCCACACTGGCAAGTTGATCCTACCTTGGGAATACATCTCTGATATCACCATAGCCGCTGAACTTACCAAGATCTTGATCATTACAGTAATTTTTTTTTAAAGTACTTTTTTCTCATAGAGAACATTATTCTTTTTAAATTTATTTATTTATTTTTGGCTGTGTTGGGTCTTCGTTTCTGTGCGAGGGCTTTCTCTAGTTGCGGCAAGCGGGGGCCACTCTTCATCACGGTGCGCGGGCCTCTCACTGTCGCGGCCTCTCTTGTTGTGGAGCACAGGCTCCAGACGTTCAGGCTCAGTAGTTGTGGCTCACAGGCCTAGTTGCTCCGTGGCATGTGGGATCTTCCCAGACCAGGGCTTGAACCCGTGTCCCCTGCATTGGCAGGCAGATTCTCAACCACTGTGCCACCAGGGAAGCCCCATTACAGTAATTTTTAAAGACAGCCTCCATGCCACTTCTTTTCAAAAGCCTTCTTTAAGCCCTGAGTAGAATTAGTTACTCCATCATCTGTATTTTTATAGCATATTAAAAAGAAATTAAAACAAAGCTATAAACAGTCATTGGAAATAGATAGGAGTTTGAATCTTAGCTCTGCCACTTACCATAAGCAGATGATTTAGCTTCTCGGAGCCTCAAAGTATATCTGTAAAATATGGAACCAGGAGGTTTTTGTAAAGATGGAATGAGCTAGCATAGTGGTAAGCATATTTTCAGTGATCAATAAATATTAGTTTTCTTCCCAATATTCACTACAACCTCTGTCACCTATGTGTGATTGTGTGTATAAGTGTGTATCTTGTGTGAGCTCCTTGAAGACAGGAACCTTCCAGTACACAGTAAGTGTCAATAAACGTTTGTTGAATTAAGTCCTAAGTCTATGTCTTTCCTTCAGTTATATTAACACTGTAGTCTCAATAAAATTATTTTTTTATTTAAATAGATAAGTTGAATGACTTACTTTATTAATTTTTATTATTTTACTTTCTTATTTTTTTCTCCAAGAATTTGATGGGAAAATCAATATGTGATTATCTGAGCTATATCAATTAAAATAATAAAAATGAAAACAATGAATAAAAACATTGAAAACAATAGCAGTAATAGGTTTCTTTTTTTAAGTCAGATGTTTGACATCATAGGAACTATATATATGTGAGTGTAACTATAAAAGTAAGTTTTTATAAGGATAGGTATTCCATATTTAAAAATATGGGCCTTAATGTTAAAATTATAGCTAAAAGCGCTAAGAGCCCAGATCCATTAATATTAGAAACAAGTGGTAGAATCTCATGTCAGGAACTAATGGCTCCATAATATAAGGAACATATTTTAATTGAAAGTAAAATCCATAGCCTATTTGTGATCAGTGCTTTAATGGTTGCCACCCAGGAATGGGAGGAGGAACAAGTGAAGAGAGCCCTTTCTGCACAATAGAACTTCTCCAGTCTAAGCCAGTTGACTTCAATAGGGCAAAGCTAACTTTACGTGTACTGTAAAGAGAATCCCATTTCTGAGAATGCGGACCTTTTTCCTGTGACCGCGTCTCCCTTTCTCTAGTAGGTCCCCAACAAAAATATAGCTTCTTGAGGGCCAGTGTCATATTCTACCCTGTTGCTTACTGTGTCTTGGTCAGGCTGTGTATTTCCTAACCTCCAATAGCTACCTAAAAATATTGTTTCTCTTTTGTGTCTTTTGGTTACTTCATCTTTACTGCATGAATGGGCCTCTTTCTCCCAGTGCCTGGACTTTATTAAACCAGCATCTCTCTCTCCCTCTAGTTGTCCGTAGAATACTACACAGATGGCTGCATCCCTATAGGATTTCAGATTTCTAGGGGAAAGATACCAATTTGTGTCTCTTGTAAGCAAGAGCAAGAGATAATTATCACAAATTATCTTGTGATAATTTGTTATTCATTATGTATTTTGGCAACTTTTTATTTTGATACCATTTTTCACTTGCACAGAAGTTGCAAGAATAGTAAGAGGAATTCCTATATACCTTTTCCCCAGATTCAGCAGCAGTTGTTTACTTTTTGTTCTGTTTGCTGTGTGTGTATTTACATATCTATATAGTCGATTAGGCATCTATATCTATATGTATGTGTGTATGCACATATGTATCTATCATTTATCGACCTATAGTGGAGTCTTGTTGTTTGTAGTAGTTATGTTCTATAAATCTTCCTTGAACACTGAATTAGTGAATACTGAATCTTTGCTCTTAGAAGAAATACAGGATTATATTCCTCTGAATCTCTGGTCACAACCAGTTTTAATCAAGTGATCAATACATAACTTTGTTTTGTGTGTTTCTGTTTAAAGACACCTTATTTAATATATAACTATAATAAATATTATTACTTAAATATTTATTGATTTATTAACAGTATAATCAATATAATCAATAATGTCGATTCATTAACATTGAACGTTTGATCAAGAGCACTATAACTCATGTCTGAGAGAAGATTACTTAATGCACATATTTTCTCTGTGAGGCACATTATCGCCTTCTTGAACTTAGGATCACTAGACCACCACTTCTGCACTGCAATTGGGGGTCATTTTAAACATCAAAATCACCACCAAAAAGCAGAAAAATGCAGAAAAAGTGGCACTAAATAGACCTCGAAAAGGACGTGTATTTACAACTTGAGGGCTGAAACAAGAAGGCCAAGTGTGTCCTTGTTCTGCCTCAACCGGGAACATGCAAGTCAGGAGACTCAAGTTTTTTGCTGTTCTGCCCGTGCCTATGAATGATTGGTAACGTACTGTGCGTATTGATTTTTGGGTTACAAATAAATATAAAGAGTAGGCAGATTCACAAAATCGGATTCTGTGAATAATGAGGATTACCCGCATATATATTTGACCCATATATTTATGTGTTCATATCTTTTTCTGAACCATATGAGAGTAAATTGGAGATGTATCTATTTACCCATAAATGTGTTTTTTCCTAGGAGCAAAGACATTCTCTTACAAAACCAGTACAGTGATCAAAGTCAGAAAATTTAATAGTGATAAAATACAATCTATATTCCATATTCATATTGTATCAACTGCCCCAGTAATGTCCTTTATAGATATTTTCTGTTCCCCCCAGGTCTAGAATTCAATGCAGGATTATGCATTTCCTTTAATTTTCACGTCTCTCATCTCCTTTAGTTTAGAACAGTTTCTTTTTATTTGGCGTTGATATTTTAAACAGTTATTTTGTAGAATGTTCCTCTATTTGGGCTTCTCTAGTGTTTCTTCATAATGAGATTGGCGTAATACATTTTAGTAGAACTGTCACAGAAGTGTGCTGTAATCATCTCAATGCATCATATCAGAGGTACATGCTATCGTGGTTTGTCCCTAGGTTAAGGTGGTGTCTGCCAGGTTTTTCTACTATTTTCCCTTTTAAATTAATAAGCAATTAATGGAGAGGAAGTTACTTGGAGACTATACAAATATCCTGTTTCTCAAACTTTTACCCACTAGTTTAAGCATCCTTGTATATTTATTGGTTCTACACTAAGGAAGAACTTCCCCATCTATTTATGTACTCTAATTTATTTATATCTAAATGAAGGTATGAATTTTTATTTTATTCAAAGGGATGTAAGCCATTTCAATCAATATTTATTTTAACATTCAAGTTGTCCAAAATTTGTCCAGTGGGATCCCTTTCAAACTGGCCTGTATTCTTTCAATATACCTCCAGCATTCCTTCAGCGCTTCCTTACTTTATGGTGCAGCAAGATGTTTAGGCTTTTCTTAAAAATATCCCTGCTTTCCTTTAGTGGAGAATGGTCCCGAGAAACCAAGATTTGGGTGCTAGGTATGTTCAGTGCTACTGATGGATCACTGCTTCTAAATCCCTTCATCAGAGAGCTAGGAAATATATGTGTGCACACACATATATAATATACACGTGCACACACACTCACACATATATAGACATATCAGATACATAGACATCCATATCTATATAAACACACATGTACATGTGTGCACACATAATACATATTATAGATTTGTATTTATTTCTCTCTTTGTGTGTGTATATGTTTATAGTTTTATACTAATATCTCTAGTTCCAGTCCAGCACTGCAGAGTGCATTCTAGTCATCCCTTTTTCCATATTTGTAACTCCTTCTCCAACAATGAGAAACCTAGCTTTCATTATCCTCAATACAGTTACACTTTTGTTCAAACTAGAGTATATGGAATACAGTTTTTAAATTCCTAACTCATACCACTGTGAAAAAAAAAGCAAACCTACAAACTGGAATTCAATAGCTATTTACAATGTTTTAGGTTAAATGTACATAGAATGAAATGCACACCTCTCAAATGTACAATTCAATAAGTTTTGATGAATGTACCAATACGTCTTGTTCTTTCTGAAGTAAATCTGTCATTCATATCATTGTTCCCCTGTGTGTAGTGCATCCTTTTTTTTCCTGGCTGCTTGCAGTTTGACTATGATAAGTTTGAGTGTGGTTTTCTTTGTATTCATAATGCTTGTGCTTTGCTGATCTTCTTCAAACTGTAAGTTTATGTTTCAGCAAATTTGAGAACTTTTCTGCCACTATTTCCTCAAATATTTTTCTGTCCCATTCTCTCTTTTCTCTTTTTCTGTGACTAATTACTCATATTTTAGACTGCTTGGTATTGTTCCTCATGTCATTGAGGATCTATCCTTTTTCTCTCCTTTTCAGATTAGATGGTTTCTACTGATCTGTCTTCAGGTTCACTGATCCTATGTCTTCCAGATCCAATATTCTGCTAATCTCATCTACTGATTTTATTTATTATTACTGTAGGTAAAATTGACATATAACATAATATTAGTTTCAGGTGTACAACATGATCATTCAGTACTTGTATACACTGTGAAGGGATCCCCACAATAAGTCTGTCTAGTTACCATCAGTCAACATACAAAGATACAATTTTATTTTATTTTTTTTTTGCTTGTGAGGAGAACTTTCAGGGTTTATTCTCTTGGCAACTTTTAAATAAGCAATACAATAGTATTGACTATAATTTCCATGCTTACATACATCCCCATGACTTATTTATTTTATAACTAGAAGGTTGTACCTCTTGACCTATGTATTTCTCCTACCCCCTATCCCCTTCCCTTCTGGCAACCACCAATCTGTTCTCTGTATCTATGAGTTTTGTTTTGTTTGTTCATTTTTTTTTTTTTAGATTGTATGTATAAGTGAAATCACATGGTATTTGTCTTCCTCTGTTTGATTTATTTCACTTAGTGTAATACCCTCAAGGTCCATCCATATTTTCACAGATGGCAAGATTTCCTTTTTAATGGCTAATATTCTATTTTTTATATATGCCGCATCTTCATTATCTGTTCATCTACTGAGAGGTGCTTGGGTTGCTTCCATATGTTGGCTATTGTAAATAATGCTGTGATGAACACAGGTGTGCATATATCTTTTTAAATTAATGTTTGTGTTTTTTTCAGATAAATACCCAGATGTGTAATTGCTAGACCATATGGTAGTTCTATTTTTTAATTTTTTGAGGAACCTCCATACTGTTTTTCGTAGTGCCTACACCAATTTACATTCTCACCAACAGTGCACAAGTGTTCTTGCCAACACCTGTTATTTCTTGCCAACACTTGTTATTTCTTGTCTTTTTTGAGAATAGCCATTCTAACAAGTGTGAGGTGATATCTCATTGTGATTTTGATTTGCATTTCCCTGATAATTAGTGATGTTGAGCATCTTTTCATGTGCCTGTTGGCCATCTGTATGTTTTCTTTGGAAAAATGTCTATTCAGATGCTCTGTCCATTTTTTAATTGGATTGTTTGTTTTTGCTATTGAGTTGTATGAATTCTTTGTGTATTTTGGACATTAATCCCTTATCATAAATATGATTTGGAAATATTTTCTCCCATTCAGTAAGTTGCCTTTACATTTTGTTGATGGTTTCTTTTGCTATGCAGAAACTTCTAGTTTGTGGTAGTCCCATATGTTTATTTTTGTTTTTGTTGCCTTTGCTTTTGGTATCAAATTCAAAAAATCATTGCCAAGACCTACGTCAAGGAGCTAACTGCCTATGTTTTCTTCCAGGAGTGTTATGGTTTCAGGTCTTATATTCATGTATTCAATCCATTTTGAGTTAATTTTTACGTATGGTGTAAGATAGTGGTCTAGTTTCATTTCTTTTGCATGTGGCTGTCCTCATCCACTAATTTTTAAAATTTCACATATTGTACTACTGGGTCTCCATTTTTTGTGGTTTTTATTTCTCTGGTGAAATTCTCTATTTTTTTGCTCTATATTTTCCTCTGAGTCCTTGAACATATTTATAACAAAATAACTCCTTTATATTCTGACCTCCCTGTATATTTCATTTGGTTCCTGATGGCTGATATCTCATTTCAGCATGAATCATAATTTTCTATGTTTTGTTTTATCTAGGAACTTTTGTTTTTAAACAGAAAATTGTGTATGAAACATTCTAGAGACTAAATTGTTATCTTCCCCTGGAGAATGTTTGTAATTGTTTTATCAGGAATTAATCTGCTTGGACTCAAACTCTAAAAGCTAGCTCCTTACAGATGGCGGCAGCTAAAAGCTGTAACAATCTGTCACTTCCTGTAAGACACTAAGGGGTCTCAGCTCTTCATAGATCAGGGGTCAACCAAGGCTTTGGGCAGATTTTAAATGCAGAACTTCGGACTTCCTCATGCTGTGGCTCTCTCTTTTCCAGGGTTTCCTTTAATAGATGCTAGGTACTATGACAGTCCTAAAACCAGGCCAGTAAGACCCATGCTTCTGCCTAAGGTCCAGACATCCCACACTGTGCAGAATGAGGACTTCCCTCACATGAAAAGTTGAATAAATGCAAAGTTACCAAGTTAATTTTTCTGTTTTAAAGGTAACTCTCTTCCAGTTTCTTGCTGTTTCTGGACTTGTTTTCTCTCATTTTTTCCAGTGTTTATGATTTTATCTGCTGGAGTTTTCATCCAATATCAGCTACTCTGCCATCACCAGAAGTAAAATTCCATTAACTTTTTCTTTTTCTTTTTCTTTTTTTTGCGGTACACGGGCCTCTCACTGTCATGGCCTCTCCCGTTGCGGAGCACAGGCTCCGGATGCGCAGGCTCAGCGGCCATGGCTCGCGAGCCCAGCCGCTCCGCGGCATGTGGGATCTTCCCGGACCGGGGCACGAACCCGTGTGCCCTGTATCAGCAGGCGGATTCTCAACCACTGCGCCACCAGGGAAGCCCTCCATTAACTTTTAATGATGTACCATTTGTTGTTAAGAAAATTTTCGTGGTTTTATTGTATCATGAGGCAATGAAACACCTGAACAAATCAATATCTGGGCTGTGAGGCAGCTGCTTTCTCCTTCACTTCTTTGGGTTACTAGAGCAACTTGTCAGTAGATTAAAAAAAAAAGAAGACAACCTTTTGCATTACTTAAGTCTTTCCAAGGCGTGGGCTGGTACAACACAAACTTCTCCTGTCAGATGCAACCAGTCTAAGCGTTCAAACATCATGTGCAATGCCTCAGTAGCAGCAGCGCACCTGCCCACTCCCACCGTGGCCCTGCTCATTTGTGTATGATATTTGGAGCATCTGGAGGAGTGTGAATAGTATCAGAAAGAGGAGGGAGGAGGTCAGCCGAAATTGTGCAGGGCAAGCCTGAACATGTCATTGGTGCAAACCCAAGCATCATTGATGTTCTTTAATGGGAACATCTGGTGGAACCCCATGACAGGGTCTTCATCGGCCTTGAGCTGGTCCACAACCATGCTGATGATGCAGCTATCTGGCCTGGGCTGATGGTCCTGTGCTGTGATGCTGTCCTGGATTTTCTGGAATGGAAGGCTAGACAATTTCTCCACGGTGGCAGGTTTCTCCTGGAATTGCTGTCCTTCCCAAGTAAGACATGTCGCTTCAATATAACTTGTCGCGTCAATATGTGTGGTTGGGTTCTGTCGTTATCAAATAACTGGTAGTAATGTTGAATGAAGCTGGACCCAGTTTGCTCCCAAACTGGCTTGTCTCCCATTCTGGGGCGCCACCCCGCCTCGTTGAGACCCGAAGAGCTGGCACAATGGTGGCAGCAGTGGCGGCAACCCAGTGTGGTCTTCTCCCACCTTCCCTTGCCACCCCACTGCACTCTCTTGTTTTCATTTCTAAAAATAAGTCTTTCTTGTAGAAAATGTGGAAAATACAAAAAAAAAAATAAAAAATTGTATCACTATTATCCAGAAATAACCATTACTAACATTTTGAAATACTAAAGTTTTCCCTCTGCAATTTTTTCACACCCATGCACTCACACACACAAAATTGGTGTATATATGCTACTTTGTATGCTGATTTCTTCATTTATCATATCACGAATATTTCCATTTGATTACATATATTTTGTAATGACATTTTAATTATTAAATAATATGCTCTCATGTGGATGTACATTTATTTAACCATTATTGTTGACTACTTGGATTGATGCTAATTTTCACTCTGTTAAATAGGACTGGGAAACATACCTTATACATTAATCTTTTATAGCACGTTGTGTTATTTCATTAGGATTGATTTCCAGAAATAAGGGTGCTACGTCAAAGTATAAATATTTAAGAATTCTTTCTCTTCCTTTATTTTTAAAAAAAATCAATTTATACCTAAATTGGTTGCACATGAGGATTTTGATTCACAACTTCTATACATGCAGGCATTATTATAAAATATTTCCAATTTGACAAGGGAAAAGTGATAACACTGTAGGTTTAACTTGCGTTACTACTGAGATTGAACATTAAGTATGTTTATTGGCCATGTGTAATTATTTTCTGAACTATATATTTATGTATTTTACCAATTTTTCTATTTGGATGATGTTCTTATCTTATTGATTTGGAAGAGCTCTTTATGTCTTATTTACTAAGATCTACTACATGTCAGACACTGGGTGATTGAAATTTTGTGGTGAACAAATCATATATAGTTTCTGCCTCTTGAATCTTTTACACCAAGTGTTATATGAATTTTTGCCTATATCCATTAACTTTGGTCAAAAATATTTTTTATCAGAGCAATTCTTGAATTTGGTAACAAATCAAGCAATATAGAAATACTAGTTCTACTTCCCTTCTCATTCCCAGACCCATTCTTCAGAAGCAGACTCTTCTGGTGCTTGATGCTGTGGTTCAAGAAAACATGCTTGGTTTTCTCTTTCCTTCATTTAGAAATACTAGACAATATCTAATAACCTCTAATATGACAGGTGAAGATGTAAATCATTTGTACCTTTGTCTTTTTTCCCTTTTCTTAGAGTTTCAGATTTATACCATTTTTAGTTTTCTATTATTTTTGTGACTTAAAATAAGAACTTAAATCTGTATTTTTTGTTGTATCAAGTTTTAGAAGTATCATCTTATGCAATATGAAAATATTACCTTTTCTCCCTTTCTTCCCCATTCATGTTACATCTCAACATGAAATTAATTCTATTTTTTCTACACTCAAATGTTTAAAATTTTACCACATTTAATTTGCGTCCTATTTTATATTATTTTTTAATTTTTTCACTCATATCTTTGTGAGCATCCTGATTCTTAATTACAACTGCATAGTATTCTTTCGAACAGTTATTTTATAATAAGTGCCCTATATATAAACATTTACATTACTTCCAATCTTTTGCTATTGTAAGGTTATAATATATGAAATTATTAGTTTTGGATAAAAATAATGGAATATTGGCATTTTCACAAATATAAATCCAATACAAGAAGTGCTGTCTTTAGAATATATTTCCAGAAATGTAATTTTGATAACATTGCCAATTTTTCTTTTAAGACTTGTACCATTTTGTATGAAGGTTTCTATTTCTCCCAGCTTTGATAACACTTTTTGCTCTAATTTTAGAATTTTGCCAAATTAAAAGGTGAAAAATGGCATCCAATTTTAGTTATAATTTGCATTTCTGTTACTATATATATGAATGAAGTTGCATCCTTTCATATTTTAAGGGCCCTTTTATATTTTTGTTTGCTGAACCATATTCACATCTTTTGAACTCTTTTTCTTTCTTTTTTTTGAAATATATTTGACATATAACATTGTGTTAATTTAAGGTGTATAACCTGTTGGTCTATACATTTATATATTGTGATAAGATTGCCATTGTAGAGATAGTTAGCACTTCTATCACATCATGTAATTATTTTTTGTAGTTGGAATAAGTAAGACCTAGTCTCTTAGCAAGTTTGAATATTATGATACGATATTGCTATCTATATTCACTATACTTTGCATTAGATCTCTAGGACTTAATTACTACTAGTGGTAAGTTTGTACCCTTAAACAACATCTCTCTTGTTCCCGTACCTCCACACCCCCCGATAATCAACATTTTACTGTTTTTGCAAGTTTGGCTTTTCAGATTCCACATATAAGTGATAGCATACAGTATTTATGTTTCTCTGTCTGGCTTATGTCACTTAGCATAATGTCCTAAAGGTCCATCATGTTGTCATAAATTGAAAGATTTCCTTCTTTCTCATGGCTGAATAATATTCAATTGTATATGTACACCATATATATCTATTCATTCATGTGTTGATGGACACTTAGGTTGTTTTCATATCTTCGCTATTGTCAGTAATGCTGCAGTAAACATGGGAGTGCATATGTCTCTATACCCAGATTGCTGAATTATATGACAAATCTGTTTTTGATTTTTTGAGGAATCTGCATACTGTTTTCCGGGCATTGCTGCTCCAATGTTATCTTGTATCCAGTCAGCTGGTGAGACATTTGATGCCAGATTGCCTCATTTTCCTTTGAAGGCAATTAGTTTATTCTAGAAAGAAGCTTTGGGGACCTTCTTTTTATTTGTACCATTTTGCAATTTCATGTACCAGGCCAGGGTTTTTTGTGTTTGTTTGATGACTCTTGTTTCTGTGTGTCTTCACTCTGAAGATGTATCCTCCTCCAGCTCTGGGAATTTCTTTTCTACTATAATTTTGACGTTCACCCCTTTACATTTTCTTTTTTTTCTTTTTCTTTTTTTTTTTTTGCGGTATGTGGGCCTCTTACTGCCGCGGCCTCTCCCACTGTGGAGCACAGGCACCGGACGCGCAGGCTCAGTGGCCATGGCTCACGGGCCCAGCTGCTCCGCGGCATGTGGGATCTTCCCGGACCGGGGCACGAACCCGTGTCCCCTGCATTGGCAGGCGGACCCCCCAACCACTGCGCCACCAGGGAAGCCCACCCCTTTCCATTTTCTTGCCCTCTCTTTCCAGAGTTCCTTCTGTCAGGACAATGTACAGCCCTGATGGGCCTTCTTTTCCTCATTTCCTCATTCATATTTTCTGACTGTCCTTTTGTGCTCTGTATTCCAGGAGGTATCGTCAACCTTATTTTCCAGTCACTCTTCAATTTTACCATAGTATGTTTAATCTCTGAGAACTTTTTTTATCTTCTCTGATTGTTCTTTGTTCAGAGCTTTATAGTTTTGTTTTATAAATACAGTACTTTCTCTGATCACTCTGAACACATTCAGTGTTCTCAAAGTCCTTTTCTATTTCCTCAACCTCCCATAAAACCATTAAAAATTTTTTTTTTCTTTCTCTTATAACCTGCTTGTTTTCTTCACATACCTGGCATTCCCTGTTTCTCCATTCACATTTAAGAAGGCTGTAAGTTCCATATGCTGCCAGGAAGGTAAGATGCTTTTCTAGATATTTTCTCTAAGGAGCTCTGTGTAGGGCTGCTTTGGTAGGTAGAGCTACGTGATCCAGGGGACAGGCCATAGACGGCATTCCCCAAGCCAAGGTCAACATCAATAGCATTTTATTCAGTGGGAGAGGGAAGCGGGAAAGGATGCTTGCCATGAGAATCTGACTTTTGCCCAACACTGATTTTACTTCCTTTAGAGAATAGCCTTTGAGCATTTTACTGGGGAAATAATGCTGGCTGTTCGTCCTTTGCATTTGACTTTATGGGATGGGGAGTAAGATAAGAGTCCTGACTACTCTAATTGCTGTGTATGTCATTCATTAATTACTTTACTGTAAATATAACTATGTTCATGCTCAATTATCCTGTGTCATAGGGGTGCTTGTAATCTGGCTATGTATTTTAATATAATTGCTTTGAACCCTCTGAGCTCCATGGCTTATTTATGACTAGGTTCTGTTGACTTTATTATTTATGTACTTGTTTATTTACTTATTTATTTTGGTTCATTTTATATTAATCCTCCCTCAGCCTTCTAAGTAGTTAGATATCTTTTACTTTACCTCTGTTAGTTATCTCTTTTTCCTCTTAGGGAACGTGTACTCTCTTTTTTCCCAAAACACCTAGCATCAATTCCCTCCTTTTTATTTTTATCTTAGATTTTTTTTAAACAATTCTGGCAGACTGCCTCTACTTAGAAGTTACCTTAATGACCCAATTTCAGCAATCCTTACAATTTAAATACTTTGGGCTTCATGGAAGGCTTAATTAAGTAAAAGAAAATTATGATGAAAACATAACCCAGAGGACACCAGAAGAAATGAGGAAATGGGTTTTAGGCTCATCTACAGATCGTTATCAACAAGTGATCCTTACTAGGATCCTCAAGATACAGAGACTCAAAATACCTTGAATTACAAAATAAAGCACGTCTACTAAATAATAATAGCAACAAAGGAAAACTGCTGACTCTATTTTTGCTAAAAGTCCTGCTCTTCTTTATTTCACATACGCACAGTGTGACACTTTTTGAAGCCTAACACCTTCTGACTGAGCCCCTTAGTTATTTTTCTCGTACTCTCCTTTTCTGGTTCCTTTGTCACATGTCCTTTGGTCCCTGGATGTTCCAGTGCTAATTCTCTTTATTACTTTTCTTTATTTTAGTCCAATTCTGAAATTTCTCTCAGCATCTGCTTCCCTCCTCCAGTAAAAGTGCCCCATTGGAACTCCTGATGGCTGTTCCATTGTATTCCTGTCTTAAGAATCTTCCTCTCCTTCATCTGGGTACTGTCTGCTCACTCAGAGGTCAGAAACTCCATGACTGAGCAAGAGTGTAAAGATCCAGATTCAAGGCACAATATCTGTTAATTCTCAACAATTAGTTCTAACCATTAGCTGATGGAACAAAATGAACAACAGCATTAGGACTCTGAATAGGATCATGTACTTGGCCCATGCAAAAGGATGTAATTTGGTGTACAAAATGTCGAGCACAAAAGTAGATGTAGAACAGAAGACGCTGAACAAGTTGTGCGATTTAATTAGCAATATAAATAGACAGAGGAGTGGCAGCAGTACAGCATCACTTATATGTGGCGATGAGAATTTCAGGCTACGCTGTCTGTGGCTGCCTCGCCAAGAACTATTTGTTAACGTGGCTTGTACTGGTGTCGGACAACCAAAGGGCTCCTCTCAGCTGTCCATTTCTCTAATGAAGGAAGAGAAGAAGAACACGCTCTAGATTTCTGTATTGACTTTTCACGAACTACTGCAACCCTCCAGGTGCCAACCTATAAATACTTTTGAAAACAGGATTGAGAGTCTCTTTCATATTTGTTCTTTTAATCTGTTCATACCAATATCATCCAAATAAATAGAGCAAAACTTCGGTAACAAAGCATGCTTTTGACTGTAACAGTCTAAAATTTAACTTTATTATGTACCTTTATATAGTTTTGTATGGAAAGTCGGAGAGGATTGCCATGACTGATCAATATCTTGTCTCTCTGAAATGTTTGATTTATACAGATACTTTCCATAGCAATTATATGATTTTTTAAAATTAAACTGCCTTTCTTTGCCAAATGATAGCCACCTTTTTTAGCCCATCTTATAATTTGTCTCTAAAATGCCTGTCTTCATAATATGCCGATCGTTAGAGTAATGCATATTTGATGAAAACAGGTAATAAATAGCATTTCAAAGTCTGTTTCTAGGCACTGATTGATGTACGTATTGTTTTGTCTGCTGTGTTTAATGGCCACATCTTACTTTTTCTAGTTTTTAGCAGCACCCGCTGAGGAGTAAATGAGAGCTGACCTGTTTTGAAATCCTCTTCCAGAAATAAAATTCTCATCCTGTTACTTTTGTGGCTGGGGAGGGAATTTGGCACACATATTGTCATTCATTTGCAAATGCAGAGTCACCACTTGACAGCCTGTTCACTCTGAGGAGGACACAGTCTATCAAATAAGATCAAGGGTACTTTTTACAGACTCACAAACATCCTCTTTATGTACATACATAAAAGGAAGTGGTAAGAATAGAATTTCTCTCACTGGGAAAAGTCCCCTAAGTAAAAATACCCAGTTCTTTGAGATTATTGATCATAAAGGAGAAGTGCTCTAGCAAAAGAGCCACTAAGCGACTTGGGTTGGATTGATACGTAACACGTATAGGGCTTGGTACTATTGAGAAACTCTCTTGTGCACCCTTTTGGGAAAAACCAGTTCAGACAAATCCTTAATGAGAACTTTACCCATTCTTACATCACTTTCAGAGAGCCACTTGGCTGTTTGCCCAGGGATATTAAACCCCTGGGAAAGGATAAAGCTTTGCTTGGGTCTCAGTCTGCCCGTGCTATTGTAGCACATGGAGCCCTACGTGAAGCCCCGGCAGCACGACCCCGCTCATGCTTGGGCTCAGACCCCACCGGGTCCCAGCAGCAGGTCAGTGTGACCACCAGTACGATTATATGTCAGCAAAGTGGAAAACATATCAGTCCTATCAATCGTCTGACCCAATTTTCAACTTTTTCTTTCTAGCACCAACTATTCACTTTTTCCGTATAGGAATAGTCTGTGAGTTCAAGTGTTGTACAGTTGTCGGGTTCACTTGTTTCTTCCTTTCCTGCTGATTTACTTTTTCCTTTTTTTTTTTTTTGGAAATTTGGTATATGTCAAATAGGGGAGCATCAAGATTTATGTTCAGGAAAGAAGAATAAAAAGGATAGAAGAGAGAGAAAGAGAGTCAAAGCTCGTGGAAATAGATAACAAGAACGATATATAAATTAAATCTGAGAAATGGTCACCTATATACTGGATTTAAATAGATCATCTCAACATTGCTTCAAATTCTAAAGTATCTGAAAGCTGCCAAAACTCTTCTACTGTAGTTGGCTGCCAACAATGAGATAGGCAGGTAAACTTTTTTATTTTATTTTTTCTTTTTGGAAACATGTCCAGTTTCTTAATTCTTATTTAATCCCTGTATTAGATAAAGAATGTATTATACTTTGGTGAGCAAGATATTGGATATTATTATTCTGGAATCCCAACACGAAATTTTTTCAAAACATGAGTTAATAATGTCCTTTGGTCACTCTTTAGCCATGTACTATTCTCTTTTTTAGCTACTTTTGCTTCTTTGGCCTACAAGCCACTAGAGATATTATAGATTCCAAGGACACTTTTCTTTTCAGCCATCCTAATGTAATGGTTTGAAACAGTCAAATTCACTCTTCGTTTGTTGGTTTTCATTTATTTGCTAACCTTTCTCAACCACAGTCAATTTCCATTATTCAACTAATTCCTCAACCAATCAGATAAAAAATTACATGTTTACTATTAATACATGTCCAATACTAGGTGATGTAATGAATTTCAGAAAAGTCTAACATTGTTCTGGTTTTTAATGGGCACATTACCATATTTGACTCTAATCTGGCCACAGAGTTGATTCTCTGCAAATCCTGAGTGTTAAACTGGAAATTCACAACCATAAGACCTATTCACATTCCTAAAGTATGCACTATGAGGATTAAGAAATATGTCCATTAGCATATAATTTACATTTACTGGTCATCAATGTGTACTTATAAATGACAGTAAAGATGCAGATGGGGCATTTGTTAAAATGGATAATTGTTTTAGCTTAAATAATGTGAAGTTTAAGAAATTGTTAATTCAGTTACCCCAGAAGAGAAGATAGAGATTTTGGAAAAGTTGGACATCTTTTTTTGTTGTTATAAATTAAAAAAAAAATGTTTTTAATACCTTAAAGCCCGAATCACTGAGGTTTAAGGTTTAACATTAGTTATCTCCAGGGCATTGGATGCACCATTTTGACTGAAATGAATTTGGTGAAACAACCTAATTCAGTGTGCTAAATAATTCTTTCAATTGTATAAGATTCCTTATAATTTATTACTCCTCTATTATTGTTAAGTTAGAACTACCACGTAGAAAACAATAATTATACCTGCTTACATGTATAACATATATATATACATATATCTATACATACATATATATATATAACATATATACATACATATATAAAATATAATTTTATATGACAGATCTCATGGGGTCGTCCATAGAAGTTGTCCCATAGAATTATACAATAAAATTAAAGCACAAAATAAATAGTTGGTCATGCTGTCAATCTCAAACACTAATTTGAGCAGATGCTTCCTTTCTATCCTAAGAAGGCTATTTTTTTTAATTGTTACACTTTAAGCTTTATTGTTATTTCCACTGAGATCTTGAGAGAAGTATTGCTTTTCATTACCTTTCGTCTTTAGATCTTGGCACTTGACCTACCTTGAGTGAATTATGAAATTTGAGTATGAAATGTGAACATTTAGGTATATACACTTATATGAAAATTGTCATCTTTCTGGTCAGAAAGTACATCTCTCAGGACTGTGATACTACATACAATTATTAAACAAGCTGGGGTAAGCCACGTAGAGGAAGAACTGAATACCATCCAACTCGTAATCATCGTCTGGGATAGTACTGTCTTAAGTGGTAAAAAAATTACTGGCAATGTTTTCTAGAGCCATTAGGAGCTTGTTGCACCCTGGAGTGCTGTGAGCCATAAAAGCAGAGTGGAGATAAACATACCCTGGGGTGTCATAAGCTGTGAAGCACAGATGCGATCACCCATATTATGATAACCATTGCTTAGAGAAATCCTGTTTTTAGTAAGAGAAGACAAAGAAGGAAAAATGCATTTTCCTATTCAATAAAGATCTAGTAATTTAATCTCTCATTTTTAAAGTATGTGGGGCAACTGGACTGGGAGTTTTTACATAGATATATCTTTCCCTTTAGAAGCTCCTTTCAAAATAGCAAACGTTCCTCTTAAAGTGAAGTTTTAAGACCCGACTGTACATTACATTCAATGCCTGATTAAAGGAAACCAAACTTCAGCATTAGAGCTTTAAATAGTTATCTGGTTGATAACTATAACCAGACTTCAGTTACTTTCCACGTATAAAAGAAAAATAACAGAGTTCCAGTATATTTTTCTCAATATGGACTTGTTGCAGCCTAAGATTTTAAAAACAAAAATGAAACACAGAGATCCTGTGGGCATTTGCCTTTCAATGCAGTGTGTTATTCATATGAACAGTATGAATCTATTTGATTCTTGTTATTTTAAATAAACAGACCTGCTACTATTACAAGCAAAAAATAAGGTGGGTCAAAATAAGGGAGGCTTGGATGATAGTGGTTCTTAATTCTTATCATTTCTTGAATGTTCTGGCATTGGAGTAGGTTTCTTCGGATAGCACCTGTTGGGATTTTTTCCCCCTTCCTTTCTCCTCTTTTCCCTTTGGGTTCTACTTCCTGAGCAATGTGATATTTGTACAGATGACAGTAACCTTAGCAGATCTGGCCTTGGATTTTTGTTGAGGGAAATAGATGTTACTAGATTCAACTTAAAAGGATGTATAGAAGACCTGGGAAGAAGGGGAGAGCAATGTAATAACTACAGTGTAAGGGGGGAGAAGGTCTCTAAATACCTAGAAAGTCCATATTTTTCTCCCTAATGTACTTAGGCACAAGTATGTCATCTGAGACTAATATAGCAATGTTCAATGGCCAGAAAATTCTAGAGCAGGATGTTTAAACCATGACCCATGAATCCCCCTGAAACTATATTAAATTTTGTTGTTTTTTCTATCGTGTTGCTGTTTACTCATTATTCTAGAATTTGTTCTGTGGGTTTGTCGTAAAGAGTCTGTGACCCCAAAGTGGTTAAGAACCAGAACAACTCTAGGACAGGAGGTTTGTGTTGTTTTCTAGGAAAGCACTGTGGAAATTGAAGATAAGCATTCAGGGTAGATCAGAGAAGAGGATTTGATTGATATTTGAATGATTCATTCTATGGGTCAAGGGTGTGTTGCAGTCCTGACCCTCATTTGGCCAAATTCAGAGTAGCCAGAGTACAGACAGGTATGTGATTATGTTGTGGAAGAACATTTTCAGTTTCTTTTGGATATTTCAAATGAAAACAAAGGTGATATTCACATAGCTCTCCCAAAAACACTTCTAAAAGTTGTTGGCATTGTCAGTATGCTGCTACTTTAATCAGAGAAAAAGTGAGCCAATTTCATGAGGTAGTCATGGTGAAAACATCAAGTTTTATGGTTTGTCACAGATTAATAAGCAAATAATATTAAGGCTGTGCAAACTCTTTTTCAATAACTTGAGCGATTATCAAAGATTACACGGGGCATGTTTAGCAAAAGAACAAAAACTAATAAATAGGAACATCAATCTGTGAGCTGTGCCTCATTAATTCTTTACACACCAGTAAAACTGAAGTAAAGCAAAAAATATTCATTGTATAACAACCGGGATTGTGGGTACAGAAGTGGGTAAAATACTATTTTTCATTAATAATTTAGGAGAATAAATGAAATTGCTATTTCAGTAAAGTGAATTGGCATTGCCTGGACTTGGCACTTAAAATACTGTCGTGCTGTGAACAATTGACCTTACCCAGAGAGAGTTCTGGCTGCTGAGAGGTGACCTCGAGGTTCCTGGAATGTCCTGCATGGTAGGAGTATCTTTGTTTGCCTGGAGGCTTTGGTCACTGGACAGACAAACAGTGATTTATGATGGGGGCTTTGGGCCACACCATATCAGTTCCTTTGGAGTTCAGGTATTTAGTCAGGAGCCTAAAGGTATTAGCCTGAACTCTGGGAAGGCTGGAGACCAGTGGTCATCCACTCAGGCAGTATGTGATCAAGACCCTCTGGATACCGAAGGCTGGGGTGTGCTTCCTTGGTTGGCCGTATCCAAGTGTGTTGTCACACATCACAGCCGGGAGGAAGTAATGTTGTCCATGACCCCACAGGAAGAGGACAACTGGAAGTTCTGTATGTGTACCCCTCCAGGACTCTGCCTTGGCTGATTTTAACTAGTATCTTTTCCCTGTAATAAACTGTAACTAGGAGTATTACAGATTTCAGTGACTTTTATGAGTTATTCCAGTGAATTACTAAACTTGAAGATGGTTTTTAGCAATCTCCAAACTTGGAATTAGTGTCAGAGTGAAGGCAGTCTTGTGGGGAGTATTTCCTTTGACCTTGCAGTTTGGCTAACTCTGGGTAACTGCCTAAAACCAAATATATAACACTGAAACAACTAGAAAAACAAGATAAAATCAAATACATAACACACTCTCGTATGTGCATACACACACAAGATAAAAATAATAAAATGTGTGTACTAATGTGTATGTGCATGTTAACATGTAGATATTTTGTACACATGCCATTCTTTGCTTGCCCCAAATCATTTTCCCATTTTTCTGATAAAAAATTCCTTTCCCTAATGGTTATCCATTCTGTTCCCACCCATCTCCCACCTCAGAGTAGACACATGACCCAGTCTTGGTTAATCTAAATCTTCCTTGGGGTCCTCTCTCCCATAATACAATTATTGTTTTGCAAACTAGACCAATCAAATTCTTCCCTGAGATTTGTCTGTAGGAGGTATTACAGAAAAAAATCTCTTTTTATCTAGAGTTCATTTGGCTGTTTGTTTCTCCTCCCTCTTGCTGGCCCTGCCACAGCCCTGTGATGGGATAGCTGACTCCTTCACCCATGTCCCTCCATCAGGAAATGTTCTCTCGTCTTGAACACCATGGGGCACACCAGTGGGGCCTGGGCCTGGTGGATGGAGTGTGGGGTCTCGCAGCAAGGCAGTCAGGGTGCAGTTGGAGCCTGCAGGGTGGGCTGTGTGGGTATGTGGGGGGGAGTAAGTGTTGGTCCTGATGGAGGGGCAGGGAAAGGATGGGCTGGGATTTGCTGAGCATTAGGTTTAGAGATTGGCAGAATCAGGCTCAAAGCTCTGTTGCTGCGACCAATCTTGTGGGATCTCAGGAATTCTGTGAGGCCTGGCAGAGGAGGCATGGGATGAGAAACACCTGGGAGCCTCAGGTGCCAGAGACCCCCTCATCCCAGACTTGTCAGTAAGGAGTCTTACTCATGTCACCTATCAAGCAAACCCCAGTCCTTGTGGGCATCTTGCCCCACCCCCTCACCTCAGAGTCAGAATGTGGTAGTACCTTGTCCCAGTGGCCCAGCCAGGTGTGGGGGTGTGGGCTCTGGCCCAAAGGCTATGCCAGGGTAGGACTTCCCAAGGCCAGAATAGGGAGTGAACTGCAATTGCAGTTTGTAGAGAACAGGATATATATTTGGAATTGCCGGTAGCCATGTAGGCATCTCTGCTACAACGTAAAGAGGTGCTTCTTTTAAGAATGAAGTCCCCATAGAGGAAAGAAATGCCAAGAAATGAATGACATGATTTGATTTATTGGGTCCTGTACTCATTTTGTTTCCTAAATATATAAGCCTATATTTTCTTTCTGTTTTTTACCAGAGTAGGTTGAGTTTTTCTTTTTTTCTATCACAGACTCATACTTTGCCTTACACTTACACTTACACTTACTCTGCCTTACAATTTAATGTTACAGTGTTAATATGTAATGTTAGTTTCTGCTGTATAACGATGTGAATCAGCTATATGTATACATATATCCCTATATTCCCCTCCCTCTTGCGTCTCCCTCCCACCCCTCTAGGTGGTCACAAAGCACCGAGCTGATCTCCCCATGCGAGGTAGCTGCTTCCCACTACCTGTCTATTTTACATTTGGTAGTGTATATATGTCAATGCCACTCTCTCGCTTCGTCCCAGCTTCCCTTTCCCCTCCTGAGTCCTTAAGTCCGTTCTATATGTCTGCGTCTTTATTCCTGTCCTGCCCCTACGTTTATGAGAACCATTTTTTTTTTAAGATTCCATATACATGTGTTAGCATACGGTATTTGTTTTTCTCTTTCTGACTTATTTTGCTCTGTATGACAGGCTCTAGGTCCATCCACCTCACTACAAATAACTCAATTTCGTTTCTTTTTATAACGGAGTAATATTTCATTGTATATATATGCCACATCTTCTTTGTCCGTTCATCTGTTGATGGACACTTATGTTGCTTCTGTGTCCTGGCTATTGTAAATAGTGCTGCAGTGAACAATGTGGTACATTAATCTTTTTGAATTATGGTTTTCTCAGGGTATATGCCCAGTAGTGAGATTGCTGAGTCATATGGTAGTTCTATTTGTAGTTTATTAAGGAACCTCCATACTGTTCTCCATAGTGGCTGTATCAATTTATATTCCCACCAACAGTGCAAGAAGGTTTCCTTTTCTCCACATCCTCTCCAGCAGTTATTGTTTGTAGATTTTTTGATGATGGCCATTCTGACCAGTGTAAGGTGATACCTCATTGTAGTTTTGATTCACATTTCTCTAATGATTAATGATGTTGAGCATCCTTTCATGTGTTTGTTGGCAATCTGTATATCTTCTTTGGAGAGATGTCTATTCAGGTCGTCTGCCCATTTTTGGATTGGGTTGTTTGTTTTTTTGCTATTGAGCTCCATGACCTGCTTGAATAGTTTGGAGATTAATCCTTTGTCATTTGCTTCGCTTGCAAATATTTACTCCCACTATGAGGGTTGTCTTTTCATCTTGTTTATGGTTTCCTTTTCTGTGCAAAAGCTTTTAAGTTTCATTAAGTCCCATTTGTTTATTTTTGTTTTTACTTCCATTTCTCTAGGAGGTGGGTCAAAAAGGATCTTGCTATGATTTATGTCATGGAGTGTTCTGCCTATGTTTTCCTCTAAGAGTTTGATGGTGTCTGGCCTTACATTTAGGTCTTTAATCCATTTTGAGTTTATTTCTGTGTATGGTGTTAGGAAGTGTTCTAACTTCATTCTTTTACATATAGCTGTCCTGTTTTCCCAGCACCACTTATTGAAGAGGCTGTCTTTTCTCCATTGTATATTCTTGCCCCCTTTATCAGAGGTAAGGTGACCATATTTGTGTGGCTTTATCTCTGAGCTTTCTATCCTGTTCCATTGATCTGCATTACTGTTTTTGTGCTAGTACCATACTGTCTTGATTACTGTGGCTTTGTAGTACAGTCTGAAGTGAGGGGGCCTGATTCCTCCAGCTCCGTTTTCCTTTCTCAAGATTGCTTTGGCTATTTGGGGTCTTTTGTGTTTCCATACAAATTGTGAAATTTTTTGTTCTAGTTCTGTGAAAAATGTCATCGGTAGTTTGATAGGGGTTGCATTGAATCTGTAGATTGCTTTGGGTAGTATAGTCATCTTCACAATGTTGAGTCTTCCAATCCAAGAACATGATATATCTCTCCATCTGTTTGTATCATCTTTAATTTCTTTCATCAGTGTCTTATAGTTTTCTGCATTTAGGTCTTTTGTCTTCTTAGGTAGGTTTATTCCTAGGTATTTTATTCTTTTTATTGCAGTGGTAAATGGGAGGGTTTCCTTAATTTCTCTTTCAGATTTTTCATCATTAGTATGTGGGAATGGAAGAGATTTCTGTGCATTAATTTTGTATCCTGCTACTTTACCAGATTCATTGATTAGCTCCAGCAGTTTTCTGGTAGCATCTTTAGGACTTTCTATGTGTAGTATCATGTCATCTGCAAACAGTGACAGTTTTACTTATTTTCAATTTGGATTCCTTTTATTTCTTTCTCTTCTCTGATTGCTGTGGCTAAAACTTCCAAAACTGTGTTGAATAATAGTGGTGAGATTGGGCAACCTTGTCTTGTTCTTGGTCTTAGTGGAAATGGTTTCAGTTTTTCACCATTGAGGATGATGTTGGCTGTGGTTTTGTCATATATGGCCTTTATTATGTTGAGATAACTTCCCTCTATGCCTACTTCCTGGAGAGTTGTTATCATAATTGGGTGTTGAATTTTGTTGAAAGCTTTTTCTGAATCTTTTCAGATTATCATATGGTTTTTATCCTTCAATTTATTAATATGGTGTATCACATTGATTTGCATATATTGAAGATCCTTGCATTCCTGGGATAAACCCCACTTGATCATGGTGTATGATCCTTTTAATGTGCTGTTGGATTCTGTTCGCTAGTATTTTGTTGAGGATTTTTGCATCTATGTTCATCAGTGATATTGGCCTGCAGTTTTCTTTTTTTGTGACATCTTTGTCTGGTTTTGGTATCAGGGTAATGCTGGCCTTGTAGAATGAGTTTTGGGAGTGTTCCTCCCTCTGCTATATTTTGTAAGAGTTTGAGAAGGATCTGTGTTAGCTCTTCTCTAAATGTTTGGTAGAATTCACCTGTGAAGCCATCTGGTCCTGGGCTTCTGTTTGTTGGGAGATTTTTAATCACAGTTTTCAATTTCAGTGCTTGTGATTGGTCTGTTTATATTTTCTATTTCTTCCTGGTTCAGTTTTGGAAGGTTGTGCTTTTCTAAGAATTTGTCCATTTCTTCCATTTTGTCCATTTTATTGGCATAGAGTTGCTTGTAGTAATCTCTCATGATCCTTTATAATTCTGCAGTGTCAGTTGTTACTTCTCTTTTTTCATAACTAATTCTGTTGATTTGAGTCTTCTCCCTTTTTTTCTTGATGAGTCTGGCTAATGGTTTATCAGTTTTGTTTACCTTCTCACAGAACCAGCTTTTAGTTTTATTGATCTTTGCTATTGTTTCCTTCATTTATTTTTCATTTATTTCTGATCCGATCTTTATGATTTCTTTCCTTCTGCTAACTTTTGGGTTTTTTGTTTTTCTCTAATTGCTTTAGGTGTAAGATTAGGTTGTTTATTTGAGATGTTTCTTGTTTCTTGAGGTAAGATTGTATTGCTATACACTTCCTCTTAGAACTGCTTTTGCTGCATCCCATAGGCTTTTGGTCATCATGTTTTCACTATCATTTGTTTCTAGGTATTTTCTGACTTCTTCTTTGATATCTTCAGAGATCTCTTGGTTATTTAGTAGTGTACTGTTTAGCCTCCATGTGTTTGTATTTTTTACAGTTTTTTTCCTGTAATTGATATCTAATATTATAGTGTTGTTGTCGGAAAAGATACTTGATGTGATTTCAATTTTCTTAAATTTACCAACGCTTGATTTGTGACCTGAGATATGATGTAACCTGGAGAATGTTCCATGAGCGCTTGAGAAGAATGTGTATTTTGTTGTTTTTGGATGGAATGTCCTATAAATATCAATTAGGTCCATCTTGTATAATGTGTCATTTAAAGCTTGTGTTTCCTTATTTATTTTTATTTTGGATGATGTGTCCATTGGTGTAAGTGGGGTTTTAAAGTTCCTTACTATTATTGCATTATTGTCAATTTCCCCTGTTATGGCTGTTAGCATTTGCCTTATATATTGAGGTGCTCCTAATAAATATTTACAATTGTTATATTTTCTTCTTGGATCGATCCCTTGATCATTATGTGGTGTCCTTCTTTGTCTCTTGTAACAAACAGTCTTTATTTTAACGTCTATTTTGTCTGATATGAGAATTACTACTCTAGCTTTCTTTTGATTTCCAATTGCATGGAATATCTTTTTCCATCCCCTCACTTTCAGTCTGTATGTTTCCCTAGGTCTGAAGTGGGTTTCTTGTAGACAGCATATATGTGGGTCTTGTTTTTGTATCCATTCAGCCAGTCTGTGTCTTTTGGTTGGAGCATTTAATCCATTTACATTTAAGGTAATTGTCGATATATATGTTCCTATTACCATTTTCTTAATTGTTTTGGGTTTGTTTTTGTAAATCTTTTCCTGCTCTTGTGTTTTGTGCCTAGAGAAGTTTCTTTAGCATTTGTTGTAAAGCTGGTTTGGTGGTGCTGAATTCTCTTAGCTTTTGCTTGTGTGTAACAGTTTTAATTTCCCCATCGAATCTGATTGAGATCCTTGCTGGGTAGAGTAATCTTGGCTGTATGTTTTTCCCTTTCATCACTTTAAATATGCCCTGCCACTCCCTTCTGGTTTGCAGAGTTTCTGCTGAAAGATTAGCTCTTAACCTTATGGGGATTCCCTTGCATGTTATTTTTCCCTTGCTGCTTTTAATAATTTTTCTTTGTATTTAATTTTTGATCATTTGATTAATATGTGTCTTGACATGTTTCTCCTTGGATTTATCCTGTATGGGACTCTCTGTGCATTGTGGACTTGATTGACTATTTCCTTTCCCATATTAGCGAAGTTTTCAACTATAATCTCTTCAAATGTTTTCTCAGTCCCTTTCTTTTTCTCTTCTTCTTCTGGGACCCCTATAATTCAAATGTTGGTGCGTTTAATGTTTTGCCAGAGGTCTCTGAGACTGTCTTCAATTCTTTTCATTCCTTTTTCTTTATTCTGCTCTGTGGTACTATTTTATTTTCCAGGCATATCCGTTCTTCTGCCTCAGTTATTCTGCTACTTATTCCGTCTAGAGAATTTTTAATTTCATTTATTTTGTTGTTCATCACTGTTTGTTTGCTCTTTAGTTCTTCTAGGTCCTTGTTAAACATTTCTTGCATTTTCTCCATTCTATTTCCATGGTTTTGGATCATCTTTACTATCATTGCTCTGAATTCTTTTTGTGGTAGACTGCCTATTTCCTCTTCATTTGTTTAATCTGGTGGGTTTTTTACCTTGCTCCTTCATCTGCAGTGGATTTCTCTGTCTTCTCATTTTGCTTAACTTAATGCGTTTGGGGTCTCCTTTTCACTGGCTGCACGTTCATAGTTCCCGTTGTTTTTGGTGTCTGCCCCCAGTGGCTATGGTTGGTTCAGTGTTTTGTGTAGGCTTCCTAGTGGAGGGGCCTGGTGCCTGTGTTCTGGTGAATGAGGCTGGATCTTGTCTTTCTGGTGGGCAGGACTGCATCTGGTGGTGTGTTTTGGGGTGTTTGTGAACTTATTATGATTTTAGGCAGCCTCTCTGCTAATGGGTGGGGTTGTGTTCCTGTCTTGCTAGTTGTTTGGCATGGAGTATGCAGCACTGGAGCCTGGTGATCGTTGAGTTGAGCTGGGTCTTAGCGTTGAGGTGGAGATCTCTGGGAGAGCTCTCATTGATTGATATTAAGAGGTGATGGGAGGTCTCTGGTGGACCAATGTCCTGAACTCGGCTGTCCCTCCTCAGAGGCTCAGGCCTGACACCCAGCTGGAGCACCAATACCCTGTCAGCCACATGGCTGTGGCAGGCACCCGACCCTTGAGAGAGCAGAAACGTTTAAATTCAGAAGAACTGGTTGAAGTGATGCCTCAGTCACTTGCTGGTTGTGGAACCCTGGCATAGCCCAAGTCTCCTTGTTGCTGTTTCTCACCTACACTCAGCCCCAGGGATGTTCCAATGTCGTCGGGGCTCCGCCTGTCACTCCGGGTTGGTGCACCTCCTCCCCAGCCCTCAGCTGACCTCTAAGGCTTATTCTTTATGTAGCTTAAGAATTTTGATTAGTTTAATTAGTTTTCAACCTTTTCTGGTTCACCTTCAGTCACATTGTGGGTTAGGCCTAGCTTTTTTACTTTACTTTAGCCTATATCATTGTAGGCAAATAAACTATATATATGTTAAAGAAAATGCTCATTCTACAGAACTGACTCTGTTAAGTATGATTTTTGCAATAAGAAACTTATAGGTTCGTGCACTAGGAACATAATAGTTAATGATACAGCTTTGAAAATGTAGCCTCAGTCTTGGCATCAACTTTAGAGACAAAGAAAAATAGAGACTATGTATTTAAATAGTTGAAAATCCACCATGATAGTCTGAAAATGATTATAAAATTAAAGTAAAATTGAAAAAAAAGTTAATGAATTTAAATTAAATAGAGAACATGAGACAAGAAAATTGTTTTAGTTATTAATACCACTCTAGAAGAGGCTTTGGATAATATAAAAGTTATTTAGATAAGGAGTTGATCAGATTCTGCTGCTTTATAAAGTATCTTTTTGTTTAAAACAAAACAAACTAAAACAAAATAAAAACACATTTGGAAGGTACATTAATTGTTTCAGTACACTAGAGTACCCCCTTGGAATATTAAGGCTGTGGGGTACTGAGTGCCATCCTCATGTTACCACACAGATAAGGCAGTTTATAAAGTCTTAATGGTCATTAGTGGATATCTTACATGCTGGGAGAATATGCCTCCAAATATTTTTTATGAGTGCTGAGCTTCTCTTAAGGATGGACCTATATAAGCTTGATATATTTCTCATTTGAATATTCCACATATCATGCATTTATAGTTCCCTAATGTACCACCTTACTTTTAGGGCAGGATTTATGGATTTCCCAGAGTATGTTAGACCTCAGATCTTTCATTGTAATACTTAAACCTAATATACTGTGATGTAGTAGCAATTCTAATATCTCTTCATCTTAACTGTGCATAGGATAATGCTAAAGGAAAAAAATAATCTACTACTACTAATTACTAAATAATCTCTAGTATCTATGGATATTTTCCTAACAGCCTTCGAAATTCAATTTACTATGTTTTTTGGGGAACTGATTTTAATGGAACTATGTTAAGGCTAACCTAAATAATCTACAAAACATATATGCTTATTTGTTGTAATTTAAGTTTGAAAATAATTATAATGGGCTTGATGCATTTAGATATTTCATTAAGGCCCTTCTATAATGGGCTTTTAAGATGCTTAGGTATAAGGCAACATAATGCAGACTAATAGGGCACAAAAACATGCATAAGTGATACACTTGTGTAACATTTTTAGGATTATACTCTGGAAAAATATAGTCTATCTTTGAAAATATTGTTATCTTTGCTTCAATATGAGAGTAGATATACTTTGAATAGGCTTTTTATAGTTTGTTCCTTCTAGACATCTCTAAGAATAAATTAATTTATTGCTTAAAAAGGTTATTCATATGTAACAGAAAATATATTTGTCCTTCTTTGAAAGTAAAAAATAAGGAAAATCCTACTAAATAAAATTACTTGAAAATTGGATTAAAACTGATTTTCTCAATGGAATACTGATTTTCTTATGTTCTGTTGAATTTGAGTAGTCTTGGAGAATTTTTAATTCATCTCCAGGAAGATATATTGTCAAATATTTCCACTCTTGTTAATCACGTTTTAAAGGTCTATATATAGAAGCAGAATACAGAGGGGTTTCTTTTTCCTTGCTGCCTCTTCCAACTATTCTGAAATTAACCCCGTTTTCCTACATTTGTGAAGATTAACAGTTGTCCCAGTCCCATGCCAATGTGCTTCCTTTCATATTTGTGAGCTCTGACTCCCCAAACATGTACTGCATAATAAAAGAGGAAAAGTTTACTTGTATAAATGACCACTTTTGGTAAATCTACATCTAAGAAAGAATATTTCTGGCATAAATTTTTCTAAAATAATTCTTCACTGTGTCTTGACCCTAGTGACTTCTCATTGAGAAAGAGTGTTATGGCTGCCTGCAACCATGTAACTAGATGATAATAAATGTTCAGAGGTTCATTTCTTTTTTTATTTGTATAAAGAATCCAGATAGTATTCTTCTTTGAGAGTGAAAAAAATTCAGTTATCTTTGACACATCTCCGATTTTCCTAGAGGAAAGGCTGAAATTTGGTCCTTTCCAACTGCTTATTTTTTTCTTGTAGAGGAAAAATGAGAGATCTATAATAATTGGCCATCCTGCCTCCTGATAACCTTCCATCTTGGCCGTGGAATATTGGCTTAAGGCACAGAAAGAAACACAAACTAGTGGAGAAGTCTTATTTTTAATTTAATGAATATAGAACAATACCTCAATCAGATGAAATGCACTAGGCTTATTAGAAACTGGTGCCCAGGGAACCAGTAAACTCAAGGATCAAGGCCAATACTTAAGGGTCCAGGTTGTATCTCGTTTCTGATTTTTTTCATGTTTGTCAATCAACCTATTATTTGTTTGTTATTTATTCACTTACTCATCCATCTATCAAATATTTGTAGACCATCACTATTGCTTTCAGTTTAGTGCTAGATGGAAATTAAGTCATGAACAAGAAAGAATAACAACATTAAATAATTCACTAAAGAGGTTATACATGTTTATAGGTGGCATACGCTAGATAAGCACATAGCAAGGGTACTAATACTAGTCTGGGATTACCAGGACTAGTCTGACAGAGACCAGACCTTCTGCAAGCCAAGAAGTTTAGCTTCTTCCTGGGGGCAAAATGCCATTTCTTTGCTATTGATCATGAAAAACCACTTAGTTTCTATTCTTCAAGATCTTTCCTTTCAAAAACCACAGCTTTCTACTCTTAGTTAAAATTCTCAAGAAAGAATATGATTGGCTACTGACAAGTCAATGGATTAAATCTCATTGATTCAATCAGATGTGACTGTATAAGTACAGGGGAAAGGATGAATTACAAATATTCATGTGGAATATAAACAGCTATGAAATTTACCTCTTCAGTGGTGGTGTGTGTGAAGGCCAGATCCAAGAGAATGAATTAGGGCTGGGTGGGCACAACTACCAGAACTTCCTTGAGAACTTGCTCAACCTTTTTCTCATCCATTGATGAAACTCTTGTGTTGAAACTTGGAGGCCTTTGTAAATATATTATCAACATATTTTAGTCCAGTGTTTGGTATCTGAGGGCAATTATTTTAATACATTTCATATGAAATTATTTCAAAGACTAAAAATGACATTTAAAGACCCATCCCAAATATCTCCAGTCATTCAGCTAGATACAGTGAAAACTCTACTAGCTTCAGACCCCAAATAGAGACAAATAGGAATTCTGGAGACTCCATCCTTGAAGTTCAATGAGCTGATTTATTATTAGGAGTGAGAGTGTAGGGGGAAGCTAAAGAATGGGACTTGAGAAATAGAATTAGAGATTGCTTGTAATGGTTAATTTTATGTATCAACTTGACTAGGCCAAGGAATGCCCAGACATTTGGTCATAGATTACTCTGAGTGTATCTGGTGGGTGTTTCTGGATGAGATTAACCTTTGGATTAGTAAACTGAGTAAAGCAAATTAACCTCCTTAACATGGGTGGCCTCATCCAATCAACTGAAGGCCTAAATAGAACAAAAAGGCTGACCCTCCTCCCATGAGTAACAGGGAACTCCTTCTGCCTCACTGCCTTCCAGCTGGGAAAACAGTTTTCTCCTGCCTTCAGACTTGGAACTGAAACATCAGCTCTTCTTGGTTCTTGACATCATTGGCTCTCCTGGGTATCCAGCTTGCTGACTATACATCTTGGAACATCTTAGCTTCTGTAATCATGTGAGCCAATTCCTTATAATAAATCTCTCTCTCTCTTCCTCTCTCTTCCTCTCTCTCTCTCTGTCTGTCGTCTGTCTCCAAACACACACACACACACACACACACACACACACACACACATCCTGTTGGTTCTTTTTCTCTGTAGAACTCTAATACACTGCTGGAACTTTTAAGATTTGATGAATTCAAGGAGTGAATACCTTAAAGATGCATTTCTAAATTGAATAAAGTCTTTTGAGAGTTGTATGAAAAATCCTAAAGAACTAAGGATAATTTTCAATGCAATATTGACCAATAACTTTAAATAATTGTAATAAGTTACAAGCATTTTGTCAGGGCCACCTGCTATTGTACTATTTCCTTAGGTAGCTGTATTTTCCCCATTTTCTTCCTAATCACTCTTATTGATTAGTCAGACTGAGATTAACCTATATGTATATTATTTTAGTCCATTTTTAAAAAATCTGAATACTGATGGAGGTTGGATTCTAACTCTAATGTGATCCGTTAATACTTTGCCTCTTAGATTTATGGCATCATTGAATGGTATCCACACCCAAATTAAGGCAAGAAGCAAGGTTTATTAAAAGCAGACACCATTTTTCTTTCCTGTTTCTATCCCTAGAACTTTAGATTGTGCTTGATACTTGGTGATGACTGAACAGATATTTGTTCAGTACATTTTACGCGTTATGAACTGTATGAAGTACTAGAATGTACGGTCATACAAAGGGACATGATTTCTGCCCATATAGAGAAGAAGAATGAGGGAAACTGTAGTATCTGGAATATTCATTGTATTTCTAGGGCTATGCTAAGTGCTTTAAAACATTTCATTTAATTCAGACAACAATTTTATGAACTTTGACACTGAAAACGAATAGTTGTTTTCTATTTCTCTTATTTGTGATTTCAAAAGGGAAGATGATAAAATCTGTTTGTTTATACCAAACTACATATTACTGCTATATTTTCAACAAGATATGGTTACTGTATTTGAAAATCTTTTAGAGTTTTACAAAGATAAGAGAATATTAGAAAAGACCACTAGTATCATTCAATGATACTATGTTATTATAAAGATAAGGGCACTGAAATAACTACCAACTGAACAGGGTGTTACATACATAATGTGTTACAAAGAGAATATGTTAACTTCTGACAAATTTTCTTAAAAAAAACCAAAAAATGGTATCTGTTCATGGAAAAATATATTTTAGATAAGCTTAAATTTTCTCTTTTTTTTTTTTCTCCAAACAGTTCTCGGCTTACTTGTTTACCTTGTAAAACTACTGAGATATGTGGATTGCACAGAATAGTTATTTTTAAAGGAAGAGAATAATTTATCTCAGTAAATAATGTTACTGTAAAATACTTTTCTTTTATTGCAAAATACCTTTGGTAAAGGGAATCTAAGCATTGGCAACGTGTTAGTTTTGTTTTTTAATGTACAGAGAAAATGACAATGAAGTTGAAATCCAGGTAATTTCACTGAGAAAATTTATTTAAAGCTTTTCTCTTTGATATAAATATAACAGTAGTTTTCCTGTTAGAGAGTAGCTAACTTCCACAGTAGCATCTGATGTTTATAAATGCGGGAGATTTTGGTTAATCACATTTAAAGTTATTAATTACATCCTCCCAGGTATTTAAAATGTTGCCTTATTTCAGCAAATCCTCCTGATGTTTGTTTAAAAACTGGAAACGTTCTCATTTCTGTGAATATATAGCTTTTTAATTTTAAATTTATCCTATACCTTTGGGTTTTTAAAATATGAAGCATAGTTTTATTTATTTATTTATTTATTTATTTTTAACATCTTTATTGGAGTATAATTGCTTTACAATGGTATGTTAGTTTCTGCTTTACAACAAAATGAATCAGTTATATATATATACATATGTTCCCATATCTCTTCCCTCTTGCATTCCCTCCCTCCCACCCCTCTAGGTGGTCACAAAGCACCCAGCTGATCTCCCTGTGCTATGCGGCTGCTTCCCACTAGCTACCAATTTTACGTTTGGTAGTGTATATATGTCCATGCCACTCTCTCACTTTCTCCCAGCTTACACTTCCCCCTCCCGATATCCTCAAGTCCATTCTCTAGTAGGTCTGTGTCTTTATTCCCATCTTACCCCTAGGTTCTTCAGGACATTTTTTTTTTCTTAAATTCCATATATATGTGTTAGCATATGGTATTTGTCTCTCTCTTTCTGACTTACTTCACTCTGTATGACAGACTCTAGGTCTATCCACCTCATTACAAATAGCTGAATTCCATTTCTTTTTATGGCTGAATAATATTCTATTGTGTATATGTGCCACATCTTCTTTATCCATTCATCTGGTGATGGACATTTAGGTTGTTTACATCTCCGGGCTATTGTAAATAGAGCTGCAGTGAACATTGTGGTACATGACTCTATCTGAATTATGGTTTTCTCAGGGTATATGCCCAGTAGTGGGATTGCTGGGTCATATGGTTGTTCTATTTGTAGTTTATTAAGGAACCTCCATACTGTTCTCCACAGTGGCTGTATCAATTTACATTCCCACCAACAGTGCAAGAGGGTTCCGTTTTCTCCACACCCTCTCCAGCATTTATTGTTTCTAGATTTTTTGATGATGGCCATTCTGACTGGTATGAGATGATATCTCACTGTAGTTTTGATTTGCATTTCTCTAATGATTAATGATGTTGAGCATTCTTTCATGTGTTTGTTGGCAGTCTGTAAATCTTCTTTGGAGAAATGTCTGTTTAGGTCTTCTGCCCATTTTTGGATTGGGTTGTTTGTTTTTTTGCTATTGAGCTGCATGAGCTGCTTGTAAATTTTGGAGATTAATCCTTTGTTAGCTGCTTCATTTGCAAATATTTTCTCCCATCCTGAGGGTTGTCTTTTGGTCTTGTTTATGGTTTCCTTTGCTGTGCAAAAGCTTTGAAGTTTCATTAGGTCCCATTTGTTTATTTATGTTTTTATTTCCATTTCTCTAGGAGGTGAGTTAAAAAGGAGATGGCTGTGATTTATGTCATAGAGTGTCCTGCCTGTTTTCCACTAAGAGTTTGATAGTTTCTGGCCTTACATTTAGGTCTTTAATCCATTTTGAGCTTATTTTTGTGTATGGTGTTAGGGAGTGATCTAATCTCATACTTTTACATGCACCTGTCCAGTTTTCCCAGCACCACTTATTGAAGAGGCTGTCCTTTCTCCACTGTACATTCCTGCCTCCTTTATCAAAGATAAGGTGACCATATGTGCGTGGGTTTAACTCTGGGCTTTCTATCCTGTTCCATTGATCTATCTTTCTGCTTTTGTGCCAGTACCATACTTTCTTGATTACTGTAGCTTTGTAGTATAGTCTGAAGTCAGGGAGCCTGATTCCTCCAGCTCCGTTTTTCGTTCTCAAGATGGCTTTGGCTATTCGGGGTCTTTTGTGTTTCCATACAAATTGTGAATTTTTTTGTTCTAGTTCTGTGAAAAATGCCAGTGGTAGTTTGATAGGGATTGCATTGAATCTGTAGATTGCTTTGTGTAGTAGAGTCATTTTCCCAATGTTGATTCTTCCAATCCAAGAACATGGTATATCTATCTATTTGTATCATCTTTAATTTCTTTCATCAGTGTCTTATAATTTTCTGCATACAGGTCTTTTGTCTCCTTAGGTAGGTTTATTCCTAGATATTTTATTCTTTTTGTTGCAATGGTAAATGGGAGTGTTTTCTTGATTTCACTTTCAGATTTTTCATCATTAGTGTATAGGAATGCCAGAGAGTTCTGTGCATTAATTTTGTTTCCTGCTACTTTACCAAATTCATTGATTAGCTCTAGTAGTTTTCTGGTAGCATCTTTACGATTCTCTATGTATAGTATCATGTCATCTGCAAAGAGTGACAGCTTTATTTCTTCTTTTCCGATTTGGATTCCTTTTATTTCCTTTTCTTCTCTGATTGCTGTGGCTAAAACTTCCAAAATTATGTTGAATAAGAGTGGTGAGAGTGGGCAACCTTGTCTTGTTTCTGATCTTAGTGGAAATGCTTTCAGTTTTTCACCATTGAGGACGATGTTGGCTGTGGGTTTGTCATATATGGCCTTTATTATGTTGAGGAAAGTTCCCTCTATGCCTACTTTATGCAGGGTTTTTATCATAAATGGGTGTTGAATTTTGTCGAAAGCTTTCTCTGCATCTATTGAAATGATCATATGGTTTTTCTCTTTCAACTTGTTAATATGGTGTATCACGTTGATTGATTTGCATATATTGAAGAATCCTTGCATTCCTGGAATAAACCCCACTTGATCATGGTGTATGATCCGTTTAATGTGTTGTTGGATTCTGTTTGCTAGTATTTTGTTGAGGATTTTTGCATCTATGTTCATCAGAGATATTGGCCTGTAGTTTTCTTTCTTTGTGACATCCTTGTCTGGTTTTGGTATCAGGGTAATGGTGGCCTCGTAGAATGAGTTTGAGAGTGTTCCTCCCTCTGCTATATTTTGGAAGAGTTTGAGGATAGGTGTTAGCTCTTCTCTAAATGTTTGATAGAATTCACCTGTGAAGCCATCTGGTCCTGGGCTTTTGTTTTTTGGAAGATTTTTAATCACAGTTTCAATTTCAGTGCTTGTGATTCATCTGTTCAGATTTTCTATTTTTTCCTGATTCAGTCTTGGCAGGTTGTGCTTTTCTAAGAATTTGTCCATTTCTTCCAGGTTGTCCATTTTATTGGGATAGAGTTGCTTGTAGTAATCTCTCATGGTCTTTTGTATTTCTGCAGTGTCAGTTGTTACTTCTCCTTTTTCATGTCTAATTCTATTGATTTGAGTCTTTTCCCTTTTTTTCTTGATGAGTCTGGCTAATGGTTTATTAATTTTGTTTATCTTCTCAAAGAACCAGCTTTTAGTTTTATTGATCTTTGCTATCATGTCCTTCATTTCTTTTTCATTTATTTCTGATCTGACTTTTATGATTTCTTTCCTTCTGCTAACTTTGGGGTTTTTTTGTTCTTCTTTCTCTAATTGCTTTAGGTGCCAGGTTAGGTTGTTTATTCGAGATGTTTCCTGTTTCTTAAGGTAGGATTGTATTGCTATAAACTTCCCTTTTAGAACTGCTTTTGCTGCATCCCATAGATTTTGGGTCATCGTGTCTCCATTGTCATTTGTTTCTAGGTATTTTTTGATTTCCTCTTTGATTTCTTCAGTGATCACTTTGTTATTAAGTAGTGTATTGTTTAGCCTCCATGTGTTTTATTTTTTACAGACCTTTTCCTGTAATTGATATCTAGTCTTATAGCATTGTGGTTGGAAAAGATACTTGATACAATTTCAATTTTCTTAAATTTACCAAGGCTTGATTTGTGACCCAAGATATGATCTATCTTGGAGAATGTTCCATGAGCACTAGAGAAAAATGTGTATTCTGTTGTTTTTGGATGGAATGTCCTATAAATATCAATTAAGTCCATCTTGTTTAATGTATCATTTAAAGCTTGTGTTTCCTTATTTATTTTTATTTTGAATGATCTGTCCATTGGTGAAAGTGGGGTGTTAAAGTCCCCTACTATGAATGTGTTACTGTCGATTTCCCCTTTTATGGCTGTTAGTATTTGCCTTATGTATTGAGGTGCTCCTATGTTGGGTGCATAAATATTTACAATTGTTATGTCTTCTTCTTGGATCGATCCCTTGATCATTCTGTAGTGTCCTTCTTTGTCTCTTCTAATAGTCTTTATTTTAAAGTCTGTTTTGTCTGATATGAGAATTGCTACTCCAGCTTTCTTTTGGTTTCCATTTGCATGAAATATCTTTTTCCATCCCCTTACTTTCAGTCTGTATGTGTCTCTAGGTCTGAAGTGGGTCTCTTGTAGACAGCAAATATATGGGTCTTGTTTTTGTATCCATTCAGCCAATCTGTGTCTTTTGGTGGGAGCATTTAGTCCATTTACATTTAAGGTAATTATCAATATGTATGTTCCTATTCCCATATTCTTAATTGTTTTGGGTCGTTATTGTAGGTCTTTTCCTTCTCTTGTGTTTCTTGCCTAGAGAAGTTCATTTAGCAGTTGTTGTAGAGCTGGTTTGGTGGTGCTGAACTCTCTCAGCTTTTGCTTGTCTGTAAAGGTTTTAATTTCTCCATCAAATCTTAATGAGATCCTTGCTGGGTAGAGTAATCTTGGTTGCAGGTTTTTCTCCTTCATCACTTTAAATATGTCCTGCCAGTCCCTTCTGGCTTGCAGAGTTTCTGCTGAAAGATCAGCTGTTAACCTTATGGGGGATTCCCTTGTGTGTTATTTGTTGTTTTTCCCTTGCTGCTTTTAATATGTTTTCTTTGTATTTAATTTTTGACAGTTTGATTAATATGTGTCTTGGCGTATTTCTCCTTGGATTTATCTTGTATGGGACTCTCTGTGCTTCCTGGACTTGATTAAGTATTTCCTTCCCCATCTTAGGGAAGTTTTCAACTATAATCTCTTCAAATATTTTCTCAGTCACTTTCTTTTTCTCTTCTTCTTCTGGAACCCCTGTAATTCGAATATTGGTGCGTTTAATGTTGTCCCAGAGGTCTCTGAGACTGTCCTCAGTTCTTTTCATTCTTTTTTCTTTATTCTGCTCTGCAGTAGTTATTTCCACTATTTTATCTTCCAGGTCACTTATCCCTTCTTCTGCCTCAGTTATTCTGCTATTGATCCCATCTAGAGTATTTTTAACTTCATTTATTGTGTTGTTCATCATTGTTTGTTTCATCTTTAGTTCTTCTAGGTCCTTGTTAAATGTTTCTTGCATTTTGTCTATTCTATATCCAAGATTTTGGATCATCTTTACCATCATTATTCTGAATTCTTTTTCAGGTAGACTGCCTATTTCCTCTTCATTTGTTTAGTCTGGTGGGTTTTTATCTTGCTCCTTAATCTGCTGTGTGTTTTTCTGTCTTCTCATTTTGCTTATCTTACTGTGTTTGGGGTCTCCTTTTTGCAGGCTGCAGGTTCGTAGTTCCCGTTGTTTTTGGTGTCTGTCCCCAGTGGCTAAGGTTGGTTCAGTGGGTTGTGTAGGCTTCCTGGTGGAGGGTACTAGTGCCTGTGTTCTGGTGGATGGGGCTGGATCTTGTCTTTCTGGTGGGCAGGTCCACGTTTGGTGGTGTGTTTTGGGGTGTCTGTGGACTTATTATGATTGTAGACAGCCTCTCTGCTAATGGATGGGGTTGTGTTCCTGTCTTGCTACTTGTTTGGCATAGGATATTCAGCCCTGTAGCTTGCTGGTCGTTGAGTGAAGCTGGATGCTGGTGTTGAGATGGAGATCTCTGGGAGATTTTCGCCGTTTGATATTATGTGGAGCTGGGAGGTCTCTTGTGGACCAGTGTCCTGAAGTTGGCTCTCCCACCTCAGAGGCACAACACTGACTCCTGGCTGCAGCACCAAGAGCCTTTCATCCACTCGGCTCAGAATAAAAGGGAGAAAAAGTAGAAAGAAAGAATTAGTAGAAGAAGAAATAAAGAAAAAGAAAGAAAGAAAGGAGGGAGGGAGGGAGGAAGGAAGGAAGGAAAAAAAGAAAGAAAGAAGATAAAGTAAAATAAAGTAAGATAGGGCTTCCCTGGTGGCGCAGTGGTTGGGAGTCCGCTTGCCAATGCAGGAGACACGGGTTCGAGCCCTGGTCTGGGAAGATCCCACGTGCCACGGAGCAACTAAGCCCGTGCGCCACAACTACTGAGCCTGCGCTCTAGGGTCCGTGAGCCACAACTACTGAGCTCACACGCCTAGAGCCCGTGATCTGCAACAGGAGAAGCCACCGCAGTGAGAAGCCCGCGCACCGCAACAAAGAGTAGCCCTTGCTTACTGCAACTAGAGAAAGCCTGCGCACAGCAACGAAGACCCAACACAGCCAAAAATAATTAAATAAAATAAACAATTAAAAAATAAAGTAAGATAAAATATAATAAATTTATTAAAATAAAACAATTATTAAGAGAAAAAAACAAACAAACAAAAAAACGGATGGATAGAGCCCTAGGATAAATGGTGGAAGCAAAGCTATACAGCCAAAATCTCACACAGAAGCATCCACATACACACTCACAAAAAGAGGAAAAGGGGAAAAAATCATAAATCTTGCTCTCAAAGCCCACCTCCTTAATTTGGGATGATTCGTTGTCGATTCAGGTATTCCACAGATGCAGGGCATATCAAGTTGATTGTGGAGCTTTAATCCGCTGCTTCTGAGGCTGCTGGGAGAGATTTCCCTTTCTCTTCTTTGTTCTCGCAGCTCACAGGTGCTCAGCTTTGGATTTGGCCCCGCCTCTGCGTGTAGGTCGCCGGAGGACGTCTGTTCTTCGCTCAGACAGGACGAGGTTAAAGGAGCCGCTGATTCGGGAGCTCTGGCTCTCTCAGGCCCGGGAGGAGGGAGGGGCACGGAGTGCGGGGCGGGCCTGCGGCGGCAGAGGCCGGCGTGACGTTGCACCAGCGTGAGGCGGGCCGTGCGTTCTTCCGGGGGAGTCGTCCCTGGATCCCGGGCCTCTGGCGGTGGCGGGCTGCACAGGCTCCCCGGACGCGGGGTGTGGATAGTGACCTGTGCTCGCACACAGGCTTCTTGGTGGCAGCAGCAGCAGCCTTAGCGTCTCATGCCCGTCTCTGGGGTGCGCGCTTTTAGCCGCGGCTCGTGCCCGTCTCTGGAGCTCCTTTAAGCAGCGTTCTTAATCCCCTCTCCTCGCGCACCAGGTACGTGTTGGGGTTTCTTGCCTTTTGGGAGGTCTGAGGTCTTCTGCCAGCGCTCAGTAGGTGTTCTGTAGGAGTTGTTCCTCGTGTAGATGTATTTCTGGTGTATCTGTGGGAAGGAAGGTGATCTCTGCGTCTTACTCTTCCCCCATCTTCCCGGAAGCCCCCCGAAGCATAGTTTTAAATGAAGAATTTATAGATCATATAATTGCAGCAGCAGAGGTGGGATCCACAGTTCAGTTGACACAGTGAATGGGTCCATCAGATTTCTTAGAATATGTCATAGAGCTTGTGAATATCTTAAGAACACTCCTTTGAAACTATCAGACAACTGTTTGATAGGGTTTTCTTATTTGTTAAGACTCACAAATTCTATTTTTCGCAGCATGCAGTGTTGAGCACAGTATACAATACTGACTGGCCTTTATGTAGATAAGCTGGAAAAGCATTAGTTTTCCTTGGGAAGCCATGCACATGTGAAATTAATTGAGGAAACCAACTGATTTCTTCTGTCCCAGCCACAATTCAGTTGATTCAGGTGTAAAACAGTGCAGGTGAGAAAAGCGAAGCCATACAAAGCCCTGCGTTAAAAAGTTGCTATGCACAGAATAAAGTGTTGATCTTATAGCATTGTTAAGAAAATTAACAATTTTCAAATAGAGAAAACAAATTTCCTTTTACTGTGGACAGTTTCTCAACTAACGTATCTGGGGTGGAACAACTGGTTTCAAAATTCTGCATCGTTTTCTTCTCAGTGTGAATCTGTTTTCAGGAAAGTTGTTTTCTCAGTAATAACAATGGTCATTTTAACAAGTTGAATGGCAATTTTCAACCACAAGTATTCTCCAAATAATAGTTTCTTTGCTTTAAAGTGATAAAAAGCAAGAAATGTCTAAGAAACATATTTTAGATGAATTAGGTAAACTTTTTTCTCTTTCATGCATAGTTCATGCTCCACTAATCATCAAAAATGATGTTTTGTCAAAAATCATTGAACAATTCATTGAATCCTTTATTGTATTCAAAATAATATTCCCTTTTGTGGAATTACATTGTTCATTGAGCCTCAGAATTGTTTTTCATCATCTGAAACATGGAAGGCCTATCTGTCCATAATAATTGAAACTCTGCACTTAACCAAGATCTAGATGATAAGATCTATTATCTCCTCTAACCTTGTTGTGTGTGGCTTATTCTAACAGCACGTACTTGAAAAATCTACTGACTGAATTAGCAGTCTAACTTATTCTTTCATTTCATTGAGTTTGCTCTTTAACTCTATTTATTATCATGTCACAATTTTTCAAGTCCCTGAAGATATAAGGGAATTTTTCATTCAAAATACTATTTACGTCATAATAAATTAGGTTATGCTTATTGATGGTTAATGTTTAATGCATTTCAAATGGACATATTCAATCCATTAGTACTTAGGTCAGCATCTTTGTAATTTCCTAACAATTCAGAAAAGAAAAATTTGCCTTTGGCCGACCTAAAGTTTGGCTAACTTGACCAATTCAGTCATTTGCTATAACTTTCCATAATGCACGATTCAGTAGCAAAGAGTTAAAGACCAAATGCTACATCCTCAGAAATGACTCACCGACACATTTCAAGGACAGTGTGGGAACCATTGCCGGGGGATAATAATCCTTAGGGTAAGGAAATTAGGACACAAATTGGAATCTGGGTTTTTTTCATTTTTGGAAAGAATGGTCAAAGAAGTCATCTGCCAGAAAGCTGGTTTTTTCTCTCTAAAATAACTTGATTTCTGGAGGGAAAATTGTATTGTTTTGAGAGTTGGTTAAAAGGTGAACTCAGAACCACTGCACACTCCAAGGGAATGTTTTAGCGTTGCTCCTTCAAGTCAACTAATGGATTGAAAAAGGACTGGGAAAAGAGGTCACCAGAGGAAACGTGATGATCGGCAGCTGCAGCTGAACCAGTGCCAAACTCAAATAAGTTAAGATGGAGAGGAGTATGTGAAGCTACATTGGAGGCATCAAGAGCAGTGGAAGCAGCAGCAGAAGTGCCTCTTTCATTCTCCTAGAGAAAAAAGAATGGGAAAATGTGCATTAGAATAGAGGAAAATATGTGGGAGAAAAAATTAAAGCACAGTAAAAAGAGACTGATGGAAGGAATAACAGAACTCTGTAAGGTATTTCACAATGAAATCAAAGCTCAGATAAAAATTAAAATTATTGGGTGTTAAGCCATTGAAAAAAAGGATCACATAAATACATTCACACATATAAGCATGTGACACGAAGGGACAGGAGAGGAACTGAAGAAGACAAATATAGAAGTACTGAGACACTGATCAAATAATATCCTGCAAGATTAAGAATTGATGGGCAACATGAAACATCTGCTTATATTATTATATTGTTAAACTATTTGTTAATGCAGTAATAGTGTGTACAGTTTGCAATATTTCATTTTTAAAAGAAGAAACAGGTTTAATAAGATTAAAGGAGCAAATCTACTCAGTGTTTCTAAGTTAAGAAGGGTCTTACCCAGGTACAGCTTGGGACTTTGCATCTTTATTCAGAAATTAGCTAAGTAAAGTCAATGCAGCACCCTAAACGGAACATGGGTTTTGGAGTCAGACAGACCTATATTCTACTGTACATTAGCTGTGTAGCCTAAGTCAAGTTATTTAATCTTTTATGGCTTCATTCTCCTTTCCCATAACATGAGGATTCTAAACTCTTGTTTTAGGGGATTATGAGGATTGCTGTAGGCAAAATGTAAAATTCTGAGACATTAAAAAAAAAAAGGAAGCTCTATTGTTAGTGCTGTTGTTTTAGTTATTGTCCTAGTCTGTTTGGGCTGCTATAACAAAATTCTACAGACTGGGTAGCTTATAAACAACAGAAATCTATTTCTCATAGTTCTAGAGGCTGGGAGTCTGAGATCAGAATGTCAGCATGGTCGGGTGAGGACTCTCTTCTGGGTTTCAGACTACTTGTATCCTCACCTGGCAGAAGGTATGAGGGTACTCTGTGAGGTCTTTTTAATAAGACCACTAATCCCATTCATGAAGGTTCTACCCTCAGGACCTAAGCACTTCCCAAAGGCCCCCACCTCTTAATACATTGGGCATTAGGATTTCAATGTATTAATTTTAAGGGATCAAAAACATTCAGACCATAGCCGTTATTGTTATAATTGTTGAAGAGCTTGTTAAATAATGTGATCATTTGGTAAGACTCAAAGGGAGTGTGTGGACTATGAGGTCATCCTTAAATTATGAGTAGGATATGGACTCCTACAGAAGGGGATATAAAAAAATCTAGCCAGAGAAAGAAGCTTTGGAAAAGACATTGAAGTGAATGTGTATGGTAAATGTCAAGCAGCTTGGTTCATTTGCCCGTTTGGAAGCATGACCAAAGATCTTTCTCTGAGACGCATTTTGCATATATTACTTCTGTATGGATTGCTGAACAGTCAGTTTGATTGCAGTGCTTATGATAAGTCTATGGTCTGCATGTTTTGTATTCTTGTGGTGATTTTTCATTCTCAAGAATTTTCTGGAAGCAGTATGTAAATGCAACCTCTTTTGTATTGCAAGGTCTGTTTCTTACAAGTCAGAGTGAAAATCTACATCAAAATATCACTTGACTTCAAAGAACAATCATTTTTCACTTGTTTGTATCAAGGGACAGTGATCATTTGTGAAGGCTTCTATATTTATTTCCAAAATACCTCTTATACCTAGGTGAAAGAGTTGCCCAAATCCTCTGCATATATTTGCAAAGCTGCAGATAAGCTTAGAACATTCCAAAATGATGGTCTTTAGACAAGCATGAATTCTGAATTTTAGGTGGAACAGATCCCCCAAAAGGGGACATGGTTTTTCACTAAGTGGGGCAAATTGGCTAAAAGCAGATCTTGGAATTGTGATGCTTTTGTAAATAAGCTGAACCAAAGCAAGGATTTTGAGATTAGGTTAATGCCAGCCTTAACTGGAATAATTTGTGCTCTTGAGCATCTGCAGCTGTGAAATCACTACAACATTCTCTGGTTGAGTGTGTTTCTCTTGCCCTGATCCCTGGGACATTTCAGCTCAGAGATCCATATGTAGAAATGGGTCACTGAGGGGCATCATGTACATTTCTGATACCCTCAGAGGACTTTAGATTTACACATCAGCAAATGATTTACAGTAAGGCACAGAGAAAATACAATATTTCCATCTGTGGCATGAAGATTTTTGACATTTAAGGGAAAATTGCACACATTTCCATTTTTAGCAACCCTTGAATATAGAGAAACGTAAATGACATCTCTAGTAAATGCCAGGATTTGGTCTATGATTTTTCTTGTCACCTGTTTGCTAGAAGAGCAAAAGATAAGGATATAGTCCCCAATACATATTTTACCATTGTCTTAGCCAGTTTGGGCAGCTCTAACAGAATGCTAGAGACTGGGTGGCTAATAAACAACAGAAATTTATTTTTCACAGTTCTAGAGGCTGGAAGTTTGAGATGAGGGTTCCAGCATGGTCAGGTTCTGATGAGGGCTCACTTCCTGGTTTACAGAGGTCCACGTACATGATGCATTCTCACATGGTGGAAGGGGCAAGGGGCTCTAGAATTTCTTTTATGAGGGCACTAATCTCATTCATGAGGGCTCCACCCACATGATCTAATCACCTCCAAAAGGCCACCTCCTAATACCAACAAATTGGGGGTTAGGATTTCAAAATATGAATTTTGAAGGGACACAATGTCAAAAATACTAGCATACATTGAAAAAAATACTCAGGTTTTAGGTCAGCAAGGAGAAGTTACTAATTTATAATGGAAGGGGAAAATGGTATAGATTTTTCTTGACTAAAAATAACCAACTGAGTTTATGACAATGAAGTGAGTCATCTGTAGAATCCTCATTTTTCATTGTTAGAGTTTAAGCTTTTAAGAATCTATGATTCTGAACTGCAGCTATATGCAACAATTTGTGGATTAATCTCACACACACAATAGTGAGAGCTCAACACAAAAGAATATGTATTACACATGAAGTTCAAAAGCAAGGGGAAACTAATCCAAGATGTTAGAAAAGTGGTTACTCTTAAGGGTTAGAGAATTCTGTAGGGGTGCAGAAGGACAGCATCTGGGGGTGCAGATACAGTTCTGTTTCTAGATCTGGATGCTTATTTTACAGAGGTATGTTCACCTTATGAAATATCCATTAAGCAGTACATTTGTGATATGTGCATCTCCATGTGTTTGTTATACTGCAGTGAAACAGTTTTTAAAAATCTAGGTTCTGTAAAATTCTTATGTAATATTGTAATTGCATCAGGATCTACTTCAATGGTGAATCCAGTGGCTGTGAGAATATATCAGTGGTGACACAGCTCTGTAACTGAAATGTACCGCAAGTCCTTATTATGCCAAAGATACTTGCCTTCCAAAGGTTTAGGATCTTTTTATATTAGGAGGAAGCCAAATGTGCATGTTAATAGAGAAAGGAGAAGTAGAAAATCCAAAAGTATCCAGGACCAAGTAAAACAGCCACAAGGGAAGTTTAGGGGCCATTTGGGAAATCTTAACACCTTTCTTTGAAGCCAGAATTTTATGTTTTCTTAAGATTTACACTACAAAGTAGGTAAATACACATCTATATCAGGGGAAACATACAATTCCTTCCTAAAATAAAGTAATTATAGTAAGAACATTGTTGGGAGGCATTTTTCATTCAATACTATTTTTGTTGTCAAGGTGAAATGAAAACTTACTTTTAACCTAGAAGCATTATATTTGGGGAACTGAAACTGTCCTTTGGAAGCATGGAGCATGATTTTATTTGTGGTCTGCCCATTTCTTTACCTAAAGGGACCACTTCCAGGCATCATTATTCACAGATGCTGAGAGAACTTACATGTATAATTCACTACGTTGTATACATGTGCAGAGAGTCAAAACCCGGTCTCCATTTTATGTTAGGAGAGGATCAAAGACAGTTTTACAGCATAACACTGGTGCTTTTCTACACACAGAGAATTTCTCAGCATGGTTAAGAGGACTGTCTTTAATAGCAACCCGACCTGAGTCCAGGTGCTGTCACTTACCAAAGAAAGTCACCTGCATTCTTTCCATAAAACACCTACCTCCTAGGATTTTTCTGTAAAACTTGCAATGAATGCCTTCTACATGTTAAGTATTTGGTAAATATTTACTTGTAGGAGTAGAAATACTACTAATGGTGGTGATGATGTAGTAATAGCTAACATTTATACATGCCAGAACTGTTATTAGTGCTCTTTCTACATAGTTGTAACAGTACTGGTGGCTGTAGTTGTATGATTTAGAATCTTATTCCAAATTCAAATTAGGAATCATTTAACTTAACAATGTTTTAATTTCAATCAGTTATATTTATTTTATATAGACATCTATATATAAAACACAGAAATATAACTTCATAATACTTAACCCTCTTAATCTTTCCTCAGATCTTCCTTTTATAGGGAGTAAGTATTTTCCCATTAACACCAATATACGTGTTAAAATGTTAAAAAAAATTTCCCACTTCTCATTTGAGAACTCTTTCAACAAATAGTTACAACATGTCTGTTACATGTGGGTCATAATCCTAGACCGTAGTGAATAATATGGGCAAGGTGCCTGCCCTCAGGAGACTTACTTTCCAGTGTGAGAGAAAGAAAATACATAAATATATACAACACTTGCTGATTTTGATAGTTTCTGTGACGGGAATACACGGGGAATTGATGGGAGCAGCAGGCGGCAAGCACTACTTTAGACACAATTATAACCATCATCTCTGAGGGGCTGACTCTTGCATTGAGATCAGGAAAGAGGAAGAAGGAACAGTAAGAGAAAAGGCCCTTATGTTGAGGCTTGCTTAGCACATCGAAGAAAAGCAGAGTCACTGGGCACGATGCCAAGTGAAAAAGGAGGAACACTGAAGGAAATGAGGTGAGACAAGGGATGATGATCTGGGGCTTCTAAGAGCTTTACTGGAGGATGGTGAGTGGAGCGAGGCACAGCTGTGTCGGTTTTGAAACCACCCCTCTGGGTGCTGGCTGGGGAATGCCATGTCAAGCACAAGGATGAAGCTGTAGCCCAGATGAGAAATGGTAGATGGTTGGAAGAGGATGGACTCAGTTCAGAGAAGACTATTCTGATTGCAGAATAGCCAAAACCTGTACATCTGTTCATTAATTTCGGTGATGTGGTTATAGCAATGCAACTTTCCTGTTTTTGTGGTTAGTAACTGTACTAATAACTCAGTATTTGTGACTAGTTACTAGTAACTCTGTCCACGTTAATGATTTCACAGCTATTTTTCTTTCATCACAAGAGGGGCATGGATGAATCAGCCCAAGTCCTCTTCTCTACCAAAGAAGGAATGATAAGATAAAAATCTTTTTTTATGAGAAAGACAGTGAAAATGAGCAGGGTTAAATAATAGAATAACACGTTATCCTTTAGTGCAGTGCCTAACTCTTTAAAACACTTTAATGAGTTAATTCATATAATCAACATAATAACCCTAGGAGGTAAATCCTATGGCAAAGATTACTAGGTATCGTTTTCCCACTTTATAGATGAGAAAACCAAGGCTCTGAGAGGATAAGTCCTTTTTCAAGTTTCCGTAGCTAGAAACACATCGCTGAAGTTAGATATAAACGTTATCTCCTGGTTCCTGATACTAAGAGCATTTTCTCTTAATGATGTGTAAACTGCCTCTTGTAGGGATCTAAAGGGATTTTCAGACAGTAGGCTGTACTGTATGGCCTGCATTGGGGCTTTCACTTTCTTTCTATCCAGGGATAGTTCTGTTCCCCATGGCCAAATCCAGTTCTTTTCAGCCCATTGTCACTACCTTTGTTATACAGGAAAAAGTTTGGAAATGTAAATATGCACTCATTATAAAGTGAGTTCTGATGACCTTTTAGTATTTGTTGTGTACTAACTGTAAGCAGCAGTTAAAAGATGAAAAGGAATTGGCATTGAGCCTTCATAATTATTGTTCCTGTTCAGACCTTTACTATAGCTCTGGCTCTCGCTGACACATCTAAATGAGGTTTACAGAACCTGGAGCTGTGAATTCAGTGCTCATTAACAGAGGACTGACAGGACTGTGGAGTTTTCCTTTTTGCCCTTTTAGAAAAGAAATCATCTCAGATCTCAGATTTAGAAGTTTTATTTTACATGTGGATGTCCTGCCGAGTTGGAATTATTGTAAATGTGGTCTTCTAAAGAAAAGCCTCAAATGAGATCATGGAAGCATGGCAAGAAAGAAAATGAAGCCTGTGCTTGGTTAGGCTTTCTGAATTCTGTAAGTCATAACCATTATGACTACTATGAGAACTCAACACGCCATGGTAAATTGTTCTATCCAAGGAGTGTTAGAAGGCAGAGGTTCACAGGCCTGGCAAATTCCACCTCCCCAGATACCATAGCATCACCACCCTTTCTGGCTACAGACCTTTAAAACTGGTCTTCTGACCTCTAGGGTGTTCTCATTTTTCAATTTGCCTATACATCCCTGCCAGATACGATTTCTAAGAGGGGTAGCTCTGGTCATGTAGTGTCCCCAAAATTCTGTTGCTGGTGCCCTGTTTTATAGTGAATTATATATACATTCCTTTTACTGGTTAACAGCTTTCAAATTATGGTGTCAGACCAATTAAGTCAACCAGTTAATCTCAAAAGGCAAACATCACATTAGTAGATCTGCTTGGTCTGATGTAGTTTGCATATCTAATGGGCATGACATTCTCATTTAATAGACTTTTACAAGAACCATCGTGGTGTCCATATTTCTGATAAATCTGGAATTTAAGTTTCCTGACAAAAGAAAGTGACTTCTTGTCTCTATTGCGTGGGTAAGAATGAAAAAGTTTATGACAAGAAGCACATAGATAAGAAGTTGAGTTCCAGGACAGAGCAAATGGAAAAAGACATCCTGACTGAGCTAAAAGTACATGGTGGCAGGTACTCAGCCAGCATAGTAGAGGAACTCTTTAAAATACAGTTAATGAAAATCATGCACCAAAAATCTTAACTTCAGGCAATTGCAAAGAGAATAAGGATTTTCTGTAATAAAGAGCTTGACATAAGGAAGCAATTATCCCTGCACAAAACCATGTGAAATAAGAAAGTATGTGAAGGACCAGAGAAGAATCAGTAAGACTAAAATAAGAGCAATTCAGAACACAGTAAACAGAAATGATAATTTCTTGAGCATGCCTACTTCCTGTCATTAACCTGCTCTTCAGTAAGAATTGTAGATAGATGTTGGAACTATATACTGTAGTCATTCTTCTATATAATTGATGCTTAGGTTTACTCCATGATTCTTATTTCAGGCATTCTCAACTCATTCTCTTATTCATATAAAATTCTGAGGATGAATACAAATATGGTTAAAAATAGATATTGTGCTCCAGGTGTACACAGAATGGACAAAGAAATAAAGCATGCTTCATGCCTGTTACCTTATTAGAGTTTATTTCTGTGTGAGTGAGCTAGATGTTACAGATGCATCCTCAATTTAATATTCTCTTTCTTTCCTGTGTGATTGATTTTATTAGGGCCTCCTCATATCTCAAGAGTTTGCCATGGTCTCCTGACACACAGGCAATGTTCTCACCTTCATACTTTATTCTAACATGATGACCAAGAGAATTAAAGAATGGGAAAATGCTAAAAGAGAATATTCAGTTAGAAGAAACAGTATTGAAGGTAAATTTCCTTGTCCTGAACCTCTCAAAGACCTTAAGAAGGAAAAGGTCATTTGCTAATTTGTTCACTGAATAAACAGTTTTTAGTGTCTCATATACCATTTATACTGTGCTTGGTCCTAGAGACATTTAGATGAATAAAGTAGAGTTACTGTCTCCAGAAAGTTCAGAGTCTAGCTGGAAGTAGTATGTAAGTAAATAATATAATACAAGGGATAAATGCCATAATGAAAACGTGTACAACATATTCTGATGGTAGATTCATCTAGGGCAGATTGAGAAGGAATTAGTATCATCTTTGGGAAGCAAATGACCTTTGAGTCTTAAGGTTAGACACAGGAAAGGCATTTAGGAATGCAGGAGAGCAACGTAATAAAGAGTATGGATGTGTTACACACACACACACACACACACACACACACACACACACTCATATGCATCTAAAACATTGTTTTGGATAGTTGGTTCACAGACCATTTGTATCAGAGTCACCTGTGACATGTTAAACATGCAGAGTTTCAGACATCACGTCAGACTTCTGAGAACTAAATTACTAGGAGCCAACTTGGAAATCTGCCATTGTAACCAGATGCTAGGTAATTCCAATGCACACATTAAAAATGGAGAAATACTGTTACAAGAACTTAAAACAGTTCTTTATAACTGGAGCTTGTAGGGCACACTCTTATTTCATAATAAATAAGAGATTATCTTAGACATATCATCCTGGCAGCCAGGCAGAAGGTATATTGGAGGTATTTTAAGTTTGTGAAAGAATGGTTATTACCTAATATAAACTGTGGATATGGACCTGGAAAAGAAATAGTAGATTTCATAAACATCTAGAAAAGAAAAATGTATAAGAGTTACTGCTAGATTGGATTGGGTAGGAAGAGTTCAGGGAAAAGGTATATTCTACATTCTAGGATGACTCACAGGAACCTATGTGACACAAATTATAATAGGGAATTCAAGAGGAGATAATGAGTCTCAGATGCCGATCGTTTATCCATGGGAAGATTAGCAATATGCAGTTGGATAGATTTCTACACTTAGGAGAACGGCAGAGATATTTGGAACTTACAGACCTATTAATGTCAGTTGACTTGACATATGCCTAGAAGGCATATGTATAAGGTGAAAAAGAGAGGATCGGTGGAGCTATCCAGAAGACTAACATTCAAACTGTGCTCTGAAAATCAAGATGGAGTTAGTGGGTACAACTCAAGAGCCAAAGAGAAATGGGAGTGAGGGAGTGGAGGCTTCAGCCCTGCCCGTAACTCCACTATCTGCAAAAAGTAGCACGTTGACCTTGGTAGAACAAGTTGTTGGACAAATATGACTTAATCAAAATGCAACTTTATTTTTGTCTCTAATTACCTCTTTAATAGGTATTAAATGGGGGTCCTCTTCTCTGGTCCCTTATTGAAAGCTCCTACAGACTGTTGAATTTTCTTGTTAGTTACAGATAACAGAGAGATATTGGTCAGTATTAAGTCATAAACATAATCTCAATTATGTAATTAGAATGTGAATTCCTTAATCTCTTTCAAAATTCCAAAGTTGATATAGCATCAAAATCTTCTCTCAGCTGGGGTCTGTTTCAGGTTGGAAGCTTGTTGTGGGAAAGGTGACTGTTATTGGCTTCTGTATTTCTCATCATTGCCTCCCCAAGCTGGCTTCTTGAGGTTCCATTCCCTCTGGGACTGGGAAATGGGAAGGGAAGGATGGGAAAAAAGTGAGAAAGTCTTTGGTGAAGCAATTCCTTGGCAATCTGGCTTCTCACTCTTTGGTCCTAAGACATTAAGACTGGCCTCTTCCTCTGGTGGGGAACTTTCTTCAGCAGTTCCTTCCTGGGACCCTCCAACCGCATTGTTCTCAACCTCCATTGATGCAGCTTCATTTCAGGTGGTTCATTTGCACCTCCTTACCTCAGCCCTTAGTCCATCTCCAGCTTCTTGTTTCTAGGGTTCTTTGGTGACCAGGATGCTCACTCTTCCTCTCCTATGTGTCCCGCATGTGGGCAATGGAAAACACATACTCACCCCTTGCTTGCAACTTCTGCAATTGCAGCCAAACGCTCTAGCTCCACAACTCTACCTTATGCTAGATTCCTCGCTGCAACTTGGCGCCACTCCTCTATCCCCGTAACTGCAGGGGACAAATGGACAACTCTCCAAGTTGTTTCTTTGAAGGTTCCCAACTGTAGGTCTGAGATGAGGATGTAGAACCCTGTCAAAGCTTTCCCCAAAGGGGTTTTTGATAGGACCTCAAAAATCAAGCAACAGCTATCTCCCTCAAATAAAAAAGGACAAAAAAAGGCTTGCAAAAATTTCCTTAACTTCTGTTTTTGGTGATATGGCCTTGAACGTCCATATCTATTGCATGTTGGTGGCTCGGTTGTAGCTTCAATTTTTATATCCAGTTACGAAGGTTTAGTCTAGGGAGTGCTAATAATAAGATGAAGGGAAGATAAGATTCTTCAGACTTGTGCAGCTCCAGAACCTAAAAGATATGGCAGAATCAGCTTAGCTCAGGTGACCCTAGCTGAGGGAATACCCTAAACCTGGATTCCCATCCAGCCTCTTTGGACTCTGAAGTTCTTGAGAGGGATTTAACAAAGATCCAATTGGTCTTCACATTGAGCCCTCAGAAGCAAGACTGATAATGCCAGGACAAAAAGACCAAGTCACAGAGTTCTGTAGGAATCCTGGAACATGTAATACTCATATGACTTGTGACTTACTTTCAACATATCACCATGTTTTCTCTAAGTGGATTGGAAGGTGATGAAGGATGGTGTGCGACACTTGACAGAACGAGCATTGGTGGAAAAAGTAGAAAATCATGTGGAATGTATACTCCTTCCTTTTTTTTTTTTTAATACTCCTTCCTTTTAAGGAAAGGTAAACTTATTCCTACATGACTTTTATATACTTGTTTGTTTGTTTATATTGCTGCAGGCAGATCTAGAATATTGCATGATAATATTTTAAAATATATTTTAAGGCCTTAGTTATTGTTGTTTTTCATTTGCAAGGACTAAAACCTCAACCAAGAAATGAGGGCTCTCTCTATTTCCTCCTTTGCTATTGATGCCCTCTGAGGGAGTCAAATAGACCACAGACTGTTTAATTTTAAGAGACATTTAATTTTCATTTATTATTGGCATTTTGTAAGCCAAGGTATTTAAGTTTAGATTGAGTTATGGATTCCAAGGTGATTACTGTGAGGGAATCATGGACAGATATAATATTTGTTCTGCTCTTAGTCTTGAAACTCTTTCCCTAGGTGTAGCTCTATTAGGGGATATTTGCTTCATGTTTTAAACTTTTTGTTTTAAAAATTAGATTAATTAAGGAGCAATCAGTTGATGAAGTATTGTAGTGATAATGATGATGATATTGACAACTATGATTCATTGAGTACTTAAGTATTTCTAGAATTATTCAAATAAATTTACATGAATAGGTTTATTTAACCCGTAGAACAAACCTATTAATATTCCCATTTTACAGGTGACAAAACTAAAGTATAGAAGGGTGAATTGTTTGTCCTTAGCACGCTGTGATGGGATAAAGGCAGGATACTAACTCAGATAGTTGGATTCCCTGAGCCTAGGCTCTTAACTTCTATGTTATTCTGCCTGGTTTTGACAATACCAATTCTATTTACAATTTTTATTTTGAAATATTCACTATATGGATTTAGAAATTCCTTCAACTTACATTGTTCTCATTTGAGATCTATGAAACAAAAATGACACTCATTTTTCTTCAGCTGCATCTCTGATGAGCAACAGAAGATCATCTTGAGCCTCCCCCTTTCACACCCAGGAGTACTCTGTCAATTAACAGGTTACCCTCCTCCCTGCTCTCAAAAGAAATTATTCTCTTGGCAATTTGGCCAATGAAGCTTCTGCTTCAAATGTTTTTTCATCTTTAACAGTAACATGGGACACTGGTCTTTGGATACACAGAGGTAAATACTGCCAGTCTCTACTACCATGCTCTTCTGAAGGGCACAATAATTCTAAACCCAAGAAAGGTCATATAGTTGCATAACCCATAAAATTAAAAAGGGATAAATAATTTTTGAGTGCTTTGTGAGATGATTCCTTCTTTCCTTTTGTCTTCTTTGAAGCTGTGTTTACATAATAATATGCTTATTAACACCACTGCAATTACCTTGCTCTATCTCTTTATCATTTCATAGTATAGTATATAAATGTCTTCCTTGTTATAATGGATAGTTTAATACCAGTTCATATTGCACAGTAATATCCTTGGGTAGATTACAAAACAATAATAGTATATGACTGCTTAAACACATTTATATCAACGACTGTATTAATTCAGCTGATACAAAAAGCTACGTGTCAGTGCACGGCGTTTCCCTTCTCATCCTCTTGCATGGTTTTGTGCTTCTGTGTTATAATAATGAAGGCTAGAAAGAAAATCATCTTTCACTATTTAATACATCATAAATTTGCTACAAAATTGATGCTGTGTCATTCATAGATGGCCTGCTTCTTGGTTAGAATTTGTTAGCAAAGCAAGCCTTTGTTGAAATTTCCTTAAATTTAGTTTGTGATGAAACTTGCTTTCAGCATGGACCAGTTTTTCAGTGAGTATCTTCCAATTTGGATATTTTTTTCTTCTTTCTTGGACAACTTGTTTCTCATGTCATTATTCTCACTCCCCCCGACCCCCTCCAAAAAAGAGCAAATATAATCATTTACTAGATGGCAAAAAAGACCTAAAATTAATTTTTTAAAAGCCACATTATTTTAAATCACAATAAAATAAAACTGAGTACTAATTGAAATATGAGAAATTAAAAGATAAAACAATAAAACTCCAATCATTTGGAAGTTAAAAAACAAAACAAAGCATACAGTTCTTTCTCATATAACTGTTTTGTCAGAGGAAAAACAAATTGCAATTATGGACTATAAACTCAGTGTATTTGCGGACTGCCAGAATGACTGTGTAAGGATCTCAGTGGACACAATTAACATGAAAATAGTTAAACAACAACAACAAAAGCAACAAGAACAAAAACAATTTAAAGACTCTGGAAAATGTCATAAGGACATGCAGCAAATGGAGGCAGATTTATTCAAGAAAACGAACTAAATCTCTATAAGAACAGTAAGAGTCCATTGCATTTGCGCAAGGCCCTGCTCTTATTCTTCCTCCGCGTCCCTCCACTCCATGTTACGGCAGCTTTGCTCTGGAACGTGTGGCCAAGAAGATGGAGACTCTCTCTCCCTACAACTCCCATCCAGGTCCACGTTTAATCCCAGGAGGGGAGACCACTGATATCACTCATCCCCCCACCACTGCTTCACCTCTGTGTCGTGGAAATCTATTCCAATCGGTCATGGCCAAGAGGACTGGGCTTCCTTCTGCCCCACAGCCAGCCCTCAGTGCTAAGGAGGAAGCTCGTTAGGGGATAGCATGTTGGCAGGGGAAGAGAGGAACAACGGTTCATTTGTTTAGGGCTTCTTCTGAGATGATGAAAATGTTCTAATATTTGATTATGGGAAGAGTTACAAAACTCAGTGAATATACTAAAAACTACTGAATTGTACACTTTAAATGGGTGAATTATATGGTATGTAAATTATATTTTAATAAAGTTATTAAAATGCCAACTACAAAAGTAGTAAATACATCATGATTCTTATTTTGTCATTGAATATATTAATTAGAAACCTATCTAATCATATATAATAATAGTTATCATTGGATGTTCCTGACATAGAGTGATTTCCTTTTTTTTTGCATTTTTGTATGTTTTCCAACATTTTCACAATGGATAGAAATTACGTTAAAGTAACTTTTTAAAAACTTAAGAAAATAACAAAATGCTTACATTTTCAGTTTTCTTTGAGAACATAGACCTTGTTAAATCTTGTGGTTTCCCTTTAAATTGTAATAAATGTATGATTTTGTTGTGTTGAAAAAATTCCTTTTTATTTCTGCTTTAGGGATAGAGATAGTGGTGAAGCAGTGAGATTAGGCAGTCATTCCTTGGTCTCTGTTCCCCATGTCCAGGCTTAGGTAAAGGACCAGGTAATCAGGTTGTTATGGGCCCCAAATGAAGCAGCATTCAAGCCCCCTCCATCAGGAAAACCTCAAACAAGATTTTGTGTTTTGAGTATACGGGGCTCATAGAAAGCATTAAGCTCCAACTGAGAGAGCAGAGTAGATGGGGTCAGTACTTTTCTGTTTCGAGTGTTGATAAAGAAAGAACCCCCCCCCCCCCACCAAGTCCTACTCCTGGGGTAGGGAAAGATGAATCAGTGGCAGAAAGAGACAGAAACTCTAGGTCCTAGGAGTCTGAATTCAGAATCATCCTAGGACAGCGCCTTTTCAGTGTCTGCTGCCTTGAGAAAATGGCCATGTGATGTTTAAATTGAAAGATCTAAGAATAAGGGAATGGTGACCTGGGAATCAGGAAGAAGCATGCTTGAACATTTGGAGCTCCGTGGCTGAGCTATTGTTTTCTGTTAAAGGTAATCAAGGCCTGGCTGGGCAGTAAGTCACCTCACAGTATGGCCTTGTAGCAGCTATCAGCCTCAGGCAGCCCACATTTATCAGCAATGTGGAAGGCAGTGTGAACTACAGCAAAAGAAGGTTGATTAGACATCACTGCTCTGTCTCTAGACTATGAAAATCCAACCAGTTCTTTTCTGCATTGGACTAGGTCTAAGCTGGGAGTGTGTTTTGGGGGAAACTGCAGGGGGTGGAGTTGCTCATTAAGGAGATAACAGGCCAAGCCAGCTAGTCCTGCAGGCAGGAACTTAGCAGTTTTGATTCAGAGAAATAAAAAAAAACAGTAATAAAATTGTCCCTGGTGTTCTAGGCAGTGCACATGGGCTACACACACAAGATCTATGTGTAATTGAACGTTATATTTTTAATTTTGCCATTGAAATTTTATAGTGTGGGTTTACTACAAGTTCAGTTGGAAAGAGGCAAAATGAAGCAGGAAAATTGGTGATGTGAGAATGTTACTTTAAAATTAAATAATTTTTATGCACCTTTTTTCTTACCAAAAGTAATTATACTAAATGCAAAGTGGTATGCTGCATCAGTTCCTGGAACAGAACAGCATTATTGGAAGAACTGGTGAAATCCAAACAAAGCCTGGAGTTTAGTTAATAGTGATGTACTGATGTTAGTTTCTCAGTTTTGATAAATGTATTACCGTAAGATGTTAACAATAGAAGAAATTGGGTCAAGGGTGTATGGGAGCCCTCTGCACTATCTTTGTGACTTTTCTGTAAATTTAAAATAATTCCAAAATACAAAGTTACTTCAAAAGGTAATTATGACTCGTGTTATCTTCACCATGCTGTTCCTTTCTAAAATTTCCAGATGAGAATTGTGAAAGTTTTAGTGAAGAGACAAAAAGATTTCATTGATGTGAAATCTTAACCACACTGCAGACTCAGAATGTTGGCACATGGTTTATGCTAGTGTTCAATCTTGTTGCTGCCTATGCTAAGGAAAACTCGGGAAGATTTAATATTTCCTATAATTGATTACGTAGGGACTACAAAGGGGCACGATTAAACCTACAGAGGAAAGGAAATCCATCAGTTAACATTGTGAAATTTGACACACTGTCAATTACAATGAGCTATATATTTGCTGTTTACAATTTATGCGGGTTTCATTTTTCAACTGGAACTTTCTTCTTGTATTATTTTTTATGTGTGTTTTTAAGCAATATTAATTTTTCAGTAAGTTTTAATTTAGTGGCCAATCATGCAGAGAAGAGTATCTATGCAAAGCATTCTGTCATGTACTCTGGCACTTTTCCTAAGTCATAATCCAATTCTACCAACAAGATGAAATTTCTAACCTTCAGTCTTCCAGTTTACCTACTCTTGAGGTGAACAGATGCCTCATAAAACTGCCCAGTGGTGTAATTATCACTTCAGTATTAGAGGGACAACCACAACGTGCTAACATTTTACATTAGATACATCATTTTTTTGTAACTGTAAGTTCACAGTGGTCTTCAGTTTTTTTGCTACAGTATTAGTAACCATTCATACTTGGCATTGGCCAAGAAATGGAAGGATGTCTTACAGTCACATTTGATAAAGCAAGTATAAGGAGATTAAGAGATGAGTTTAGGGTAGATTGTGTAAAAGCTAATGATACATCAGATATCCAGTGCCACACTTCAAGAAAGCGTTGGCAATTTAACATGTTTCATAGTGAGAGATGCTGTTCCAGGTTCAGTAGTACTACCCATTATTTTCAAAGTGCATAGTGATGCCCTGAGCAGTCTTTTTAACAGGTGAGCATATGCAGAAGGCTATCTTCCCATTTTTCTATTTATACAAATAGCTCCCAAGACACTACTAGGTTATCTGATTCAACTGAGCCTAAAAGCAAATCATTAGTATTTGCTATACCTTTTGCTTATCTAAATTAGGAAATTCTTGTTTTGAATTAATTTATCCTTACTTTGGAATTTATACTCCAACTATTTCTCTTTGCTTTTTGATAATATAGAAAATTACTGAATTATAGGATTGTTTTGTGAATAAGTGAAGTCCTCATTACTCTTACTGCCATAATCAAATATACTGTTTATGTAGAATCCTGCTCACAATATTTCCAGATTAAAAAAAAATTAACATCATTATAATCCTATTATGTATTTTGCATTTTTCAATTAATATTGATTATTAAAGTTTTCTGTTTTCACAGAGATTTTATAATTATAATATATAAATAATATTACATCAAGTGAGCTGCTATGCCAGAATTGATTGAACTGTTTATCTACTGTAGAACATTTCGATTTCTTTCATGATTGTAGATTAGCATTGCAATTGGCATCTTTATGTAGCTTTCTTTGTATAATTACCCTAATATAAATTTCCCAGAAGTGAGATCATTGTCTTAAAAGAGCAACTATGTTATAGTTCTTGAGCTACATTTCCCTGTTGTCTTCTAACGTGTTTTATCATTTTGCCATGCCACTTGGATGCACAGACATTCAGTGAAACATTCCATATATGTTGGCACTACTCATGTTTTCATTCTAGTCCCCCAGAATACCATTTGGACAGAGAATATGGGTATGTTTACTTATATGTTTGTTATAGAAAGTGGTGTGCTTATTTTATTTTATTTTTTTGAAAGATAGGACATATCTGCCTAGGATATGAGCAACCTTTTCCTTTGCCTTTCCAGATTTTAAGAATTGTACTGCTACCAGGTTGCACATTTAGTATTTGATAATAGTAAATTTTGCTACTTAACTGTATACTGACATATATAACTTCTCTTTTTTTCCCTAGAGGACATAAAGTCTAGTTCCAATGTTTGCAGTACTCTTAAGTTATCAGCTTATTCATACCTTTTATTCTATTAAAAAAGTGACATCTGAAGGATTTTCTGCCAACATTATAGTTTTTATTTGCTTATGCAAAGCTGTGTAGTGACATACTGAATAAACATTGTCACATAATTAGTTGAAGGAATCAATTCAATTAAACGGGATTATAATCATAAAACATTCGCGACTACTCTTCTTAGTATCAGTGAAGCAATTACAGAAACTGTGAGTGTTGGATTAGTCTGATCCTTGAAAATTAAAACGGTTAGATTTGCTTCCATTATTATTAGATAATAATACATTGATACTGATTAATGAGCTGTGAACAATGCAATGATTTAGAAAAAATGTATGACAAGACCAGATAAACAAAAGGCTCTATTTTAATTAGAATAATATAATCATTGATACACCCTCAAGGTGTACTTGCTTTCATTTAAATGACCTTCTTCTATCTCAGCATTGCTATATTAATTGGGATGACCTTATTCATAGAGAAAATAATATGCGAGGAGAGGGTGGCTTTCTGCTCTCACTCGGCTGTTACTGAGCTGGGCATTGTAGAGGATGTCATCGAACCATTTCTTTGTGTATAAATTTGCCAGTTCTAAAATTCTATATTCATATGGTGAGGAGTAAGTATTAGTATGAAGCTATGATCATGGAAAAATTGGAAATGGGTGAAGGCCCTCCATTTTCTTGAGGGACACAAAAAAGTTAGTACAAAACAGTTTTCTTTGTGGAGTGATTTAGAGGGTATGTTCAGGTGTAATTTGACCACTCCCTGTGTTCTCAAAGGATTACTCTCTAATCTTAAAATACATTGCATAATTACCTACGTAGTCACGAATTGCCTTCATTTTGCTTATTTGTTAACAACAGGAAAGATCAGCATTCATATGTAAGTCCTAAGTGGCTTGCCCCTCAACTTTTATGTACTGGATAGGACTTCTGGGGTGGGGTACAATCAAAGGCATTTCTCCGTGAAATTAAGCCACTTCTTGCCAGCAAACTAATCTACCGAGGGCTCTAATAAATCCACCTGGACTGAAACTTCCTTCAAATAAAGCAATTGTGTACAATAAACAACTAAAACGTCATAAATCATTTGAGATTGAACTGTCCACGGAGGAAATTGCTTGACAACCACTCCTTCCTGCGAACCCCCTCCCAGTGTTTCTACATAGGTCTGCCCCTGGAAAGAACAGCGAGATGATGCTGGGAAAAAATGAGGGATGGGTGTGCTTCTAAAGCACTTGCTTTCTCAGTGATGACCTTAGTCATTACCTTACCTTAGTATTACCCTTTTCAGTTTTCTGTGGTCTGGAAACCACAGAAAACTGAATTTGCATTCAGAAATTTTAATTCTGCCCTGTATTAACATATATTTGGCTAATTTCTTTGTTCAGCACACATTTATTGAGTAATTAATATATGTCATGTTGATGGAGGGTGAGTGGGGTGGACTAGATAGATTGGTATGGACTTTTCCCAGATGAAGCCAGAGGTTGCAGTAAATCCTGGTCAGAATTTTTGCCCACAGGCATGGTGTCTTGTCTAGTAGGCCTGAGACAGACCCCATGAACTTTCTGTGGGCACCAAAGAACATCTAAGATCTTCTGGGTTACTGAGAATGATGTAGAGTAAATGTCTCAGTTTCCTTATTATAAAATGGAGAATTGATGTGAGAATTAAATGAGTAGAAAGATGTAGAATATTCCACGCTTAGAATAGTGCCTGGCATATAGTAAGTGATCAGTATGTATGTATGTATGTGTGAAGTCATAGTATAGAATAGGGAGAAAAATGGACTAAAATTTACCCTAGCTCCACCTTACTATGAGCATTGCAAATACCAAGTTAGGAAAGATTATCGGCTAACACTAAACCTGCATCTTAATTATAAGTACCTCTGTATATTTTTGTGGTGTATGTGTATGTGCATGTATACCTGTAGTTCATTTCAAAGGTCAAAGGTAGCTCTTTGCCAGTACTTTTTAGAGAAACTCTTAGTTATATAATCCATTTAGTCATATTTAAATATAAATACCTGAAATAGCTCTACTCCTCTGATACTGCAGCCACTAACTTCTTGTAGGTTCCCCAGTTGGGTAGACTCCATTGCAAAGTCTTCTTCAACTGGTATCCCAGCAGAAAGCTCCCAAAATACTTAATTGGACATTATTTAATTGCTCTTTCAGTTGATGGCGAATAATGCACATTCACTGTCCTTATTTAGTGGATTCCTTCTTTAAGGTAGAGATCTGAATATTGTCCCCTACCTATGAATCAATTATTCCTAATAGATCATTGTATATTCCTATTAAATATCTCTTGAACTATACCACAAAATGTGTCTCGTTCTACAATTTTTTACTGAAAAGAAAAATGTGGCATGCGTTTAGTCTTTAAGGTCAATTTAGGGGGTTTAAATATGCAGTTACACATGTCAGGGTAAGAAGAGTGGTTTTTGATCTAGAATTCCCTGTTCTCTTTTCCCCCAAAGATCTTGTGTTAGTGTTGCTCATTTTCATGCATTTCTCAAAGTGTGAAAATTCAATTACCAGAATGCCTCTAGCTTAATCGTTGTCTTTGACCTCAGCAATGTGTCGTATTTTGGGAAAGAAAGTGAGACATATTAATGGAGAGTCTGGATTAAGGCTCAGCTTCCTGCCATGTCCATAGGAGTGCCATACTCAACATTCTGCAAAGATGGCCAAGGGACTTTCAGGAGGAGACCTGTCCATGAGTAAAGGCATAGGGTGGAATATGGATGTCATACTGAAGACATAGTATATAGTCTGGCTGTTCAAAAGCAGAAATTAATTGTGGAGCAGTGGGATATTTGGGTGGAAAAGAACTGTGGAGGGAGAAAACATTTAAATACCAAGAAGGTGAATGTGGACTTCCATCGGTGGTAGTGGGATAGGGACTATGGCAGAAATCTCAAGACTTTGAGGAAGGAATTAGTAGTTTGATCTAGATTTACTGGTTGGCCATTCCTGTGGTGGGCAACTGAGAAGCTCTGAATATGAGGAGAAGGTAATCTATATGAAAAAAATGCAGCTGTAGATTCAGATAATTCAACACTGTTTAGTACAAAATCAAAAATGAAATAAAAATGAAACAAATATAAAAATCCTCAATGCTCTAAGTAACAAACTACAGTAGTTGTGTCAGATCTCTCTGTATTTGCCAAAGAGATAGAGGAACATCAAGGACAAATACCTAGTGTGTTGTCCTCAAAGGACGATAATATATATTGGCTTGTGTTATGCTCGTAAATGAGAAAGAGAGCAGCCATTTGCAAAAACAAGATGTTATAAATATGCCACTGGTTGAAGTGGAGGGGAATAATGCAGACCCACTGTTTGTTACAGGCCTGTGGCTAACAACATAGTTCTCCAAGTCGCTTATGACATCACCTGTAAATTGAGGACATTCATCTAATGGCCTCAAGCAAAGTAAATGGCTGTTTCAGGTAATGCTACATGACTAAAATGAAAAAGAATGAACTAAACTGCCCCTTACTTAGTGACTTGCTACTTCTTACCCCCTCCCCATAATTCTAGAAATTTCTCTATTTCTTTTGGGTTCTGGAAAGAAGAAAATATTAGGTGGCTCTATAAACGTTTAAATGCTTACAATATTCGTTGTTCATAATGCTAAAGGAGCAGTGGGGAGAAAGAATCAGGGAAAAGAGGGAAAGAAAGCCCATATATTCCACATTTCACAGCTCTAAGGAGTCAGTAAAGGTACAAGCATTTATTATAGAGTTTCGGGGCAATGCACTTTTTTTTGATACATTTCCTATTAAAAAATTAATGAAAGTGTTCTAGGAAAATAGAAAAAGAAGAAAATAATATTTATTCCTAATCCTATCACCTCTATATTTTGAAGTCTATAATTCCATTTTCTTTATCATGTGTGTATGTGTGTGTATTTACAGTGGGGTCAGTTGGTACATCTTGTTTTATAATTAGACTTTTTTATATCACCTTAATACTTTTCAAAAATAGACTTTAGTTTTTAGAGCAATTTTAAGTTCACAGCAAAATTGAGTACCACCCTTACTGCAGTCTTTTCTGTCAGCCTCTCATCCTTTAAATGATGCATATTCAAATAATGAGGGCCTCATATTTTATACCAGTTTATCCTTCCCTCAAACAGTATCTTCAGAAATACTCTGCTATACTCCATGTCCCCATTTTCTTTTAAATAAACACAATGTATTAATCATGATCCTCTGCTGTACAGAATTCCACCTGGAGCTGTCATTCACCCCAATCAACTGAAAATATTTGAGAGCCTTCTCTTGTGCTCTTCCCCTTGCCCCAACAATTTCATACATAATCCATGGGTAATTCTACTGTACTTTTTTATGACTGAATGTATCCCTGATCAGGAAGTAGCAATCACAGAATAAGAAGTGTAATCACATCAAGGAGGGCTTTGTTGTTTCATCTGTGGAGCATGCCTGTTGAAACCCACACCTGCTCCAAATCAGGAAATGCTTTCAGGTTGTCAAATATCAATTGTCAATGACTTCCAGTGGAACTGTAGTAAAAACAGAGCAGGTGTGTTCCTTAAAAAGTTATCTGAATTGGCTTGTCCATAGTTATCCTCAGTTGTTTTATAGGGAAGAAATGTATAGCATATCACAGAAATAGAAAAATGAAAATGAGGATTTATATGCATCTTTTGCTCCTCTTTCAGTCTAAAGAACAATTTTCTTTTGGTGGGTGGCTGTTTAAAGGAATAACTTGAATATATATATCAATATTTTTGTCTTTCTGAGTTATTTAATCTCAATATGCTGAGGCTGTTGAAATTTGGAATCCTCATAGAACCTGAAATACTAAAACCAGAGTGGATATGTATTGACTTAATAGCTTTTCTTTGGCATTATTAGAGAACTCTTAAGTCTCATAATTCAAGGTTATCACCAAAGAATGTTACGTTTTTGTTCTACAATGAAGTTACTGTCTTTAAATGTCAAAACATAAGACATATTTCTAGGAAAACTGGGCAAAATAACTTCTCATTCTAGTCTATGCAAACGAGACTATGAAATTGTTTTTCAGCGTGTCTCTAAATCCTGTTTAATCGATAATTTATGGTACGTTACCTTTTGATCCCAAAACATAGAACTATTTTATGTATCATTCATGTGAAATCTATTAACGTTTCTTATCAGTTAAGAAAAGAAGTGAGATTTAAAATTTGTAAAATGGTTGACTTGTTAGATAAAGTTGGTGAATAAGACAATGTTATAGAAATTTCAGAGAAAAGACCCGCTCTCTGTCTAATTCTTCTTTTCAGAGTCTAACTGATCTTTTCCCCTCTTTTGCCCGCTCACATCTTCCTTTACAAAAGCTGCTGTTCAGATTGATGGGGACTCTCCATCGAGGAGACACACAAGGGGTGAAGAGTTGAACGAGGACAGGGTTGATGATAAGCAATCAGAAATCCTGCATAATTAAATGATGTTTTGCTGGCTTCAGCTGAGAGCATTTTAAATGATTCTAATGGGCAGTAGAGGTCCTTGATGAGATCTTAGTCGGCTGTGATATTATCCTAAAGGAAGTCTTCTGTGATGTCTGGAGAAATACAGTTGCAGAGATCAGATTGAGTTGCAGCTATGATCATTTTTGTTAGCAGTCAGTTTGCCTCTTTAGATGGCAAATTGGGATTCTTGGACACGGGATTGCCTTTTTCTCATACGGCCTCTGGCATTTTTCACTTTTCTAGGCTGATTTCCCGAGTTTAAAGGATCAGAAGTCAGCTTTTATTAGACTCTTAACAATTCAACAGTCATTTATTGTATGCTTGCAAAGAACCAATCATTGTCCTAAGGCTTAGAGGGTCTAAAACAAACAGAAACATCACCTGCAAATATTTCATACTATATTGGTAATAAACAAACACTAATTAAATAATAACAAATTATGTAAAAAGTTAGAATTTGTTCTTTACCTGTGTAAACTTGAGTTGGTTACCCATTGTCCAGTGGCTGGCAATCATTTTTAATGGAGGAGAAATATGCTGACCAAAAATAGCAAGCATGTAACTTTTTGTCTGTCCATTTGTCTCATTGCCTACGCTTTGAAATTCTCATTTTATTATAAAAATGCATACCCCCTTAAAGATATCTCTTATGTATCTATTATGTATTTGAGTATCTTTACTGATAAATATTACATTTTAGTGAATAGTAATTATAATGAAATCTAGCAAAAATAGGAAAGTACAAACTCCCCCAGATATATATGCATTGGACCACTGTTCAATGGTGGCAGCAGGTGGGAGTTGGTTAGGGGTGCAGATGCTCCACGCAGTTGAAAATCTGCATGTAACTTACATAGCCCTCCGTACCTGCAGTTCCTCCATAAGTAACTGGGTTCTTCAGTTTTCCCAGTTCTGCATCCATAGATTTAACCAACCATAGATTGTGTAGTACTGTAGTGTACACTATTGAAAAAAAAATCCATATATAAGTGGACATGCACAGTTCAAACCCATGTTGTTCAGGGGTCGACTGTTTATTTGTATGTTTAAAAAAATTGAGACATAACTATAACCCCAAACTTTGCCATTTTAAAAACATCTTTATAGGGTAATATATTACAGATTCAGCTTATTCTTTTATAATAGCTGCACCGTCTTTCATTTTATGGTTATATTATGTTGTATAATTTGATATCCTTTTGATAGACATTTAGACTTATTCTCATTTTCAATAACATTAACATCATTATACATGTGCAAGAATTTCTATGAAATAGGAAGGGCTGCTGGATGCAAATATATTTTAGATTGAGAGATATTACCCAACAGCCCAACAAAAATTTTATGCCAATTTATACTTCTCCCAATTACATTTGAAAATACCTGTTTCCCCTACTAGAATGTTGGCTTTTTGAGGGCAGAGCCTTAGTTTGCATCTTCACCACTATTTCTGGTCATATTACTTTGTCTACTTAAATCCCCACAGCAGCTTCTCATTGTCTTACACAGTCTGTTTCCGGTTCATCTCTCCACCTCATCCCCGCGGTTCCCTTCTTGCCCTCTCTTACTCCAGCCACACTGATTTTTCTTTTAGTTTCTCAAGCACACTTGCTCCCCCTTACCTCATGCTTTTGTTCATACTGTGGAATTTGCTAGAAATTACTTTCCTCTTCTCTTTGCCCTGCTGTTTTCTTCTTTAAAGTTCAGATCAAATGTTAATTTTTTAAAAGAAAATTCTCCTGCCCTAATGAGGTTAGTTCTAAAATTATTAACTCCCATAGAAACCACAATATCTCCTTCATAGGCATTTTCACTATTTAAATATATATTTTGTTGTGTGTGCTCTAAAATGTTTGTCTTCTCTGCTCGAATGTAAGCCCCATAATGGTGGGAACCACTCCTGTCCTATGCACCAGGGACCACCAGTCTTCAGCAAACCACCTCAAACATAGTAGATGCTCCATAAATGTTTGTTGAAGAACTGAATGTACCCTTGGTATCTAGCAAGACACCTGGAACATAGTAAACATAGTAAACACTCATTAAATCATTACTGAGTAGAATTATTTATGCTTTTTCATATCTCTTCTCAATACTGTATATTTTAAAAATTCATACCAACCTAATTAAAGGTAAAACATCACAATTTGATTTTCACTACTTTCACTACTTTAATAATAGTGAGCTCTGTTCTCCTGTTTGTTGTTTCACGTCTATAATTACATTTATTTTCTTTGGTGAATTCCTTATTCTTGTTGTTGACCCATCTTTCTGTTAGGATAAAGAACAATGTCTATTCTCCAGCATAGATGAAAATGTGAAGGCTGTTCTAGCCTGTAGCTTAAGCTGTAGTGTTTCTGCTGCCCTACTCCCACAGCAACTCAGGGAAGAAAAATACCCTCCCATTCCTACCACTATTATAAAAATTACAAACTCTGCTTCTAAAAGTGCTTGAATGGCTTTCCAAAAACAAGGTTTTTACATTTTACTCTCTTGTCTTCATAGAACTCAGAAACAAGCCCTTTCCATGTCTTTGTCATAACAGTTTTTAATATCTGAAATGATGCTAGTTATTTATTTATTTGCTTGTGTATTATTTGTTATTCTCTCCTTGCCAACCGCAATAAGAAGGAATTGTTTTGAAGACAGGGACTCTATATTTCTTGTTCATTGATGTCTTCGTTGGCAAAAATAACAGTACCTGGAACATAGTAGGTGCTTGATAATTATCCATTGAGTAACTGAGTAGCTGGCCTGTCTAAAGAACATTCCAAGTTACAGGCATCATGATGGTGAAAAAAATCATCTGTCTCTCCCAATATTGAGAGTTTATCCAAATCTGTGCTCCTTGATCATCACTTTCTTCGGGATGAGTTTTCCCTTGGATGCTTCTTAGTTTTTTAGGCAAACAGAACCCATCCAGGTAGCAGACCCAGGTCTGCTGTGGTCCTGGGAGATGTTGAAGCAGAGTGGGGATGGCTGTGCCCCCAGTGGGTGAGCTGGGGCTTTCAGGCTCTGGATCAACCCCAGAGTTAAATGTAGCTCCACTGCATGCCGGCTGAATAACCTTGGGCAGTTTAGTTAACCTCCTGCTGCCTGGTTTTTCTCAACTGCCTAACTAACTTTACTCAGGTGAACTAACAAGAGTGCCTGTCTCATGTAGTTAGTGTGAGGATTAATAGAGGTAATATATGTAGAGCAGTGCCTGACACACAGTAAGTGCTTGATAGATGTTATTATATTAGTCTGAGCTCTTAGCTAGAGTTATGTATCTCTTTCCCTCTCTTGAGGTTAACAAGGAATCTGCATATATAAAGGTGGTGGCCAAGGTAGATAGGTTTTGTTTGCAAATTACTACCCAGGAATTATTTTTTTCTAAAGCCCTTTTATGTAAAATGCCAGACAGTTTTAATTTTGATTTTTTTCTACAAGCGCCTGTGATGGGAATAGGTATTATCCTATTTCATAGAAAAGTCTGAGGAATAGAAAGGTTAAATGATTTGCTCAAGGACATAACAAATGAATGGTGACTGAGAGATAGAAATTATATGACTTCTAGTCCACTGCCCCAGACAAGGCTCATTCTATTTAGATGTTATGTTCATACTTAATATTATACATCCAAACGACCTGGACTCATCTCACATTTCCTGTGTCGTAGCAGTATGCAGATGGTGAACATAAAAGGAAGGTTATAAGTCAAATGTTGTATCATGGACAGAAAGGCTATAAAATTGAAACACGATCCTTTCTATTATTCCACTTATATCAGAAGTCTATTCTTTCTCTGTACTCACATGAAAATACTAGTTATTCGCTTTGTAGAGAAAGTATATCCTAGTTTGAAATTATTTCTGTCAATTGCAAAATAAAGTTATCAACTATATAAAATAAAAAAAGATCACCTTGGCAACTTCAAAAATCATAAAGTATGCTATCATAAGGGGTAAATTTTTACACTAGCAGCAATTTATAATAAAACATTAAATTTATATTTATTGTGTGAAAAAGTAAATTGGATCACATTTCTACTCACTGCTTTATAGCCACATACTATACTAGAGGAGAAGGCTGTAATACAGAATGGAAATACACGAATAGGGAAATATTTCCTAGAGCTGTTTTAGTGACTGAGACCACGGTGAGCTTCTTTTGTTAAAATTGCATGTTGGTATTTCATGAACGGAAACCTGGAGTAGAGGCTTAGAGAAGAAAATGGCTCTGTGGGTTTTATCCAGTGCTGTGGAATAGAATTAATCAGCCTGGGGGTGGGGAAAAGGAGCAGACCAGAGCACCTGGCTATGGAATCAATGCAGGGTAGCTGGAAACAGATGTGAGAAGTGGCAAAGGTGATACAGTGGGAAGGACAATGATTCAAACATAACAGACAGCAGTGAGGTCCAATGGATGAACAAAGCAAATAGCGGTGTGGGTGTGACACTGCTGACCGGGAGGAAGAGAACCACCTGGTTGTCAGCATCACTCCTGAGAGGTCCACAAAGGCAGCTCAGAGTTGTCAGGTGGCAGTTGTGCAAGCAGGGACCAGAGTGAGGGAGCACTTGTGCTGAAGCTGGGGTCCCAACAGTGGGAGTTAGAGAGCCCAGCCAACGGCCTCAAGGGTGGGCAGATGCATTTGAGACATACTCTTTGGGTCTCTCGCTATTCTGGATGAGGAAGGAAATACTGAAAGGGAAAACATCAAGCAGAAAGAAAAGTCAGGTCCCACTTGTAACATAAGATATCCCAGGCTAGTAAAGCCGTGGACCATTTCAGCTCACATAATGATTTTTTGAGGTAAAACACACACTGCTTCTGTTAATAAAAAGAATACCACTGTGTTTTGCAACATACTGAATACCTATTCTATGTCAAGCACTTCTAATCTCATATAACTCTTACAAAGACCCTGCTAGGAGACGTTGTTAGTCTCATGGTAGAGTTAAGGAAACTGAGTTTCAAAAGTGTTATATTAATCCCCCAAGGTCACCCACTGGAAGCATCTGGATTCCATCAGGCCTCATGAGTTTTCCACCTGGCTCTACTATCTTTGCCACTTAGGAGACTACATGTCTTAGGAGCTTAAAATCTAGGTGCAGTCATTAAAGCAATACAGCCAATTTGAAGAGGTATCATTTTCTGGAATACGGACTGTTAATTTTTCATACTTGTCTTAAATATTTTTTTTACTAATTGTGTAAGCACTTCTTTGCTTGTATCTCTTTTCCCCCTCGGGGCTGGAAATTGCTTAGCAAATTCCTTTTACTGTATAGGAGGGTGCTGACAGTTAAGGAATTTTGTATATCAAGTGAAATAAGACCAAATATACACTAACAAACACAAAAGAGACTTGTTTGTTCAGGTAATGGAATAGTCACTGGGTAGGTCTGGAGCTTCAGCAATGGATTGATTCAGAGACTTTAGTCATGTCACCTGACCCCCGGCTCTTCCTTTCTGCACATCTCCTAGCTCTCTTTCTTTGTGCACCTGAGAGTGTCCTACTCTTATGGTAGCAAAATAGATGGAGTAGTTCCAGGCCTTAGATTCTTTATACCCAGAAGACGTTAGAGTTTTTTTGACCCTTCATCCCCAACAAGGTATGAGACTCACTGTGATTGGAGAGGCAAAAGTTATCAGAGAGTCAAATGTGGTCTGCTGGTTGGCTTGGGAATGGGCAATGTGAACTATTCCCAAGGCTGGAGTGAGACTGTACTTGGCCATGAGCACTGACAGTGGAGGAGTTCCCTTAGATGGAAACTAGGTTTATTTACTAGGATGGTGAACACTGAATACTGGGTAGCAAAATATCAAACATCCCTCTATAGGGGGTAAGTCACAAGAAAGAAAGAGTTAAAATCTGAACTGAAAAGTCAGTACCAGGCATTTAACTTGGGATTTTTGTGTGGACACTGGAGGCTACCTCTAATGTTGTTATAAAGAGGTCAATGGGTCCTAAAAGATATCGACAGTATGATGTCCTTTTTCTAAAGATAAAAAACTAATAAATACATATATAGAATATTTTCAGGAAAATTTTTTAGTTTTGCATTTTACATTTGGTTGTGCTTCATTTGAGTTTTAGTAAAAAATGTAAGCTCTATGTCTACGTTGATTTATTTGCATGTGAAAGTTCAACTGTTCCAGCACCATTAGTTGAAGAGAATGTCTTTGCTCAATCATACTGCCTTTGCACCTTTGTCAAGAATCATTGACTATATTTAGGTGGGCCTATTTCTGGGCTCTCTGTTTTATTTATTCAGTTGATCTATTTGTCTATTCTTTCACCAATACCACACCGTCTTGATTACTGTAACTTTATAGTAAGTCTTAAGGTCAAGTAGTGTCAGTCCTCCAGCTTTGTTGTACTTCTCCAATATTGTGGTGACTACTCTGGGTCCTTTGCTCTCCATATAAACTTCAGAATCAGTTTCTCAATACTGGCTGGAATTTTGATTGAGATTGCATTGAATGTGTAGATTAAGTTTGGAAGAACTCTCCTCTTGATAATACTGTATCTTCCTATCCATGAACATGGACTATCTCTTCATTTATTTAGTTCTTTTTTGATTTTGTTTATAAGAGTTTAGTAGTTTTCCTCGTACAGATCTTGTGCATTTTTGTTAGATTTACATTAGTGATAATACTAATTTAAATGGTACTGTGTTTTTAATTTCAAATCCCAATTGTTCATTGCTGTATCTAGAAAGCAACTGACTTTTGTATATTAAACTTGTGTCTTGAAACCTTGCTATAATCCTTATTAGCTCCAGGAGTATTTTTGTCAACTCTTTCAGATTTTCTATATAGACAATCATGTTATCTATGAACAAAGATGGTTTTGTTTCTTCCTTCCCAATTTGTATACCTTTTAATTTCCTTTTATTGTCTTATTGCATTAGCTAGAACTTCCAGTATGATGTTGAAAAAAAGTGGTAAGAGGGGACATTTTTGCCTTGTATCTGAACTTAGTGGGAGGACTTCGAGTTTCTCACTATTAAGTATGACATTAGCTGTAGGATTTTTGTGGTTATACTTAATCAAATTGAGGAAGTTCCCCTCTATTTCTAGTTTACTGAGAGTTTTTACCATGAATTGGTATTGGATTTTGTCAAATGTTTTTTCTGCATCTATTGATATGGTTATGTGATTTTTCTTTTTTAGCCTATTGATGTGTTGGATTGCATTAACTGATTTTCAAATGTTTCATACCTAGGGTAAGTCCCACTTAGTCATAGTATGTAATTCTTTTTCTGTATTGTTGGGTCTGACCCGCTAATATTTTGTTGAGGATTTTTGCCTCTGTTTTCATGAGAGATACTGATCTGTAATATTTTCTTGTCATGTCTTTGTCTGGTTTTGATATTAGGGTAATGCTGCCCTCATAGAATAAGCTAGGAAGTATTCCGTCTCTGAAAGATTGTAGAGAATTGGGATAATTTCTTCCTTAAATGTTTGGTAGACTTTACCATCTAAGCCTGGTGCTTTCTTTTTTGGAATATTATTCATTATTGATTTAATTTATTTAATAGACATATGCCTATTCAGATAGTCTATTTTTTTTTCATGTGAGTTTTGGCAAATTGTGTTTTTCCAGAACTTGGTCAATTACATCTATGTTATCAAATTTGTGAACATAGAGTTGTTCACAGTATTCCTTCGTTATGTTTTTATTGTCCATATGATCTTTAGTGATGTCCCTTATTTCATATCTGATGTTAGTAATTTGTATCTTCTCCCTTTTTTTCTTAGCCTGGCAAGAAGCTTATCCATTTTATTGGCCTTTTCCAAGAAACAGCTTTTAGTTTAACTGATTTTCTCTACCAATTACTTGTTTTCAATTTAATTGATTCCTGCTCTAATTCTTATGATTCTGTTCTTCTGCTTACTTTGGATTTAATTTGATTTTCTTTCTTTAGTTTCCTAATGTGAAACTTAGTTGTTTTGTGTGTGTGTGTGTGTGTGTGTGTGTGTGTGTGTGTGATCTTTCTTCTTTTCTAATATATGCACTTAATTCTATAAATTTCCCTCTAGCACTTTGCTGCATACACAAATTTTGATAAGTTGTTTTAATTTTCCTTTTAGTTCAAAATATTTTAAAATTTCTCTAGAGATTTCTTCTTTGACATGTGTGTTGGTTAATCTCATCACTCCACAGGCAGTGTGAATACCTTATAATAATAAAATAATCCTAAATCTTCCCTCTCATTCTTTGTATCATTGCTGTCATCCATTTCACTTATATATAAGCATAAATAAATAAATACATAAATAAATAAGATATATAATAAGCATACACAATCAGATACACCGCTGGTATTATTATTTTGAACAAACTGTTATTTGTAATTAAGAAAAACTAAAAGTTTTTATTTTACCTTCACTTAATCCTTCTTTGATGTTCTTCTTTTCTTTATGTAATAGATCTGAATTTCTGGCGTATGCTATTTTCCTTCCCTCTAAAGAACTTCTAAGATTTCTTTCAAGACAGGTGGACTGGCATCAAGTTCCCTCAATCTTTGTTTGAGATAATGTTTATTTCTCCTTCACTTTTGAAGGATGATTTCATGGGGTACAGAATTCTAGGTTGGTGGGATTTTTCTCTCAGTACTTTATATATTTTACTCTACTCTCTTCTTGCTTGCATGGTTTCTGAGGAGAAGTTGATGAATTTTTACCTTTGTTCCTCTGTGGGTAAGGATTTTTTGTCCCAACTTCTTTCAGGATTCTTTCTTCATCTTTATTTTTCTGTAATTTGAAAATGATATACCTGGGTATAGTTTTTCTGGCAATTATCCTACTTGGTGTTCTCTGAGATGCCTGGATCTTGGTGTCTGACATTAATTTGGAGGGAATTCTCAGTCATTATTGTTTTGAATATTTCTTCTGTTCTCTATTTCTTCTTTTTCCAATATTCCCATTATGCCTGTGTCGCACCTTTTGAGCTATCCCACAGTATTTGGATATTCTGTTCTTTTGGTTTTTAATATTTTTTTAGTCTTTGTTCTTTTTGCTTTTCGGTTTTGGAGGTTTCTCTTGAGATATACTTAAGCTCAGAGGTTCTTTCCTTAGCTGTGTCCAGTCTACTAGTAATCCTATCAAAAGCATTTTTTATTTATGCTGAGGTGTTTTTGATCTCTAGCATTTCTTTTTAGTTTCTTCTTAGGATTTCATTCTTTCGTCTTATCCTGCCCATCTGTTCTTGCATGCTACCTACTTTACCCATTAGTAGTCCTTAGCATATTAATCATACCGTTTTAAATTACTGGTCTGATAATTCCAACATCCCTGCCATGTCTGGTTTTGATGCTTGCTCTGTCTTTTCAAATTGTGATTTCTGCCTTTTGGTATGCTCTGAAAATATCCCAGCAGGTTAGGCTCTGCTTAACTAGTTTCCTCTGAGGGCAGGCCTTGTTTAGAAGAACAGAGTGCTCTGATGTATTTCAAAATGATTCCTCCACACTCCCCCTACTCCCCTCCACCTCTGCTGGAAGCACTAGGGCATTTTTTCTCGGATATTTACTGTAAGAAACTGGCCAAAATCCTGGAGGTAAATTTCACAAAATTGTGGGACCCTCCCTATGACTGGGTCTGCCTCTGGTTGTTGACTCTCAGAGTTGTCTGCACTGAGCATCCAGTATGTGTCAATTATAGTTCAGATTTTCCTACCCTGGCACTGGTTTCTGCAGCAGACAGTTAACAGTTGTCAGTCTCTGTTCTGGTAGATTGTTATTCCCTATATTTACCTGTCTTGGGGGTAGTAGTTTGCTCTGTGTCCTCTCTTCTTTTATGTGTTGCAGAAGTGTTGTTGACATTTCAGTTTGTCCAGCTTTTTACTTGTTGACAGGATGTTGTGGCAGCTTGCCAGCTCCTTACATGCAGAACCAGAAACTGGAAGTATTGTTGTATTACTTTTTCATTGCTGCTGTAACAAATTACAGAAAAACCTAATGATCTAAAGCAACACAGGTTTATTATTTTATGGTTCTGGATGTCAGAAGTCTGAACGGGGGCTCACTGGGCAAAAATCAAGGTGTCAGCAGAGCTGTGTTCCTTCTGGAGGTTCTAGGGACAATCCATTTTCTTCTCTTTTCCAGCTTCTAGAGGCCACCTGCATTCCTTGTCTTATAGCCCTTTTCTCCATCTTCAAAGCCAGCAATGGCTGGTTAAGTCTTTCTCACATCACATCACTACATTAAGTCTTCCATCCACCTCTGCTACTTTTAAGGACCCTGTGATTTCATTGAGCCTGCCCAGATAATCCTGGATAATCTCCCTATTTTTCAGTCAGCTCACTAGCAATCTCAATTCTGTCTGTCATATTAATTCGCCCTTGCCATATAACAGAATACATTCACAGGTTCTGGGAATTAGGGGATGGGCATCTTTGGAAGGCTATATCCTGCCTACCACAGCAATCACATAACTTGTGACTTTGAAGACAGCTTTTCAGAAGACCAGTGATGCTTATATAATTAGCTACTTACAATGGTAGAGATCGTACTATGTCTTCTGTTGTCTATTAATATCGACATAAAGATATTCTAATTGTTTAGCTGTCTGCTATGAGTCATATGAATCTTAATTTACAAAACTGAATCCATATTTGTGTTTTAATTCATCCAGTATGGTAGCTTCTTAATTTTATTAAGGTCTCCAAAATGAGTCAAAATAGTAAATACATTGGTGGTTTTAATTATATTCACTCCCTTGGTCACATCTGTCACATTGGTCCAGTTTGTCAGATGAGCAACTCCTGTATGTGGAAGTTTCACTGCTATATGTTCAGATCAAAAGCAAATAGAGAAAAGATTGCTAATACAAAACCAGTATAAAATTTAACTGGCATTCAAGTAAAGTAAGTAAATAGCAAAATATTTTTTGCTAATACAAAACCAGTATAAAATTTAACTGGCATTCAAGTAAAGTAAGTAAATAGCAAAATATTTTTTGTAGTTTTTATTTAAATTTTTATTGTTTGATTAAATTTGATTATATTTATACTCAACAACATTTTGGGGAAAATAACTGTTAGAAGTTACATTCTATTTATACATGATTGGGATATTTCTGAACATTCACCAGTTATTTCTAGAGGCAAAATCAAGTACAAATACCATTTTAAATTATACAGTTTAAACACTTAAAAATTATTACCTTTTGCAATCTTCTATCCTGGACATTATTTTGTTTTCTTTCATAGTTTACCTATGTTCTCAAATAGTGGTTGCCACTGGCTTAATTTTTAAATTTAATTTTACTGAAATTATCAATACATTTTATAATTTGCAATGACCTATGTTTAACAAGTAACAAAATATATAGGCATAGCAATTTTTGTCAGCTACCAGATGACTGATCCCAACTGCCACCGACTGTTACAGATACAAGTCATAGGAAGGTAGCAATGACCTTTTGGAGCCCCTTCTTGTGTTAATCTCCAGGAATCCACATTATATATGTATGTTTTTATGTTGGAGCTGCAAGATCTCAAAAAGCTTTAGAGAAAGCATCTTCAGAACCAAATAGGAGTGTATTTTATTTTAATTAATTGTCTTCCATTTGAAAACCAAATCCAGAACAGAATATCAGGACCTGAATGTTTACATAACACAATCCCTATTTCTCTCATGCTCCATTATTTATGTACTGTATTCTGCCATCACTGGTTAATTAACTCTCTTTGTCCTTGGTATCCAGGTGAGTGTTACTACCAGTCACATTTTACTGGTAGGCACCTTGAGCAAATCAGTATGTGAACCATATGCCTGCACACATTCTGCATACAGATTCCGTTGAATGCCATGAAAAGGAAAGCAGGATGTAAGGCAGAGCTTCCCGAATTAGATAAGAGATATGAGGAAATGTTTTAACCAGTGTCTTGAACTCAGTTTGTTAAATTTAATTGAATGAACCTGGGTTAGAAAAGCAAATATTCTAAGGTCTGCGGAGGATACAAAGATAAATATGATGCAGTTCTCTCTCTCAGAGCTTAAGAGGCAGGTGGATTTGTAACTAACTGTAACACAGGCAGAATGTTACAATAGAGGGAAGGGAAGAAGAGATTAATATCAGTTTTGATTTCATTTTTGAGGTAGGTTGTGAATTTTGTTGTTTTTTAAACAAACTTTTTGTTTTGAAATAATTACAGACTCATAAGAAGTTGCAAAAATACCATGAAAAGATCCCATGTACTTATTGCCCAACTTCCCCCAATGGTACCATCTTGAAACATGCCTTTTTCAAAGGCTGCATGCAAGAGAACTCCCAAAGGGCTAATGGGTATATGTATGCTTCCTTCCATTAATAGCACAGAAAGCAAACTAATTAATTAGAGGACCCACTCAGTGAACTCCATTTATTAACAAATGGCCCAAGTGATAAATTATTTCAGAGCTTATTGAAAGCAGCAACCAAGAAGGCCAAGGATTCAACTGGTGTGTTTATGAATATCCCCAGGTTAGCAGCAAGGCTTCTTGCTGGACATGAACATGGACATTTTATGTGATAGAAGGTCTGTGTAGGTTGACTCACCAATAGATCTTAAATTTTATGGTTATCTCTCTTTTGATGCCCCTCTAGCTCAGACGTAACCTGGTGGAAATAGTCCTCCTGTTTCTGATTCTTTAAAAACAGAGGCTCAGTTTTGATATGCTGGTGAAAATGGGCATAGGCTTATTCCTGATGTTACTTTAGCATCTCAAAATGCGAGATTTTCTGCCTGTAGGCTGCTGTATACTTTGAGTGAAAATAGTTCACTTTGAAGGAACTATGAGACACAGATAGAGAGGAGAGAGACCTTGGAGCAGTGAAGACCACTGTAATTGATTATATACTGAGAATATCTAGTTGATGGGATTTTTAGAGATTTACCTAATGTGATTAATTTCTATGACTATTTCATATATATATACACTTTTATATACATATATATATATGTATTTAAAAATTTCCCCATCATCCATTTCCTTTTAGCCATGCCTCCAAGGACTCTGGTATATAGAAGAAAAACAATAGTACGTAAGATTAAATGAGTTTTCCTGAGAGATCGCTTGTTCCCATCTTCTCTCTTATTTTCTTTGACCAAGCCTCCTTTCCCTTATAACCGTCATGTCACTGCATTTTGCCAGGGCCTTAGAAGCCCACGTCGATTCTTTTCTCACACACACACAAAGGCTGACTGGGCTACAGTATATGTTGTACCAGTCAACACTTTGGAGATGGCTTTGTAAATGCAGGAGAATGCTCTTTTAAGTGGCTCACCCAACCTGATTCCAAGACTAGTGTGAGAACATTCATCTGTCTATGAAAACCTTCTGCTTGTCTTGGAAGTTACATTCGCTTTTACCAAACTTAAGAAAAATGTTCCTAATAATTCGGGGAGTCGTTTTATGATGTTTACTTATGGGGTAAACATGCTGATTTGGGTATGTATTACAACCTGAAAAAATGAGGTGAGGTGGTTCCTGTGTGAGGAGAACACAAATCTCCTGTGTCCTCCATTTCCTGTTTCATGGCGTTTTGCGTCCATCTTGATATAACCATTGCTACTTTTCAGGGCATCTTCATCTCATGTAACAACTCAGCTAGAACGTGACTTCTTTGGTAATAGGGACCATGTCCTTTACATCGTATTAATTCAGTATTTCCTGGGTACCTGGCACTCTAGAACCTGGTGATAGTTTTGCTAAATAAATTAAAATTTCTCCTACTCCCTGTGTATCCTGAAAATGGCATTTGATAATATACCTGCTTTAAGTCAATTTTTATTCATTGAATCAGAGTGAAGCATGTGTTTCTGGGTATGGCAGCAGATGAGGTCTACTAAACAGGGCTTCTTTGGCCATGGGTATGGGGCCAAATGGAAATGGCCCGTGTCATAGCAACACCCAATTTTGGCCGCACCTTGCCACTTGCTGGATCTCAGTTCCCTGACCAGGGATGGAAACCCTGCCCTCAGGAGGGAAAGCGCAGAGTCCTAACCACTGGACCACCAGGGAATTCCCACTTATGCCTTATTTTAAGGAATAATTCTAATTTGTTTCCAGCATGCCTCATGGTACCACTAAAATTGTTTATAATGATATTAGGGAGGTGACATTGTGTAGTGAAAATTACTCTGGTTTAAGGGTAAGTGGATTAGAGCCCTGTGATTCTGTCATACTTTAGTTTCATGATTTCGAGAAAGATTCTTAACTCTTTAACTTTCAATGTCTTCATAAGCCTGAAAAGAATGTCTTTGTATCTTCTTAAAGCATACCTTCTTATTCATTGTTTGGATCTTCATTTTGATTATAACCTTATTTGGCATGTGATTTGTGGTGTGAACAATAGAGAAAAGTGAAGGAGATTATCAGCACAAAATCCAGTGTATATGGCCTCTCGTGTTTTCCACATGGGTATCAGGTTATTTCTAAAGAAAATAATCACAGATGTGTTCACAGCAGAGCTCTGCAGGAGTCATAGGTAACACTTGGATTAAGTTTTAGGCTGGATTGTCAACTTCTGAAAGGTTTAATGGTGGTTGTTTGCTCATTACATCCCACCTCTGTCTGTACTGCATTTAGTGCCCCCCCCCAAAAAAAAAAAAAAAGTCTCCTGAGCTAGACAGTCTCAGAGAACCAAGGCTGAAGTGGTATCAGCATCACTCTTACTTCCCTCCAAAAGACCTAATCTGAGCCCCAAGTATATTTTGAACCCAAACCATCTAGATTTTCACTCTCAATGTCAGCATCTTTTTCTGATTGAATATAAGGAAACAATGTTTGATCACCAGCAGCTTGTATCTTTTTATAAACCAGAATTATGTACAGGCATACCTTGGAGATATTTCAGCTTCAGTTCCAGACTACTGAAAAAAAGCAAATATCACAATAAAATGAGCCACACAATTTTGTTTGGTTTCCCAGTGCATATAAAAGTTATATTTACATTATACTGTAGTCTATTAAGTGTGAAATAGCATTATGCCTAAAAAACATACATACCTTAATTAAAAAATACTTTTATTGCTAAAAAATGCTATTTTATTGCTAAAAAATGCTATTGCTTTATTAAAAATACTTTATTAAAAAATACTTTTATTGCTAAAAAATGCTAAACATCATCTGAACCTTCAGCAAGTTGTAATCTTTTTTCAATAGTAATCTTTTTTCCACATCAAAGATTACTGATCACAGATCGCCATAAGAAATATAACAATAATGAAAAAGTTTGAAATAATGCGAAAATACCAAAATGTGACACAGAGAAACGAAGTGAGCAAATGCCGTTGGAAAAATGGGGCTGATAGACTGGCTCAGTTCAGGGTTGCCACCAACCTTTGGTTTGTAAAAAGCACAGTATCTGTGAAGCATAATGAAAGAAAGCACAATAAAACGAGGTATGCCTGTATTCTTTAAAGGGTGATTTCATATAAATGTTAGAGATTTACCATTTCAATCATTAGCTGATATTTTTGTATTTGTCTTTTGGATGTGCATTTCCATAGATTTATTTTCTATAAATTTGACAAACTGCTGTCCTTAAATTTTTTAACCCATCCCAATTATTAAGCTATCGGTTTTTTGCCTCAAACTCACCCTTCTGTGCTCTGCTTCGTCTTGCTGGAGCTGGTACTTTGCAAACTGCATTTCTGCTTTGCAATTATCTTCTTGTAAGACTCTGCCAATCAGGGCGCTAGAGGGAGACTGCAAAGCTGGAAGAGGAAGAAGGGACTTGTTCCTTTTTGTTTCCTGCTTAAAAATTTTTTTTTTTCAATTGAGATATAATTGACATAAAACATTGTGTAAGCTTAAGGTACAAAATGAATTGATTTGATACATGTATATATTGCAATATGATTACCTCTTTAGGGTTAGCTAACACCCCATCACATCACATAATTATCATTTCTTTTTTTGGGGTGAGAACAATTAAGATCTAGTCTCTTAGCAATTTTGAAGTTTATGTTACAGGATTGTTGTCTATAATCACTATGCTGTGCATTAGAACCCCAGGCCTTATTTATCTACTAGCTGCAAATTTGTATCCTTAATTAAACAACAGCTCCCCAATTCCCTCAGTCTTCCTTCTTCACCCCAACAGCAGCATTTCTTTGGAGAAGCAGCAATTAACTCCATTTTGGAATTTATGTAACACTTGCAAAACCAGCCTCAGAGAAACAGCCACCAGCCAGCCAGTGTCCCCTCCTGAAAGGTCTAGTTTTTAGCTCCTTGGAGCCCCTCTCCAGGTACCTTCTCAGCGTGTATCTGTTTCCTGCAGGCACTACTTCCATCCTTTCTCAGTGTTTTTGTTTTGCATTTCTAGTTTATATAGGTAATAATTCTTTATACTGACTTAGTTCTGGATATTAAGTCTTCTCTGTTTAAAGAGCTATTATGATTTCTGTCTCTTGATTGCATTGTGACTGACACAGACCCTTTAGTCATTTATCCTGGCATATCCATTCCTGAGTCCCTTCTTGAAGCCAGTCCTGGAAAATACTCTGTCCTGTTTTTCTGACCTTACAAGAGGGAGGCCTAAGCAATTGCTTTAATGGGTTTTGGTAAATACCTCATGAATACATGTAATGAGTCTCAGTCCTTCAATAAAAGGTCACATTTCCCTTACTGTCAAGGCTCTGAAGCCACTCACATCTCTAAAGAAAAACACTCATCGTTGACAGCATTTCCTCACATTTTGTGTTTAGTCATCTTTTGCACAACCTCATTAAATCATAGGACTTGGAAGGAAAATTGAGAAATCATTTAGTTAATTTGCTTGCTTCAGGCAAGAACAAATCTTGATACTTGCGTAATTTAGTTTTTCCATCAGAGCTAGACACTAGACATTCATAAAACGAGTAGGTGAAGGAATTTCACAGTCTAGGCATTATAGATTAGAATGACTTGATAAGAAATTTCTTATCTGGGTGGATGATTTTTACTCCCCAAATTTCTTTCTAAATTACCTTACATTGATACCATTTCCTTGAGTCAACACACATAGTCTTTTGTTTGTATCAAATACTCAAATATTTTAAAAGATATGAAAGTACTGTGAAATTAATCTTAAAATCTCTAAATTATTATGTGAAATAGACTATTTACATTTTGCTTGGCATTTTATAATGTACATAGCTATCTGTATTCATAAATTTTATTGTTATTTGTAGACAAGTCAGTGTAAGGACACCACAACTTAGATGTACAAAGTACAGAACATGAATTTTCCTATAATGGATTACATCTTGCTCTCAAGCACACATTCATGTGATTGTCAGAAACCACTTAATCTTTTTAATTAAAACGTCTTAGTCTCTTCTGCTTTAATAGCCTTGTGTGGGTCATAACTCAGAAGGTAACCCACTTCTCAAGGTGTCTCCCTTGCCCTTCCTCCTTCCCAACACACTTCCTGGGTGCAGGGAGAATCTAATAAAACCTCCGGGCACGGGGAGGGGTGGCTGTGTATCTGGTCTTTACGCTATCCTCTGGTCCAGATGCTCTTCCTTCTGGTTTCTAGCCATTGGCTTTCAACCTCAGTGTATCAATTTATGTGACCCAGTTTGTTTGTTCATGCCTTTCCTGCCTTGTCTTGGCTGACTTGAACTGGCCTGAACTTTGGTATATGATTTGGCAAATGGTACAAGTTATAGTTTTTAACCTTGAAGAGAATATGGTTCTGTGACGAGACTACCTTCTGTTTATCTTTTCTCTGTTACCAGTCTATAAGACCATGTTATCTGCTTCCCATCTCAATCCTTAATCCTGTAACTACCCTGCAAGTTGTATACCCAGACCTAAGGTCTAATTCAGGAATTTCTGGTATTGGATTTCTAGCTATGCCATAAGGCCTAGAGTTTTTTGATTTAGAATAGGGACTCTCCATAGGATGCAGAAGTCCTGTATGCAAGTCTTTACCAAAAAAAGGTTGGGCTACACCCTACTACAGGTGTCCTATGGGCCTTGCTAGTATTATTGCCTCTTATTGTGAGGTTCCCAAACATGATGAGCTTTGATCAGACTCAGGCTTCTTGCTGTTCGCTAGTCTTTCAGAAATTCCACGCTCTCCTTGGTTCTGGAAATTCATATCAGTGGAACTCAATTTATTTTGCTTGCATACCCCCTAAAATAATTTTGAAAATCTATTTACTACTCACCCATTTTTAGTTTCATTTCGTCATAAATTCAAATAGTTGCAAAGGATATAAGTTTAGTTGTAAATATTGACATTTAAAAATAGAACTGCTGCGTTACTTTAAAAAATGTATCCAGTGTAATCAAATTCATAATGATTTGATATTCACCATCATCTCCATATTAAAAACATTGAACAAACTCTTACTTAAAAATCACAAATTCTATCTTGGTCCTTTACCTCTGCAGTTTATATTTGTATTTGACTTTCCCTTTAGAATTCTATATATATTAATGTTTTCAATTATCACCCCGTAGTAGTGCAAAAATGGTACTAATGCTTCACCCATCCCTTGCCATGTAACCTCCAGCTGCTCCAGATGAAAGAACAAACATATGCTTATTTCTGTATGATACTGAGGTTTTGTGTTGCTTTATATGCAGCATTAGTGTCATAAAATCTAACTGATTCACTCTACCATATTTTTTCTATAAAATGAAATTAATTTTTTTTTGCTTTCTGTGACCATAAGCTCCAAATGATAAAAAACATGTTTCTTTATGTTTATAAGTTCCATTATTAGTAGTACCTAGTTAAAGAACCCAAATATATTACAAAATTTAGGTAAAATTTTGTTTAAAATCCATTTCATAATAAGGAAGGCAGGTTTATCCAATTATTTCAAGAATTTGTGGGTGAATATTACATATTATTGAATGAAACAAGACTAATAATCAATTCTATTCATTAAAAAAAGTGTTTGCAAATTTAAGTGTTCAGAAATCTTGTCCACACAAGATTTCACATTTTATGGAAATGACAGTGGTTTTATTGTAGTAATGCCATTCAGTTGTTTTATGTCTGCCCTGGTTATATGTCAGATTTCACAAAGTGATCTTTAATCAAGAGTATTTTTAATAACCTAATAGTTGACAAAACTCTATAGATTCTACCAGAATTTTTGAACATAAAAACTGGACAACCATCTGATTTACAAAATAATCTTTTTAACCCAATTATTAGAGGCATTTAGTTTCTCAACAGGAATTGCTAGTCATTCAAATTGTCTTTGTTTTGTGTCCCATGAGTTTTTACAAATGGGACAATGTACCAAAGGATATGTTCTTGTTTTGTAAAGTGGAAGGATTATTGTAAAAAAGATAAGGAGTGAGTCCTTAAATGAGTTCTCACAGAAGCACAATTTTGGAAGGATTACGTTTGGAAGTAAAGCATCTGAAAATTAATTTTACTTAAAGTAAACCTTCAAAAACGATTTCCCTTGGAAAATATATGTGTGCTCTAAGAAGCAAGCATACCTGGGTGTTTAGGTTACTGTTTTTGTGTAAACAAAACCAGAGAGGGAACGCTGTTTCCAGGCTCACCTACCCCAAATCTTTTTTTTCTTTTTTTATAAATTTATTTCTTTTTTTTTAAATTTAGTTTTGGCTGTGTTGGGTTTTTGTTGCTGCGCGTGGGCTTTCTCTAGTGTGGCAAGCGGGGGCTACTCTTCATTGTGGTGCACGGGCTTCTCATTGTGGTGGCTTCCCATATTGAGGAGCACGGGCTCTAGGCGTGTGGCCTTCAGTAGTTGTGGTACATGGGCTCAGTAGTTGTGGCGCATGGGCTCAGTTGCTCTGTGGCATGTCGGATCTTCCTGGACCAGGGCTCGAACCCATGTCCCCTGAATTGGCAGGCAGATTCTTAATCACTGCGCCACCAGGGAAGCCCCCTACCCCGAATCTTAATCAGTCATTTCTCCTTTCATTTTCATAGCATGTTGTATGTAAAGCCTCAAATTTAGAATTCCTCTGAAAGGCTTTTAGCTATTCTAGCCTAGGCCTGGAGAGCAGGTACACCGGTCTGATGTCCTCAGATTCACCCAAACTTATCTGGATGGACTTTTACTCCTTAGTGGTGATCGTGACTCTTCCATCTCAAATCTGTCTTTCTCGTCACTCCATTTCGACTAGCCCCCACTCACAGTTCCAGAGGAATTTCCTTTTTCCCGTGGGTTTGAGCTTTCTCTTAAATAACATAAAAAGCATTCTGCTTTCCCTGTCCTATTTCAGCATTGATTCTTTGGGCAACCCAGCTAAGCTAATCTCCTCATAAACTCTGAAATGGGGTACACATCCATCTCAGGATCAAGAACGTTTGCTTCCATCCTTTCTGTGTTTCTTTCAAGGCCCACATCTTAAGTTCCACATCTTGAAATCTTTGCCTATCACACAATCAAAATTCTTTATTCCTTCTATACTCCAATTGTTTTCATTGCCTATAAGATTTCTTTTAAACTGAACACATTCTACTTGGAATTATTATTCATGTACTTATTATTTTGTCCAGTCTCGCAACTAAAGAGCAAGTTGCTTAAGAGGCCAGGAGCCCTGTCTCGTGCTTCTTTGAATCCATGTTATTGAACACTGAGTTGTGTACGTAGTGGGTGTCTAAGTGTTTGCCAGAAAATGTCCAAATCCCCTTTCACAATTCTTGCCTCACTATCAACATACAACATTGCCTTCAATTTCTCAGAGACAGTTGAGGTGATCATAGGGGACCTCACTAACATGTTAGTTCTCTATGTCTACACATTCACCTATAGCTACCACGTTCTTGCCTCCCTACTGCTAGCCATCAAAGAAACTGATACAAGCTTTACCCAAGATCAATAAAATTAGAAGTCTCTAATTAAATCAAAACCAATTAAATCAGAATAAGGAGAGGGCCTAGAAATTGAAGTTTTACAAAGGCTTCCTATGGTAGGTAATCTGTGTTTTCAACTTCTAGAATAGATTCTAGCTTCTCCCACCTTCAAGAATTTCTCTTTCTAGTACCTTAATCCTATTTCTGTATTGATTATTTTCTTCAGCGTACTAGAAGGCTAAAATTTTTTCCTCAAGCGAAAGCAAACCAAACTAAAACTAATACCCTTGATTCTTCTTCCATCTGTCCTATTTTAGTTTTAGTACTTTCTTAGTTAAATTACTTTTGGAAAATATATTCAGATAAGCTATAGTAGTCCAGGTCAACTCAGGAGATAGAAACCACACAGCAGGCTAAGCAAGGAAAGTTTAATATAAAGAAGTACTGACTATGATAAGAGTATGGTGTAGAATGAAAGAAAACTCCATATGGTTTGCTAGGGCTAAGGGAGAGTACCCAAGAAAGGACAATTTGGAAGGGGTTCAGACCTAATTGGAGGAGGTGTGATTTAGCCCATCCGATAGCAGAGAAGTCTGCTTATTTAGCCAGGCCAGAGTTGGTCTGGAGTTTCTAGGATAGCAGTAAGCCACCGTGTTGGGCAGGATAATGACCCCTTTAAAATGTCCACATCCTAATTCTGAACCTGTGAGTATGTTACCATACATGGTAAAAGGATCTTTAAAGATGTGATTGAATTAAGGACCTTAAGATGGAGAAATTATCCTGAATTATCTGGGTGGGCCCAATGTAGTCATGTGGGTCCTTAGGAGTGGAGAATCTTTTCCACCTGTAGCCAGAGAGAGATGTGGCTACAGAAGAACTGTCAGAGACGTGCAGTATTGCTAACTTTGAACATGGAGGAAGGGACCATGAGCCAATGAATGTGGACAGCTTCTAGAAGCTGAAAAAACAGGCAAACAGAAAAACCCCAAAGAAACAGATTCTCACCTAGAGCCTCCAGAAGGAATCAACCTTGTTGACACCTGGATAATCTGCAGAACTTCAACATAATAAATTTGTGTTTTAAGCCACTCAGTTTGTGGTTATGTATTACAACTGGAGTACTCACTTCACAGAGTGCAGGAGGGGAGCAGGTCATCAGCAATTGGTGGCATAGATGATGAGCAGTGACCAGTGGGGGTTCTAGAGCTGGTGACGGTAAGAGGCTCTCAGAGCTCATAGGACCCTGGTTTCTGAGGAGAGTGGGCTACAGAAAGGTTATTACTAGCCGAGGCTACAGGGTCTCAGAGGGACCACGTTCTGGGCCCATGGAGGGAGCCGGCTTCACAGGCTGTCCTCATACCCACATAGCCCACTTATGGATCCTGAAAAAAATTGTAAGAGAGCTCCTTCCTTTTTCAATGTCCCTCCAGTGTCTTCTACTGAGAAAATTTAGCATCATTCTCACTGTAAAGGAGATATAATTAATAAATGCTGTTGTTTATTTCAAAACATATATTGAAAGGAGTGAAGCTGAGAGGCAATAAATTGATAACTGACATATATTATATCTCCAAATCATGGTTATCCTTTTATTATAGACCCTGGCAACTTGATATCTGCATTCAACTCTCCACTGAAATGACCCTTGTCAAGGCAATCAGCTAGAAACTATGTTTAGTCCTTATTTGTGTAATAATTGACAGTGTTGATCAATATGTTCTCTGCAAAACTCTGTCCCTGTCATCCTACTTCTACTTTCTTGAACCTCGCCTTCCATTACAGCCTCTGAAAAGAGTTGTGCGCATAAACATTCTTAATTTTCTTACGAGTATTTCACCTTTCAACACTTTAATCTGGTTTCTGCGTGCAACACTTTACCCAAAACTGTTCTTGCAAATATAACCAAATCCTATGGATATTTTTCAAAAAATGTTTTTGATATTTCAGTCCATTGTCCACGTATTTCCTGACTTTCTACCGACCTTTTGGCTACTCCTTCCCAGATTCTTTGCCAACATCATGTTCTCTAGCAGAAAGGTTGGCAGTCTTTGGAGTTCACTTTGGGGTCAGCTTCTCTCCTCACATTATATTTCCACCTTAAATGACTCATCTGTGTCTTTGTCTTCAAAAACCATGTGCTAATGACTGCCAAGTTTATCTTTGAGGATTGCAGGCATCCAGGTATAGACAGTCAGGTCTAAAGAAAAAGGACAGATGGAGGAGCATTATGAAAGATGAGTCAGCCTGATTTCATTTGTCATTACTTCAAACCAAATCTAAATTTTGGAGAAACTGGCTAGATTTTAGTCAAGAGCTTTAAAAATCTTACAGTAATGAATATTCATTTAGATAAAAAGTTTCTCTCTCCTCCATTGCATCATAAACTCTTTGAAAAATACCTTAATTCATCCTCTAAATGTGCCTAATGAATTTTTTTATTTTACCAGAGCTTCAACATCTTTAAAGGTCTGTGAATACTTGTAGTAAGTCACTGCAGCTTTAAATGTGCCTGAGCTGCCCTCCTGAGCCGCTTTTCCCTGGGTAAATGTCCTACTTCAATCCTCTCTTCTGGCAAGGCTCAGAGCTATTTATTAAATCTTTTGAAAATACTGTTTTTTGTTGTTTTTTTTTCTTTTTTACTTTCGCTGTGATTCACACAGTTTTCCTGTCTGCCATCACCAAATAATGTGCTTGTTTGTTACATCAGTACAACTGATACCCAGTTGGCAAGATTTTTTTGGAACATCTGTGTTTTAGTAAGACAAGTATTACTCAGCTTTTGAGGCATCAGGTTTAAGCAAATTTTGACTGAAAATTAAATGCTTTAATTATCTTGCTACAAAACTGGGATTATATTTTTATATTCATGAAAACGAAATGAAGTAGCAGCAAGATTTCAATCAAAATAAGTCATTTCCTTAACACTATATTTTAATTAGCATTGCAACAATCAAGTTTTAATTATCTTTATTTTTTTCACAAAATTGCATCTTCGTAGCTAAGTGAGATTACTTCAGTGTGAGAGATGGTGTGACAATCATTCTCATGTCACAAATATTCTTTCTTTTAGTAATTCCTGTATTTTTTTATACCAATATTTGTTAAGTCCAAATATAGGCAGGCTTTTTTCTGGTACTTGACACATCACATCATTTCTTGATTCTTTCATAAACAATGATGCAAATTCATTAGCTTCTCATTTATGCCTAATTTTTACTATTTCACACAATTTTTCATAGAAACAGTATTTGATCTGAGAACACCCACAGCAATCGGAAACATTTTTTCCAGTATTTAACACACTAGAGCTTGCCCTTGTATCAGCTGTTCACTTGCAGATTTGGTCATACATAAACTGGCTATATCAATATCATACTTAAAGATTTCTTATTTAAGCATCAAATTCTGTTCATTACTTATCCTGCTATTTTAAAAATTGTAGCTGTGTAGCTTAATTTACTGAGTGTCTTCAGTGTACAGGCCCTTAAAATTCATAATCTCATTTAATCCTCCTACTGAAAGTATATGTTAAACATGATGAACTTGAGACTCAAAGAGGTTAAGTAACTTTCCAAAAGGCACAAACAAGTGTAAGTGGCACAGCAGGTTCAAAATCATGACCGAGTCCCAACACTGCCATCTTTGCATTGCTGCCATTCCTTCATTTACATTCTGAAATTCCCTGTTGCCACTTGGAGCTGACATTGGTTAGTTGCGTTAACTTCAGGGTAACAGTGAGAGAAGTTTTGATACATTAACTTATTTGACTCTTTGTGTACGTTCAAGATTTTATTTTTCCAATTTTCTGTAGTCTTGCTCCCTCTTATCTTAGAGATTTTATGTCTTCTTTTAATGACATATGCGATTTCTTAACATATTGGTTATCAGGGACAAAAAATTATCCCAAATGTAAAATATGTTTGATTCACATGAAGGATTTAATTATTTTGTTCACATGAAAATGTGAACAAAAAAAGAAAGCACTTGACAAAAGCACTACAAAATTCCCAGAATATGACAGAGATTCTCAGAATCTAGGCAACATCATATTCTGGATGTTTAGCTATCAAAAGAGAATGAGGGAGTATAACAAAGTAGAGTGTTCCATGAAACCTTTCATAAGCTGAAATGGCATAAAGTGAAGAACCTTAGGATACATTGTACTAACAAATGCACAAAGTAAATCAAGATAAAGCACAGATGCTCACAGACACAGTTCAGAGCTATGGCATCTCGATGCTGAGAGGCTGAGTGTAGTTCCCAGGGAAGGAGCTTGTTGGTGCCACTCTTACTGCTCAGGGAGTGTGCTGCCTCTGTAATGGCTCGCTGCAGACCAAATGCTGAATGCTCTTTCTGTTTTCTGTGTTTTGTCCTAAAGCAAAAATTCGTTTTGGATTTCTTTCAGTTAGTGAAAACAGACCTTGGGGGGTATTGCTGGTTAGGTTCCAGACTACCTCAATAAAGCAAATGTGACAATAAAGTGAGTCAGTTTTCTAGTGCATATAAATGTTATTTTTATACCATGTTGGAGTCTGTTAAATGTACATAGCATTATGTCTAAAAAATGTACATACCTTAATTTTAAAAAGACTTTATTGCTAAAAAAATGCTAACCATCATTATCTGACCCTTGAGTGAGTGGTAATTTTTTACAATAGTAAGTCAAAAATAGCTGACTACAGATCACCATAGCAAATATAATAATAACGAAAAAGTTTGAAATATTTCGAGAATTACCAGAATATGACACAGAGACATGAAGTGAGCAAATGCTTTTGAAAAATGGCACAGATAGACTTGCTTAATGAAGCGTTTCCACAAACCTGAATTGTAAAAAAAATGCAGTATCTTCAAAACACAATACAGTGAAAAACAATAAAATGAGGTATGCCTATATATAGAAACATACACACACACAACAGAATGAAAGCAAATGTGAATGTGGCAAAATGTTACAATGGGCAAACTGTGTAAAGGGTACTGTGAGAGGTATATTCTAAAACAGCTCCCAAGATTCCCATCCCCTATCGTACATGTCCTGAATAATTCCCTGTCCTTGAATGTGAGTGGGCCCTGTGACAATGAGGATGTCACTCCATGATTAGATTACTCTCTCTGGCCAAGGTGAAGAGATTTTGCATATGCAATTAGGATCCCAAATCAGTTACCTTTAAATTAATCAAAAGGGGGATTATCCTGGGTGGGTCTGATCTAAACAGGTAAGCCCTTTAAAAGAGGGTGTAAATGTCTGAGACATCCTTCTGCTGGCTTTGAGGAAGTAAGCTGCTGTGTTATGAGAGGGTCTGAGAAAGCACTTGACAAAGAATGGAGAGTGACCTCTTGGAGCTGAGAGCGGCCTTCAGCTGACAGCCATCAAGAAAATGAGAGCTCAGTCCTTTAGCTAAAATAAACTGAATTCTGCCAACAATCATGTGAGGGTAGAAGATGATCCTAAACTCCAGAAGGGAACATTACCAGACTGGCACCTTGATTGAGGGACTCTGAGCACAAGAGCCAACTAATCTATGCCTGGACTCCTGACATATATAAATATTGAGGTGATACATATATGTTGCTTTAAGCTGCTAAGTTTGTACTGGTTGGTTACCCAGCATAGAAAACTAATACAGGTCAACAGATATTCTTTGTATTCTCCTTGTATCATTTTTGCACATTTGAAACTACATCAGTATAAAAAAATTTTAAGAACACCTTGTCCGTCTGTGTACCACTTCTTTCTTTCCCTGCTTAGAAGGCTATAGGCCAAGCTAATCAGCAAAATCAGTATCTCAACCTTTCCATTCCAGTAGCTCAAATAAGACAATAATAACCACGGCCTTTAAATGTCTTTGAAATCTTATATTGTGCTTTACTATTAATGTAAATATTGCACTAGAGTATAATGGATCGGTTTACTTTAATATGATGATTAAAGTTTATACTTTTGTTTCTAGCCATGATGAAGAAATCAGGATTGAATTTTCCTCTCTTTCATAAATCAACTAGAAAACTGAATGAAATAAGAAAGAACTGCATTCAAATATTGAACTGCAAGAAGTGAATAATCACAGTTCCTAGCAGGAGGGGAAAAAGTGAGGTGAGTCATACAATCATCCCAGCTTTCTATCTTGAAGCATTTACTGAATCACATTTCAAGTGAGGAGATCTTAAACAGAGCCTAGGGGTCTTGATGAGTTGTGAAGACTGAGATAGAAGTTTGGGGTAGCTGAAATGGCCCGGAAAACAGGCTGTATATCAGAGAGGAGGAAGCTACTCAGAGAAGTGCTCCAGGAAATTTTGTGAGTTTCCTTGACTTTATTAACTGAATACCAAGCAGCACATTTAGAAGGCTGGGGGAGCGACTGGAATCCCTAAATTGAACCATTCTGAGAGATTCCAAAACCTGGGAGATGATCGCATTCTGATAAGGCATTTTGACCTTGTATACAGTGATCTAGGTAAACTCATTTTTTAGTTCTAGAAGTATTTTTGTGGAATTACTGTGATTTTTCTATATAGACAATGCTTTTATATGCAAATAAGCACCTTTTCAAATCTCTAAACCCTTAGCCTTAATAGAAAGACTATACCTTAGTCTATCCAAAGAGCAACTTCCATAGAACTTGTCAATGAGTGTTTTTTTTTCTTTTAAATATGCAACAGAGTAGAAGAAACAGAAATAAAACTATATGGAACACTAGATAATAGAACCCTTATTTTAATCTGATTTTACCGTAGTATAATAAATATGTGAAAAAGCAAAAGGGATTTAACTGCTCTGGGACTCATTATTCCAATTTATAAATGAGGAAACTAATAATTAATCCATAGAACAGTTGTGAGAATTGAATGAGAAAATATACATAAGCCATAAAACTAATATAAATACTTAGCAATATTTCAGGTTTTTTTTTTTTTTTTGTAAAGCTCAGCAAGAAGAAAAATGTAACCTTTAAAAAATACAATTAGAGTATTGTTAAATAAAAATTTTCAAACTAAATAGGAGCCACCCTTAAGAAAAAACAGCGTTCCTGGAATTTAATTTTTGTTGTTTTGGTTTAAGTAACATATAAATATTAGATTAATTTTAGAAAAAATGTTAAAAATATAGAATGGAAATTTTTAAACAAAATTACCTATTAGCTAGTAAGAAATTCTCTTGATGTTTATGTTGCAATATAGATATATATGTGTATATATACATATATATACACACAGTTTAAATATATATACACACACATAGTTTTTATATATATGTACACATATGCGTATATACACAGACACACAGAGATATGTACATATGTATAAATTTTTGCTTTAATAGGGATTGCTATTTCATCCATACTTCTAATCAGGGAACTGTTAAAGTGTACTGATCTTATATATGTTTCTTAAGTATTTTCATTATCAGTATTGCCTTTTACCATTTTGTGACCTGAAATATCTTCCCATTACCTCTTTTGGACATGAGAAACATACACTCTCACCACACCTTTCTATGATATTTTACTATCTTTTTATGAAATAAAATGTGTAAAGTTATAAAATGTGGGTAATTTTTTTGAAAAGTACCCACATTGTAATAGTGACTACAAGTGTTTGTGTTTAAACTATCATGAATGCAGTTTAGAGGTAAATTTTCTGAGGGTCTCTGTGAAATATTTTAACAAGCCACAAATATGCCACATAACTACTTTTTAAAAAAAGTTTCATAAACACATAACTCCCTTAGAGAATTTTCAAGATTATTAATCATGAATTTTTTTTATAAGAACAGGCTATTTCCCTGACTTATTTGCCCTTTAGATAGTTAATGGTTTTATTTCTTCCAAAATTTGCTAGAAATATTAAAAACTACTATTCAATATCATGTGTTCTTTATTTTTTTGGTCAATATCACACACATACTGTGGAATCTTGTCTCCACTGATCTCATTCTTCTTTCCAGAAGTATTTTATAAATACCTAGAGAATGAGACTATGACTCAAGGGATAAATGTACTCCCTCTTGTTCATTGTTTATGGGATAAACTACACACATGTTAAACTTGTATTCATTCTCTTCCATGAATTTTTTTGGACATGGCTTATGTCTTTGAGCTCTTGTATAAACCTCCAGCTGATCATAGATTTTTTAAATATAAAAATAATTTTAGTTCTTTTAAAATTTATTTTTCAATTTACATACAGTGAGAGTATCCCTTTGTAGTGTACAGTCTACAGGTTTTGTCAAGTGCTTAAGTCATATATGCACCCCATACACAATACAGAAAATTTCCATTACCCCCCAAATTTGCTTTCTACTGTTGCTTTGTAGTTAATCCTTCCTCCAAACCCCACTTCTGGAAACTACTGATCTATTCTCTGTAACTATAGATTTTTCTCCATAATGTGATATAAATGGAATGATACAGTATGTAGCTTTTGGGGTGTAGATTCATTCATTCAGCACAATGCATATGAGAGCCCTCTATGTTGTTACAAGTATAATAAGTTTGTTCCCTTTTGCTGCTGGATGATATACTATTGTGGGTGTACCACAGTTTTCCCATTCACAAGTTTAAGAAAATTTTGACTGTTTCTACCTTTTGGTAATTATGAATACAGCCTCCATAAACATTCTAATGGAGGGGTTTTGGGTTAATGTAAGTTTTCATTTCTCATGTATAAATACCTTGGAGTGTGATTGATGGGTCACATGGGTGAGTACGTACTTAGTTTACCAGAAAATGCCAAAGTGTTTCTCCAAAGTGCTTGTTCCCCTTGGCATACTCTCCAGCAAAGTGTGAGAGTTCCAGTTACTCCACACCTTCCTTAGTAGTTGATGTTGTTTATTTTTTTGTTTTTGTAATTTTTTTGCAATTATAATAGGTATAAAGTGGCATTTCTTTTGAGTTTATATTTTCCTATTGACTAATGATGTTGAGCATATCTTCATATGTTTAGCTTCCATTTATTTATCTTTTTTGGCAAAGTGACTGTTTAAATCTTTTGTGCTTTTTTTAATAGATTTGTTTTCTTAGTGTTGAGTTTTGAAAGTCTTTGTGTAATCTGAGTACAAGTCCTTTGTAAGATATGTAATCTGCAAATACTTTCTCCAAAGGGTCTATAGTGGTATCTTTTTTTATGCCTGATATAGGTAATTTGCTTCTTTTTTTTTTATCATGGTGAGTCTGGCTAGAAGTTTATCAATTTGATAGGTATTTTCAAAGAAATAGCTTCTGCTTTTATTATTTTTTCTATTGTCTTTATTCTTTCAATTGCATTGATTTTTGTTTACTACTTCTTTCCTTCTTGTTTTGGGTTTAATTTATTCTTTTTGTTGTTTCTAAAATGTCTTAAATTACTGATTTGAGAACTACTTTCTTTTCTAAATTATATATTTATTGCTATAAGTTTCCTTCTAAGCACTTTGTTAGCTGTATCCCACAAACATTAACATGTTGTATTTTTATTTTCACTTAGTTCAAAATATTTTAAAATTTCCCTTTAATACTTCCCTTTTGAACCATAGGTTATTTAGAAGTGTGTTGTTTAATTTCCAGATATTTGGGGGCTTTCTAGATATTATTTCTCATTTGTTTCCGTTATGGTCTGAGAGCATACTTTGTCCAATTTATACTCTTTTAAATGTGGTGAAATTTGTATTAAAGGACAGAACATGGTCTATCTTAGTGACTGTTTTGAATGATTTTTACTGTTGACCTATCTATGTCTTTATGTGTAAAGTAAGTTTATTGTAGATAGCATATCATATACTTTAGTCTTTTTACCCAATCTGACATTCTGTGTCTTTTAATTGGTGTGTTTAGACTGTTTATATTTAATTTGCTTATTGATGTGGTTGGGTTAAAATCTACCATCTTGTAGTTGTTTTCCTAATTGTTCCTTCTCTTTTTTGTTATTGTTTTTCCCTTTTTTGTAACTTCTTAAAGGATAATGGAGTATGCATTTTTTAATTCTCTTTTATCTGCACTGTTGAGTTATTATTTATACCTCTTCTAAAATTTTTAGTTGTCCTTTGGGTTGTAATATACATCGTTAATTAAGCAGAGTGTATTTTCCAATAATATTATACTGATTTATGTATAATATATGAATATAAGTGAACAGATCAAACCAAGCATACAAATACATCCTTTGTGTTTTTATTGTTGAGCATTTTACTTTTACATATGCTATAAATACACAATAAATAGCTAGTATTTTTGCTTGAGACAATCATTTATATTTCAGAGCAATTAAATATTAAAAGAAAATATTTTATACTTCTATTCCATTTTCTTTGTATTACTCTTCTTTTTGTAGATCCTATTTTTCTGATTTATTTCTTCTTACAGAATAACTTTTCTTAACATTTCTTACAGTGCAGATTTGCTGGCAATAAAATTCCTAGAGATTTGTTTGTCTCAGAAGGTCTTCCTCTTTCCATTATAACATATATATTTGGTGAACATAGAATTATGGCTGGAAAGTCTTACTTTTGTTTTTTTCCTTTTCAGCTCTTTGACTATGCTTTTCTGTTGTGAAATAATCATGTGTACTTATTGTAGAACTTTTATCCACTTTTGTCACTTGGTTCAAAGTATGAGAGGATATTTTGATGAGTGTGTATAGGGACACTCATTTTTCCTTTTGCCTTGGGCTCCAGTATGGCTTGTCATGGACTGTCAGAGAATTTTTCTCAATATCTCTTTCATTCTCAGCTTTAGGTCTCCTCTTAATGCTGTGCCAAGAATGTCTCTATGCTTTTGCAATTCTTTTCCACAGTATTTCACTGTTACTTGTTATTTGTTGCTTGGTGCTTATGAGGTTGGTTGGGGGCAAGGGAAAGGGTCCTTCTCTGTTAGGCCTCAGTCCTAAGTAAGGCAATGCGCCCCTGGCTTGGGAGTGTGGCTTCTTAGTACTCCTGTTCTCCACCAACTCTGGGCTTAGCTCCTGTTCCTGTCCCTCAGCCAGAGAGATTGTTTTTTTCTCTTCCGTCCTCATACCAATGGGTTTTCAGTGGTGTCCCGAGGATGACAATTTTTATTGCTCTTTCCCCTGAAGTTTAATGCTTTGGTCTGTAGGGGAAACAGGAGAGAAGGATTTGAGTGGGACTTTGTGCCTCTCAGCAGCTACTGCTGTTCTCATGCCCCATGCTTGCACCACGAGGGACTGTTCCTCAGAACTCATTCAGTGAGGTCCAAGGAGAAGAGCCTTTCAGTGGGCGCAGACTTTGCCTACATCTGCATTCCTCTGGGGCTCCTCATAAGCTCATACTCAGCATCCGCCAATCTGTGAACAGCTCTAGCTGAATTCTTCAAACAGTGGCTGCATTTGTTCCAAATAAACAGATGCTTCTAATCTATCTCTCCCCATACACACTTGTCTTTCCCTAGATTTTGAGCTAGTTTATTACCTTGCAACCTCAGCTTTCTGATGGGTTCGAGAAAAGTTGGCAACTTGGAGTTTGTCACTTTTTGTTGTGAAAAGGGGGAATGATGCTCTTTCCAGCTCTCTACAATGGAAGTAGAAACTATAATCCTACGTATATTTTTAAAATAATTTTTTGTCTCCTCTTGACCACTCCAAGTTCAATCTAAAGACTTAAATCTTACTTTCTGTTTTATACCACTTATATGGTTATTTTGTCATTTAATCATTCACATCCTGCAGTACTTTTGTTGCTACTTTAAATTCTTATACAATAAACATTGTTTTTAAATTTTTCACTTAGTCCTATGAATGTAAAAAATGTCACATTCATCTTCATATTCTTTACAGCGATTGCTTTGTAATGGTAGAGTACAGTTTAAGGGCTTGCTTTATTTTAGGCCACCTTTAGTTATTTGGCTAAAAAAAAAGAAAAATTTGCAGAGACTAGCCAGGCTAACAGTACTTTGTCAATGACAGATATGAAAAGAGAACTTATCTTTTAATTTAAAAAAAATTTTTAGATGCATACATAAAATCTGATGTTATTATGACGACAGACGGTGTTGATTAGAATGTGAGTGAAAAAGATTTTCTTTTTAACCAGAATGCGAATAATGAACATATAATAAAAAATAAATAAATGCAAGTAGGCTGCAAATTTGTGTAGAATGGTCAGTTTATTCTCTCCCAGTCTATATCAGAAGTCAGTTATAGCCAGAATTGTATATGCCAAACCTGGAGCCAAAGGGAGAAGTTGCTTGGGAGACATAATGGTTTTGTTAGCTGTATTCACTCACCAAATGCTTGAGTCCCCCAGTGTCGGCCTTCTCTCCCCATTTGTATCAGAGCAGATTGATCAATCCCTGTTATGTGACACCCTCTTTTTCTAGATTACCTGAGGTGCCTATCCTATACTTTGTGTGAGGAAAGACTGTGTAAAAAAAAAAAAAAAAAGGGAAGGGAAAATTTTCTAGGTTTCTTGGTTGTGATCCCATTATGTTTCGGTTGTTTTCCTGTTTGATTTTGTATTTTTATAGACCTCTATGACACGTCTTCAGAAAATCTCTTGTGTTATTTCGTACAGATGACTAATCCCATCTATTCGTGGGTTTCACTTATTTCTAAGTTTCTTGAACATTCGTGATTTTCCTCTCAATAGTGATTGTTACACCTCCCCCATGAACACATTTAAATAATTGTTGACAGTGGAGGAGGCCGTGCATGCATGGGGGCATATGGGAGATCTCTGTACCTTCTACTCAGCTTTGCTGTGAACCTAAATCCGCTCTAAAAACTAATGTCTATTAACACAAAAATTGAAACAAGTGATTAGCTCACTTCATGGCACTAGCATATAACAATTATTTCATGTGATATTTCTGAAGGCACAGTTCAAATAATTTTCACTTTTTAGACTTCTCATAATTATTTGAAACATTATAATTCCAAATAACTGTGCATTTCCAAATGTATTTCCTTACTTGATTCCTTATCTTTGTGTCTCAGATTTTTTCTCATATTTGTCCATTTGGATGGCTGTTATTCTGACATTGTACTTTGACATTGACATGACATTGTACTTTTATTCTGACATTGTACTTTCTTCTGAATAACAAAATATGTGATTTCCTTCCCATTCTCTCAGCATTAATCTATTGTATCCCTTCAAATTTGGGGCTGTCCTTCATTATGCATGTCAGGCTGTCAGATTTTCAACCTTGCTGAAAATAAAAATTCCCTTTATGAGTCGATATGGAGGGTAAAGAGTCAATTTTTTTTCCTTTTTTTTTTTTTTTTTTTTTAAATAACCAGTGTGTATACTGTGAGACGAGTTCTCCTGTGTTTTGTTTCTCACCAAAAACAATGTCTTATCATAAAATCCTTCCTTCAAGGGCATTATATTTTTCTTTTAAGGTTCTTCACCTTTAAATATAGCGCAACATAAAGCTTTCACAGATTGATGGGAATCATATTACAGTTTGAGGTAGAGTGTAGAGCTGTTTCCTCAGGGATTATCCACTATAGAATTCCCCTCTCCTCATATTTCTAATAACGGCATATCCTAAAATAATTGCAGTAAAGCAACCAACGTCTGTTTCTTTGCATGGATTCAGTATACGTATGCTCAGGATTTGCTCACTAGAGTTTTGTTTTTGTTTCTGTTTTTGTTGTTTCCCTTCACAGGCTGAAAATCATGCAGTTCTTTTGTGAATGCCTCCTATTGCGCACAGTTGTTAACACCACATATTTCAGAGTCGTAATCCCCCCCCCCAATATCCTCACAGTGTCTCCAGCCTTTGAAATTGCGGCCCACATATCAATATGTGCACTAATTCAATAGCATACCAATAGTGCTACTACAGAATATCATGCGTTCCATTTATTCTAACCCAGTTTAAATATAGGAACTCGTTTATTATTAATTCTTTGTAAGTTTTCTTAAAATCTGGCAGATTAGGCTGGATACTTACATTTCTTAAAGTAGCAAATTATTACAATTTATTAGAAACATTCATCTTCTGTGAATCGCCTTTAAAAAGTTCCTACAATGAAAATGTGACAAGAAATGTTATTCATGAGCATGTGGCTATTGGGATGAGTCATAGTTTTTCCCCCTACAATGATGAAAGGCCCTAGCCAGCTCCAATTTATAATAATGAGTTTAAAAGCTAGCATGTCTTAAATTCCTATTATATACAAATTCCTTTATATATTTTATGTCTAACTATTCAATTAGGTAGATAATATTATACCTGTTTTAACTGATGGGTCTTAGAGGAATTCTTGTAAGAATTGTAGCCCCCAAGTGTTGACAGTGTTTGATGGATTCCCTCCGTCTATGAATGTGCCAAACGTAAAAGCAACAATTCCAATCCTCTGTTGCTTAAACAAGAAGAAAAGCTTTATTATTTTTACCCAAAACTATGGCATATGTTTCAAGCAGAGATTTATCGCGGCTGTGGGGACTTGATAGGTTCTGAGTCTCATCTGGCATTCTCTTCTTGTCATGCCCATCCATGGTCTAGCATTGGGCCTCTGTAGTGCCCACTGTAAAAGAATAAAAAGAATCTGGTGTGCTGGCAGTCAGCTAAAATAGAAACCACTATTCCCCATAGTAATGGTGGATGTTTCCACATGGGCCACTTTTACAGCTTGTGCTAAACTGGGGGAGTACAGTGGCTGCTACTCAAAAATGTTCTGTGGGCACCATATTCATGGGTAAGTCCTAGCATGTCATACAACTACTATTCTAATTGCTAGAAAGCAAGAAGAAGGGAGTGGCAGTGAAATCAGCTACTGACTGTTCTTAAAGCATAAGGAGACCAGTCTAGGATTGGTTTTCTCCATCATAATAGTGGCTGACATCAGAGGACCGCATGGGAGCTGGTGGAATAATATCCAAAGAATAAGCCCTAGTTATATATATGCTTTACTTAAACATTCCTTAGTTCTAAGAACCAGGGTTATTTCCTTTATAATAAAGCCCATTCCTATTAGTGCAAACAGCAGGATGCGTGTGCCATCTAAACATTTACAATAGCAAATACCAAGTTATTGTGAGTGTGGGCGTGTTCAAGTGTGTCAAGCATTTAGAATAAGTTTTAGGAACTATCTCAACATTTCTTCAAACAGTAATAAATGTCTAAGCATGGGTTAAATTTCATATATTTCTTACTCTAAAGTTTGTGTTTCAAGTGTCCTCCAGTACAGCATGTCGTCTTTATGTAGTTTGATGTTCTTCCTTTGTAAGTTAATTGTTTCCATAGTGTTGAAGGTGAATACCAGATCTATGATCTGCTTCTTGATTTTGCTTATCCATGAATTTTATTTTGCTAGCATACCCAGAATTAATTGGACCCAGGGAATGGAATAGGGCAACTAAACTCATAAAATATTTGCATAGAAATAATGTCAACTTACTGATTTGTAATGATTAATATAAGTGCAAAGAGTACAAGAAACTTGTGCCAGTTCATCAATTCAGTTTCACCTCTGTCGGAAATTCTATATGGAAACCCAAATATAACAAGTCACTTAGAACCAATTCAGTCAGAGGAAGGGAAGGTAATTGGCTGGTTTTAATGGCAATGATGTCTAATCCATGCATTTCTGCTATAAGAACCTATTTGCTATAAGGACTAGATCTTGGAGTCTTTGTGTCAATATATCTACCCTACTGAAGAAAAAAGAGAACATTTTATTTTGATTTGGATAATATTATCCTCTAAGAGCAAGAATTATATACTGACTGGGAAGGGGACTCTTTAGGAGGAGGAGGAAGAAAGTATCAAGTTTAACTAGCAGACATTAAAAGATTTAAATAATTAACATCCAGAAAAATTATCAGTCAGACCTTGAGGAGGTAGAAGTAAGACACAGGAGAAAAGTGACAGAACCTGGTTACAAGAGTCAGAGTGGCAAAGAACACAGTAGACATCGGATCAAGTTAAGGGTTCTAATCAAAGTTGCACGAGAATGTTCCACTCATGGAAGTCCAAGAAATAGGCCCTCTGTCTTATGGTAATGACCCGATACTAAGAAAAACCTTGTTCAATAAGGGATACATCTATAATTGGTCTTGTCAGATTCCACTTAGGAAAAGGAAGTATGTATTTCCAAGGTGCAAATGCTCGGACATGACTACACTGGGAGAGCTAATGACGTGGTCAGGTGTTCGGACCTACTCGTAGAGTCACCATGAATGTGACTGCTGCAGATGTGCAGTCTGCTGTGGGTGAACTGTGTTGCCACTCAGAGTTCATAAAAGGCGCTTCCATGGAGGTTGTGGTTTTACAAAATGGTAATCAACTCCCAGTAAAGATCCAAAGAAACTACAATCTTTTCTCTATTTACCCATAGTTGCATTCTTAGAATAGTCACTGTATATTAAACCCATGCAAAAAGTATCTCACGTTTATACTTAAAAGAGTTATGCTATAGATTTAAGAATTTATAAATAGGTATTTCATCTTAAGAGTGTACTGTATGATATCTAAAGTCTTGCAGAATGCAGGGCAATCTTCAACTGTGCAGGACCATAAGTGCACTTCAGGACATCTCGTATCCCTGACCCTTGTACATTTAAGTCCAGGAGTGACTCTGATCATTTTGATAACCAAAACACCCTTTCAGATTGCCACAGCACTAGAAGTGACAGCAGAGTCACTGAGAACAGTTTCTCTCGTGTTAGTAAATGCATTATTCGGGGCTGTATTGTATGGAGCTCTTTCAAAATGTTCAAAAACCTGGACTTTTCTATTTGCCTTGTATGACTCATCAATCTGTGATTTTTTTAAAATTAAATATCTACATGTGGTCAAAGCTACAGTTAAGGATAGAGATGAGGAGTCAATCAGAAACAAACATCAAAAACAGAGACTCTGTGTGACTCAGTCAGAACAATTGTTTATTTTTCGATTTTTGAAACAAAAGGTGAACCTATCATAAACACAAAGACCTCGTTATACGAGGATCCAGGTCGGACCTGGGCTTTGAGATGTTAACTACCTACAATCTGGAGAGTAGGTGTTTGAATAAAAACACAGAGGATTTGGGGAATAACACTTAAGGTTGTCATGAGCATGTTTTCTAGCAGCTCGAGGTCGAAAAGTAACTGCGCTTTGAACCTCTCTGATTACTAAGAACACGGGTCCTCTGTTTTTTTCAGCTTGATTTCAGATACCTGTGCTCTTCTGATGACACTGACTACTATCTCAGCATCCACAGGTTAATCTTGTTTCCTTTTCGTACACAGGGGTTAGTAACTATGACTCAGAGCAGCGACCTGAAAACTCTTGAGCCTCTAGCCAGAGATGTAATGTGCAAGACAGTGTCGGACAAACACGCACACTCCTCCTGTGCTAAGGATGAGCTGGCTGTTACCTGTTGCCTTTTGGCAGCCTGGAATTTCATTTGCATTTCAATTTATTTCTCTTCCTTTATTCTTTTTGATTCTTTCTGTTGTCTTTAACACTAATCTCTGTCTTTTCTCACTTAAAATTGTGTTAACAGATTGGAAGTGTTAAGCTTGATTTAGGTAAATTAAAAAGGCTAACACTTCTGCCACGGGGTAATTTTGCCTTCCCATCCATTTCTTTCCATTATTGGGGCGTGGCCTTTTTCTACATCCTCGACCCCCATGTGTCAGTCACCAGAGCTTGCACTGGCTTTCAGTCTTCCTTCTTCCCCTCCCACAACCAGGCCCTTGCCAACCATCCACCATATACAATATTGCAGCTACAAGCTGTTCTCAGAAAAGCCACTCAAAATAGCTGAGGAGCAGCTGCTTCTGTGATATTTTCAAAAGGAAGAAATTTGTATTTTTTTTCCCCCAGGGGCTAAGGGTCTGTTGGTTTTGCATAGAAAGAGGCAAATGAAGTCCTCCACTCCACCAGGAATTCTCTGCCCCTCACTCTTCAGCTCCAGTATCAATATATGAATAATGGGCAGGGAAATGGACGATGGTTCTGGAAGAAGTATGCATCATTTACTTGAAGACTGTTCATTTGCTTCTCATATTTTTGCAACTGATATTTACAAGTAGATTAACAAGAGTTGATTTCTGGGTACAAATTAGGGAAAAAAATAAAGGCCAGTTGAATCCAATTAGAATTTTCTAGCATTTTTTGACTCATTTGTCAGTCACCCAACATAACACTGGTGGGAGCGCTTTAATAACGTGGAGGAAAAGTATCGTTAAAGTCTAGCATGCTTCTTCTGCTCTTGAAATTTAAAGGCTTTGAGAAATTTGGGGAATGAGGCTAAGTATCCTTAATTTTTTACTCTGCTATTATAAGCCTCTTCTTTCCCTCTTCCCTCTCACACCTCCCCAGGAAGCACTTGAAAGAACAGTGTGGCTGTCAGGGCTAGAACAGAACAATTAGATGTCAAGGATGCAATTAGTCTAAGATTAGAGGATCAGGGACTCAAAATCATGGCATCTGAGACCAGGCAGCTACGAACTAGTAATTAAGAAACTACTTTCCACTTATTTCCTGGAAAAACTGTATTTGTGTATTTCCTGCAAGATAATGTTCAGTCACTGTACAGTTATGTTCCAGTTGAGCAATTGATGCCGCATCTTGATTCTGGAAGAGTTGAAGTGCCTCTCCAGGAGGAATACTCCTGTACATTAGTAACGCATCCCATTGCCTCCAAAGTAAATTTTATGCTGCAGGTCAAGCGGAGCTACAAATAATCACACTTCTTGTCACATGCTGTGGAATCACATCAAGCATTATAAATTATTAGAGAATTCACATGGACATCATGTAATACCACAGGAGTTCCATTATGATTTACCATTCATTAACATCCACTGACTATATTTCAAAGTGCTGTTGCTCTGTCACACCACAGGCTGTTATACAAACCATAAATGCTATCAATATTGCTGCATTTATGTAAGCTCCGACTGATGAAAATGTGATTTGCCCCATAATACCTTCTTAGTTTGATATGTGACTTAGATTGCTGACCCAACATTACTTCGATCTCAACTTGTCACACGGTCAATTATACTGAATAACTGCAGGGCTTAAGAGCACAGAGGAGAACCAGTATTGGAAGGAAAACATTACTCCCATAATTTAAAAAGAGAAAAGAAATACTAGGATGAGGGGTGGGGGCTTTTCTGTGCCGATGAAAACAAATTTTAAAGGTTGGTAGCTTCCAGGGACACGTCATAATTTAGTCTGCCCCTTACAATTTAGGTGAATAAGAGATGTTCTCAGTTTTGGAGAGAAAAACTGCTTGTTTGCTTACTTTTTTCCATTCCTCTCTCTTCATTACTCCTTCCTCCCTTTTATCAACATATATTTATCGAATGCATATTACTTATTACATTTCCTTTGTGGGCCATGGAAAAGTCAAATTCTTTGGTGTAAAGGCACAGAATAAGGTCTCTACTCACACTAAATAGTGGTGGGAAAAAAGTTAACATAGCTTAACAAACAGTTACTTTCATAATAGATGCCATGTATCATAGGATGTTATAATTGAGATTCTCCATAGACATACCTAGTCTAACACTCCATCAGGAAAATGAGGCCAAGATTATCAAATAAATGGTCAAACACCAAATGTGAGAGCACATGAAATCAGGACTAGAACCCCCCATCTCTCAGAACTTAGCCAGCAAATGTTCTTCCCTCTTGCACTTGCTTATATACTTTGCTAGCCTGGAAGATGGAGGCAGTTGTGAGACAGGTTCATTTTGTACTAGGTAGCTTAAGCACTTAGTTTTCTTCAAGAAAAAACTAAGAAACTGTGGAGAGGTTAAACTTGGGTAATAGAAAAGACACAGAAATAGAATCATAGGAGACCAGACTCAACCTGCTGCATGATTTGGGGTAAAACATTTAGATTTGAGCTGCAAGGCAAATAAATGAGTGCGCTAAGCTTCAAGTGCTTTCTGTTGTGGATGCGTGTTCTTTGGATGTGAGCTCTTTTGCTTGTCTGTCAGATGAAGCTCTCTTCCACAGTGAGAAAACCATTGTGTAAAATTATGTTTTTATGTTTAAAATGTACGAATGTTCAAATGTCTCAAAGTTCTAGAGTAAAAAGCAACAACCCTTTGATGTTTCCTGGATGGTGAATAACCAAGTTATAGCACTAATCAGGCAGGCAGGCGAGGTTAATAAAGAGGAGACAGGTTAATAATTAATTGCAAATGAGAGGAATGCCGGCCCTATCCAGTCTAAGAAGCCCTACGGAAGAGGAAGCTCCAGGAAAAGGAAAGACATTTGGTGGTGTGGTCTTTACAGATCCCTTGCTTAGTTTTGCCAGGTGAAACTCAACATAGAGAGGAGATTTGATTCTCGAGGTGTCAAGGTGACTCCCCAGCATCTTCACCAGTACCGGGACTAATTGGAGCCCTGCAGTAGATGAAGCCTGCATCATAATGAGCTGAGCTGCCAGGCAGGGGTCTCAGTGGTGCCAGGCTGGGTGTACAGAGACCTGGGTTTATAGAAATTTGGAGCAGGCTGAACTGATAAAACTCTACACACATCACATACCTTGGGAACAGTCCTAAAAATGGAGCCAGGAACCAGTGTGCAGTGTAGGTTTGGGCAGGGCTAGGTAGAAAGGAGAATTAAGACAAGAGGAACGAAGGTCCTCCTGGGAGCCGGCACAATCTTGGTTTATAATGGGCCCTCGACAGCTCTAACACAAATTTAACATGACAGCTCTTTCGACTTTGATATTAGTTTTTCTCATCATTTTGCTTCAAATGGTATTTTCTTAATGTAAGATGTAAAGGTAGATATCGAAGTTTTGGATACATTTATTTTGACATTTTGGTAATCAGAGATGTTTATTTTCTAGGGAAGAAAAGTCAAACCCTACAAATGGATAGTACATTTTCATGTCTCTCTCTGTTAAACTTATATGGAGAAAGGCTCAGAAAGTTAGGTTTTGATGCTACCCTCAATTGTGCCTCCTGGTGGCCGCTACCTTGGAGTTAATTTTCAAAAGGAAATAAAATGGTCTGTCGGCAACGTGCCCTACAAATCCAGCTTATTTGGAGATAATAAATGTCACACTCATTATCTTCTTTTTTCTCATGTAAACAAACAGGTATAACATTTAAATATCAGGCAGATTTAGGGAAATTTATTTTTGTTTACTTTTTAAAGGCTGTATGAAGGGCTTAGCTAATTTCACAACAAATTAATATTCATTCAATAAATATTTAGTGAGATCTTTTTTCATGCCAGAACTGTCACTGTTTCAGATATAATGTATTTATATATTTGCATTATTTTTTACTTCTTTTAAAAATGAATTTCATATCTCAGGAACTATTTTAGGGTGAGTTGAATAAAATAATAAAAGTACTATATGTTCAAAGAATTGTTTTTGCATGAGGGACTTTCTGATGAGTCAAAGATGGCAGGAATTGAAGAATAAGACGATGATGAAAGGAACAGTACGGGAGCTTTGACTAGATCTTACTGGAAATGCCACTGTGTTCAGAAGTAGGCATCAGCCTCCTGTGTAGCTTTGCACTCTGAAGACTGATGGCTTCCCTGTGCTCCCTTCACTTAGAATAATAGTGAGTCACTGGGCACAGCTCCAGCTTAAAGTGGAACTTTGGAAAGAACATTTTTTGTAGCTTTTTGTCTTTTCCTAACGAATCACATAGAACTCTTACTTTTAAAGAGTCCCCAACTGAGAAGCACATTGGACCAACTGGATAAGGGAGTTTGAAGCATCAGTGATATTCTTCATAATCTAGGCTGCAAAGTTGGAGAAACTTATTCAGTCTGTACACAATCTAGGTAATACATTTCCTCAAATGGTTCTCAAGCTTTGTGTTGCAGAAAATGGTGTCTAAAGGGCTGAGAGAATTACATTGCCATTGTGCTGGTCACTTCCTTGGTGACTCCACTCCTGAGAAAGCCAATTAGACTCTTAGGAACATCCCTCATCCAAATGGACTGCGTGAGCCATATTGGTAAGGGAGTTTATTTTTAAAAGAGATACTAGTTATTATGCAAAAAGGTAAACCTTATGCTAAACAAACAAGTATCTCCAGTCTTCAGGAGATTCCTTCTGAAGCCATCCCGTTACCTCCAGACGTATTGGCCATTTCTTGGAGGAGATTTTGTCAATGCGCTAGAACTGGCTCCTCTCCCTAGTCTTGTGTTCAACTCTGTCACTAACCCCTTTCTTTAACGTGGCAAACACTTCACTCTAGATGTGATATTCTCCTAATTTCTTGGAATTCTGATGGACATCCTTCCCCAAATGGCTCTGAGCTCTCCTCACTTTGGGGTAGGAAGAACTGCAGCAGAGAACTGACGGTTCACAAAGCTTTGGATGCTGGACAGCTGCACAGAACTATATGGCTTGAGGATCACTCTAACAGTTCTTTTATTAACCAAGGTCAAAACTCAAAGTGTGTTTGTTGAATGAATGAATGAATTGAATCCTTACAATGAGCCAAACTTTGTGGCAGGCCACTAGAAAACAGAATAAAATAAGACAGTCAGTGACTTCAAGGGACAATGACTAAGACACGTATAAACACATACAGGCATACCTTGGAGATATTGTAGGTTCAGTTTCAGACCACCACAATAAAGTCACGCACTGGTTTCCCGGTGCATATGAAAGTTACGTTTACACTATTCTGTAGTCTAGTAAATGTGCAATAGCATTATATCTAAAATCGTACAAATCTTAATTATAAAATACTTTACTGCTAAAAAATGCAAAACTGTCATCTGAACCTTCAGTGAGTGGTAATCTTTGTCAACTTGATTGCTTCTGTAGCCTGAACACAATTGGCCAAGAGTAGTTAAATCATGGCTTGAAAATGCATTTTGATGTCTCTGTGTTCTGTACTAGTTAACAAACTGAACAAGCATTACTGAGTTTGTAGTTTATTTTCTTAGTTACTTTCTAAATTTCTAAAACTTTGAAAATCACCCGAATTATATAGAGAAATCTAAAATATACCTATAAACTTAGAATGTTTAATAAAAGACATTCATTATTTTAATATGATCATTCTTACCCTTTTTCTAATATCTTATATTTTCCTAGAAAATCATGCACTTAACTCAGGCTTTAAAATAAATATATTTCCATAGAGTTGAGACAGTCTCCAATGATCATCTTAATCTCTTCTTTATCTATGGTTCATTCTCATCACCAATCCTAATTTTGTAATTTTGTGCTTTTTTTCTGGATTTTATTTTATTTTATCTTATTTGGAATTATTGAATATTTTATTTTTTTATGCAGCAGGTTCTTATTAGTTATCCATTTTATACATATTAGTGTATATATGTCAATCCCAATCTCCCAATTCATCAAACCCCCCCCCCCCACCGCTTCCTCCCCTTGGTGTCCATACAATTGTTCTCTACATCTTTGTCTCAATTTCTGCCCTGAAAACCGGTTCATCTATACCATTTTTCTAGGTTCCACATATATGTGTTAATATATGATATTTGTTTTTCTCTTTCTGACTTACTTCACTCTGTATAACAGTCTCTAGATTCATCCACGTCTCTACAACTGACCCAATTTCGTTCCTTTTTATGGCTGAGTAATATTCCGTTGTATATATATGTGCCACATCTTTATCCATTTGTCTGTTGATGGGTATTTAGGTTGCTTCCATGACCTGGCTATTGTAAATAGTGCTGCAAGGAGTATTGGAGTGCATGTGTCTTTTTGAATTATTGTTTTCTCTGGGTATATGCCCAGTAGTGGGATTGCTGGGTCATATGGTAATTCTATTTTTAGTTTTTTAAGGAGCCTCTGTACTGTTCTCCATAGTGGCTGTATCAATTTACATTCCCACCAACAGTGCAAGAGGGTTCCCTTTTCTCCACACCGTCTCCAGCATTTCTTGTTTGTAGATTTTCTGATGACGCCAGTTCTACCTGGTGTGAGGTGATACCTCATTGTAGTTTTGATGTGCATTTCTCTAATAATTAGTGATGTTGAGCAGCTTTTCATTTGCTTCTTGGCCATCTGTATGTCTTCTTTGGAGAAATGTCTATTTAGGTCTTCTGCCCATTTTTGGATTGGGTTGTTTGTTTTTTTAATATTGAGCTACATGAACTGTTTATATATTTTGGAGATTAATCCTTTGTCCATTGATTCGTTTGCAAATATTTTCTCCCATTCTGAGGATTGTCTTTTCATCTTCTTTGTAGTTTCCTTTGCTCTGCAGAAGCTTTTAAGTTTCATTAGGTCCCATTTTTTTATTTTTGTTTTTATTTCCGTTACTCTAGGGGGTGGATCAAAAAAGGTCTTGCTGTGATTTATGTCAAAGAGTGTTCTCCCTATGTTTTCCTCTAAGAGCTTTGTAGTGTTGGTCTTACATTTAGATCTCTAATCCATTTTGAGTTTATTTTTGTGTATGGTGGTAGGAAGTGTTCCAATTTCATTCTTTTGCATGTAGCTGCCCCATTTTCCCAGCACCACTTATTGAAGAGATTGTCTCTTCTCCATTATATATCCTTGCCTCCTTTGTCATAGATTAGGTGACCATAGGGGCGTGGGTTTATCTCCGGGCTTTCTATCCTGTTCCATTAATCTATATTTCTGTTTTTCTGCCAGTACCATATTGTCTTGATTACTGTAGCTTTGCAGTATAGTCTGACATCAGGGAGTCTGATTGCTCCAGCTCCGTTTTTTTCCCTCAAGACTGCTTTGGCTATTCGGCGTCTTTTGTGTCTCCATACAAATATTAAGATTTTTTGTCCTAGTTCTGTAAAAAATGCCATTGGTAATTTGATAGGGATTGCATTGAACCTGGAGATTGCTTTGGGTAATATAGTCATTTTCACAATATTGATTCTTCCAATACAATAACATGATATATCTCTCCATCTGTTTGTATCATCTTTCATTTCTTTCATCAGTGTCATAGTTTTCTGCATCCAGGTCTTTTGTCTCCTTAGGTAGGTTTATTCCTAGGTATTTTGCTCTTTTTGTTGCAATGGTAAATGGGAGTGTTTCCTTAATTTCTCTTTCGGATTATTCATCATTAGTGTATAGGAATGCAAGAGATTTCTGTGCATTAATTTTGTATCCTGCAACTTTACCAAATTCACTGATTATCTTTAGTAGTTTTCTAGTGGCATCTTTAGGATTCTCTATGTATAGTATCATGTCATCTGCAAACAGTGACAGTTTTACTTTTTCTTTTCCAATTTGTATTCCTTTCATTTCTTTTTCTTCTCTGACTGCCGTGGCTAAGACTTCCAAAACTATGTTGAATAATAGTGATGAGAGTGGATATCCTTGTCTTGTTCCTGATCTTACAGGAAATGCTTTCAGTTTTTCACCATTGAGAATGATGTTTGTTGTGCGTTTGTCATATACGGCCTATATTATGTTGAGATAGGTTCCTTCTATGCCTACTTTCTGGAGAGTTTTTATCATACATGGGTGTTGAATGTTGTCAAGAGCTTTTTCTGCATCTATTGAGATGATCATATGTTTTTTATTCTTCAGTTTGTTAATATGGTGTATCATATTGATTGATTTGCATATATTGAAGAATCCTTGCATCCCTGGGATAAATCCCACTTGACATTAGTGTATGATCCTTTTAATGTGTTGTTGGAGTCTGTTCGCTAGTATTTTGTTAAGGATTTTTGCATCTATATTCATGAATGATATTGGTCTGTAATTTTCTTTTTCTGTAGTATCTTTGTCTGGTTTTGGTATCAGGGTGATGGTGGCCTCATAGAATGAGTTTGGGAGTGTTCCTTCCTCTGAAATTTTTTGGAAGAATTTGAGAAGAATGGGTATTAGCTCTTCTCTAAATGTTTGATAGAATTCACCTGTGAAGCCATCTGATCCTGGACTTTTGTTTGTTGGAAGATTTTTAATCACACTTTGAATTTCATTGCTTGTGATTGGTCTGTTCTAATTTTGTATTTCTTCCTGGTTCAGTCTTGGAAGGTTATACCTGTCTAAGAATTTGTCCATTTCTTCCAGGCTGTCCATTTTATTGGCATAGAGTTGCTTGTAGTAGTCTCTTAGGATGCTTTGTATTTCTGTGGTGTCTGTTGTAACTTCTCCTTTTTCATTTCTAATTTTATTGATTTAAGTCCTCTCCCCCTTTTTTTTGATGAGTCTGGCTAATGGGTTATCAATTTTGTTTATCTTCTCAAAGAACCAGCTTTTAGTTTTATTGATCTTTGCTTTGTTTTCTTTGTTTCTATTTCAATTACTTTGCTCTGATCTTTATGATTTCTTTCCTTCTGGCTCACTTTGGGTTTTGTTTGTTCTTCTTTCTCTAGTTCCTTTAGGTGTAAGGTCAGATTGTTTATTTGAGATTTTCCTTGTTTCTTGAGGTAGGCTTTTATTGCTATAAATTTCCATCTTAGAACTGCCTTTGCTGCATCCCATATGTTTTGGGTTGTCGTGTTTTCATTGTCATTTGTAGGTATTTTTTGATTTCCTCTTTTGATTTCTTCAGTGATCTCTTGGTTGTCTAGTAATGTAGTGTTTAGCCTCCATGTGTTGGTGTTTTTTATGTTTTTTTCCCTGTAATTGATTTCTAATCTCATAACGTTGTGGTCAGAAAAGATGGTTGATATAATTTCAGTTTTCTTACATTTACTGAGGCTTGATTTGTGACCCCAAGATGTGATAAGTCCTGGAGAATGTTCCATGCGCACTTGAGAAGAAAGTGTAATCTGCTGTTTTTGGATGGAATGTCCTATAAATACCAATTAAATCTACCTGGTCTATTGTGTCATTTAAACCTTGTGTTTCCTTATTAAGTATCGTTTGAATGATCTGTCCATTGTTGTAAGTGAGGTGTTAAAGTCCCCCACTCTTATTGTGTTACTGTCAATTTCCACTTTCATAGCTGCTACCAGTTGCCTTATGTATTGAGGTGCTCCTATGTTGGGTGCATATATATTTATAATTGTTATATCTTCTTCTTGGATTGATCCCTTGATCATTATGTAGTGTCCTTCTTTGTCTCTTGTAACATTCTTTATTTTAAAGTCTATTTTATCTGAGTATTGCTACTCCAGCTTTCTTATGATTTCCATTTGCATGGAATATCTTTTTCCATCCCGTCACTGTCAGTCTCTGTGTGTCCCTAGGTCTGAAGTGGGTCTCTTGTAGACAGCATATAGATGGGTCTTGTTTTTGTATACATTCAGTGAGCCTGTGTCTTTTGGTTGGAGCATTTAATCCATTCATGTTTAAGGTAATTATCAATATGTATGTTCCTGCTACCATTTTCTTAATTGTTTTGGGTTTGTTTTTGTAGGTCTTTTTCTTCTCTTGTGTTTCCCACCTAGAGAAGTTCCTTTAGCATTTGTTGTAGAGCTGGTTTGGTGGTGCTCAATTCTCTTAGCTTTTGCTTGTCTGTAAAGCTTTTGATTTCTCCATCGAATCTGAATGAGATCCTTGCTGGGTAGAGTAATCTTAGTTGTATGTTCTTCCCTTTCATCACTTTAAATACGTCATGTCACTCCCTTCTGGCTTGTAGAGTTTCTGCTGAGAAATCAGCTCTTAACCTTATGGGAGTTCCCTTGTATGTTATTTGTTGTTTTTCCCTTGCTGCTTTCAGTAATTTTTCTTTGTCTTTAATTTTTGCCAGTTTGATTACTATGTGTCTCAGCATGTTTCTCCTTGGGTTTATCCTGTATGGGACTCTCTGTGCTTCCTTGACTGGGGAGGCTACTTCCTTTCCCATGTCAGGGAAGTTTTCAACTATAATCTCTTCAAATATTTTTTCAGGTCCTTTCTCTCTCTCTTCTCCTTCTGGCACACCTATAATGCAAATGTTATTGTGTTTAATGTTGTCCCAGAGATCTCTTAGGCTGTCTTCATTTCTTTTCATTGTTTTTTCTTTATTCTTTTCCACAGCAGCAAATTCCACAATGCTGCAATGAGAGCTGCAGTGAACATTTTGGTACATGATTCTTTTTGAATTATGGTTTTCTCAGGGTATATGCCCAGTTATGTAATGGGATTGGTGGGTCATATGGTAGTTCTATTTGTAGTTTTTCACGGAACCTCCTTACTGTTCTCCATAGTGGCTGTACCAATTCACATTCCCACCAGCAGTGCAAGAGTGTTCCCTTTTCTCCACACCCTCTCCAGCATTTATTGTTTCTAGATTTTTTGATGATGGCCATTCTGACTGGTGTGAGATGATATCTCACTGTAGTTTTGATTTGCATTTCTCTAATGATTAATGATGTTGAGCATTCTTTCATGTGTTTGTTGGCAGTCTGTATATCTTCTTTGGAGAAATGTCTATTTAGGTCTTCTTCCCGTTTTTGGATTGGGTTGTTTGTTTTTTTGTTATTGAGCTGCTTATAAATTTTGGAGATTAATCCTTTGTCAGTTGCTTCATTTGCAAATATTTTCTCCCATTCTGAGGGTTGTCTTTTGGTCTTGTTTATGGTTTCCTTTGCTGTGCAAAAGCTTTGAAGTTTCATTAGGTCCCGTTTGTTTATTTTTATTTCCATTTCTCTAGTCGGTGGGTCAAAAGGATCTTGCTGTGATTTATGTCATAGAGTGTTCTGCCTATGTTTTCCTCTAAGAGTTTGATAGTTTCTGGCCTTACATTTAGGTCCTTAATCCATGTTGAGCTTATTTTTGTGTATGGTGTTAGGGAGTGATCTAATCTCATACTTTTACATGCACCTGCCCAGTTTTCCCAGCACCACTTATTGAAGAGGCTGTCCTTTCTCCACTGTATGTTCCTGCCTCCTTTATCAAAGATAAGGTGACCATATGTGCGTGGGTTTATCTCTGGGCTTTCTATCCTGTTCCATTGATCTATCTTTCTGTTTTTGTGCCAGTACCATACTGTCTTGATTACTGTAGCTTTGAAGTATAGTCTGAAGTCAGGGAGCCTGATTCCTCCAGCTCCGTTTTTCGTTCTCAAGATTGCTTTGGCTATTTGGGGTCTTTTGTGTTTCCATACAAATTGTGAAATTTTTTGTTCTAGTTCTGTGGAAAATGCCAGTGGTAGTTTGATAGGGATTGCATTGAATCTGTAGATTGCTTTGGGTAGTAGAGTCATTTTCACAATGTTGGTTCTTCCAATCCAAGAACATGGTATATCTCTCTATCTATTTGTATCATCTTTAATTTCTTTCATCAGTGTCTTATAATTTTCTGCATACAGGTCTTTTGTCTCCTTAAGTAGGTTTATTCCTAGATATTTATTCTTTTTGTTGCAATGGTAAAATGGAGTGTTTTCTTGATTTCACTTTCAGATTTTTCATCATTGCTGTATAGGAATGCCAATTTCTGTGCATTAATTTTGTATCCTGCTACTTTACCAAGTTCATTGATTAGCTCTAGTAGTTTTCTGATAGCATCTTTAGGATTCTCTATGTATAGTATCATGTCATCTGCAAAGAGTGACAGCTTTACTTCTTCTTTTCCGATTTGGATTCCTTTTATTTCCTTTTCTTCTCTGATTGCTGTGGCTAAAACTTCCAAAACTATGTTGAATAAGAGTGGTGAGAGTGGGCAACCTTGTCTTATTCCTGATCTTAGTGGTAATGCTTTCAGTTTTTCACCATTGAGGGTGATGTTGGCTGTGAGTTTGTCATATATGGCCTTTATTATGTTGAGGAAAGTTCCCTCTATGCCTACTTTCTGGAGGGTTTTTATCATAAATGGGTGTTGAATTTTGTCAAAAGCTTTCTGTGCATCTATTGAGATGATCATATGGTTTTTCTCCTCCAGTTTGTTAATATGGTGTATCACATTGATTGATTTGCGTATATTGAAGAATCCTTGCATTCCTGGAATAAAGCCCACTTGATCGTGGTGTATGGTCCTTTTAGTGTGCTGTTGGATTCTGTTTGCTAGTGTTTTGTTGAGGATTTTTGCATCTGTGTTCATCAGTGATACTGGCCTGTAGTTCTCTTTCTTTGTGACATCCTTGGCTGGTTTTGGTATCAAGGTGATGGTGGCCTCTTAGAATGAGTTTGGGAGTGTTTTGGTTTCTTTTTTGATTCAAGAGTTTTTAAAAAGAAATTCTTGGGCTTCCCTGGTGGCGCAGTGTTTGAGAGTCCGCCTGTCGATGCAGGGGACACGGGTTCGTACCCCGGTCCGGGAAGATCCCACATGCTGTGGAGTGGCTAGGCCCGTGAACCATGGCTGCTGAGCCTGTGTGTTCGGAGCCTGTGCTCCACAACGAGAGAGGACACAACAGTGAGAGGTCCGTGTACCGCAAAAAAAAAAATAAAAAGTTTAAAAATTAAAAAAATAAAAAGAAATTATTTCCCCAAATTTCAGGTCAAAGAATTTTCATCTTCAAATTTCTGTCACTAATTTATAGGCTTGTTTCTTTTGAATCATAAATTTGGGGCTATTTTACTTCCCTTTATGGAATTTATTGAAAGTTTTCCTTGTGGGCTAATATATTTTCATATTTAGAAACTGTTTCCATGACATTCATACAAAGGCAGATATCTTCATTATTAAGTATACTATTTAATTCTATACATTTTTATTAATATAAATACAACCACTTGATTTTGTCAAAATTTTCAAATGCTTCTCAGCTACCTGTAGTATATTTTTATCATACCGTATGTGAAAATTCTTTGAATGAATCAAAAGACTACCTAGTCCAGATTACCAAAAAGTATTGTCCAATGCCCTGGAGGTTTTATAAAGAAAAATAAAAGGTTTAATATTAAAATAATTTTGAATAATTGATGTTAACAAAAATTTAAGATTACCTTATCCTCGGTTTCTCAAGACCTTTAATATGTTAAATGTAAATCGAGTATCTCTAATACGAAGCTGGGTTTTATGGGTTTCCCAAAGTTATTCTGTCATGGAAAGTTGTTTAATGGTGCATCGCAAGTAAAATAAGATGATTATATTTCACTGGAATATTTTGACAATGAAACAGAAACTGTAGGAAGTAAAGATTTGTTTCCAAAGACAGTCCCCTTTTGTTGATAGAAATTGCAGGAAGTAAAGATTTGTTTCCAAAGACGGTATCTTTTTGTTGATAGATAGGTTTGGATCTGATGTTCTGACAACATGGCCATTACCATATCAAGTATACCCATAGATAGCTAAACTATCTCCTTTCAAATTAAATGGAAAGTTAGTGAGAAAAGTTATAGCCAGCAATCTGAACTGCATTCAGCCTAGCTAGCTATTAAATTTCAATCTGTAACCTGTATCATAATGGTTCAGTTTTCAATGTTCTGATCCACCTGTGGTATATTATACATAAGTAAATATTATTTCCATACTGTAACTGAAATTTATTTGTAGAATAAATAATAATTGAGCCTCATTTATGTGCTAAGTATGTTCAGTGTTAAACAGGACATTAATTAGCTTCCCTCTTGAAGTTGATGTTTTAAGTGAAATAGATAATAAATAAGAAAATATTTGATAATAAGCAAAGTAATAAATAAAGTCAAATGAATTATTATTATTCTCCTTGGGTCCCTTGAAAAATCATCCAGATGCTACTCTAATTTTCTTTCCAGTTTTAAACTGGAGCATGAGTAAATCATCAGACTTAGAATTTGGGAGGATCTGGGATCATGGATCATCCCAAGTGGGGAAGTTCACCTCTGCGTGGTTGTTTCTTTACTGTTTTTGCGAAGGTTGTATACAGGGTCAAGTCTCGATTTTGGTCCAGCTTGAAATTAATTTACATGGTGAGTCTTCCAGGTCTTGTCTTGCATGTTAGGAGATATCTCTGTAGCATGAGGGATAAGCTGTGTCACATGGCGCCCTTATTATTCCCAAGTTTGGTGTGGCTACTGACTGCTGTTGTGACAAAATAATTTCCCATCCTGCCCCCACATTCTTTCTTCACGTCAGCACTTGGTCATTCAAATTAAGAGCTATGTTTAAGTCTTCTGTTCTTATTTCCAGTGTCAGTGCCCTTCTATTTTTAGAAGAGCTAAAAATGGCCTTTTGCTATTTTCTTTGCACATGGAGCACTTCTTAAAGCTCATGTAGTGTTTATTCTTACATCTTGTGGCAGGTACCTTCCAAAGTTTCCATCACTAACTAAAGTAACTCCTTTTTAAAAAATCATGTAGGCATTTAAATTGAGTTCTATTGTGTAAATGTGGGTGGGTGGGGGAAGGGAGATGTTTTGGAGACGATATAAGGATAGTTACGTACCTTTATAAAAGTGCAGACTTCATTTTTTCAGATATTCATTTTGGAATTTTAAGAAGAATAGAAGATTACAATAAGATAAGAAAATCAGTAATACTTATTTCTATGAATTTGATCAACCCAAAGAAAGATGGTACCTTTTAAATTAGTTCATCTTCCCTTCTCCAGATTATGCTTCAAGAATTATTCAAAATTACAAGCTGAAGGCAGCTGTGGGCATTTTTGCACCCAATGCCACTACTTCTCTTTTCAAGACACCCAATAACTATATGAATAAAAAACGTTATAACGATCACTATTTTATTTCACAAAATGGAAGCAATAGACAAGAACAGAGTAGATGTCATCTATTTCCTGAATTTCTCGCTAACCTGGATTACTGTGGAATCTATGAGTCATCAGTAAAACCAATTTTTTAGAAGTCCTGAACTCATGTGGGTCACTAGACAACTCTCTTTGTGAAAGTGGTAGAAATTGCCTCTGATTGCACGTCAGCTGATACTAGTAAGGATTTTAGACAAACTATTCAGGCAAACACCTCTGTTCTTCCTAGTGTTCTGATTTGCCAGTAGGATGGGTGTAGGAAGTTATGGTGTTCATTAAGAAACTTGCCTTTCAAATATCCCTGAACTCTAGCCCCAAGTGAGTTGAGTGCAAGTCTGCCTGTTTTAATGTTGCAAAAGTACAAATTTTACAAGAAAAAACAATTTAATCAGCAGGTGGCTGAAGCATAGCCTTCAGAAAGCTGTTAAGAACCACTTTTGTCTGTGAAATAAAACATGGTTGCAAGCAATGTTATTTGCACTTATTGATTCAGTGCAAGAAGTCACCTTATGTTTAATTCAAATTGCAGTCCTGACATGGACAGACTTTAAACAATCATGTTTTACAAATCCATTTGTTTTAAATGATTCTCCTGTTGGCTGTTCACACTGTGCCCTGTGATGTTATATTATCACTCACTGCAAGTGCTATTTAAAGAAGTGAGGAACCAGCAACACACATGGCTTTATGCACTAGAGGTTTGGCTTAGTTAAAAAAAAAAAGGCAGAATAAGAGTAGGTGACCATTAATTTTAAGATGCATCTTTGTCATTTCTTCAGCCTGCTTCAACTGTTAGTCTTCCTTTCTGTTCCCACTGCTGGGTTCAGAGTGTGCCTGTGTTCATAATTTTGATAGCCACATCCTTTTTGACGCTTTGGGGATTCAGATGCACTATGAAATGGCACAAAATCTTTCAACTAAGTGTTCTATCTATGCTGGACATCACAGTGCTTTTCAAAAACTCTATTTCTGCACTTTAGAAGCTGAGGTCCTGTCCTAGAAGGGAAAAAATGCTTGTCAGGGCTTCCCTGGTGGCGCAGTGGTTGAGAGTCTGCCTGCCGATGCAGGGGACATGGGTTCGTGCCCCGGTCCGGGAAGATCCCACATTCCGCGGAGCGGCTGGGCCCGTGAACCACGGCTGCTGAGCCTGCACGTCCAGAGCCTGTGCTCCGCAACGGGAGAGGCCACAGCAGTGAGAGGCCCGCGTACCACAAAACAAAATAATAATAAATAAGTTGCCAGGATGTTGTAGACTGTAATTCTCTGCATCTCTGCAACCCAATTATTCTTACCATTTAAATTAGAAAATATCCTTGAATGTGCGAAGAAATTCCAGCAAATTAAGTTTTTGTCCATTTTGTAGAAGTACTTCTGATCTTGGTTGGCTCCATGGAAGCTTCTCTGATGGCATTTGTGAAGTTCTACAAGAGAAAGTAGAGACAAAGTTTAAGTAAGCTCCCTCAGATTTTAAAAATTAATAAGTAAAAAAGTGAACCTTGTTTTGATGTGGTTTAAAACTCTAGTCAGAATAAATGGCTGATGGATGTGCATGGAAATTAGAAACCCCAGGTACAGGCCAGCCATTAAGAGCTTGAAGAGTCTGATACGAAGTCCCAATGTTAGTTCCCTAGGCAGGACGCCATAGAAGAAACTGCGCTTTACAGATAAACGAAGTGACTACTGGGTGCAGAACTCAAGTTGAAGAGGAAGCCACAGCTCCTCAGCACGGTGCTTACTTGCTGGACTTTCCTCCTTTTTTTCTTTTATTTCCCCTCTTGATAGCAAAAAGACATCAGTCCCCTGGAGCTCATTCTATCCCAGACAAGTCACATACCTACAGCTTTTCAAGAAACAAAAAGTGGCTTTAGAGTCAGATGAGCCCAAGTTTGTATCCCAAATCTTCCACTTCTTTAACTGCATAACCTTGAGCAGTGGGCAAGCTGTAGGAATCTCAGATTCTTAATGTGTGCAAACTGAGTAACACCTCCCTTACAGATTTGCTGGGTGGAATTAAATGAAATAAATTACCCAGTCACCCAGCAGAATGCCTCATTCATTGGTTGTTTTTGTTCCTGAACTTGTAAAGCTGAAGGCCCAAGATCATGGGGGTCACCCCTTTGTGAGGCCCTCCTGAGCACCCACTGCACCCTCCATGACATTCACCTCCACTTGCATACGAATCATGCTTTTGTCGATATTTGTATGAGCTAACAGTGTCGTTTGAAAAATGAATGAGCTTTCATACAGTGACATCAGCAACGTGGCCAAATAAGATGTCCCTCACTCACCCCCTCAGCAGCAATTTGGCATCTACCCGTGGACAAAAGTGACTTTCTGGGAGCTGCGGGATTCAGCACTATACACCAAGGGACCCGGGAGGAGTCTTGTCCACACATGTGTTGGGTAATAGGCATACACACCTTGGGCACAGCTGTGGACCCTGAAGTAGCTTCAGACCAGCTCTAGCCCCTCTTGGCTACAGTCTGAGAGCCTCTGGAGAACACTGCCTCAGGACAGTCACCCATGGATGAGAGAGTCTTTGTGGAAGTCCAGATTTCCAGCTGAGAAGTTTTAGCACACCACTGGAGCAAAAACAATCATGAGTTTGGACACATTTGAGAGGGTAGAGGAACAGATCTACTTTACCCACATTGCCCCTCCCTCAAGGCAGCACACCTCAGCACCAAGAGAGGCCATCTGGCCCTGTGATTTTCCTGGCAGGGAAAGTGAGAGCATGAGAGTGAGCACCAGCTACCCCAGCCATGCAGGAAGCTGCCGAGAGGCCCGTCTCTCTCTCACCCAACCCCAACCAGAGTACTGAGTCATGAGCTGCATGACGGGGGTCAGGAAGAGGCTGGAGAACTTTAGATAGGACTCTCAGAAGGCATTTAAAGGGATGCAGATCCTACTAAGTATCTCAAGGATTCCATCAAGAAGCTCACCTATGAGCCCTGGGGATGCCTCACCTGTGGATCCCCCCCGCAAATGGCACACAGACATCCCAGATCTCTGTGCACCTCCCCCATACCCACACTGTCCCCACCCTATGGCTGGCTCCCTGTTCACACTCTCAATGGCAGGGAGAGCGAACTTTGGCAGGGGACTAGTAAACACGCTCAAAAAGCTGGCTGAATCTGTGGACCAGAGAGAGACCACAAACTTCAGCTTTAGCTCTGACCTTGGAAAAGCAAAGGGGAGGTTGTGGACTCATGGCCTGGGGTGTTGTAGGATGGAGAGAAGGCACCCATCTCAAAATACTGCCACAAGAGGAAGCAAGAAGTGAGGAGCAGGCTTATTCATAGAAGGTCTGAGAAAGCCTCAGAATCTCTAGCAGAGCTGAAGGAAGGTATTTCTCTCCAGAAGTTAAGTCAGCAGCAATTGGAGGAGGTGACTACTACTTCACATTTGAAAACAGCTACACTAGACATCAGTACTTGAAAAGAAGAAGCTTCCGCACAGCAAGAGAAACAATCAACAAAATGAAATGGCAAGTTAAAGAATGGGAGACAATATTTGTGAATCACATATCAGATAAGGGGTTAGTATTCAATATATGTATAAGGAACTCATATAGCTAAATAACAAAAAACCAAACAATCTGATTAAAAATGGGCAGAGGAACTGAACAGACATATTTCCGAAGAATACACACAGATGGCCAACAGGTACATGAAAAGATGCTCAACATCACTAATCAGGAAAATGCAAGTTAAAACCACAATGAAATATGGTTTCACATCTGTTATAATGTGAAAACAAGATATATGTTTTCATAAAAACAAGATATAATAAATGCTGGCTCAGACATAGAGAAAAAGGAACCCTTGCGCACAGTTGGTGGGAACGTAGATTGGTACAGCCACTGTGGAAAACAGTATTGAGGTTCCTTGAAAAATTAAAATAGAGCTACCATATGATTCCATATTACTTCTGAGTATATATCCAAAGGAAATGAGATCAGGATCTGCATCCCATGCTCATCGAAGCATTATTCCTAATAGCCAAGATGTGGAAATAACCCAAGTATCTCCTTCAAGTGAATGAATAAAGAAGATGTGTGATATACATAATATATATTATATATATACACATATATATGTATATCAGCTATGAGAAAGACGCAAACCCTGCCATTTGTGTCATCATGGATGGGCTTTGAGGGCATTATGTTAAGTGAAATAAAGGAAAAATAAATACTGAATTATATCACTTATATGTGGCTTCTTAAAAAACTGAATTCATAGAAACAGAGAGTTGAGTGGCAGTTGCCAGGGGCTAGAAGGTATCAGAAATTGGGAGATGTTGGTCAAAGGGCACAAACTTGTAGTAAGATAGACAGCTAGTGGGAAGCTGCTGTATAGCACAGGGAGCTCATCTCGGTGCTCTGTGATGACCTAGAGGGGTAGGATGAGGGGGGGAGGCTCAAGAGGGAGGGGATATATGTATACATATAACTGATTTACTTTGTTGTACAGCAGAAACTAACACGACGTTGTGAAGCAGTTATACTCCAATAAAAAAGAAAAAAAAAGATGAATAAGTTCTGGTGATCTAATGTACAGCATAATGACTATAGTTAATAGTACTGTATTATATACTTGAAAGTGGCTGAGAGAGTAGATCCTAAATGTTATCACCACAGAAAAAGAAATGGAAATTATGTGAGGGGATTGACATATTAACCAATCCTATTGTGGTAATCATTTTACAATATATAAGTATATCAAATATCATGTTTTACAACTTAAACTTACACAATGTTATACAGGTTTTCCCCACTATCCAAAAGTACAGCATTCCTGTGAAACCTTTCATGAGCCAGAATGGCATAAAGCAAAGAAGCAATCAGTTACCTTAGCACACAGTTTTGCTAACAGATGCACAAAATAAGTCGAGATAAATCACAGGTGCTCACAGACAGTTCAAAGCTATGGCTGCTTGATGCTGAGATGCTGAGATGTTGCGTGTAGTTCCAGGGGAAGGAGCTTGGCTGTGCTCTCTTGCTGCTCATGGAGCATGCTGCCTATATAATGTCTCTTTGCAAAACAAATGCTCTTTTTTTCATAAAAGTGAAAATCCTCTCTGAATTTCTTTCAGTTAGTGAAAACAGGTACTAATGTAGGGCTTTTATAAAAGCAACATGGCAGAAAACAGCCTTTCACAAAGCCAGGGATACCTATATGTCAATTATATCTCAATATAACTGGAAAAAAATAAATGCTCTACTACACATAAATAAAAAAAAGTTTGAGGTGCAGTGATTTTTACCTCAAATAATTATTAAGTCAACTCAGCTTCTAAGATCAGAAAATAAAGTTTAGAGAATAGAGCCAGTATGGACACTAGGCTTGCTTCTCCGTGACTTTCTTAAACAAATGCAGTAATTACTAAAATAGGGTACCTCCCCCAAGAGATTGCTACTGTCTATTTTTGTAAGAACATTTACAGCATTCTATTATATGAAAATTGGCAAATAATAAATGTGCTATGAAATCTTTCCAGGTTTTCTTTAATCAGAAGGAAATAGAAAGTAGGTAGGTCTATGAATGTTTTAGAGGATTGTTACTTTCATGGTAATATTTTGCCTGTTAATTGAATGAAAAAATAATTATAATTTTATGAAAGGATGAGAAAATAAATGAATTGCCTTTGGGGGAAAAATCTACTTTTTAATTTACATGATTAGATCTATAAATTTTACCCCCATAGTCAACCGTATATATATATATTGTTCACCATGTTTGTCCAATCTAAAAAATTATTCTCACAAAACTTTTATTAGCTTTTTTTGCCATGAAGTTTTTGTTTTTGTTTTTTTGGAGTTTTTTTCTTTTTTTCTTTTGGCTGCGCACCACTGCTTGCGGGATCTTAGTTTCCCAACTAGGGGCTGAACCCGGGCCCTCAGCAGTGCAGAGTCCTAAACCACTGGACTGCCAGGGAATTCCCATGAAATTATTTTTAAAAACTCATCAGCCTTGAATAAAATGAGTAGACTTTGGATAAAAAAATAAAAACAAAACAAAAGAAAGACATACCTGTTATTCATTCTGCATAGTATTGCATGATGCCTAGTGGTGTGAAAATAACCAAACAAAAGAGCAACTAAAAATATTAAAGGAAGTCTCCTTTTATTTAGGTATCATAACCTTCCATACATCTCATAAGTAGATGCATTGTCAATAAATTTTTACTCGAGTATAATTATTTTTTTCCAAATTTGCCATTATGTGTTTTGATCAATTATTTATTAATAACAATTTTATTGTAAATTTAAGCTGGAAAAATATTTCATATTTAGAGCCTGATGTTAGTAAAATGTGATCAGTTAAAATTTTAATTTATATACTTAAAAATAATCTTTGAACTTGACAGCGATCTTCTCAAAAGACTAGGAATGTCATCTTAAAAGTACTGGGGGAAAAAATAATTTACAACCCAGAACTTGATACTCAGCAAAACTATTTTTCAAAAGTGCTGTCAAAGTAAGCATATTTCTCATATACCAAAAATTAGAGAATTCTTTATCACCAATAAAAGAAATATTAAAGAATTTCTTCATAAGGAAAATGATCCCAGAAAGAAACAAAAAAAGTAACTGTATAAAACAACAATAATAATGTAATCTGTGCCTAGAATATATGTATAATTGAAAGGCATATCACTAACATATAAAGCGGGAGCAAAAAATGATCTTTGAAGAAGTAAATAGCAGCAATAATAAATATTATATTACTAGCTACAAATTTACAGAAATTCAGTCATTTTCTGTTTTCATTCTTTCATTGAGTAAATCGTTTTTTATTATCTCCAGTACACATTGGGATAATTGTTTTAGGAGCTACAAAAATGAATCAGCTTGAGCTTACAAGCTAATAGATGGACTAACATATGTAAATAAGTAAGTATTAAAGATACGAGGGGCTTCCCTGGTGGCGCAGTGGTTGAGAGTCCACCTGCCGATGCAGGCAACACGGGTTCGTGCCCCGGTCCGGGAAGATCCCACATGCCGCGGAGCGGCTGGGCCCGTGAGCCATGGCCGTTGAGCCTGCGCTTCCGGAGTCTGTGCTCCTCAAAAAAGATATGAGAAGATGTTAAGAGCCATAACGGAAGTAGTGAATATTGTATTAATTAGACATTTAATATTGATATACCATGATTCCTAGGTAATTAGAATTCTGAACATTGAACTCATATTGAAGAACTGTAAAATCATATCATAAAGAGAGTACAGTGATATTATAGCCAATCGTTTCCATGCCTCACCAGGTCTCTAAAAAGCAGGTCACTGAGTTTCTTGTTTGAACCTCTCAGCATTTAGACCTTTGTATGTATCTTATACATGATAGAAATCCAAAACGTGAATGAAGGAACAAATGGGCATAGAGGAAATTACTAAGGCAAGACTGAAGATAGTATAGCCTCAGTTGGTGTAATGAGAAAAGATTTCCCATGTTTTTACCCCATTAAAATTTACTAAGTCATGTCTTGTACTCAGGCTATAGTAGATTAAATCCTGGCCTTGATTTTTCCAGGCTGCTGAGTTAAAAGAGACCATATTCTCACATATTATTGGAAAAATAATTCATATGACCTTCAGGAACTTGTATAAGTATAAATAGGTATGTCCAGCCTCTATTACAGTGAAATTACATTTAGAATTTTTTTTCAAACTGCCTTATAACTTATAAAAATCATGTTTGATAGCCAATGTTAATACCTTAACTCTGATAATATGTTTTCAAATTGCAGAACCTAATATTTTTAAAGTGACTCGAAATTTTAAGCCTGTTGTTGCTATCCTGAAGATAAATTTAGTTGTAATTGGGATTCATTGTCGCTCAGCCAGGAGGTTGTCATTAAAACAAATTGACAATGGGAGCATTGGCTGAGCTCTCAAATGGTTGCTTCATCTGTTTGGAAAATCTCTCTGTGACCTATCAGCCTCTATCTTGACAGACTCTAGAATGAGAGTGAAAAGGATCTTGGCTCATGTAAGGAAAGGTGCCCCTTTGATGTCAATTTATAAAGTAGCCTCAGTATGACTAATAAATCAGGCTCAACTGTGGTTCCTAAAATTACCTACCCAGATGCAACAAGCCATTGCATGCTACCATATACAGCTCTTACCAAGTTTCATTAATATTTTATAAGAGAAAACTAAATACTCAGGTTTTTAGAAGGATATGTGCATAGGATTAAATAAACACATGCATGTAAAACGTTTACAATAACATTTAGAACCATGCTTGCACATTTAAGTACTCAATAAGTGTGACTGTTACCATTAGCTAAATACACTTAAAAAAGGTCACTTAAGGGGAATAAACACTTTCTGTTTTGGTTCTCTTATTTGGTTAGTTCATATTTAGTCTCAAATTTAAGTGAAAATGTATAATTTTCATAAATTGAAAACAATTATGTAATTATAATAATTTTATAATGTAATTCTAATAATTCCTTATTTTATGTACTGTAATTTTATGTACCTTATATTTTCATATTTCTTACACTTATTTCACACCTACAAGAACCTTGTTAGGTGGCCAAGGAAAATCCTATTACAGCCTCTTATTACAGAACAAGGACTAGCGTCTTAGACAAGTTACGTTTCCAAGCATACACAGTTATTTTAATCCTACAGGAACCAGCTAAGAAAACAGTACACTTTTGCCAATGGCAAGCCTAGTGATCTCTCCACCACCTGTGTGACCTTGTAGTGGTGCAGCAAAAGAGGGGTTCTGTTTATTTATTTTGTTTTCTTTATAAGTGAAAAAGCAAAATGGTATACTGAAAAAAGCTTTGGGGTAAATAGACCTGGGGGTTGAATGCTGTCTCTGCTGCTTTGGTAATAATTATTTTCATTTACTAAGTACCTCTCATATATCAAGCAATTCATGGAAATTTAGTTAACTTTTGGAACAATTCTGCAAAGTTGGTGCCACTGCTCTCATTTTATAGATGGAGGTACAGAACTGAGGCTCAAAAGAGGTCACTTTGTAAAAAGCAAGCAGCCAGTGTGGTCTGGAGTACAAGCTGGTCCTCTGCATTTTATCGTTTTGATTTCTATCAAACTGTGTGGTAATGCTCATACAATGCACTTTGCCTCATTGAACCTTAGTTTCTTCATTTGTAAAATGGTGATGATACTACCACTTTGCATGATTTTTGTGAGGTTTAAATAAAAATATAGCTAAGCCTGTTAATAGGAGGAATTCTAAAAAATGGGTTGCTCTTATTTTAGCCAGCTCTGTCATTGCCTTTTTGTGCATAGTCTTATTATTTAAATAAACTATATATGATTTTGTGCTTTAAAGAAGCCTCACATTTGACTAAATTTTGCAACAACCAATCAGGTACTCATTTTATGTTGGAGTGATAAAAGAACTTTTTGATGCTATTTTTATGTTTAATATCAGTTGTGAGCAAAACTGATGTGGAATGCAAGCTTTTAATTTTTTATTTCCCTTAAGGAAGTCTCCTTAGGTGTATACTTACCTATATAAGAGCCACATATTTTCAGAAAATATCTGAAAATAAACATTTTCCTCACTAAATTCTATAACTTAAATATTACTTTACTTGGCAGATTGCCATTAAGCTTGAGACTCTCGTTTTTGTAAAACATTGTGGAGTCAGAGCTCAGTTTCTAAGTCAACACACCTTTATCTGATAAATTATAAGCATCAAAGAAAAATACATGGAGTTTTACAGATCTGTAGAAATCTGAGAAGCATCGTTTTGGGCTTCAGGAAACTGAATAAAATGTTCAATTTCAAATAAGAAAAAAAATGGAAAGTGATTAGACATTCACTTACTTTTTAATTGTATATCAATAAGTTTTAATTAGGCCACTTTACACGTTTCAGTGATCTCTCTATAAAAAAAACCACTGACTTCTTTAAATCTTTCAAAATTTGCTATTTATATATTTTTCTATGTTTGTAAATGCAAATTTGGCCTGTTTTTAATTAATATTGACAGTGCGAATAAAATATGCATTGCAAACTATTAGAAAATATGTTGAATGGACTCAAGACAACATTAAGTATTCTACCCCAGTTTTTGGAACAGGCTTAGGAAGATGTGCCATGAACTTCTCTCCTCAAACTGTTACTTTTGTATCTATAGGTAAATTTGCTCAATCTTCACTTAAAGAAATAATATGTTGTGAAGCATATTTAGCTAAAAACTATGAATTTACTTCTTCTCTTCTAACACTGAGTGGAAATTTAGAACTGAGAAGGACTTCTCAGATCAGCGAATCCAATAATTTTATTTTACAGGTAAAGAAGCTGAGAAAGAGAGGGCTAAGTTAGAGTCAAACAGCTAATTAAGCCATAAGCTACAACCAGAACCCAGAGTTTTTGGGTTTTCTGTGTTATGTCCAGTATATTAGACTGCCTCACTTTTGGTAGCAAAACAGCTCCTTACATTCTTATTCCACCCTTCTATTTGAATAATATGGCAAATATTTCTATAATGATAGACACATAATAAATGTTTTAATATAGAAATACTTGTAAGTGTAGAATGTTGTGATCATGTGACACACATTATTCTCAAATAATTGTGTTTGTCTGTTTTGACTTGTTTGGGGGCTATCTAAAGAACTGAGACAGGCGCTTGCTTTTGTTTTATTTAACATGGAACGCTCTCAGGGCAGAAAAGGTGTCATGCAGAGGGTATTCTTTGTAACGTGAATGGTATTGCCTGAGAAAATAGATTACAGTTGGTAGCAAACAATAGACATGCCAAAAGGCTGGAAGAAAAGCTGGAAAGAGAGTTTCTAAGGGAAATTAGGGCCTTGAAATGTACTTTCATATACCAAAAATTTAGAAAGGCACATGTAAGCCCAGGGCAGAAAGAGCACACAGAAAAGAGTAAGAAGACCTTAAGCTTTCTCTGATTGAGTTCTAGGCTCAGCACAAGCTGAAAGTGAAGGTTAAGGCAGAGTTAAATGACCTGGCTAAGCTTTGAAAGAGTGTCCCCAACATAGAGCCAATCTACAAAGACTGGGACAGATCTCTCTCTTCCTCCCTCCCTCCCTCCCTTCCTCCAGGAAATCTCTGTCAAAACACTAGTTAACCACAAGGAAGGAATAAACTTTTTAGAGATAACACACAATTAAGAATACAGAGTTTGTAAGAACAATTTAGAAAAGCCACTAAGCAAACAAACAACTTGAGGGCAGAATCTGATTTCAAAAGTTACCATATTATAATATTCAAAATTTCCAGTTTTCAACAAAAAATATGAAACATGCAAAGAAACAAAAGAGTATGGCTCAGTCACAGGAGATATTAATAAAAACTGTCCCTGAGGAAGCTCATATATCAGACTTACTAGACAAATACTTTAAGTCAACTGTATTACATATGTTCATAGGGCTAAAGAAAACCATGGACAAAGAAATAAAGGAAACTAGGAGAATTATATTTCAACAAATAGAGAATACTGATAAAGAGGTAGAAATTATAAAAGGAACTACACATAAATCTGGAGCTGAAAAATATAATAACTGAAAATCTTACTAAGAGATCTCAGTAGAAGATCTGAGCAGGCACAAGAAAGAATTTGTGAACTGAAAGTGAGAACAATTGAAATTATCCAGTCTGAGAAGAAAAAATAAATGAAGAAAAATGAATAAAGTCTAAGATCTATGGGACATCATCAAGCATCATGGTGCACCTAGACTAGACATAATGGGTACGTAAGTGCATAGACATAATAGGCATTCCAGAAAGAAAAGGGAGAGAGAAAGGTCCAGACAGAATATTTAAAGACATAATAGTCACACAATTCCCAATCTGATTTTAAAAAAAAATAAAGGATCTACACATCCAACAAGATCAGTGTGGATAAACGCAAAGAGATCAATACCAAGACATTATAATCAAATCACCCAAAGAAAAAGACAAAAACAGAATCTTGAAAGCAACAAAAAAGAAGTGACTCATTGCATAGAAGGAATACTTAATAAGATTAGCAGCTAGTTTCTCATCAGAAACCACAGAGGCCAAAAGGCAGTGAGATGACATGTATAAAGTACTGGAAGAAAGAAACAAAAAAACCCACCTATCACTAATTCTATATCTTGCAAAATTGTCATTCAAAAATGAAAGAGATATTAAGACATTTCCAGGTAAAGATAAGATTTTTGCTAGTATATCTGCTGTACAATAAATACTAAAGGAAATTCCTAGAGCAGCAATGAAGGGATACTAGCTAGTAATGCAAAACCATATGAAGAAATAGAGAACACTGGCAAAAGTAATTACATAGGTAAATACAAAAGCCAGTGTTATTGTGATTTTTAACTCCCCCTTTTTTCTTATGTGATTAAAAAAATACATAAAACAATAATTATATATTGATATTAAAGGATACACAATGTAAAAAGATGTAATTTGTGACAACAGCATGAAGGAGAAGGGATGGAACTGTATAGGAACAGAGTTTTATATACTACTGCAGCCAAAATGTTATTAATTCAAAATAGGTTGTTATAAGTTTAAGAAGCTAATTGTAATGCCCAGGGCAACAGTGAAGAAAATAAAAAATATACAGAAAAGAAAATGAGAAAGGAATCAAAATAATACAGTACTAAAATCAGTTAAAAACAGTAGATGGCAATAATGGAGGAATTAAATACAAATATATGACATATAGAAAACAAATAGGAAAATGATAGAAATAAGTCCTTATCAATAATCACATTAAATATAAATTAATTAAACTCTTCAGTTAAAAGGCTGTGATTGGTAGAATGGTAAAATAGTATGATTCAGCCATATGCTGTCTAAAAGAGATTCACCTTAGATACAAAGACACAAATAGGTTGAAAAGATATTCCATTCAATAGTAATGAAAGGAGAGCTGGGGAGGCTACACTGATATGAACAAAATAGACTTTAAGTCAAAAAATTTTTACGAGAGACAAAGAAGGACATTGTATACAGGCGTACCTCTGAGAGATTGTGGGTTCAATTCCAGACCACCACAATAAAGAGAATATTGCAATGAAGCAAGTCACATGATTTTTTTGGCTTCCCAGTGTAGATAAAAATTATGTTTACACTATACTGTGGTCTATGAAGTATGCTAAATATTATGTCTATAAAAACAATGTACATGCCTTAATTTAAAAAATACAAAACAAAAAATCTTACAATAGTAACATCAAAGATGGCTGATCACTGACCATCATAACAAACATAATAATAATGAAACATTTTGAAATATTGTGAGAATTACCAAAATGTGACACAGAGACCTGAAGTAAGCAACTGCTGTTGGAAAAATGGCATCAGTAGACTCGCCTGATGCACAGTTTCCCCAAATGAAGACCCAACACAGCCAGAACTAAAGGAAGGGAGGGAGGGAGAGAGGGAGGGAGGGAGGGAGGGAGGAAGGAAGGAAGGAAGGAAGGAAGGAAGGAAACTACAGACCAATATCTCTTATGAACATAGGTGCAAAAATCCTCAAAAAGCACTATCAGACTGAATTCCTTTTTAAAAAGTTGTGTAAAACATATATAAAGGTTTTATTTGTGCTTACAGTGTAGTTGTAGCTGTTATTTTTCAACTCTTGGATTTTTAGGTATATTAACAATTGCGCTATTGCAATCTTGTATAATTTACCAATTTTGTCAATTATTGAGATGTGCTTTAAATCTACTATAATGGTGGATTTATTAACTTTCCCTGGTAGTTGTGTCAAGTTCTTATTTTTTGTGTAACTTGTTGGCCACATAAAAGTTTAAATTTTTTTCTTTTTTTTTGTGGTACGCGGGCCTCTCACTGTTGCGGTCTCTGCCGTTGCGGAGCACAGGCTCCGGATACGCAGGCTCAGTGGCCATGGCTCATGGGCCCAGCCGCTCCACGGCATGTGGGATCTTCCCGGACCGGGGCATGAACCCGTGTCCCCTGCATCAGCAGGCAGACTCTCAACCACTGCGCCACCAGGGAAGCCCATAAAAGTTTAAATTTTTTTATCTTTTTGGAGAAATGAACCATTTACCCTTTGGTAGCCATAGCTTTTATCTTTAGTAATGCTTTTTTGCTGTTCTTTCTGATATTCTTAGAGTTCCATCAGCTTTCCTTTGTTCACTAGTTGTTTGGCATATCTTTTTCTATACTTTTACTTTCAAACATATCTGTATACTTATATTTAAGGTGTGTCTCTTTTAAGAGATATATAACTGGATTTTGTTTTTTTAATCCAATTTCGCTTTATCAGTTAGGGTAGACTAGATTGCTGTAAAAAATATATAATAGATTCAATGTTTCATTTATTTATCTTTCATATGATGGTCCTGACTCTCCTGCACATGGCCACCCTGTAGTGCCTTTTTGTCTCTGTGTTAGAGAGTGGAAGATGAAAAAGTGTGAAACTACCTGTGTTGGAGATTTTTGTGGGAAAGGCCTGGAAGCAGTACTTGTTCTTACATTTGACTGACTGGAATGAAATTCATAACACTACCTGAAGACATCTGGGGTGTGGAGTCTTTTTGTACTCAAGAAAAAAGGGAGACAATTTTCATGAGTATCTGTAACTGTCTTTGCCATAGTGATAATCTGGTTATTTTAATTAATAATTTTAATCCATTCATATTTATTATGATTACTGATGTATTTGCCTTCATTTCTCTCTTGTCATCTGGTGCTATTTATCTTATTCTTCCAGACATTTTTTTTGTTTTTCTGTGTGGTAACTCGATTTTTTTTTTTTTTTACATCTTTATTGGAGTATAATGGCTTTACAATGTTGTGTTAGTTTCTGCTGTATAACAAAGTGAATCAGCTATATGCATATATATATCCCCATATCCCCTCCCTCTTGCCTCTCCCTCCCACCCTCCCTATCCCACCTATGTAGGTGGTCACAAAGCACTGAGCTGATCTCCCTTGGCTATGCAGCTGCTTCCCACTAGCTAGCTATTTTACATTTGGTTGTCTATATATGTCAGTGCTACTCTCTCACTTCGTCCTAGCTTACCCTTCCCCCTCCCCGTATCCTCAACTCCGTTTTCTACATCTGCATTTTTATTCCTGTCCTGCCCCTAGGTTCGTGAGAACCACTTCTTTGTTTTTTTTTAGATTCCATATATATGTATTAACATATGGTATTTGTTTTTCTCTTTCTGACTTACTCCACTCTTTATGACAGACACTACATCCATCTACCTCACTACAAATAACTCAATTTTGTTTCTTTTCATGGCTGAGTAATACTCCATTGTATATATGTGCCTCATCTTCTTTATCCATTCATCTGAGGTTGGACACATAGGTTGCTTCCATGTCCTGGCTATTGCAAATAGTACTGCAGTGAACATTGTGGTACATATCTCTTTTTGAAAGTGGATTTCTGAAGGTATATGGCCAGTAGTGGGATTGCTGGATCATATGGTAGTTCTGTTTTTACTTTTTTAAGGAACCTCCATACCGTTCTCCATAGTGGCTGTATCAATTTACATTCCCACCAACAGTGCAAGAGGGTTCCGTTTTCTCCACACCATCTCCAGCATTTCTTGTTTGTAGATTTTCTGATGACGCCAATTCTACCTGGTGTGAGGTGATACCTCATTGTAGTTTTGATTTGCACTTCTCTAATAATTAGTGATGTTGAGCAGCTTTTCATGTGCTTCTTGGCCATCTGTATGTCTTCTTTGGAGAAATGTCTATTTAGGTCTTCTGCCCATTTTTGGATTGGGTTGTTTGTTTTTTTGATATTGAGCTGCATGAGCTGCTTGTAAATTTTGGAGATTAATCCTTTGGCAGTTGCTTCATTTACAAATATTTTCTCTCATTCTGAGGGTTGTCTTTTCTTCTTGTTTATGGTATCCTTTGCTGTGCAAAAGCTTTTAAGTTTCATTAGGTCCTATTTGTTTATTTTTGTTTTTATTTCCATTACTCTAGGAGGTGGGTCAAAAAGGATCTTGCTGTGATTTATGTCATAGAGTGTTCTGCCTGTGTTTTCCTCTAAGAGTTGTATAGTGTCTGGCCTTACATTTAGGTCTTTAATCCATTTTGAGTTTAGGTCTTTAATCCATTTTGAGTTTATCCTCCTGTATGGTGTTAGGAAGTGTTCTAATTTCATTCTTTTACATGTAGCTGTCCAGTTTTCCCAGCACCACTTATTGAAGAGGCTGTCTTTCCTTCATTGTATATTCTTGCCTCCTTTGTCAAAGATAAGGTGACCATATGTGTCTAGGTTTGCCTCTGGGCTTTCTCTCCTATTCCATTGATCTGTATTTCTGTTTTTGTGCCAGTACTGTGCTTTCTTGATTACTGTAGCTTTGTATTATATTCTGAAGTCAGGAACCCTGATTCCTTCAGCTCTGTTGTTCATTCTCAAGATTGCTTTGGCTATTTGGGGTCCTGGTGTTTCCATACAAATTATGAAATTTTTTGTTCTAGTTCTGTGAAAAATGCCATTGATAGTTTGATAGGGATTGCATTGAATCTGTAGATTGCTTTGGGTACTATAGTCATTTTCACAATGTTGATTCTTCCAATCCAAGAACATGGTATATATCTCTCCATCTGTTTGTATCATCTTTCATCTCTTTCATCAGTGTCTTATAGTTTTTTGCACACATGTCCTTTATCTCCTTAGGTAGGTTTATTCCTAGGTATTTATTCTTTCTGTTGCAATGATAAATGGGAGTGTTTCCTTAATTTCTCTTTCAGATTTCTTGTCATTAGTGTATAAGAATGCAAGAGGTTTCTGTGCACTAATTTTGTATCCTGCAACTTTACTAAATTCATTAATTAGCTCTAGTAGTTTTCTGGTAGCATCTTTAGGTTTCTCTATGTATATAGTATCATGTTGTCTGCAAACAGTGACAGTTTTATTTCTCTTCTGATCAGGATTCCTTTTATTTCCTTTTCTTCTCTGATTGCCATGGCTAAAACTTCCAAAAGTATGTTAAATAATAGTGGTAAGAGTGGGCACACTTGTCTTGTTCCTGATCTTAGATGAAATGGTTTCAGTTTTTCACCATTGAGAATGATGTTGACTGTGGGCTTGTCATATATGGCCTTTATTATGTTGAGGTAGGTTCCCTCTATGTGCACTTTCTGGAGAGTTTTTATCATAAATTGGTGTTGAATTTTGTCAAAAGATTTTCCTGAATCTATTGAGATTCTCATATGGTTTTTATCCTTCAGTTTTTTAATATGGTATATCACATTGATTGATTTGCCTATATTGAAGAATCCTTGCATTCCTGGGATAAACCACACTTGATCATGGTGTATGATCCTTTTAATATGTTATTGGATTCTGTTTGCTAGTATTTTGCTGAGGGTTTTTGCATCTATTTTCATGAGTGATATTGGTCTGTAATTTTCTTTTTTTGTAGTATACTTGTCTGGTTTTGGTATCAGCGTGATGGTGGCCACATAGAATGGGTTTGGTAGTGTTCCTTCCTCTGCAGTTTTTTGGAAGAGTTTGAGAAGGATAGGTGTTAGCTCTTCTCTAAATGTTTGATAGAATTCACCCTGAAGCCATCTGCTCCTTGTTTGTTGGAAGATTTTTAATCCCGGTTTCAATTTCAGTGCATGTGATTGGTCTGTTCATATTTTCTATTTCTTCCTGTTTCAGATTTGGACAGTTGTACTTCTTTTCCTAAGAATTTGTCCGTTTCTTCCAGGTTGTCCATTTTATTGGTATATAGTTGCTTGTAGTAGCCTCTCATGATCCTTCGTATTTCTGCAGTGTCAGTTATTACTTCTCCTTTTTCATGACTAATTCTGTGATTTGAGTCTTCTCCCTTGTTTTCTTGATGTGTCTGGGTAATGGTTTATCAGTTTTGTTTATCTTCTCAGAAAACCAGCTTTTAGTTTTATTGATCTTTGCTATTGTTTCCTTCATTTCTTTTTCATTTATTTCTTATCTGATCTTTATGATTTCTTTCCTGCTAACTTTGGGGGTTTTTTGTTCTTCTTTCTCTAATTGCTTTAGGTGTAAGGTTAGGTTGTTTCTTTGAGATTTTTCTTGTTTCTTGAGGTAGGATTGTATTCCTATAAACTTCCCTCTTAGAACTGCTTTTGCTGAATCCCATAGGTTTTGGGTTGTCGTGTTTCCATTGTCATTTGTTTCTAGGTATTTTTTGATTTCCTCTTTGATTTCTTCAGTGATCTCTTGGTTATTTAGTAGCGTATTGTTCAGCCTCCCTGTGTTTCTATATTTTACAGATTTTTTTTTCCTGTAATTGATATCTAGTCTCATAACATTGTGGTCAGAAAAGATGCTTGATATGATTTCAATTTTCTTAAATTTACTGAGGCTTGATTTGTGACCCAAGATACGATGTATCCTGGAGAATGTTCCAGGTGCACTTGAGAAGAAAGTTTATTCTGTTGTTTTTGGATGGAATGTCCTATAAATATCACTTAAGTCCATCAGGTCTAATGTGTCATTTAACACTTGTGTTTCCTTATTTATTTTCATTTTGGATGATCTGTCCACTGGTGAAAGTGGGGTGTTAAGGTCCCCTACTATGATTGTGTTACTGTTGATTTCCTTTTATGGCTGTTAGCATTTGCCTGATGTGTTGAGGTGGTCCTATGTTCAATGCATAAATATTTACAATGGTTATATCTTCTTGGTTTGATCCCTTGATCATTATATAGTGTTCTTCTTTGACTCTTGTAACAAAGTCTTTATTTTAAAGTCTATTTTGTCTGATATGAGAATTGCTACTCTAGCTTTCTTTTGATTTCCATTTGCATGGAATATCTTTTTCCATCCCCTCACTTTCAGTCTGTATGTGTCCCTAGGTCTGAAGTGGGTCTCTTGTAGACAGCATATATATGGGTCTTGTTTTTGTATCTGTTCAGGCAGCCTGTGTCTTTTGGTTGGAGCGTTTAATCCATTTACATTTAAGGTAGTTATCAATATATATGTTCCCATTGCCATTTTCTTAATTACTTTGGTTTTGTTTTTGAAGGTCTTTTCCTTCTCTTGTTTTTCCCACCTAGAGAAGTCCCTTTAGCATTTGTTGTAAAGCTGGTTTGGCAGTGCTGAATTCTCTTAAGTTTTTCTTGTCTGTAAAGCTTTTAATTTCTCTGTTGAATCTGAATGAGTTCCTTGCTGGGTAGAGCAGTCTTGGTTGTAGGTTTTCCTGTTTCATCACTTTAAATATGTCCTGCTACTCCCTTCTGGCTTGCAGAGTTTCTGCTGAAAGATCAGCTGTTAACCTTATGGGGATTCCCTTGTATGTTATTTGTTGCTTTTCCCTTGCTGCTTTTAATATATTTTCTTTGTGTTTAATTTTTGATAGTTTGAATAATATGTGTCTTGGCATGTTTCTCCTTGGATGTATCCTGTATGGGACTCTCTGTGCTTCCTGGTCTTTATTGACTATTTCCTTTCCCATATTAGGGGAGTTTTCGACTTTAATCTCTTAAAATATTTTCTTAGTCCCTTTTTTTTGTTTGTTTTCTTCTTCTGATACCCCTATAATTCTAATGTTGGTGTGTTTAATGTCCCAGAGGTGTCTGAGACTCTCAATTCTTTTCTTTTTTTTTTCTTTATTCTGCTCTACGATAGTTGTTTCCACTATTCTATCTTAAGGTGACTTACCCGTTCTTCTGCCTCAGTTACTCTGTTATTGATTCCTTGTAGAGAATTTTTAATTTCATTTATTGAGTTGTTCATCATTGTTTGTTTGCTGTTTAATTCTTTTAGGTCCTTGTTAAACGTTTTTTTAAATTTTCTCCATTCTATTTCCCAGATTTTTGGATCATCTTTACTATAATTACTCTGAATTCTTTTTCAGGTAGACTGCCTATTTCCTCTTCATTTGTTTGGTTTGGTTGGTTTTTACCTTGCCTCTTCATCTGCTGCATACTTCTCTGTTTTACCATTTTGTTTAACTTACTGTGTTTGGAGTCTCCTTTTTGCAGGCTGTAGGTTTGCAGTTTCTCTTATTTCTGGTGTCTGCCCCCAGTGGGTGAGTTTGGTTCAGTGGCTGTGTAGGCTTCCTGGTCGGGGGGACTGGTGCCTGTGTTCTGTTGGCTGGGCCTGGATCTCGTCCTTCTGGGAGGGCAGGGCTGTGTCCGGTGGTGTCTTTTGGGGTGTCTGTGAACTTAGTATGACTTTAGGCAGCCTCTCTGCTAATGGGTGGTGTTGTGTTCCTGTCTTGCTAGTTGTTTGGCATGGGGCGTCTAGCACTGGAGCTTGCTGGCTGTTGAGTGGAACTGGATCTTTGTGTTGAGTTGGAGATCTTTGGGAGTGCTCATACCAATTAATATTATGTGGTGCTGGGAGGTCTCTGGTGGTCCAATGTCCTGGACTCAGCTCTCCCACCTCAGAGGCTCAGGCCTGACACCCAGCCGGAGCACCAAGATGGCTCAGAAGAAAAGGAAGAAAAAATTTTAAAAAATGAAAAGATAGCACCCCGAAACAAATGGTAAAAGCAAAACTAAACAGACAAAATCACGCAAAGAAACATACACACACACACACACTCACAAAAAGAAAGAAGAAAAAGGAAGAGAGCAACCTAACCAATAAGCAAATCCACCAATGATAACAAGCACTAAAAACTAAAGTAAGATAAACATAAAATCAAAAACAAATCAGACACTGAAATCAAACCCCAAGTCTACAGTTGCTCCTAAAGTCCACTGCCTCATGTTTGGGAACATCCGTTGTCTATTCAGGTATTCCACAGATGCAGCATTTATCAAGTCGATTGTGGGGATTTAATCCGCAGCTCCTGAGGCTGCATGGAGAAATTTCCCTTTCTCTTCTTTGTTCACAAGCTCCTGGGGTTCACCTTTTGTTCTGGCTCCACCTCTGCATGTAGGCCACTCTCAGGCCTCTCTTCTCAGCCCAGACAGGTGTGGGTTAAAGCAGTGGCTAGTTAGAACTCTCTTGCTCACTCAGGCCGGGGAGAGGAAGGGGTATGGTAGTCATAATTGTAATGTGGGGCATGCCTGCAGCAGCAGAGGCAAGCGTGACATTGCAGAAACCTGTGGTGCGCCATGTGTTCTCCCAGGGAAGTTGTCCCTGAATCTCAGGACCTTGGCAGTGGCATGCTACACAGGCTCCCGGGGTGGTGTGGGTAGTTACCTGCACTTGCACACAGAATTCTTGGTGGCAACAGTGGCAGTGTTAGCGGTTCATGCCTGCCTCTGGGGTCCGAGCTGATATCCACAGCTCTCACCTTCAGCTCGTCTGTGGAGCTCACTTAGGCGGTACTCTGCAGTCTGTGGGCACATGGAACAGGAAGCCCCTCTCCTTGTGCACCACGAAACAATGGTCTCTTGCTTCTCCAGTAGGTCCAGACATTTTCCTGGACTCCCTACCGGCTAACTGGTGCACTAGCCCCCTTCAGGCTGTGTTCACACAGCCAACCCCAGTCCTGTCCCTGGGATCTGACCTCTGAAGCCCGAGCCTCAGCTCTCACCCTGCCCGCCCCGGCAGGTGATCGGTCAAGCCTCTCAGGCTGGTGAGTGCTGGTCGGCACCGATCCTCTCTGCAGGAATCTCTCCACTTTGCCCTCCCCTCCCTGTGGCTGTGCTCTCCTCTGTGGCTCCAAAGCTTCCCCCCACCTCCCACCATCTCCGCCCACCAAGGGGCTTCCTAGTGTGTGGAAGTTTTTCCTCCTTCACAGCTCCCTCCCACTGGTGCAGGTCCTGTCCCTATCCTTTTGTCTCTGTTTATTCTTTTTTCTTTTGCCCTACCCAGGTACGTGGGGAGTTTCTTGCCTTTTGGGAGGTCTGAGGTCTTCTGCCAGCGTTCAGTAGGTGTTCTGTAGGAGTTGTTCCACATGTAGATGTATTTTTGATGCTTTTGTGGGGAGGAAGGTGATCTCCACGGCTTACTCCTCCACCATCTTGAAGGTCTCTGGTGTCTTCCAAACATTTTGTCCCTTCTTTTCCTCTTATGTTTTATTTTCTCCCTGTATTTTGGAAGTTATGTACTCTGACTCTGCTCTTTTAGTTTATCCTCTTAAATCATAATCATTATATAGCTAGTGATATTCAATATTGTACTCTTCCCCTTCAAATGATATTATGACTATAGAATGCTTTAAATCTGGTTACTCCTGTCTTATATATGATTGTTTTCCAGAATCTTTATTTAATCTTTTATTTTCACCCTCATTTCAAGATAATTTTCATTATTTTCTCTGATAAACATTTTTTAAATATTGATGCACATTTTTAACAATTTCTTTGCTCATCTTTTCCGCCCTTGCCTCTCAGACTTTCCTGTTGGGAGCTGCTTTTTTCTTTCTAAAGTTTGCCTTTTAAAATTTCCTTCAGTGGGCCATACTCCTCCATGAACAATATTCTCCACTCACAGCATGCTCATTTTCCACTCACCAACCAGTGTCCATTCCCCCATACCTTTGTATATGCTGGTTTATTTCTTAAGAATAGTCTTCTTTCTTTCCTGTGATTATCCAAATCTTAAATTATGCAAAGTTCAACTGAGGTTCAGGTCAAATATGAGAGAGTGATGGACCTGAACATGGGAGGGACTCAAGACTCTACCAGGAAAGTGTTTCTAGTGACAGACATGTACTTACATAGTAAATATCATTCTTATAATCATTTCAACAAAACCAAGGAAACATTTATTAAACTAATATATTTAGAACACAGTATATCATGTTAGGTAATAGGAAAAAAAAATGAGGCTTTTCTTCCAGAATATTACAATACACATGGAGAGACAGAAAATCAGGTGTATTGATTTTCTATGTGCTGAAGTCCTGTGACAGATGGTAAGTGGTTTAGAAGTTGAAAATAAGGAATCACAGTGGGGTTTGAGAGAGGTCATTATAGAGGGTTGCAGGAGCTGGGGCCTTACAAAAAATAAGGAAAAATAATTTAGAGAAGTAGAAATCACACTATTGAGATTATTGCTATATGGCATGTGCGGGAAATAATGAATCAACTAAAAGGATTGTGTACGGAAGTAGTGAGAGACAAGGTTGGAAAGAAAACTAGGAAATGTGTTTTTTAGGAGACTTGTAGGCCAGGTAATTAACGTAAGCTTTATTATCTAGGAAGTGGAGAAACATTAATTACTTTGGATTAAAGAGAGCAAGGGGAACAATATATTTTGCAGCAAGAGAAATACAAGATATGTATGTAGGATGGGTTGGAGTGGGTAATACTGAGGTATAAAGGAAAAATTATAAAAAATGTATGAGATGTTGAAAGTCTATTAAAAGAGAGTAGTATTGGAAATGAAAGAGAGAGAGAGAGGATCTTTAAACGAAAAAAAAAATCAATAAAGCAAGTAATTAAAGTAGGGAACGAATAAAATGTAAGAGTCAAACATGACTCCCAGCTATTACTGAGAGACTGGAAGCATACTAGTACAACAGACCAGCATTGGGTCTCTTAGAGGAAGTACTAATCTTATACAATATAATGATATTGTTGTTAGACATGTTGAATTTAAGGTAACATAGGGAATCCAAGATACTGGGAACAGCAGATAATTAGAGACATGAGACTAATAATAGAGAGGGAAGTTACAGCTGGAGTTGTAAGGATAATCCTTGAGTATGTTAGAGCCGAAGTCTTGAAGTGCATAAAAGCAACAATGGGCTGGGGTGGGTGTGTAGGAAGAACAAAAATAGTGAAAAGCCAGGTATTTAATCTTTAGGAAATAAGTCCTTAAAAGAAATAGAAAAAGGGAAAATCTTTCACTTACAAATAGTTAATGTTGCCGTGAAAAGTGTATTACTTTTAAAAGAACCTAGTTTGTGTACTGGGGAAATATGACTCACATTTTTTTCCCCTAAACTTTCATCCCATTTCTAAAAGGGAGGCATTTCTCATGTTTTTAACAGTAGCAGAACCTATGGCACAAAGAACTTTCTAACATGTTAGATCTTAAGACAAGGTCTTCAATTCTTCAGTACTTTTTTTAATTTCTAGCCTGTTTCACATCCACATTGCATTCAATTTCCTTATTTTTTATGGAAAGGAGAAACATGAGCTGGAGGTGAAAAATGCATTTTATATGATCCAATTGATTCAAACTCTGCCATTTGATAGGTAGTGAGAATGCCCTAACAGCACTGCTATGGAGTTCTCTAATTTTTTTTTTTTTGCGGCTTCATGCTGCAAGCAATTTGTCACCTGAAATTCTAATGGAACTTTCACATATTGAAATGAGAGATGGAAGCAGCCTTGTAGATCATTATGGTTATGGTAGGACAGAGTTTTAGAAAGGGACTTATAAAATTTTAAATTGATCCTACATTTGACCTTAGACAAAAAGTCAAAAATGAACAACTAGGTACTGCACTCACATAAAAGGAAATATCTCATCAGCAAACAATAAATCTGTTCTTTAAATGTCAGTTTTAACAGACCCATATAATGCTTGAAGCCAGATATCAGTCAAGTTTAAGGTCATTGTCAAACAGCAAAAAGGAATTCAATATTGAGATATTCTAAAATATATTCTTACAAAACATGAAATCCATTGATATTTTTATTTTTAGCAATTAAATAATTACAAATCTATATTAGTACACCTATAGGAAAATTGGGAACTTGCAAAAATACAACTGAGAGATACAAAAATTCCACTGTTTTGGATCTGCAATTAGATCTTCACAAACAATTGCTGGCCAATCAACACTTTGTCAGTCATAATCTCTATTATCCCAAAACAAATAAGAACATGTGTTTGTACAGCCTGCATGCTAGAAAATGAGCACTGGGACCTAGATAATCATAACCCTTAACTTTGGAAGGCTGAGTAATCTAGGGGCTTAAAAAAGGCCCTGAAAGTCTGCATTGAGACCCTGGCTCCAGGAGGAAGTACAATCTGGAGAAGGTATGATCCTCAGGTTTCAAGGCTATAATATAATAAAACCTACCTGCAAGTTTGTTGTGAAGATAAAAAGAGATAATCATGCAAGTTGTCTAGGATCTAATAGGAGCAATAGTTCCTTTTACTGCTAAGCTTTAGAAGTTTATCAAATCTAGACAACAATGGGTTCATGTGACCGTATAGAAGCATACAATGATAGTATACAATTATCATACTTATACCCATGTTTAACTTATAGGCATATAAGCATCTTATATACATGAAAAATGTGGTCTTTTCTAAAAGTGGTGAGCAAAGCTTATCAATGACACTAAAATTTTAGATATAAGTGAGTTACACAAAAGGTCTAGCCACGTGGTCATTCTGGGGAAGCTTGCAAAGGATGCGATAAGGGTAATGAAAATCAGATCTTGCATTAGTCACATTGGGCAGCCATACAAAATACCACAGATTGGGTGGTGTAAACAGCAAACATTTATTTTCTCACAGTTCTGGAGGAGAGAAAGTTCAAATCAAGGTGCTGACTTATTTGATTTCTGGTGAGGACTCTCTTCCTGGCTTGCAGGCAGCTGTGTGCAAAAATAGATTGTGGATTATTTCCAACTCGCACTCCTCTGCAATAATGTGCCACCCCATAGAATGAGCCAAGTACCCTTTCCCACACCATTGGTGTGGGGCTTAACCATGTGACTTATCTTTCCCAGTGGAATGAGAGAGGGCATAACACAGAGGTTTTACATGTGCTTCCTTGTTTTAGTTGGGCTTCCTGTGCTGCTTCTCTGCTAAGAGAAAAGTATGTTCTGAGAAGCCATTGGTTGAAGGATGAGATACTAGAGCACATTTGAACCTCAACATAGCCCACAGTAGAACTCTCCTAGCTCAACTGCAGACACATGAGAAAAAAGAGAAAAAGATTTATTTCTGGGAATTTTGTTTCCTCAGCATTATTGCAGAAATGGCAGGCTAATGCACTGTGGTTGCAGGTATATATGAATATAAATAAATAACTGTATTTAGATCTCCAGTTACATTAGGGTGGCAATGAAAAGAAGTGGTAGATAGTGAACCCTGAAAAATATTTGCCAAATCGGTGAGTAAGTAATGAATAGTCAAACTTAGAAGCTGTAAAATATACCATGTATACTGAATATTTTGAGACTCAAACTACTCTTGGTTTCTTGATTGTGTAAAATAGTCAATAAATATTTGTTAAACAGAAAAGAATGTAGCAAGTTTATAAAACTGAGAAACGATATGATAAAGTGAATAGTCTTTCTGAATTCCTACTTCATTATTGCTTGCATGCCATAAGAAAGACTAGAATTCATCACATTAAAAGTTTTTTTAAAAACTTTCCCTAACAAAATTACAAACTACTGTAAAGTCGGGCAATTTTTCGCGTCCTTTGTAGCCCTTTCTTTGACTAAAGCTATATGGTATATGTATATTTAGGACACTGATTGGTGAAATGATAGCTTGCTCTTGATTGGGGAAACACCTGATACACATCTGGGCTCATAAATCTGTACCTATTACCAATTTATTTTCTAATTCTACAAGATCTTATTCTTTACCCTGTTGTACTTAGGAATGGCAACTAACTTTTACAAGTAAATCATCTTAAATGTTTAGCATGTTAATAGATATAATTTACATGAAAGAAAGAGAAAGATTTGAGTATCTTGGCATAGAAGCTAGACATAGGCACACACAGCACAGTGATGGACAGCTCTACTCCTGAATGGTGTGCACGAGACAAAGCACACCTATTTCACGTCATCGAGAAGAGGAAGTGTCAATATAGAGAGTAGAGGATAAGTGCTTGGTAGAACTGAATGGTATCACTAAACTGATACTGAATGAATTCCTGGTAATGAATGACATTACTCAGTGTCCTGCTGGAAAATGAGAGAGCCATGTTCTAATGCTGGAAGGGTGTGGGCTGATTCTTCAAGTGTGACTAGGAACTTTGATTCATTTTGATTATTAAGCCATTTCATGATTGCCACTCTAGAATAAATAATTTAGAATATTTGGAGATGGGACAAAAATTTTCATTTTAACAAAATTTCCAGATGACTTTATGCACTTCATTGTTTGAGAAGAAATAACATTAAATTTGTTCTCTTTTTTTTTTTTTTTGCGGTACGCGGGCCTCTCACTGTCGTGGCCTCTCCTGTTGCGGAGCACAGGCTCCGGATGTGCAGGCTCAGCGGCCATGGCTCACGGGCCTAGCCTCTCCACGGCATGTGGGCTCTTCCCGGACCAGGGCACGAACCCGTGTCCCCTGCATCGGCAGGCGGACTTTCAACCACTGCGCCACCAGGGAAGCCCTAAATTTGTTCTTTTAATGTGTCTTTCCCGTTACTTTTTTAAAAGTAGGTTGCAGTCACCATCACCTACACGGTGCTTATGGATAATAGATAAGAACTGCTGCCATGACAGCTCAGCCAGCTGCACTCTGCTCTCTCTCCAACCCTACTTAAAAGATGTCCATTCTAATTTGCAAAATGAAAAAGTGTTTCTGGTAGCTGTCCTTAGCATTCCAGAAAGTGCAGGCATTGATGAACTAAAACACATAGTTCTGTGACTTGCTGCACCTTAGTTCACTCTCTGTTGCTTTATTGAAATGAGCTATCACCCTGATTCACTGAGCACTCAAAATTAGCTTAGTTTTAAAGTTATTAAATGTGGTTATTTTGCAACTTGATTTGGAGCCAAATAAAATTATTTCAGTAAAGTACAGAATGAACCTCTTAAAAAGCACCATTGGTAAAAAGGAACTTAAAAAAAAACTAACCTGATCTTGAGTTTTCTGATTTTCTATAATGTTTTAGATAGATAGGTAGATAGATAGATAGATGATAGACAGCTAATACACACACATACATTTAATATCTTACACAAATATTGAATTAATGTTGTGAAGAAGAGAGAAGTACTGAGATTCCAATTCAAACAACATACCCCTTGTTAACTTCCCCATCTCTTAATTTTCTTTTCATTGCTGGTTCTCCTACAGTGGCTCTTGGAGAGAGCAAAAAAGCTTGTGTTCCGAGAAAGCACTAATGAAAAGGACATGCCACAGCCTAACAGATGGATAAGTGTGCTCTAGGATGAGTTTCGCATTGATTCATAACCCTCATCACACCCCCTTCTGGCTTCCTCCAGCGGCTCCCACGGAGCACACCTGTAGATGGTTGCCACAGCTCTTTTCACTGCACCGTGAGAGGCACCCTTGCTGTCAGGCTAACCTTTTCCCTCTGTGTAAGGTTTCCCTCTGTGCACATTTTGATTATTTCCTGCCTCCTTTATTTGAATTTGGCTGCGCTTTTTGTTATAATTATTTCACAAGTGTGTATACAAACAGTGTACTACCTCTTCAAAATTTCCTAAATACCTTGGGTACTCCAGCCTTGGGAGGCAACTACTCCAACCACCTGTGGCTGTAAAACTGTAAGTGAGAACTGGAAGGCTGTCCGGCGTGGGTTGGTGATGGGTTTTCCCTGCTTGCCTGCTGTTCTAGAGTGATAGGATGTTGTAACAGAAGCAGATTCAGAATCATATTCGACTTTGGCAGCTGACTGATGTGGGAACTGGAGTTTGGAAAAGATAAGCGATCTCTTCGAGTTCACAGGGTTGTTTTATCCTCTGTTGAAGCCACCTCTTTGAAAGGGTATGTGCCCTTAAATAGAGTCGAGTAATCCCAAGGAAGGCTACCCTACCACCTCCTCTAATTTCTTACGCTTTACCCCGGAGCTGGTTTGATTTCCTTATTGGGTTTGCAAATATATTGTTGCATAATACTGTTGTTGCATTTGCATTATAATTGCATGTTTGTAAATACATTTCTCCTAACTATAAACTCCTTGAGGGCAAAGACTCTATCTGATTCACTTTTGAATCTTTAGTGCCTATGATAGTAGGTGCCCAATAAATATTTGTTAAATAAATTAATAAACAACTAATGTCTAGAGAACGAATGAATAAATGGATTCAATGGATGAATGAATGAATGAGAAAAGAGCAATAACGTCTCATACTGTGCCCTCTTATTGAGGATTGGCATCATAGGAATTAACTTCATGTTCCTGGGAGCTTTTGCAACCCTGTCTGTAGCTGAAAGATATCTGCAAGCTTGTTTTTTAAAAATCTGGTCAAAAATCCTTTATATCAGGATATATATCAAGAAGAATTTATTTCTGTTTCTAGCTCACTGATTCTATCACATTTTCACCCATCCATGAATAAAGATGAAATAATGTGGTACGTACCGAAAGATGACTTCAAAGTAGGACTAAGTACGTGATAGTAACTTATGAGTAACTTCAGTAACTTCATCAAGTGCATTTTTTGATGCCGTGACCTAAGATAATTTTAAAACCATGTTTTGTTAGCATTAGAATGTTATTTTCTAAATTAAAATGACAAAATACGTGTCTTCAAATGTCTAAACTAATGGTAAAATATATTTTACATTTTTATCAATAGTGAATAAGTATATACACATGTGTTTATTATTATTTACACCAGTATTTTGTGGGAGTCTGCTTTTGTGCAGGAACTGTGCTAGGTATTAAGAAGGTAAAAAAAAAAATAATAAAAATCTAATCCTGTTCTCATAGTGCATATAATTTACTGTTTTTATTTGGTCAAATTCCTATATCTACCAAATATATATTATCTAATAAATTATCTATGCATTACATTATATTATAATCATACATATAAACACACACTTGTGTAAATATACCCAAGTAATTTTGATATCATTCTGATAATTATGAAATTTTCATTGATAAATTTTTTAAAATTTTAATATTTCTAATGCAAATGAGAGGCACAACTCATGCTAAAAATTATATTTACCAACTAAAAGATTAGGTGCAGGGCTTCCCTGGTGGCGCAGTGGTTGAGAGTCCGCCTGCCAACGCAGGGGACACGGGTTCAAGCCCTGGTCCGGGAAGATCGCACATGCCGCAGAGCAACTAAGCCCGTGCGCCACAACTACTGAGCCTGCGCTCTAGAGCCCGCGAGCCACAACTACTGAAGCCTGCGTGCCTAGAGCCCGTGCTCCGCAACAAGAGAAGCCACTGCAATGAGAACCCCGCGCACCACAACGAAGAGTAGCCCCCGCTCGCCGCAACTAGAGAAAGCCCGCGCACAGCAACAAACACCAAACACAGCCAAAAATAAATAAATAAATAAGAATTAAAAAAAAAAAAGACTAGCTGCAAAGAATTCCCAGACCAAACGATTTCAATATTTAAGAAAATTTTATGTCAACTGTCCTATATTTTAAACAATCTGAAAATTGATGGAAATTTCAAACTCATAGTAACGTGCATGGAAGTTAATAAAGGGACATAGGTTTCTTTACTCTGCACTACACGTGCGGCAACACACAGTGTTGGCCTGCATAGATTGTTAGACATCAACGACGTGGAGTAGGCTGAGCAGAATCATACTTTTTTTTAGAAGTACAAGATTTACTGTGGGCAGTACCTGAAGAAAATTTAAAGCCTAAAAATGGTTTATTGGTGGTAAGAAAAGCAGCTAACAACTATGTAGTGCCGCGTGTGTTATCCAGGGTGAACCATGCTCTATATCAGCACAGTATGTTATAAGGGCCTCACACACTTTGGAATCCCACAAGGTATCATCATTTGCACCTTGGTCACAATTTACAACGATAGCAATTGAAAATACCTCTTGTTGTCGAATGAGACATAAAAATAACACTAAAAGATGTGAACTTTGGGGCAAGCATATTAATCAGTGACTCAGCCCGCCACTAAACTGACATCAGAACTGACAATGTAGCTTGCATATCTGATGCCGAGTTAGACAGAAGATGTCTGGAAAGCTACAATCCACTTTTAATCATCAGGAACAGGTGTTCAGAGTCAATGTAAATCAGTGCAATGCTGGATGTGTAGAAGCAAGATGTCAGGGGAGTGGGCTGCTCTGTGGTGCTTCAAACCCAAGGCTGAGCTCAGGGGCTGAACTTTGGCCAAATCATCTCTTTTTTCTCTCTTAATCCTTAAGCCTATCGGACACCCTTGTTCTTGATGCTTTTCATCCTGTACACAGTGGTGAATAATGCATTCCCTATGCAACATTACTGGCAAGTCTAAAGGCACATTATTTCCCAATTTCTTAATTGTTAGGGCAATAGGGACTTGAGAAAAATACTGAAAGAGTGACAACTCACTATAATAAGGGAGTGCTTTGCAAAGAGTACAAAAATAAACATTTAGTTCAGCATTTTATTGCCTGTATTCATACCCTGAATTAAGATGTTCATGTTTATTTAAATTTTCCACCTCTCCTTCCTGTTGAATGATTATATGTTCAAGTAACATAATTGTGCAGATGTCATGTATAGTATTGAGAGTAAAATTTTATGTAATTATTTGATATTTATTTACAACCTTGAGATATCAAGCTCTTTTATTAAATAAAGAAGAAGGACACAGAATGGCAAGACTAAATTCTGTGGTCTCTGGTTTTTCAGTCCTTTACAGAAGTTGGGATGATTTCTAAACATTATTTTTTTTTTATGTCTCTCTAAAAATGAAGATGGCTGAAAGATTAGCCAAAAGACTATATTTACAACACAAAATGATGTTAGATAATATAAGAAAATTGACCAGTCAACTGTCCCATGTTTCCAGTACTTCCAGGAGATAAATTTCATCAAAGCAGAGACTCAGTTTTACTTTCAAAAGTTCTGATCAGGGGCTTCCCCGGTGGCGCAGTGGTTGAGAGTCCGCCTGCCGATGCAGGGGACACGGGTTCGTGCTCTGGTCTGGGAGAATCCCGCGTGCCATGGAGCGGCTGGGCCCGTGAGCCATGGCCGCTGAGCCTGCGCGTCCAGAGCCTGTGCTCCTCAACGGGAGAGGCCACGGCAGTGAGAGGCCCGTGTACCGCCCCCCGCCCCCCAAAAAAGTTCTGATCATATGTAGCCCAGTGGCTGACCCATAGTATGGCTCTTTCTCTCTCTCTCTCTCTCTCTCTCTATCCATCCATCTATGTATCTATCATTTATCTGTTCATTTATCTGACCATCCTTCCATCCATCCATATGTCCAAAATTTTTGTTGAACTCTGAACTGTATTGACAGGTTCATATTCACGTTTAGTAATTACCAGTGAAGCCACTGATGCAAGTGACTTTAAATTCTATTATTCCTTTCCCCTGAACTAGTACTGAACTTTTACTCAGGAAGACCTAGTGAGTTTTGTTTGTTTGTTTTTAGATAATCAAATATCTTTTTATTAGTCTATTTTTATTGAAGTATAGTTGATTTACAATATTATATTAGTTTTGGTATGCTGTACACTATGAAGACCTAGTTTTGAATTTACTTATGGCTCTAACTTTTTGGAGGTATAAGGGAAGTAGAGAGAAAAGACAGATGAAGTGAATTGGTTATGGACATGTAAGTAAAAGACAATGAAAAGGAGAGATTACTAACCTTTTCCTACACAGGGCTATACATTTGACCTTGGGTCATAGCAATAGGTTGACAATAAAAAAGGTAAGATTTTTTTTTCTACTGGTTGGGTATCTCCATCTACTCAATTGAATCACACTAATTCCTTGGTTTCGAGTGTGTCTTTAATTGGGATTCTGATTTAAAGGTATCATGATATTATGTAAAAAGCATAGCATTTGGATTCAGAAAACCTTACTTTATATTTGGCTCCACCAGTTACTCAACTTAGATATAATGTGCAGCCTACATTTGAGCTCTGTTTTTGTCTGTAATAAACAGTGATACAAAATCACATATGTAGATCTATCTATAATATATATGGATAGATATATTATACATCTATATTTCTCTCTCTCTCTATATATATATATGTTAATTTGTAGAACTGAGTGCCAGAAGTATTTTAAAATTACACTGTTGACTGTGATTACCAGCTCTGATGTGTGAAAAAGTTAGGAAAGTGTTCCCCTAAAAATAAGTATAAAATTGATAAAGTTGTTAGAACAACCATTTCAGAGCTCTGGAGATTGACCAAAAGTGGACAAAAAAAATTAAATGTTTATTTTTTTTAAAACAACTAGATCTTTGAGTAAGAATACTCAAGTCTGTGGGAGTCTGTGGTTTTCTTGTATAGAGCTGTCCCATCCTTCCCCCAACCCATAGCTCAGCTGGTGAGAACCATGATTTTACCAGCCTGTTTCTGGATGTAAAATCCAGCAGCTTTGCTTCTAAAAAGGGTGGATTTAATTTGGGTTAGAAGGGAAAAACTGGTATCATTGTCAGCTAAATGTGACAACCAGGAAATGAATGGAGGGAACCTACAACTTGTTTGTCTGAGGTTGTTGTCTCATTTAGGATGAGTAGCAATACAACCAGGAATTTAACAGAGATATCTTGGAGATGAGAGAGCCATAGATGAGCTCAATGAACTCTCCACGTATCCGTGCCTGTCTAGGAAACTACATGACCAAAGAGACCCAAGAGAGCCTGGCAGAAAATAATAGCCAAAAAAGACTGAGAAATAGCTCGATTTTGAACACACTTCCCATCCCTGACTCAGAACAGCAGTGGGAAACCTTACTAACTCAAGATGTTTGAGTACAACTTTTGCCCAACTCACTGGTTGACCACTAAGCTATGCAGACACAGGACAAACCACTAGGAAGGCAGTCTAAAATTAAAAATAAGAATAAAGCAATTGAGTAGAGACATCAGGAGAAAAACACTACAGGGGAAGCAGGTTCCAAAGTTTACAAAAACTCTAAAAAATATATTGGAATCCGGAGACCTGTGGAAAATGCCAAGCATATTAATTGATGTGCAATGGTAGTCTCAAAACAGGAGGGAGGAGACAAACAGTGGAAAAATTAAAGAAATAAGGCCTAAAATTGATGAAAAATATTAGTCTGCAGATCTCGGGAGCTCAACACACCTTAAGTACGATAAACACAAAGAGATCCACACTTAGATACATCATAATTAAACCCCTGAAAGACAAAGACAAACAGAGCTTGAAAGCAACAAAGAAATCTGATTCATCACATGCAGGAAACAAAAATAAGAAGATTCACTGACTTCTCTTCTGAAAAACTGGGTAACAGGAGGCAGTGGGATGACATTTTTAAAGTGCTAAAAGCAAAAAGAGTTAACCCGAAATTTTAAATCCAGCAAAACTATCCTTTGAAAATAAAGACCTTCCCAATCAAAAGCTGAGAGAATTCATATTCATTGATAGCAAATCTGCCGTATAAGAATCACTGAAGGAAGTCCTTCGGGATGAAAGGAAATGACACCTGACAGTAAGGTGAATCTACAGAAAGAAATGAAGAGCATCAGGAGTAGTAATAGTAAATATGTGGGCAAATACAAAAGACTGTGTGTACATCTATATTTTTTTTTTCTTCATTTCTTTAAAAACCACAAGGTTGTTGAAAACAATAGTTGTAACACTGTATTGTTGAATTTAGACCTTATGTATGTATGATAAATATTACAATATCAGAAAAAGAAGGGGGGGAAGAAACCATATTGGAGCAAATTTGCTCTATAAGTGAAAATTAAGTCAGGATTAACCTAAAATAGATTGTGATAAGTCTCAGTTTTCTTATTTATAAAATATATATCATAATGGTACCTCAGATTATTGTGAGGCCTCAATGAGTATATCTGTATATATAGATACAGATATATTAGGTATATTCATACGTGTATATGTGTATATATATTTAGAACTTACATTCTCAGAACAATTTTGGACACGTAATAAATACTATATGTTAACTTTTATTATTGGCTTGAGAATTACATCAAGAAAAAAACAAGGATAGCTACTATTACTATTTCTGTTTCATATATTAGAAATCTTATTTAATTCAACAAGATAAATATAATTAAGCAGTATAAATACAGAAAAGAAGAATACGTATTCTTTTCTTGATATAATATGATTCACTACAAAAAATCTGAGAAAGGCTACTATGGAAGGTTAGCAAATTGCTGGATGAATAACTAATACCATTCCTCTACACCAGCAGTTACCATTTAGGAAAAAATATAGTGTGACTAGGAATAAAATCTAATAAAATGTGCAAGGCCTCTATAATAGACTCCAACATGTTCCCCATCCTCCCCCACCGCTCCCCCACCCCTCTATCAAAAGACATTCATGTCAAATATCTAGAACACATGAGTGTTACCTTATTTGGATAAAGGGTCTTTGAGATGTAATTGTTAAGGATCTTGAGATGAGGCTATGATCCTGAATTAACCAGTGGACCCTAAATCCAATGACAGTGTCCTTGTAAGAGACATGCAGAGAACAGACACAAAGAGGAGGAGGCCATGTGACCATGGAGGCAAGGATTGGAGTGATGTGGCCACCAGGCAACAAATCAAGGAATTCCTACAGCCTCCTGAAGCTAAAGAGTGAAAGAACTCAATAGAGTCTCCCCTAGAGCCTCGAAAGTTAGCACAGCCCTGCAGACATTTTGATTTGGACTTCTGAACCCCAGAGCTGTGAGAGAATAAATATCTGTTGTTTGAGGCAAGAGAGTTTGTGGTAATTTTTTTTATGGCAGCCACAGGAAACTAATACAGTCTGTATGAAGAACGTTTAAAAGTTCTTAAAGAACATAAATGACCTAAATGGATATAGAGATGTATCTATTTATTAATGCAACTGCTCAATACCTTTGTTATGTCAATTTTTCCAAAATGATTCCATCAGTGTAATGCAGCTGTAATAAAAATTCTAAGTAAGGAAATAAAAATACCAAAAGATAGTTCTGAAAAAGAATTAGGGCTGTGCAAGCAGGGGGCACTTGCCCTTCCAAATACTATGACGTACCATTACCATCTTTTGTTGTTCAAAAATGGTCCAATATTTGCGTTTCCACGTTATATGACTTAGAAGAAGTATTACTATTGAGCATTTTCTCTTTCCTAGAAAGTGCTTGTTTTCCCTTTGAAGGCACATTGCTCCTTATCAAACAGATATTCAGAGGAATCCTGTTACTCTCTCAAAAGTGACTCTAACAAGCTGAAATTTATATTACAGACCATGTGAAAAACCAGTCTTATTCCAGCATCATCATCCCTCTTCTAGAGATGAACTGGGCTACATTTACTGTTTGCCTTTTAATAATCTTTTAAAATTTTATTTTTATTTAAATAAACGCCTCAAATAATGGCATTATTTAGAATTACATTTTGTTGCCCATATAGTCCCTAAATCCTGATCAAACTGCTTATCCAAAAAGTCTATGTTATATTTATTCACATGAAACTTTTGAGAGAAAGATCAAAGTTTCAGATGCTTTGAGGCACAAAGGAGATAAAGAATCAGTTAAAGGTCACTGGAGGCCATGAAGAAAGAGACTAAAGACAGTTTGCTAAAAAAGAAGTTCATTTAAACACAGTAATTTGAAAACAGACACAACAGGAGACAATCTATATTATCTTTTATTTTCTCAATCTTTTTGGTTTTACTACTGCCAATTCCACCCCTGCAGTTCAGACCTGGCAGCAAAATCTCTGTTACTTTCCAGCAGCTTTTCACAAGCTGATGAGGAACCAAATTGAAGGGAGGGGAGGGAAGGAATTGACTAAAATCTCTGAATTTCCCTTTTTCTCAATGTGTACATTATTTCTTACAGCTTCATCTAGAACATGGTTAAGACGTGACAATGGAAATTTGGGCGTGACCTAGAAACGTCTCCAGCTGTGAGTAACATAAACCTTCATCTTAATGGTTTTATGCATCCATATAACGCCTTCAGCAGTGTTGTGTATATCTTGGAAGCATAATGCCTGTTAGTCAATTCATCCTCATGTCCTTCGAAGGTGAAATCCTTTGATATGTGGTATTGCACCAGGAGAAATCACATTCCAACTATTATCTTACGTACTGCAGTTATTTGAGGAAAGCCGTCTGTCATATTTTGGGTGGAAAATTACATACTCAAGATGGATTTTTAAAAAACATACTGTTGCCATGCTTTGTCTGACAAGGGTTTATTTTTTCAGATTGAAACAGTAAGTCTTACTCATCTTCAGTGTTATTTGTATAAAACAAATCCCAATGAACTGCTGTGTTTTAAGTATCTCATTGTGATTCACACCAGTGATATTCAGCACACCTTCCTGAAACATCAATTCTGGAATAGATTGGTCAATATGTCTATTTGGATCGAGTTCTGTATTTGCAGTTGTTTCAGAATTAAAGAACTACATTTTCCAGAGTTCTTTAGTTTGCCAAGTCAGTTCAAGTAATGACTCTCTGCTATCCTTTTTTAAGCTTAGTTTGTTGAAAATGTTTTCTAATGAGACTCACCAAACATTTTCAAAAATGAGTTGTCTAGGGTTTCTTCATGTTCCTAATATATTTCTCTTTACTAGATTTGGATCCCTTCCAGTTGGTTTTTACTTAGATTGTGATATTTCCCTGTTCAGTTCTGCACTTCAATTTCTCTTAAGCTAATAATTTATCTTCTGATTAGCAAGTTGCTTCTTTAGCTGTAGGCTGCTTTGTCAGTACTAAACCCTAAAAGTAAACATTAGACTTTGAAGGGAACTTATTTCCCCTGTAGAGTTTTTCTGAGAGTAGAGGAAATTGATTGATTTCTTTGACCATTGATTAACTTTGACCAGCATCAGATATTTCCTTCTAAACACCCTGGGTGGCAGAGAAATTTTCAAATACTCCAAAGCCAATCACGTTCCCTTACTGGCCTACTCGTACCATGAATTGGAGCGACTGCAACTGAGCTTGCCTAATGTGGAGCTGCTAAAGGTCAAGTTTTATCAGAAGCTCTCCAGTTTTCTTCTGTAGCTATAAGGGGGAGCTGGGGGAGAGAGAGAGAGAACACACTATGGAATTAGGTTTTATGCATATTCTTAACTTCTTTTCCTTGAATCAAGAGTCAGTCCCTTCTGTGACCGTACACTAGATTTTAGGGTACGAGTTCTGAGAAAGCTGATAGAACCCCAAGTATCTGGCCTCAAATGATGATGCAAGCAGCCTACAGATAATTAGGAGGAGAGCTGAATAACAAAGCTTATATTTCCTGAAGAGATTCTTCACTTTGTCAAAACTTATCTCACTTGTTTAAAATCAGGTAGAAATCTTGATGTCATTTAAAATGACATTTAATGCAAAGTCATCTCATCTTGGTGAAAATCTGTTCTTGGGACTTAGTAGTCTAAACACCCAAGAGCAACTGTGATCCTGAATCACATGCTATCACAGGACATTTTTGTTCTCCCCTGTAGCTCTAAGCCTATTCATCAGCTTCTCTCATTATCACAAACACATTTATGTTTTCTATTTGTAGCAACTTTTGGATTAATACCCTGAAACAGAGCAAAATTTACCTCCAAGACTATACAAATTGACAATCAACAAGGTATCAAAAAACATGTGTGTGATTCTTATTTTTAGAGTTTTATCCCATTTCTCTCCTTAATATGCTTCATTTCACTTATTCCCTTTAACTCTTGTTCAAGATCTAATGAAGTTTGTTCTCTTAGTCATGCAGAAGAACCCATGCAGGAAGCAGAACTATTAGAAGACAAAAAAAAGTTAATAAAAACAAAACTGATTTTAATATGATACTTGAACCTATCACTCATATCTTTATAGAGTATACAGCAAAAATAGATTAAAAATTTTATTGATTTTTGCTTTTATCTTCACAATTTTTCCTTTTCCTTAATGTATTTTATTGTTCTTCTGACTTCTTGATCTCTTCATCTGTTCTTTTTTTACCTTCGTTAATTTCCAAATGCCTTTACGGCATTATAGTTTCCACTGAGTAATCCCCCTTCTCCCAAACACACACACACACACACACACACACACACACACACACACACACTCTATCTTCCTTTTGATGTTAATTCAGGTCAACACAAAGTATTAGAAATGGTGCTGCCTACTCATTGATCAAATGAAAATGCAATACTAATATATTATCTATTACAATTTAGATATTGTATTATCCATAAATAAGAATATTTAACCAGTTTGTTGTGCCCAAAGGGCTTGGGCTGTATGATTTACTCTACCAGCCAAATGGAGGGTCAGATTTTTTGAAGACCATCTTGAATTCCTCAAGTCCATTACTGGGATTGATATTTTTAGGAGTTTGTTTCATCAGTTATTACTTGTAACCTCAGCAAACGTTTTATTCCTTTAGACTCTTTGTAAGGAGATGTTGTTTACTAAAGGTATTGGTGAGTCTTAAATTGTGAGAAAATGTAATTAATTGTCTCACAGAATTATTAGCCTTCATTCTGGTTTGCCATTGAAGAGCATGGTCCCACACAGAAGGTAAAAAAGAAAAACCTCAGGAACTTCCAGTATATTGTCTCCATGTATTGTTTTGATAAATAGTCATTTTTGCATGTTGCACTTTTTCTAGTGTAAGGACTCTTTCCTTCAGTTTCCTTCATATTGTCTGAATATGTATCACTGTTGGTAAGGTTATTGTACATATCTTTACATCACTGTTTTAATAGTACTAAAGTGGCTGAGAGAACTGAGTATAGATTTAGGGTGATGATTGCCTCTAGTAAAGCTTAGACAAGTCATTTTATCAATAAACAGAGTATAATAGGCTAAATCAGAAACGTCAACGCTTGAATCTGTAAAGAAGAAAAGTGTGGTAAAAAGGAAATTAAACAATAGCGTTCAGTGGAGAGTGTGACCCACAGGATACTTTTATTCCAGTGGTTTGGGGGAGGTGCTCTCTCTTTCATGCTGCCGTTACCTTGCTCTTAGGACCTTGCGCTCCTGGCAGCTTTAGTGGGCCTTCTTGTTTCTTAACATTATCTGAATAACCTCAGTTTAGTATCTTTCCTAAAATGTAACTTCCCAGTTTTGCTAAGATTTCATCCTTTTATCCAGAAGTTTGGGAGTAATTAGGTGAGTGAGGTTTTGTATAATGGTAAAGCCTTGTGTAATTCTAGAATGACTGTTCCAGTTAAATGTGTTCCTGTATCACTGGATAGAAAAGTTGCAGTATCCCAGGTAGGAAACACAAACTCTAATTTTTTTTTAGTCTTGTGAATGCTGTGACGTTTTTGATAAGAAAATGCTTCAAAACGATATGCAGTAGTACACATATTATTAGTAGGTCATGTTTATGTTCCATAGAAAGAACCAGTGTTACAAAATTTGTTTGGTGATGATTGTTCTTCCATAAGTATATTAGTTACATATGAGGCATGAATTGCCCATCCTCTGCTATTCTAGAAAAGTTTTCCCACTGGTGTTTATTTAATGTCACGGCCAATTTGTCTGTATTGTGATGGCTTGCTTCAGGAGGATTTGGCAAGTATTCATTTTAGAGTTTGTCAGTTTGTTTTCTGGTGCTAGCTAGTAACCATTCTGGTTCTTGCCGGATCTTACCTTCAAGGATCCTACAGTTCAATAACTCCAGTGATTCTTCTCAGAATTTGAGGAACCGCACTTTTTACACCCTTAATAGAAAACTTTAGTTTCTCCGTTGAACTTTTTTGTTTTTTTGATTATTGCACTCTAGAAGAAATCAAAACAGCCTATTTAGCGTGGTGATATTCTAAAATCTTTCTATAATCTTTCTAAAGTGTTTCCATTGTATTTAAAAATACTTTCATGTTATCCATAGTGAGCCTTTACTTAATGACAGTGATTATTTTAGGTTTTGTCAGAATATCACATACTTCACATCTGTTGTTCATTTTATAGAGTACCTGAGGAGATTAAGAGACTTCTTTGTTTCTCTAACATCTCAAAGAAGCGTGTTATTCTAAAAACATACCAGTACATATATTTACTCTTTTATTTTAGTAATTTGACGTGCAGTAGAAAGGACCACAGGTTTGCCATTTGAATTTATTTGGCTTCCAGTGAAAAAAAAAAAGGAATCTACCAGAGACTTCAGGGACCAGACTAGATATTCCTTACCAGCCTGGTATCCTTTTTTAAGATATGACCCACAAAAAAATTAAATCAGAATTTGGTATAAGAGCTTCCAAAATAACTGTTCATGACCATGCCTAGAATAGGCAAGAAGTAAAAAACACACAATTCTGCTATATTGTGTGTTACAGAGTTGCTGCTTTAAGAGTGTTATGCAAGTGGGTATTGTTATAAGAAGGATAATGTAGCAATAATTCATAATAAGTAATCAGCTAGTAGAAAAATGTTGGGATTTTTTAGCAATAAGTATTCACTCTATGTAATAACATGCGATTTAATGATCCTTGTACAAGATCTGAAGATGTTTTGGCTAATTTATTTGAAGCCTATAATTGCTCTGAGCCAAGAAGTCTCAGCCTTGGCCTGTTATGGAGCAAAGTCTAAGTTTTTATACACACACGAAAGGAAAGATTTATGATTGTTACTAGTTTCTTAGGGCTGTTGTAACAAGTTACCACCAGAGTAGTGGCTTAAGACAAATAAATTAATTTTGTCACAGTTTTGGAGGCTAGAAATCCAAAATCAAGGTGTCATCAGGGTAGATTCCTTCTAGAGGCTCTGAGGGAGAACTGGATCCATGCCTTTCACCTAGTGTGCGGTGGTGGCCAGCAAACCTTGCCATGCTTTGGCTTGTAGACTCATCATTCCAGTCTCCACCTCTGTCTTCACATGATGTTGCCCTCTCTGTGTCTCTGTCCGTCCTCTCCCTTTCTTATAAGGAGTCAGTCATTGGATTCAGGACTCACCCTAATCCAGTATGACCTCATCTTAAAACATTACATCTGTAAAGACCCTATTTCCAAGTAAGGTCACATCCTGAAGTTTCAGATGCGCATGAAATGGGGAGAGGGGGAGACAGTATCAAACCCACTACAGCCATCACCTAGGAATCATCAATAACTGCCACAGTGAGACTGCCTATGTTTATAGACGCTTTTGCCCATAGAGATACTGTGACCATAGCTAATTCTTTGGTACTTTCTTGATTCATAAATAGTACAGGCATTCTGAATTCTACATCAGTTATTCTATGACTGTGTATAGGAAAATTTATAAAGACTTCTAAAGTAATCTCTCTGAAATATGTTTTATCTGGAAATTCCATTTGTAAGGTAGTTCCTGTCTAGTAAATCTGTAGGAATTATGTCACAGTGGGAAAAGGAATGTTCTTCTAATAAGGATCCTAAAATAAATGTTACGGATTGGGATTTGGGAAAGCATTTGGGTGGCTCTAGTAAACAAAACATATAAAGTCCATTCATCTTCAGTCTCTTTAAAACTGATGGTACACCGTCAAGCTCATGTTTTTTAAGTCTTTTTCACAATCTGGCATAACCAGTCACTTGCACTTTAGGCCACAGTGTCTCTCCTTCCTTCTCACCCTTTCTCTCTTTTCGTGTTTTAATTACAAGTCAGTTTGCCTTCTTTCTTGTTTTTCAAGTATCTTCAAAATTTTTCTCTGATGGATCCAATGTTCTGTAGTAATAGTGGGTTAATGGTAGATATCGTGGCAACCAAATAATGAATAAAGCCGTAATGTTGTTTATCGTTACTTTTATAATCAAGAGTAAAGGAAGGACAGGACATATTGAAATGCTCTTAGTTGCCCTACAGTGGAGTCACTGGCAGGTTTGCTGAAGTTGTTCTTATGCTCCTCACCCAGTGTGGGACTTCGGTTCTTGCAGTAGCTCTTCTGTTTACAGTATTTACAGGTATCTTTACAGAGAGAGTTTTTTAGTTATTTTATCTAAAGAGCCTTAATTTGTATTGATTTATATTTTTAAACTTTTTAAGACTCTCTGGGAACATCCACCCACAAACTGGATATTTTCTAATTGGTGATTTTTTATTTCAATTTGTTAACTTATTTCCTGATTCAGTTTTGAGTGTATTTATAACAAGAGAGGATAGGTCTCCCTTTACTTAAGTTCTTAAGTCTATTCCAGAATACAGTTTGAGTTTCCTAAACTCTATTTTTATCTTTATTTGGTTTATAATTTTGAGTCTTTGTCCGGCTTCTGGAGGAGGAGGCTTCTGGAATTTTTTTATGTGGTAAATTTATTTATCTTGCACTCTCAAAGCGCTTGTTTTCACACACCTGGGTCACTTAAATCTTCTTTTTCTTACCTTGCTAATAATGTTAAATGATTTTTCTCGTCTGAGTGAAAAAGAGTTAACTGGTTTAGGTACACAACTGTAGTCTGGGACTATAACAATCTAATGAAATTCTGAATTCTGCCACAAATTTTTGCCTGTCTTCCTGAGGTTTAGAAACATTCATAATCTGTAGTCTTTACTTGGCTCTTTCCCAGGGTTTTAACTTAACTATTTTAGATCTGTTTTCTTCCTTGAAAATGTGATTGTGAGAAAACCCTGAAAAGGGAGAAGCTCACTTAGGAGATCATGTAAAGCTGGAGAGAGAGAGAGAGAGAGAGAGAGAGAGAGAGACGTAAGTAAGATAGATTTCAGAAGGTTACAGTGTCTTGCAATAAATTATCTTGGAGTTTTCATTGTAACACATATCACAGATAAAGGGCTAATTTCTTACAATGAGTAAAAAAAGATGACAAGATTAAAACTCAATTAAAAATGGGCAGGAGACATAAACAGTTCACATTATCCCACAGAAACAAAATGATTATTTCAAGTGGCTTTTGAATACGGAACTCTGACTGAATACCTTAATGAGAATATTCTAAGAACAATAATAATTAACAAGAGCAAAACCTACAGAGAAATCTTTAACTTCCCCAAGTTTGTTTATTGTTGTTATCGGTATTAATGTAGTAAATCTCAAATTGTTTTGTGGGTTTTGTAGGAAAAAGCAAATAAGTAAATAAGTTTTTAGGAAAGAAATAAAATTATGGAATGGGGGAAGGTGAGAACCCTATGGTGTTGGATTCGAATTGAAGGTGTTTAAATAAATATTTTTAGATATGACTACTCAAAGGACACAGAGCATTCGTGTAACATCCGTATAACAATGGACCCACCTTGCTCCCAGAATGGGATTTCTAAATATCACATCTAACTAAATGAATTTGGGACTTCTTAAAAAATATTTGTTTCCATGTCTAGACACAGAAAGTATAAGGTGAGTATGAACTAGCTTGTTGCATCATAATGGAAGAAAGTGGTGAGTACATGCCAAAAGAATAGAACCTAGAATCCAGCTTCAAGGACTCCCAACAGTCAAATTTTGAACAGTTTGAACATCAAAGCAATGATGACTGTAATGAATTCATCACAATGAATTTTTTAAAACTCAGTAGTCCATTGTTATAATAAAAAAAAAGAAGGGGAAAGGAAATCTCTTTACAGAAATATTCCAGATAGTAAATGTAAAATGAATAGAACTTTTAAAATCATGATTTTGCAAACATCCAGCATAATAATTGATTCATCAAGGATTTTCAACAATTATAAAGCCATTGGCAAAAATGTTACTGGGGAATAGGATTTTCATCTGGTCTTAAAGTTTCACTGCATGGAAAACTTATTAATTGCAAAGACAAAGGTTCCTTGTGCAATGGAGAAATATCTTGGACACCACCCTAAGCAAATGATCAAATATTGTTACCAATAATGGGACAAAATACTTTTTATATTTGGTATAATTGGAAGTACATAACCTATGTAAAATCTTTGTCAAAAACATACAACCTGAACCTGATCATAAGGAAATAATCAGACAAATTCAAAGTGTGGAATATTCTTCAAGACTGCTGACTTTCACTCTTCAAAAATGTCAGTGTTTCAGACAGACATAAATGGTGGGAGACTGCTCTACATTAAATGTGGTTAAAAGTACCAGATGGTGAATATATGATCTCTTATGGATCTGGATTTTTAAAAGAGCAATAATATCATTGGAATAATGGGGTAAAATGGAATGAGGACTTTATGTTAGAAAATATAATTAAGTGGTATATTATTGATGTTGATATTGTAGTTATGTAAGAGAAAGTCCCATTTTTTTTAGGAAGTGCACACTGAAGTATTTCAAAGTAAATTTTCACAATGTCTAAGCCTTACTTTCCAATGGTTCACCAAAAGTCTAAATAAATGAGTAGTTAGATGGATGGATAGATAGAGAAAATGTGAAAAAATATTTTAAAGCAATATGTCAATTTATATGAAAGATATCTATAGTGTTCAATGTACTACTTTCACAACTTTTTTGTAGATTCAGAACAGTTTTAAAGACTGTCTTGAATATAGTTTACCTGGGAATAAATCTAGTGAAAAATAACAAAACTGAGTTGAAAGACATTAAAAAGGAACCAAACAAAAGGAGAAATATGCTCAGTTCCAGATATGGAGTCTCAATAGCATAAAAATATCAATCAACCTCCAAAATTAAAAAAAATGACAGTACCAAGAGTTATTAGCAAGAATATGGAGCACCAGAAGCTTTAATGTACTGCCAATGTGAGTATAAATCAATTTGGAAAACATTTAATAATAAATATGTAGTAAATTGAAGCTACCATAGCTTTAGTTCCACTTATATACCCAAAGGAAGCTCTCAATAGGAACAACAAACAGGAATGTTTACAGAAACATTTTTTGTAATAGAAAAGTACACCTATGTCTACCAATTGGGGATTGCATGAAAAATGTAGCATATTCATATAATACTATACCACAGTGAGAGTGAATAAACTAAATTTCACATTAACACAACCAAATCTTACAAATACGTTTTTTTTAATTGAAGAAGGAAAAAAAAGAATAATATACTGTATACAGTATGATACCTTTTATATAAGTTTTTTAATATGTAAAATAATCTCATACATTATATAAGGAGACATAAATATAGCATAAATTAGAAAATATGCATGGCAGTGGTAAATACAATTTCAAAATAGTGGTTTTCACAGACAACAAGAGTGTGGACATTAGCAGGAGGAAGTTGTATACAATGGACTCTTTTGGTCTTGTTTTGTTTCTTAACCTGGGGGTTGCAACAATGATGCTTGTTGTAATTCTTTTTAAACATTAGGGGATAACTTTAATTTTTCACAATAAATTATTTTAAAAGGAGATTTTGAATAGAGCTTCATGGTACCTTCAGGTAGTATCCCTTTCCCATGAATACAGAAGTTATTGCACATGCAAAATGAGAACAGTTGTTTTCAGTCCCCAAAATGGTACTTAATCACTTAGTATAGGATCCTCTGTGGCATACCACAGGTAACTTGAAATATATCATTGCCCCTAGGTCACCCAGGTCCAAACAGGAAACCCAATGACTGGTTAAAATATGTATATTTAGATTAAATTATAGCTTGAATTTGAGGATACTATGGACCAAAGTATTCAGGAAAAAAATGGCATTACATTCGTTTTCAAAGTCATATATGTATCTGAAAAAGCTTTATGTATGAGGATCTTCTAATCCATGTAAACATTTGTACACTTTTATCGAAACGTTCCATAGCTGTACTTTGCTGAAGCTTCTGTTTGTGAGTTTTTGTAAAAATTAAAATTTACTCTGCAGGCGAGTAAAAAATCCCTGGGGTTTTCTTACAAAGATTTTGGAAAATATTTAAAGGTAATGTTAGTCTAAAATTACAGATGGAATGTATTATAATTCAAATACGTTTTAATTCAAATGCATTTGAATCCTTTTTTGAGTTGGTTCTTATGGACAGCAGACAATATTGTAAAATGTAGACATCCAGAGATCATTTTAATTGAATTTTTGCTAGAATTAAAAGGATTTTGATGATTTTTTTTTACTTGACCAAACTTACTGAAATCTTTGTTTTTGAAAACTCTTTTGGTGAAAAATAACTTAATAAGTCTTGTATTTATCCATAAGCCCTTAAAACATGATTTAACCCTAAAGCTGCTTCTGATATAGAAGAATAATGATACTATCATGAAAATTAAGCATTCAAGAAGAGTTTTCACCAAAATATCAAACGTTTGCATTTGTCTGCATTTTTCCTTTTATTGTTAATGGTCACTTATATGGAATTCTATATCATGCCCTTGAATTGGCACTCCCTTAGAGGAAGGTGGGATTCCTGCTTCTCTCCTCCCCTCTCCTCTCGTCTTATTATTTGACACCCAGCAGTACTTACAGTTGAGGTGGGGTGGCTCAGGAACATTGGGGCATGCATACTTTGAAGACAATTTCAGGGCATTTGAGCTAAAAAGTCTAAAATAAAACAAATAGAACCTTCTAAATTGGAAGACAATATTGTAATTTGGACACATATTGTAGGACAATACAGCTAGTTGAAAGAGAAGAAAACAGTATTAATAAAATCTTTTATTAAGGAGAAGTTAAAAGATGCTTAATTAAATTGGAAATATAAGCATGAACCCATGATGTTTGCAGGGAAACGGAGATAACTTATTTTTCTATGGCGATCTAAGTGAGTTAGGTTGTGGAACAGCTGTATGTTTGCCGTTAGTGCCTGCATTTTTGGTCTGTTGTACTATTTTCCACCACTAGGGACCAGAGCTCCTTGGAAAGTGGCATAACATGTTGTAGCGCAGAATTCAGATAAGCCTGACATTCTGTTGTCAAAAAGTAAGAATGCTTTCAGAGGACCTGGTTATAGTGTTAACAACAATGAAGAAGTTTAAGAGAAATCCTTATCTTCCACCTGTTTAATCTGTTGATTTCTGAGATAGTTGTTTGTTCTTCCATTTTTCCCATTGGCATTATATTCTCTGAAGATATACAGTGAGCTGCTTAAATATACCTGCATCTTATGTTTTCTTGGTGGTGTGTTCCTTTTTTCATAGTGAAAAATCCCTCTTTGTTCAATTTGAAGATTTTTTACATTTAATTGAGATTCATCTAATATTCATAAGTCTGTACCCGATCTAGTTGTGCCAACATTTATCTTCTCCCCAGCATGGCCTCCTGCTCTACCCAATGTGTAAGGGGTCGTTACAAAACTCTAATTTTGTGATACCACCCCTTCCACACTCAAAAAGTTAGTCTTTTTTTTTTCATTATCACCATGAACTGATGACAATGTCAGTGACACTTTCCCCCCAAAGCATTTTGTTGATCTAATTTTAAAGTAATTGCTACAATTACTGTTGAGTTTTAATATTATATTTTTAAACTTCAAGTTAGCACATATTTGTTACTTATTCTTTATTAGCATTGTATTCTATACGTAAACCAAGTGGGAGAATACCCAGTTTATCCTAGTTCGCACCTATATATTTGGACTCAGCTGCTTGCATTTCATTCAAGGGTTAAGTTTCTAACAGTTTAAAATTCTTTATACTTTCTTTGGATGAAGTTTCCGTCTCCAGCTCCTGTGGTACTACATTTTCTTACATTTAAACAGTAGATGCAAAATAGATAATAACCATACAATGATTGTAAAGATGAAGAAACGATGTGTGTTACTTCAGTTCGGTCACAACTTTGGTCACAACTTTGATGTGACCACTTGGAGTTTTATTTGTGTTTAAAAGTTAAAGACAGCCTATTCAGTAAGTGGTGCTGGGAAAACTGGACAGCTACATGTAAAACAATGAAATTACAACACTCCCTAACACCATACAAAAAAATAAACTCAAAATGGATTAAAGGCCTAAATGTATGGCCAGACACTATCAAACTCTTAGAGGAAAACATAGGCAGAACACTCTATGACATAAATCACAGCAAGATCCTTTTCGACCCACCGACTAGAGAAATGGAAATAAAAACAAAAATAAACAAATGAGACCTAATGAAACTTAAAAGCTTTTGTACAACAAAGGAAACCATAAACAAGATGAAAAGACAACCCTCAGAATGGGAGAAAATATTTGCAAATGAAGCAACTGACAAAGGATTAATCTCCAAAATTTACAAGCAGCTCATGCAGCTCAATATCAAAAAAAGAAACAACCCAATCCAAAAATGGGCAGAAGACCTAAATAGACATTTCTCCAAAGAAGACATACAGACTGCCAACAAACACATGAAAGAATGCTTGACATCATTAATCATTAGAGAAATTCAAATCAAAACTACCATGAGATATCATCTCACAGCAGTCAGAATGGCCATCATCAAAAAATCTAGAAACAATAAATGCTGGAGAGGGTGTGGAGAAAAGGGAACCCTCTTGCACTGTTGGTGGGAATGTAAATTGATACAGCCACTATGGAGAACACTATGGAAGTCCCTTAAAAAACTAAAAGTAGAAATACCATATGACCCAGCAGTCCCACTACTGGGCATATACCCTGAGAGAAACCATAATTCAAAAAGAGTCATGTACCACCATGTTCATTGCAGCTCTATTTACAATAGCCAGGACATGGAAGCAACCTAAGTGTCCATCGACAGATGAATGGATAAAGAAGATGTGGCACATATATACAATGGAATATTACTTAGCCATAAAAGAAACGAAATTGAGTTATTTGTAGTGACGTGGATGGACCTAGAGTCTGTCATACAGAGCGAAGTAAGTCAGAAAGAGAAAAACAAATACCGTATGCTAACACATATGTATGGAATCTAAAAACAACATGGTTCTGAGGAACCTAGGGGCAGGACAGGAATAAAGATGCAGATGTAGAGAATGGACTTGAGGACATGGGGAGGGGGAAGGGTAAGCTGGGACAAAGTGAGAGAGTGGCATGGACATGTATACACTACCAGCTGTAAAATAGATAGCTAGTCGGAAGCAGCCGCATAGCACAGGGAGATCAGCTCGGTGCTTTGTGACCACCTAGAGGGGTGGGATAGGGAGGGTGGGAGGGAGACGCAAGAGGGAGGGGATATGGGGATATATGTATGCATATAGCTGATTCACTTCGTTATACAGCAGAAACTAACACAACATTGTAAAGCAATTATACTCCAATAAAGATGTTAAAAAACAAAAGTTAATGTAGTGAGACAGAGTGCAAAATGTGAGGTGTACTATCTTATTTTGTAGGTACACATTGTACATGAAAGTAGTACTGGAATTGAATAATGTCTTTAAAATTGAAATGTATTCTATTAGATTGTTCATTGCATTAAAACTAGAGAATGAATAAAGAAAATGAAGATGATTTCTAATTACTTCTTGATGACTATTGAAAATAATTTTGTCATATAGAACAGAGGGTGTTTACAAATCTATTTGTGTCCAATACCCTAGACAAGCCACTAGATATTGATATTTTTGAGCATTGGCCTCCATGAAGAATCTAGTACACATCACCTAAGGATGCTAGACTATTGAACTTGATGCCTTGATGGGATGGGGACCTTTAGGTTGTCTTAGAGAAGGTGCTGGAGGGAGAGTTATAGAAGTATTTGTTTACAAGACGTTCTGTTAACCAGATATATTCAGCTTTCTGCCTTCTAGGCACATATTGGGTTGGCAAAAAAGTTCGTTCAGGTTTTTCTGTAACATCATATGGAATATATGAATGCACTTCCCACCCGTTTTGAAGTTTAGACAGGGAAGTGTCTTTGGCCAGTGAAATGTGAGCAAATGTGATGTACAGCACTTTTAGGTGACAGCTTAAAGAGCCAGTGCTACTTACCGATGTCTGATATCGATACTGAGGTGAAGCATCTGTTAGCCTGGGCCACTGAATTCAATGCAGGCAGGACACCCTGGCCACAGCACCAGCCTGCTTGGGACATGCACTGTAAGCAAAAATTGAACCATTGTATGTTAAGTCACTAAATTTTGTTGTAGTTAATGTCAGAATGACCTGGCCTACTCTTTCTGATATGTCTGCTGAATTTTAGCTTTCAAATTGCTGAAGTATCAGGCCAATTTGATTCCTACTGCTTTGTAAGTCATCTTTTCTTCTCACCATCTCGGTTTGAAAGATTTTTCTCTTCTTTTAAGTTCTGAAATTTCACGTGTGTGAGAAAGAGAGTGTGGTTGTGTCTAGGTCTGGATTTTATTTTATTTTTTTTAATTTATCTTGTTTGATGAGTCAGTTCTGCATATCTGAAGACATGCTTTTCTTCAGCCCAGGAATATATGTTGCAATTATTTCATTGAATGTTCTATCCCTCACTCTTCTTTCCTTCTGAAAGTCTTATAGATAACCTCTATGTCTATATTTTGGGGGATATGTTTTGGAAAGATACCTTGACAGGATATTTTATGTCATCAAGCTTTTATGTTTTGGTTTTTCTAACTAGGAATTGAGACTTTTCAATGATTTCATTAAACGTTTTCAATTTTCCCAAAAGCTAATAGTTTCATTTTATAAATATGTATCGATGTGTGTACATATATATATATATATGTGTGTGTGTGCATGTGTGTGTTTATGTACAAACATACATAAGTCTGTGTGTAGTTTCTTGACTCTCACTGAAGTTATTAATTAAAGTAAATATTTTCATCCATTTCATATCTTATTTCTATTTCCTTAGCTTTTTTTCTCTTTCCTAGTAACATCTTTTCCTCAGTATTTACATTATTTCTTTAATGTTTACAAGTAAATACAGCATATTTCTCTTTTCTTGGGATTATTCCTGGGTCTTTACTTTCAGACTCATTTGGCTATCAGTTTGAGATTTCCTCAGTTGTTGTCAACACTTCACCTTTTCCCATTAGTTCCATATTTCCTATAAATTTCTCACTATTTTATCAGCCTCTGACACTTGCCTGATTGTTTAGAGTTCTTTTTAGTATTTATTTTCTAATTTCAATGGACTCTCAGGGGAGGACATAAAAAACTGTATATATAATCAGTAGATTGAATTAGATATATGTTCCCTTTCTAACTTAAAAAATAAGTCTTATTCCATCCAAAGATAGAATTTTTTCATATAAATTTATTTCCCTCATCTCAAACTTTAATTATCTGACATATTTCAGGAAATAATGTGATAACTTGATTCCTCCCCAGTAGCTCTATAGTTGTCTGTTACCCATTGGTTTGTGACACTTTATCAAGAGATTAAATGCTGATGCAAAGCAGGGTCTTTTATGTGGTCAATAATCCACTAATTGACTAAATATAATTGAGGGCCTACTATGTGCCAGCCACTGTGCTACCCTCTCCTCTTTCGACTGATTGGCATGTCTGTTCTTGCCCTGGGAGCACACTTCCTCATTTCAATTTTATCATTGCAAGTTCCTTTTATTATTGTTTCAAACAGCCACATGACTACTTCCCTTTTTTTTAAAATTCAGATAATATGTGACTCTTTCCTTAATAAATAATCATTTAAATTCTTATATTTTATTCTTATATATTAGCCTAATCTAAGTGATTTATTTGAAGCTTTTTGCATCATAGCTAAGATTTAGTCTTTAAGGCTTCTAAGTTCTGACTTGTAGATTTTTATCTTTGGCTACAGATGTGGGAAAACGTGACTGGGATTTCTTTTTCTTGCTTGCTTTTTTCTTTTTTCTTTTTCTTTTTTTTGTTTCTTTTTTTGTTTTTTTTGGTGTTTGGGATTGATATAACTTCATTGATTTTAATTATGTATGTTATTTTCTCCCTACTTCATCTGGCAGAACTGAACTGTAAAATTGAAACCAGAAGGTTGCAGATCTCAGTTAGTTCATGAAACTTAATTGTCAGCGTTAGCTTTGTGACCAACCATTGTTATATGTGTTTTGTTACGGAGCCTCAAGAAGCCTTCAGAAACTTTGCCACAGCCCTTAGTCACAGTCAATCAATTATTCTGCTTTGCAGGTGCTTGATTTTCCAGCAGACAGCAATTGCACACTGGGTTTGAAAGGTGGGCAGACACACTCATGAATATTTAGAAGTTTATTTTTCTTTACTGTCACAGACACATCTGTTAGACGGGAGTTTTGTAACATGTCTCTTCTCAGAGACTGCTAAGATTCAATTTTAACTGTGTCTTTTAAAAATATTTTGTCACACATGGCTTATGGAGAAATCATTAGCAAGTATAAGCATCCCCTTTGTTTTACACAGTGGACATATTCTAATAATATTCTATCCAGTTAATTACCTGAGACACTAAAAATTGTATTTTAAATGTATAATAAAGTTGGTTTGGTGTTTTGCTAAATCCTGGAGACATTTTCTTCTTTAAAAGTACTATTTTAGGTAGCATTCAGTGATAAATAAATGTTGGCAGAAAAGAGGTAATCAAACTATATGCTTCACATAAGGACGCTTATGTGGTCTCGGATGATGAACTGGCCAGAGAGAGCCTGTATTAGGTTGTGCTGAGCCAGTCTAGGTGCTCCTCCCCAAGTCTGGAATGGATACCCAGCCACTTTAGTCGGTTACTGTTGGATGCTTGAGGAAAGGAAGCCATGGGAAGTAGGTGTTGGAGCAGCCCTGTTTGAGGAATGAGTAAGGCAGGGGAGGAAAAGCTGGTTGCAAAGTGTGAGGTGACTATAGAATGAGAGGAGACTGAGGGAGACGAGGATCTGAATGGCCCATTTCATAATAGGCGCAGGCCTCTGATGGTTCACCGGAATTCCCTCCCGTGTTCCCGGAGATAATGCTATGGTCTTATAATTGTCCCTCACTTTAGCCAGCTGGAATCATTTCTCTTCCTTTTGACCAATTGCTTCCTGTGACACCTCTCTAGACAAAATATTTATCCCCAAACGAATAACAACCCTAGTCTTAGACACTCCTCATTTGTTACTTCAGTTTTGGATCAAGCAAGTTCATATATGAGTGATGGATCGGTGAATTTTTTTTCATACATACCAAGTACTGTTCTTACGGTGATGTTTTGCAATGGTTATTTTTATAGCACACATATTTACCTTTAATTAAAAACTTAGATTAAATCATCCCAGAAATATCATACTGGCTGAGATGCAGCTGCTCACTTACCAGTATGTGCAGCATTGAAAAACCATCTGATGAAAGAAATTAATATTTATTGAACCCTTACTATGTTGGGGGCAATATCCTATGTGCTTTATTTATGTTCTCTTATTTCATTTTCACGGCAGTCCTGTCAGGCAGGTATTATTAATAGAGGATGAATTTCAAGCCCAGAGAGGTTAAATAATTCGCCTAAAGTCATATAGCTAAAATATGTGAAGCAAGTTCTGTTTGACATTATGCTCTTTTCAGTATATCTTGCAGTTAATCATTCAATAATATTTGCTGAACATTTACTATGTGCCAAGAAGAGTGTTGCTATGTGGGACTGGATGTGGAGGGCGCAGTAAGTTATAAGTCATGTTAAGATTTTGATTCAAATGTTGTCAATCTCTTATATATGGGGGAGAGAATATATTTTTGGAGTTTTTCTCTCATTTTTTCAGAATGATTAAAGTCTAAATAACATGGGAATGTCTAATGGTAATTCTAAACAGGAGAAATCAAGGATGTATAAGAGTAATACCCAGATGTCACTTTAAGATTATGAAGCAATCTTAAAAATTGCAGTTTAGTAAATTCAGCTCAGCACCCGGATTTTGTGGCTTTTCTGGTATCCCTGTGACTAGGCAGCAAAGGCTAGGCTGCCTGGCAAACTGGATTAATAATAATTGCAAAGGATTCTGGAGCTTTATATTTTAATCAATAACAAGTTGACTTATTTTTTTTTACCAAATAGATACAAATAAGGGGAACATGAAGGCTCACACAGTTTTTAAAGTATAGTTTTAACATGAAGAATGTGGAATTACTACTTTCTTCTTAAACGGCAGCTTTCTGAATTAACTCTGTATTTTAGGTGGCCACTACTTTCTCCGATGGACAGTTCGTTGGTTAGATATATTCATAGATGCAGAAGTATTTTTCCTTTCCTGTAATGCCCCTTAGCTGACCTGATTATATCTATAATTGTACCTAATTGAAATGGCCCCCATTGCCTTGGGTTATTATTTCCCAAATAAACATCACACGTGCATACAATGACGCATGCGCATGTGCACACATACACCTGCTATGGCCTTTGCCTGTGACTCCATTTCTCTCCACCTTCTAATCATAGAAATCTGAAATTCCACCCTGAGAACTTCCTTACAGAGTCAGGTGAGTATGTTTTATGTAATTCTCCTATATAGAACTCACTCTCATTCAAAACACTAATTTTACACAACAAACTACAATTCTTGAGTTTTGTGATATTGTGACAAAAGCATCATTTTTACTTCAGCTGATGTCAGTAAAAACCAAAACATCCAAAACATTACAACATGTGATTCGGTATGAAAATTAACATTAAGAGTAGACCAAAAAATGTGACCAAGCAGAAAGTACTGTGGTCTGTGTTCAAACAGGCAGGGTTATAAAATCGGTTTTAAATTCACCCTGGGGAATAGTTACTCCTTTCATCTGAAGGTCAAATAGGCCCTCAGTGATTAAAATAGAGATCAATAGTGATCCTTTTTACCCATGTAATATATAAGTAATTAACACTACACTTCAGTTTAACACTAACGATGCCTGAAATTCAGGTCATGGAAACAACATTCAATGCTGAAGGATCAAAGTTTGATTTTAAGTTTAATTACATTTGTGTCTGGTAGCCCAAGCATTGGTAATTGATATGAAAGCCAAGTTCATCACAAAGGCAGCAACCAGAGAACTCTTAAAGTATACAGTCTTGGCTTTATTTAGCAATGCAGTTTCTGTCATTACATTAGAGAGATGAAAGAACTCCATTTCCTTTGCCAGCTCTTGGCCTTACCACCAACTCTGACTGTACACTCAGAGAGTTCATTTGGTTCCCTCGGGGCTACCCTTGTACTCAGGAGGTCACAGAACTCATTATGCTTGCCAGAAGAGGAGATATTACCATATCCTCCGCTGCAGTGAAACTTCCATGTTGCTTGTCCTTTTGGCTACTGGGCCAGGGTAGGAGTCCCATCTCCCCTCACTTCATTAGCCTCATCAACTCCATTACTTCTTCTGAAAATAGGCTTTGCCACATAATAACCATGTTATCAGATGGTAGGACTGTAAGGTGATCATATATATTTCATTTACTGCAATATAATATATTTATGCAAATGACATACTTTACTAATACGTTTCACAGTCATCAAAAACTAAGAATGCAATTCATGTAGTCATTTTTTTTTTCTCTAGTGATCAAAATGATTTCACATATGCTTCTGCACTTATATTTACCAGAGCTTTATGAGAAAGTGGAACTTAGTTATGAAAAACTAATGGATTTACATTCCAGTACAATCTGGTAATTTACAGGTTGAAGCTCTCTCCTATAACACTTATTCCTATGTTATAGTCTATCAATTAAACAGCAGTTTCTTATTTCCGTCTATCTTGAATATGACTATTCTAAGAATAATTGGAGGAATCAAATATGAAAAATAAATGACTGCCTTTGAAATTCTATACTTCTATGACATATTTAGGAATTGAAAGGGAAATGGAGAGCACATTGTTAACTAGAATTTGAAAAGCTGTTGTTTTTAAATGAAATGTGCGTTGATCGGTTTGTGTACTGCCATGCAAAGAAGCAAGGAATTAAGACAGCAGTAATGGTCTCCTACTGAACCACTTCACATTTCCATGTGTTACAAATTTCTTAAGTAAATCAACATGCTTTTGCTGCTCTGTGACAGCCATAAATCTTGGATAATCATCCTGTGAATGGGGCAGTGCATTAGCTCTGTAACTTCAATTAGCTACAGTACCATCAAGCCCTGAGAAATCTACTGTAACACAGCTTAAACCATTAGATTAAAAATGGCCATAAATACTAAGTGTTGTAAATGAAGCCAACTTCAGGATATATCATTTGAACTTCAAAGCTTCACTTAAATTTAAATATTTAACATTGAAATGGCCAGAAAAATACCATAACTATTGTACCGTATTGAACATTTATTCTTTTTTTTTTTAAACAGGGAGAGGGAAATGGATACATGTATATATAAACATATAGACATAAATATATATCGATCGCAAGTTACATTGCTTATTTTTTTAATATCTGAAACATTTATATTAACATATTTCCATACAAATAACCCAAAGAAAGTTTAATATTAGTTGTTTTTTTGTTTGTTTGTTTTTTTATACTGCAGGTTCTTATTAGTCATCAGTTTTATACACATCAGTGTATACATGTCAATCCCAATCGCCCAGTTCAGCAAACCACCATCCCCACCCCACCGTGGTTTTCCCCCCTTGGTATCCATACGTTTGTTCTCTACATCTGTGTCTCAACTTCTGCCCTGCCCTTTTGTGTGTGTCTGTGTGTTTTGCTCTAACACAGGAACAGAAGACCATTGTTCCAGAATGTAGAGAACAGGGCAATATGTCAGACTAGATAACCTGACATTTCTTTTGAAAAAAATAAAATAAGACTTAAAATGGTAGATAAGATATCACAATCTTCTTTCTTAATACCATTGCTGAGTTCAAAACAATATAAGGCCAATACCTGAGAGTCAAAAACATAAAGGGCATCTGAAACTCAGGGTTATAAGCACGAGTTTACCGTGGTTGCCCTAGAGAGCAGATAGGTATTGCCATTTTAGAAAACTGAGGAAGGTAGGCTTAATGCCCATGCAAAAATAAGGTCTCTGTTCCGTGCAAGGTGGTTCGTTGTACTTGATATTCTCAGACATAAAATCAGGATGGGTCCATGAAAAATGTGCCTACCCAAGGGAGAGATGACACTGTTTGATGATATTATCTTTCATGTCCGGTGACTTAAGCAAGAGCATTTGCAATTAGTTTGTTGAAAGTACTGCATGAAAGAAGCACCCTTAGCATAACAAGGGCAGATGTATTGTAAAATGCGAGGAGAATAAGGAGGGTATAAAGTCATGGTAGCAGAGAAAAATTAATTATCTCAGGAGGGAAGTATGTTTGCTCATATGTGATTTAAGTGCAAAAGGAAGCTTAAAAACCCATAAACATAGCCACCACTGGGAGAGACAGGAAAAAAAAGAGAGAGAGAGAGAGAGAGAAAGGAAGAGAAAGAGAGAGAGAGAAAAAGAACTCAATGATCAACTCTTCAATACTTTAGACCAGGGCAACCTCCAAGTCCACCTGCTACCCCGTGGAAAAGTGAGGCTCATTAGAGCAGGCCACTGTTGAAATCCAGTCGATGTCTGAAGTTGCATATGTGCAAAATATGACATGGTGATCCCATGTTCAATTTAGAAACATTAAGAAATGGAAAAGATGAAGTGGTGAGAAAGGCAGAGTATGCTTTACGCTCCAAATGCAAGGGAAATACTAGGAATTCAGATATGAGGCTAGTAGGTGAAATTAGACAATCTTTATTTCATTGCATTATGAAGACTATATAAATACCTGTGAATATGTTTTAAAACTATTATGCTGTGTTTAGTCATCATATGTTCTTCTTTCTTCTGAAAGTAGGAGATTAATGTTAAATAACAAACACTCACTAAAGTTTAACAATAACCTAATAATAGAAAAATAAGAAACTATAAAAGTTTTAGTAATTGGGCTTAAATTTGAGAATCAATCTAATAAAGGTTCATACTAGCAGTTCCAACAGAGTTGAGGTGCTACAGAGACTGGCTCTATGAAAATATTCACTGAGGCAGTTGATCAAAACTCTTTTAATCCATCTTCAGTGAGCCCATTTAAGAGACTTTAAATATTTTAATTTTATTATTCCTACAAAAAATGGAGGCATTTATGTTTTCTTCAGATGCATTTACTTTTTTTTAACACCTTTATTGGAGTATAATTGCTTTACAATGGTGTGTTAGTTTCTGATTTATAACAAAGTGAATCAGTTATACATATACATATGTTCCCATATCTCTTCCCCCTTGTGTCTCCCTGCCTCCCACCCTCCCTATCTCACCCCTCTAGGTGGTCACAAAGCACCGAGCTCATCTCCCCATGCTATGCAGCTTCTTCCCACTAGCTATCTATATTACTTTTGGTAGTGTATATATGTCCATGCCACTCTCTCACTTTGTCACAGCTTACCTTTCCCCCTCCCCATATCCTCAAGTCCATTCTGTACTAGATCTGTGTCTTTATTCCCGTCTTGCCCCTAGGTTCTTCATGACCATTTTTTTTTTCTCTTAGATTCCATATATATGTGTTAGCATACAGCATTTGTTTTTCTCTTTCGGACTTATTTCACTCTGTATGACAGACTCTAGGACCATCCACCTCACTACAAATAACTCAATTTCGTTTCTTTTTATGGCTGAGTAATATTCCATTGTATATATGTGCCACATCTTCTTTATCCATTCATCTGTTGGTGGACACTTAGGTCGCTTCCAAATGCTGGCTGTTGTAAATAGAGCTGCAACGAACATTTTGGTACATGTCTCTTTTTGAATTATGGTTTTCTCAGGGTATATGCCCAGTAGTGGGATTTCTGGGTTGTATGGTAGTTCTATTTTTAGCTTTTTAAGGAACCTCCATACTGTTATCCATAGTGGCTGTATCAGTTTACATTCCCACCAACAGTGCAAGATGGTTCTCTTTTCTGCACACCCTCTCCAACATTTATTGTTTGTAGATTTTTTTTTTTTTTTTTTTTTTTTTTTTTTTGCTGTATGCTGGCCTCTCACTGTTGTGGCCTCTCCCGTTGCAGTACACAGGCTCCGGACACACAGGCTCAGCAGCCATGGCTCACGGGCCTAGCCGCTCCACGGCATGTGGGATCTTCCCAGACAGGGGCACGAACGCGTGTATCCTGCATCAGCAGGTGGACTCTCAACCACTGCGCCTCCAGGGAAGCCCTGTTTGTAGATTTTTTGATGATGGCCATTCTAATGGGTGTGAGATGATATCTCATTGTAGTTTTGATTTGCATTTCTCTAATTAATGATGTTGAGCATTCTTTCATGTGTTTGCTGGCAATCTGTATATCTTCTTTGGAGAAATGTCTGTTTAGGTCTTCTGCCCATTTTTGGATTGGGTTGTTTGTTTTTTTGATATTGAGCTGCATGAGCTGCTTGTAAATTTTGGAGATTAATCCTTTGTCAGTTGCTTCATTTGCAAATATTTTCTCCCATTCTGAGGGTTGTCTTTTCATCTTGTTTATGGTTTCCTTTGCTGTGGAAAAGCTTTTAAGTTTCATTAGGTCCCATTTGTTTATTTTTCTTTTTATTTCCATTTCTCTAGGAGGAGGGTCAAAAAGGATCTTGCTGTGATTTATGTCATAGAGTGTTCTGCCTATGTTTTCCTCTAAGAGTTTGATAGTGCCTGGCCTTACGTTTAGGTCTGTAATCCATTTTGAATTTATTTTTGTGTATGGTGTTAGGGAGTGTTCTAATTTCATATTTTTACATGTAACTATCCAGTTTTCCCAGCACCACTTATTGAAGAGGCTGTCTTTTCTCCACTGTATATTCTTGCCTCCTTTATCAAAGATAAAGGACCATATGTGCGTGGGTCTATCTCTGGCCTTTCTATCCTGTTCCATTGAGCTGTATTTCTGGTTTTGTGCCAGTACCATACTGTCTTGATTACAGTAGCTTTGTAGTATAGTCTGAAGTCAGGGAGCCTGATTCCTCCAGCTCCATTTTTCTTTCTCAAGATTGCTTTGGCTATTCGGGGTCTTTTGTGTTTCCATACAAATTGTGAAATTTTTTGTTCTAGTTCTGTGAAAAATGCCAGTGGTAGTTTGATAGGGATTGCATTGAATCTGTAGATTGCTTTGGGTAGTAGAGTCATTTTCACAATGTTGATTCTTCCAATCCAAGAACATGGTATATCTCTCCATCTATTTGTATCATCTTTAATTTCTTTCATAAGTGTCTTATAATTTTCTGCATACAGGTCTTTTGTCTCCTTAGGTAGGTTTATTCCTAGATATTTTATTCTTTTTGTTGCAATGGTAAAATGGAGTGTTTTCTTAATTTCACTTTCAGTTTTTTCATCATTAGTGTGTAGGAGTGCTAGAGACTTCTGTGCATTAATTTTGTATCCTGATACTTTACCAAATTCATTGATTAGCTCTAGTAGTTTTCTGGTACCATCTTGAGGATTCTCTATGTATAGTGTCATGTCATCTGCAAACAGCGACAGCTTTACTTCTTCTTTTCCGATTTGGATTCCTTTTATTTCTTTTTCTTCTCTGATTGCTGTGGCTAAAACTTCCAAAACTATGTTGAATAAGAGTGGTGAGAGTGGGCAACCTTGTCTTGTTCCTGATCTTAGTGGAAATGCTTTCAGTTTTTCACCATTGAGGACGATGTTGGCTGTGGGTTTGTCATATATGACCTTTATTATGTTGAGGAAAGTTCCCTCTGTGCCTACTTTCTGGAGGGTTTTCATTATAAATGGGTGTTAAATTTTGTTGAAAGCTTTCTCTGCATCTATTGAGATGATCATATGGTTTTTCTCCTTCAATTTGTTAATATGGTGTGTCACATTAATTGATTTACCTATATTGAAGAATCCTTGCATTCCTGGGATAAATTCCACATGATCATGGTGTATGATCCTTTTAATGTGCTGCTGGATTCTGTTTGCTAGTATTTTGTTGAGGATTTTTGCATCTATGTTCATCAGAGATATTGGCCTGTAGTTTTCTTTCTTTGTGACATCTCTGTCTGGTTTTGGTGTCAGGGTGATGATGGCCTCATAGAATGAATTTGGGAGTGTTCCTCCCTCTACTATATTTTAGAAGAGTTTGAGAAGGATAGGTGTTAGCTCTTCTCTAAATATTTGACAGAATTCGCCTGTGCAGCCATCTGGTTCTGGGCTTTTGTTTGTTGGAAGATTTTTAATCACAGTTTCAACTTCAGTGCTTGTGATTTGTCTGTTCATATTTTCCATTTCTTCCTGGTTCAGTCTCAGAAGGTGGTGCATTTCTAAGAATTTGTCCATTCCTTCCAGGTTGTCCATTTTATTGGCATACAGTTGCGTGTAGTGATCTCTCATGGTCCTTTGTATTTCTGCAGTGTCAGTTGTTACTTCTCCTTTTTCATTTCTAATTCTATTGATTTGAGTCTTCTCCATTCTTTTCTTGATGTGTCTGGCCAATGGTTTATCAATTCTTTATTTCTCAAAGAACCAGCTTTTAGTTTTTTTGATCTCTGCTATTGTTTCCTTCATTTCTTTTTTGTTTATTTCTTATCTGATCTTTATGATTTCTTTCCTTCTGGTAACTTTGGGGTTTTTTTGTTCTTCTTTCTCTAATTGCTTTTGGTGTAAGGTTATGTTGTTTATTTGAGATGTTTCTTGTTTCTTGAGGTAGGATTGTATTGCTATAAACTTCCCTTTTAGAACTGCTTTTGCTGCATCCCATAGGTTTTGGGTCATCGTGTTTTCATTGTCATTTGTTTCTAGGTATTTTTTGACTTCCTCTTTAATTTTCAAGTGATCTCTTGGTTATTAAGTAGTGTATTGTTTAGCCTCCATCTGTTCGTATTTTTTACAGATTTTTTCCTGTAATTGATATCTACTCTCATAGTGTTGTGGTCAGAAAAGATACTTGATACGATTTCAGTTTTTTTAAATTTACCAAGGCTTGATTTGTGACCCAGGATATGATGTATCCTGTAGAATGTTCCATGAGCACTTGAGAAGAATGTGTATTCTTTTGTTTTTGTATGGAATGTCCTATAAATATCAATTAAGTCCATCTTGTTTAATGTATCATTTAAAATTTGTATTTCCTTATTTATTTTTATTTTGGATGATCTGTTCTTTGGTGAAAGTGAGGTGTTAAAGTCCCCTACTATTACTGTGTTACTGTCGATTTCCCCTTTTATGGCTGTTAGTATTTGCCTTATGTATTGAGGAGCTCCTATGTTGGGTGCATAAATATTTATAATTGTTGTATCTTCTTGGATCAATCCCTTGATCATTATGTAGTGTCCTTCTTTGTCTCTTATAATAGTCTTTGTTTTAAAGTCTATTTTTTCTGATATGAGATTGCTATTCCAGCTTTCTTCTGATTTCCATTTGCATGGAATATCTTTTTCCACCCCTCACTTTCAGTTTGTATGTGTCCCTAGGTCTAAGTGGGTCTCTTGTAGACAGCATATATATATGGGTCTTGTTTTTGTATCCATTCAGCCAATCTATGTCTTTTGGTTGGAGCATTTAATCCATTTATAGTTAAGGTAATTATTGATATGTATGTTCCTATTACCATTTTCTTAATTGTTTTGGGTTTATTATTGTAGGTCTTTTCCTTCTCTTGTGTTTCCTGCCTAAACAAGTTCCTTTTGCATTTGTTGTAAAGCTGGTTTTGTGGTGATAAATTCTCTTAGCTTTTGCTTGTCTGTTAAGTTTTTAATTTCTCCATTAAATCTGAATGAGATCCTTTCTGGGTAGAGTAATCTTGGTTGCAGGTTTTTCTCCTTCAATACTTTCAATATGTCCTGCCACTCCCTTCTGGCATGTAGTGTTTCTGCTGAAAGATCAGCTGTTAACCTTATGGGGATTCCCTTATGTGTTATTTGTTGTTTTTCCCTTGCTGCTTTTAATATTTGTTCTTTGTATTTAATTTTTGATAGTTTGATTAATATGTGTCTTGGTGTGTTTCTCCTTGGATTTATCCTGTATGGGACTCTCTGTGCTTCCTGGACTTGAATAACTATTTCCTTTCCCATATTAGGGAAGTTTTCAACTATAATCTCTTCAAATATTTTCTCAGTACCTTTCTTTTTCTCTTCTTCTTCTGGGACCCCTATAATTCGAATGTTGGTGCATTTAATGTTGTCCCAGAGGTCTCTGAGACTGGCCTCAATTCTTTTCTTTTTTTTTTTTTTTTTATTCTGCTCTGCAGTAGTTATTTCCACTATTTTATCTTCCTGGTCACTTCTCCATTCCTCTGCCTCAGTTATTCTGCTATTGATTCCTTCTAGAGAATTTTTAATTTCATTTATTGTGTTGTTCATCACTGTTTGTTTGCTCTTTAGTTCTTCTAGGTCCTTGTTAAGTGTTTCTTGTATTTTCTCCAGTCTATTTCCAAGATTTGGGATCATCTTTACTATCATTCTGAATTCTTTTTCAGGTAGACTGCCTATTTCCTCTTCATTTGTTAGGTGTGGTGGGTGTTTGCCTTGCTCGTTCATCTGCTGTGTGTTTCTCTGTCTCCTCATTTTGCTTAACTTACTGTGTTTGGGGTCTCCTTTTCGCAGGCTGCAGGTTCGTAGTTCCCGTTGTGTTTTAGTGTCTGTCCACAGTGGCTAAAGTTTGTTCAGTGGGTTGTGTAGGCTTCCTGGTGGAGGGTACTAGTACATGTGTTCTGATGGATGAGGCTGGATCTTGTCTTTCTGGTGGGCGGGTCCACGTCTGGTGGTGTGTTTTGGGGTGTCTGTGGCCTTATTATGATTTTAGGCAGCCTCTGTGCTAATGGATGGGGTTTTGTTCCTGTCTTACTAGTTGTTTGGCATAGAGTGTCCAGCACTGTAGCTTGCTGGTACTTGAGTGGAGCTGGTTCTTGGCATTGAGATGGAGATCTCTGGGAGATTTTCACCATTTGATATTACATGGAGCTGGGAGGTGTCTTGTGGACCAGTGTCCTGAAGTTGGCTCTCCCACCTGAGTGGCACAGCCCTGACACCTGGCTGGAGCACCAAGAGCCTGTCCTCCACTTGGCTCAGAATAAAAGGGAGGAAAAAAAGAACGAAAGAAAGAAGAAGGTAAAATAAATTAAAATAAAATAAAGTTATTAAAATAAGAAGTAAAAAATAATTATTAAGAAAAAAAAATTTTAAGTAATAAAAAACAGGGACAGACAGAACCCTAGGACAAATGGTAAAAGCAAAGCTATACAGACAAAATCACACACAGAAGCATACACATACACACTCACAAAAAGAGAAAAAGGGAAAATACTATATATATCGTTGCTCCCAAAGTCCACCTCCTTAATTTGGGATGAATCGTTGTCTATTCAGTTATTCCACAGATACAGCGTACATCAAGTTGATTGTGGAGGTTTAATCCTGTGACTTCCTGCCCCATTTTCAGTACTCTCTTGAAGTAGTCCCAGCTTCTCCACAATTCCTTACAGGCAGATGGACTCAATTTTTCCTTTATGCTTCTGTGCAAATCTGTTATATGCCTCTGTGACAGCTCTTCTTATGTTGTGCTATAATGGGGTGGTTTTTCTTGTATTTATATGACTTGATTCCCAACTAGACTTTGAATTTTTTTTATGGTAGGATGTCCATCTAATTAATCTTCAGCCTCCTTGAATTTACAAAGTAAATGATGATTTTTGAATACTGATGAATCCGTCAATAAATAATAGTAGTTTTAGGACTTTGTTTTGAAATTGGTGTAAAATATGTCACCTTTTTAGTGAATTTTATTACTTAGTTTTGGGTGTCAATCCCCGGTCTTGCTGGGTTGCTACTTCCTGACATATTCTTATATCCATTCAAGTTTCAAAGTTCTAAATAGAAGTTTCCAATTGGCAGAACTTGGGTCACGTGCCTAGTATAGGTGCCGAAGTGCAGGGAGAGAAACTTTCTGGTTACTTTTGACTTTAAAGGAGACACACTCAGCAAAGTTTCACGTCATAGGGGATTTCTTGCACAGAGGAAGGTGTTTGGGTTGCCAGCCAGCCAAATTACTATGTTACTGTAGTATATTACCGTTGTTTTCTTAATCATGTTTCTCTATAAACCGTTCAAGGACCAGAGTTTCTTAATATGCACGTGATCTGCTTTTTGCTAAGATCAGGCTTTTGGTTCATATGAACCCCATTTTAGTAGTAATTATGAAAATAATAATAATAATGGCAAGATTTATTGAGCACTTACAATGTTAATATATTAGCATACTTAGAATGTACTGGATTCCAGTCTAAGAACAGTTTATTTATTAATGAATTTAATCCCCACCATATAACCATGAGCAGCTATTCCTCTGAAGCAAAACCTCAAACATTATTTTTTATTTTTAATCTTAGTTTTACATTATTTCAGACATTCAAAAAGATATACAGGATAATTTAAAAAACATTCATGTGCCCACCACGCAACTGAAACAGTATTACCAATAGAGTCACAGCTCCCTTACGAATGCTGCTCTAACTCTATTCATTTATTTCACATCTGATATCCACCAACCTGAACTTGATGTTTATGAAGCCGATGCATCTCTTTAGATCTCTACACATATGTATATATCCTTAAGGATATGTGTGGTTGGTATTCACAATTTAATATTATGGACATTATATACTTTATGTATTCTACTGCAATTAACTTTTTGCTCAATATTTTGTATGTGCTATTTATATTTATCACATATATGTGATATTTATGCACTTTGATGCTTGTAACTATCATTTACTTTTAACAGTTGTATAGTATTCTGTTGGATGTATAAACCGCAATTATTGAGTAGTGTTCCATAGTATGACCACACAACCGTTTGCTTATCCATTCACCAGTTGAAGGATATTTTGGTTGTTTCCAGTTTTTGGTGAATTAAGGAAAGCCAATATAAAATCCATATTTTTTTGTGTGAACATATGTTTTCATTTCTCTTGAGAATAGGAATAGAATAACTGGGTCATATGATAAGTGTATGCTCATTTCTATAAGAGACTGCCAAAATGTTTTCTAAAGTCGCTGTACCATTTTGCATTGCCATATTAACATATACATTTTTGAAATTTGAAATCAATTTATCTAAACTGTGGATGAGGTATGGATCTAACTTTACTTCATTTTCCAGATGGTTATCCAGTTGTCCCATCACTTTTTATTGATATACATCTGTTCTCTACCAATTTGAAATGCCATCTTTATCATATTCTAAAGTCGTATATATATTTGCATCTATTTTTTGACTTCTTGTTCTACTCCACTAATATCTCAATATGATGGATGAAAAATGATTCATGTTCCAGTAGCACACTTTTCAAATTATTGAGACTTTATATTTTAAAACAAAGAAGGGCTAGTTCTCTATTATTGAGCTTCCTTAATTTTTTGCTTATTTACTTTTCTATATCAATTTTAGAACCACTGTATCAAGGTAGACCTTTTTTTTTGTTTCTTGAGAGAAGTTTTCATCTGTGTGTTTTTTACTCTCTCTATCTAGGAATAGTATCTTCCTTTATATTTCTTCAACTCTTCATATATGTGTGTGACCTATATTAATGGCCAAAACCTTCCCTGATCTGGCTCTTCCTTACTTTTTGACTTATTTACCCTTCTGTTTCTGGGATGCTCCAGGCTGTTCCAGTTACTTTTCGTCATTTAATAATTTGCTCAAATGACATCTCACCACAGTATTTTTCCATCACCATCTTATTTAAGTAGCACCGTCTCATCTCCAGTCACTCACTTTCAGATAATTCTGTTTTATTTTCTGTATAATGGTTATCACTGTTGGAATCATGGTTATTCACTTTTTTACCTCTTTAATTTCTAATTCCTCTAATCAGTTTAAGCCACTATGAGGGTAGGAGTGTGGTCTTCTGGTTTCCTGCAGCAACACATATTAGATGAATGAATGGATGGCCTTTTTTCAGCTCAAACAACTGTCTTTACACTCTTACTACTGCTACAAACCAGTTGGGGGGATTTTCTACTTGAAATTATTTGACTGCCTGAGAAAATCAGTGAAGTAATAACTTGTGACTTTTCCAACTGAGCACCAAAATCAGCGGTCAGTAGAGTGAGATCCCCTCTGCTTCTCAGCTTCCTCTCTTCTCTCTCTCAATCTCGTCTTTGGCTGTGCTAATATGACTGACAGGACCACCGTCTGTGACTCCTTGAGGCAACAAAGTGAAAAGACTGAAGCAGAGTATATACTCAGAAGCAGCTGAACAGAAGGCATAATTTGCTATCTGTAATCCAGCTCTTTACAGTTAGAAGTAACTCTAATCAGAAAATGATCTGGAACGGTGATTTCCATTCCTGGCTGATGATCATGAGTCACCTACAAAGTTTTTTACAAATACAGCCATTTGAACCTCACCCCAGCCCGACTGATTTAGAACCTCCAAAGCTCATTAAAACAAGCAGCCAGCATCCACCAGCATAACTCTTGTGGGAATCATAAGATTCCACGTTGGGGAACCACAGCTGAGCTGGAACGGGCAATTGACCAAAGCAGAAGCTGTGTGTGATCAGTGTGAACTGATGCAGTGACCATGGATAATGCCTGGTATATTTTAAATTTTTATGGAGTTGTTAAATTGATGGTTAAACAATAAGCTAAAAATCTAACTTTGTTTAATACTCTGCATTGCTGAAAAAGGTCTCTGGAGTCTGTGCAATACCCACAGACAAGAATAAGCCCTTATTCTACAACATCGTAAAATGGATTCTGTTCTACTTACCTGGCCTGCCTGCTCTGAGACCAGCTTATTTTACTGTTTAATTCAATGTCTAAAAATGTGTTGCTCGTTAGAAATGCAGATTTCTGAGCTTCACTATAATGATGTTGAGTCAGAATGTCTGAATAGGGACCCCAAGAACCTGAATTTTTATAACATTTTTAAAATGATCTCTTTTGCACACTTAAATTTGAGAACCAGGCAAGCATAGATGGGGACTTCTTTTGGAGTTTGACCAATTGGGTTAACATGGGTCTAGCAGTGTGATTTGGGGCAACCTCCATTTCCTCTTCTATAAAACGGAAGACCAATAGTATCAACCTTAAAGAATTGTTAGGGAGATTAAATGAGGTCATCAGTGTGAAATATTCAGCATAGTGCCGAAAAAGAAAAATTGCTCAGTGAATATTAAATCTTATTTTTATTAACCACTTGCCTTACTGGTTTATCCCTACTTGAAAATTGCAACATATCCCATAGCAATATCTCAAGCACTCGTTTTCAAAATATGGTCCCTGGACTAGCAACATCGACATCACCTGAGAACTTGTTGTAAATAAAAAATTTGAATATCACCCAGACATACTGGATTAGAAACTCTGGGGGTGAAACCCAGAAATTCGTGCTCAACAAGCCCCCCAGTGACTCGGATGCATGCTAACACTTGGCAGTCACCCGCTGAGGGGGATGATTAATAAAAGGATTAACTGAAAATGACTGAAACTGTACTATGAAATGAACAAAATACAGTTTATTAAGCGGTTAATTTTTTTAAACGCACAGTCTTCCTCACAGACAGACAGACAGACATCGCCCCTGCTCCCCCATCACACACACATTCAGTCCACACTATAAATAATGCAGGTTGTGTTTCTCTAACTAGTATTTGATTCATCTCAGACCCATGTTTGCTTTGGTTTTGTTTGACTTTTCTTTTATCAATACCCTGCTTCTGTATTGTCTGCTGTTGCTGTTCTGTATGCCACACTCTTCTCTACTTTGACAGTAACGTCCCCTGGAATAACTACTTTTCTGTATCAGATTACAGTGTAGAAAGAGACTGAGGGTAAACATTGAAGATAGATAGACATGATATGTTGATATTGGGCAAATTACTTAAAACCCTCAGAATTTTAGGTTCTCCTCAGTTAAAAAGGGAGAATAATACCCACCTTGAAATTTTCTTGTGAAGATTAAATGTAGTGTATGTAAATTATCTAGCGCAGTGCCTGGCACATACTGTCAAATAAATATTAGCTACTATTCTAATTGCATAGAAGTTTCAAGATTAGTCTCAGCTGTGGCTCATGTTAATATTTTGTATATAGAGCATCTACCAAAAATGCCTAGTGTTTGTTCTAGGTCTGTTTCTGTTTGCACAGAAATTCAGGGTGGCGTGGTACTCTTGTCCAATAAATACTCAGCAGAATTGTCTATAGACCTCCTAGTTACTATCAAATTCTACCTGATTGTAGTAGCTTGAGGTTTAAGGTTTAGGAGATTCATATTCACCATGTACAGTCAAGCAAGAACAAATTACAATCACTTATAAGCTATTTTGGAGTCATTACATCTTAATCATGTTGTCAAATATAAATTGAGTGCCACTCTCAATGTATTTATGAGGCTAAATTTGCCCAATCTGACACCATTCTACCACTAGTTAGAATAGAAAGTGACACTCAGGAGAGCTTTTTCTTTATGCCTATAGCAAAATCTTCATAGCAGCTGCTTCTTGCCTAGGCAACCAGAAGATCAATTGCAAAGCATTTATTAGAATATACTTAAGGTCTTGATCATTTAAGTTGAGCAGACTGCAGTTCTGAGGACAGATTCCAGATGTATACTTTGATGAAAGCTCTATCACTATCATTATAATCTTGATCCCATGGTTCCATTTCTCTTGCTCTCAGAGATAATTAGTTCAACTTCTTCATTTGTAAAATGACCAGGTAAAATTTGACCAGGTAAAATTTGACCAGGTCAATTTTGTTAACTATTCAATGAGTACTTGAAAATAATATGTGCTTTCTATCATATTTTACATATGTCAAAATTGACATTTAGATTGAATTTATAATTGTGTTATTCAGATCTTCTGTAGTCTAACTTATTTTTTGGTCTGCTTATTTTATCAGATATAAAAAAGAGATTGTTAAAATATCTCTTTCCATAAGTGGAAGCTACCTTTTGGATTGCGTACAAATTTAGAGTTGTTAAAACGTATTAGTGGGTTGACATATCATCATGAAATGTCTCTCTTTGTATGTCTCTTTGTATGTCTCTCTCTAGTAATGCTTTATGCCTTGACATCTATCTTGTATGATATCGTATAGTTATATAAGCTTTCTTTTGAGGAAGGTTGGCCTGAATTGTCTTTTTTAATCCTTCTGCAATCAACTTTTCTTTGTCCTCTTATTAAAGACGTATATCTTGTAAACAGAATATGGTTGGGTTTTGTTTTCAGAATTTTTACTGTGCTGTGCCTAGGGGTGGCTTTCATTGTATTAATCCGGCTTGGGAATTCGTAGAGCTTTATTATTATTGTTAGTAACATTATTAATATACATTTTAAAACTACAATTTGAGGTGTAAAATACATAGAGGAAAATGCACATATTGTCAATGTGCAACACAGTGAATTTTCACAAACTGAATACATCTTCGTACCTAGATCAAGTACCCTGATCAAGAAAAAGATTATTGCCCAAACCACAAGACTCCCTCATGCTCTCCTCCAGTTTCTATTCTCCCAAAGTAATCATCATCTTCATTTCTAATAGAATATATTATTTCTGGTATTTTATGTGATTCCATATAGAGAGCTTCTTAGCTCTGTGATTTCTTACTTTTATTGGTGTCAAAAATTTCCCAATCATTATCTCTTCTAATATGGCCTTTGCTCCATTCTCGTTTCTTCTTTCTCCCTGACTCTCATTACAACACATTTTTTTTACCTTTTTACTGTGTTCTTTTTTATATATATAAATTTATTTATGTATTTATTTTTGGCTGCGTTGGGTCTTCATTGCTGCACATGGGCTATCTCTAGTTGTGGCGAGTATGGGCTACTCTTCGTTGTGGTATGCGGGCTTCTCATTGCGGTGGCTTCTCTTGTTGTGGAGCATGGGCCCTAGGTGCGAGGGCTTCAGTAGTTGTGGCATGCGGGCTTAGTAGTTGTGGCACATGGGCTTAGTTGCTCTGTGGCATGTGAGATATTCCCAGACCAGGGCTCGAGCTCATATCCCCTGCATTGGCAGGTGGATTCTTAACCACTGGGTCACCAGGGAAGTCCCTTTACTGTGTTCTTTATATCTCATCATTTTTTTCTCTGTGTGTTTCATTCATGCCTTCTATTGAGTTATCTTTCAGTTCACTAATTCTCTCTTCTGGTTTGTCTAATCTGTCAAACCCATCTATTAATTCTTCCTTTAGGTTATTGTAATTTTTAGTTGTAGAATTTCATTTGATTCTTTTTTATTGTTTCCGGTTCTCTGATAAAATTTTTCATCATATTATCTGTACAGGAGTTCCCCTTATCCAGGGTGGGTGGGGAGGAGATACGTTCCAAGACCCCTAGTGAATGCCTGAAACCATGGATAGTGCTTCACCCTATATATACTATTTTTTTCCTGTACATATATACCTATGATAGAGTTTAATTTATAAATTAGGCACAGTAAGAGATTAACAACAATAATAGTAAAATGAAACAGTTATAAGAATATACTGCAGTAAAAGTTATCTGAATGTGGTCCCTCTGTCTCTCTCAGAATGTCTTATTGTATGTATGTATTGCCTTTTCCATCTTAACTAAGCACTTGTCGCATACTGTGGCCGTAACTTTTGCAATCTGAAGTGCCAGAACAAAACCACCACACATTTCTTTTTCCTCCTTCACAATTTCACAGGTAGAAGGTTCAGTTTTACCACTGGTCTTAGCAGCCTCAGCATATGATTTTTTTCTCTTTCCTTATTAAGTTGAGAACTCTCACCTTTTCACTTAAAGGAAGCACTTTACAGCTTCTCTTTGGCATATCCAGAGAGCCAGCACCACTCCTCTGGCACTTTGGAGCCATTACTAAGTAAAATAAGGTTTACTTGATCACAGTACCAAGACAATCTGATAACTAAGATGGCTACCAGGTCACTAATGGGTGACTGGACAAAGGGATGATGCAAGTCCTGGGCAGGACAGAGCTGGACAGCTTGAGATTTCATCATGCTACTCAGAGTGGCTTGAAATGGAACACTTAACGAACTGTTTATTTCTGTAATTTTTCATTTCATATTTTCAGACCAGGGTTGACCACGGGTAACTGAAACTGTGAAAATTGGAACCTTGGATAAGGGGGGGACTGCTGTGTTTTAGCATATTAATAATAGTTACTTAAAATTTTATGTTGGATAACTTGACTATCTTTTGTGTTTGTTTCTACTATTTGGGCTTTTTTTCCTTCTCTTTTTTTTGTGTTCAGTCTGTTGTTTTGTCTCATGGAATGCAATGGAGATTTTTACTGAGTGTTCCATACAACTTAAGAAAACATTTAGAGATAATAATGTTGTATTTGTCTAGAAGGCACTTAGTTTTGCTTTTGGTATGCATTTAAGCTAAGGACAGATTCCCTTAGTCCCATCAAGAATTGATCTGAGTTCAAGGTGGATTTCAGTCTCTGAGAGCTGATTCATTGGTTTACATGTACTCTAGGATATAGTCTTCCATCAGTTCCGATTGAGGGTCTGGGGTGTTTACCAGAGTCCCTTCTTTGTGGGCCATATACTCAAACTTTTGCTTGTTCCCAGTCACATAGTGTTGCCTGAGGCTCTGCTCAGCTTCTCAACCTCTAGTACCTCTTGAAAAATCAACAAATTCCTCAAAAAGAAGAGTGGCGATGAATGTTGGGCTCATCTCTTTGGGTACTTTCTTTCCTTCTGGCATTGTGATCCCTTAAGCCCCTTTTTAGCTCGCTGATGCTTTCAGATGATTAAAAAAAAAAATCCAGCCTTTCTAGTTGTTCTCAGAAGGAGAGTCAGTCGTCAAAAAGCCACTCTGCAATTACAGGAAGCAGAAATCCCAAGGACCCATTTTGAGAATTTATTTTATAAGCCTGTAGTCTTCTTTACATGGACTTTTAGCACAATCAGTACAATTAAACCCTTTGAAATTAGACATTTTTCCCCCACTAGAAGCCCCCATTATATATTTTGGATGTCTGCATCTATTAAAAAGTGAAAAAAAAGTCCTTATAAAAGTTAGGTTAGTGAGTGACCTAAATATTTATTTATCTAAAACATCTTTGATAACAATGAAGAACAAAATGACCTATCTATAGAACTGAGTCTCTGATGGCAAAACATTTGTAGAGTCATGTCCTTCCACAGCCACTCTTTGGCTGATTTAACTCAGTGACCCATAAAATAAGAATAAAATCTTTTAATTACATGAAATAAATATATAGCAGGAAATTGGGTATTTTCTCTTTAAAATCCATGTCAAAATTGTATTCCATAAAAGTAATTGCTCCCATTTAATACCCAAGATGGAGATTCATACTTTGGGAGATAGAAATTGCTTATACTTCCTTCTATCATTAAAAAATAGTGCATGTTATACCTGTCTTACAAGATGTGTCTTATAAAAGGCCCAAGAAAATACTTTCATGATGTTTTCAAATCATTTTCTTTGGGACCCTCAGAGAGATTGACAGCCTGGTAAGAGGAAAAAATGTAGCATTCTTTATTTGAAACTAAATAGAGCACCTTAGAATCTCTGAAATTGTCAGGAGGCTTTGTGAAAAGACATTCTTATGCAGACAACTGCAAGTCCATCTGTTGTTGTAATTTGTCTCTCTAATAATTCCCAGAAGTTCCACTTCGTTTGAATATTGGAATAAACAGAAATGAATCAGGTCATTTTCTTTTAATATTAATCCAAAAATTCAGTGTGGTATATTAACCATCACCTACATCCCTTAAAGGTTGTTTGATTTCATTAACCTTCACAATATTCCAATTAAATACAAGTATATTCATTTTTTCATTTGTACTTGATTTCTTTAGATAATGAATTTTCAGTGATTTTAGATAATGAATGCCATTGTAATTTGTAGAATGTATTTTTCTTTTAAAACAATGTCACATTTTAAAATAATACAGCAGTACAAAATATTTGTTCCTCATCGTAGGAATGGAACCATCTGATTTTCATTATGTGTTTTATAATTTGGAAGAAAATCTTCAATATATCTTAACAATTTGAAAAGGCCACTTAGCTGTGCTTCATCAGTACATCTTGTAATTTGGAAAATGCTATGTATATATCCAAAGTCCCCTATACATAGATGACATAATGCTGTTCTTAGGTTATGGGTGTTATTATTAAGTTACATATATTGTTATTTTTTTCTATAAACATTATTCTATAGAAATTTCTGTGGTACTTCATCAGCAATGCTTATGAATTTAACGCATTAAATACCTTTTCCTATCTGAAGTATGAGCAAACATCTGTAATCAAGTTCTTTGGGGCAGAAGTCAGCCCCTGGTCTGCTCTTATAATTTTAGGAACACTGACAGTAAGCCACAACAGATCCACCTTTGATTAGATCTTCACACCACCGTTCGACTAGAATAATTATTTTCCTGCTACTTCCAGGTGTGAAGACCTAATCCAAATGCCAGATGCTGAGAGGAAAACCTCTCATCAAGTGAAAATGAAGGGGAATAGAAGGTCCTCATTTCTTTTACGACTTCCTTCTCCTTTGCTTACCCCTTCTACCACTCCGCCCCACCCAACCCCACTCTTATGCCACTGCCAAATTCTCTGTGGAAGAAGATATACAGGCAAGGGTAGCTGATCAGATTGTATAGCCAATGAGAACAAAGTAAAAAAACATGAGTGTGAGGTTTCAAATCTGGATTATTAGAAAAGAAAACTCAACTTTTGAACTCATCGTTAGCATTTTTCATTGCACCACCATCATTCAAGCACTGAAACTTAAAATGTTATGAGAGGGAGGAGTTAAATTAAGGAAGAGATATATAAAAAATTGCAAGTTGTAAAAGCACCGAAAGGTAAAAAGAAGCTGAGACCAGGGAGACTAGTATACTAGAAGAGTCGGGTTCTAGTCTTTCAGAGTATTGACCAAAACTGACTTTGTGTGTGCTGGTGTATTGCTTTATTTAGTTAAATGAAAAGGTGTACTTTCAGTAAATTACCATATTGACCATATAGACATGTGATGTGATATCTTAGAATACACTGATATGGTCTAAACTGCAGGAGACACTATTAGTGACACTACACTTTGGGAGTAGGAAGGATGGGAGGGTTCTGAACAGCTTGTACCAGAGGCATCCGGCAGAGGCAGAGTGATAATAACTCTTAATGTGTTGATATTGAAACAGAGGAAGTTCAGTTAGAAAGGAATTAAGTTAACGATGTGTTGACTGAGGGAAATATTCGCATTAATTGGGTGATGTTCTGAATGAGCTGACTCTGTAATAGAGCTGTTTGTCCAAGGAGGTCTTCAGCTTAGATTACACATGTAAATGTGTTTGGTCTAATTTTCCTCACAGTTCCTTTCAGTATGGCCATGGCAGAAAATACGATAGGTGGATATTTGAGGAGTCTACATAAATTTTATCATATTTTTAAAAGCCTGATCAAGTGTGAAGGAAAAGAAAATAATGCCAATGTGTATAATATTCACTCTGTTATTCAGACAAACATTCCAAGAGGGTGATATGCTGAAAGTCAAATGAATGGTCAGTGTTGGCTAACAGATTTCTTTTTATAGTTTAAGCACATATATTTAGGAAACTATCATATTTAGGCATGGTAGTACAATTTTAACACCTTTATTGAGGTGTATTTTAGATACCATAAAATTCACCTGTGTTTAATGCATGTTTTCACTAAATTTAGAGTTGTGCAATGAGCACAATAAATTTTAGATCATTTTCATCATCCAAAATAGTATAATAGGTTTATTTATTATAAAAACTGATTGACTATGCATTTTATATGTATTTATTTTAAAAGTAGAATATATTGATCTATAAATATATGTTAAATAAGCAATTTACAAAATATCCTACTTTAAATTTCTAATAAATATAATGTAGCTGGTTAACATAGATCTATGAGGTGACCAGTTTGTTATCACACAACTTCCAAGGATCTGTGCCTGTTAGCGACTAATAACAGTGCTAATAAATTAAATTTAGGAAAACTTTTAACTAGATTTGTAGAAGTTGAGAGTTAAATTTTTCTCTAACCTGGAAATATACTAGACTAGTCTCAGAGATCATAATGTAATATAGAAGCAAAGATATTAAGACATATACATAAAGATAATTCACAACAACAATTAATACATGTGGCATATAGTTAATATTATCAATAATTATTGATTAGTTAAGGGTAATGCATGACACAGCATTGCACATAAGGGACCACTCACTTCAAACCATGTGAGAAAGGGAAAACTTATTGGAAGAAGATACTTTGTTATGAGTTGGGCATTTAGAGGCTGGGAAGAGCTAAATAAATGAAGTAGGGAGACTAAAAGAGCATGATAAGCAGAATTCAATAATATAAGTCAAACCATAACAACAGGAAGCTCGGTATTCCCAGAAGAAAGACTAGTTTAATTGGTTGGGAGGTAGAGTGTAAAAGGAGTGGTGAGACATAAAGCTGGAAAGGTAGTTTACTTCTGGGCAACAATGGACCTTAAGACTCTGGTAACAAGTTTGGACTTTAGCCTATTGGGGATGGGAAGCACAGTTTTGAGCAGAAGCCTATCAGTTAAGGGTGATTTAAACATTAATTTGATGACACGTTCTTGGATTGACACATTCTTGGATTTTCTTTTCATCAAAAGAAAAAAGTTTGTAAAGGCAAAATTCCACTTATGAGAATGTCGTGGCAGTCTGAGGGATACAGGCTTAATTAAGGTGACTGCTGTAAAATAGAAAGGATTCAAGAGAGAGACATAAGAAATGAGAACCAACAAGCTTTGGTGACTGAATAGATCTGGATGGGAAGGTTGAAAAGAAAAGTAGAACAAGCTAAAGCAGAAGACAATAAAACACCAGGTGTGGGCACAGAATGTGCCAGGTTTTGTGACTGTTTTGTTGGGGGAGGGTGTGTGTGCTCTCCCTTTCATGAGATGCCCCTTTCTTCCCTTTGTCTTGTGTGCATGTATTCCCTGAAGGCCCTGGAGTTGGCATAGCCAGCTCTGAGTTTTCAAGTTTGGGTGATTAGAAAAAGCACCTAGTAATTTTGAACCAGCTGAAGGGAGGGCATAAGAAAGACTCATGTTGTGTTTTCAAATGCTGAAGAAAAATCTTTAAAAACCCCTTTACTTCTCATCACATATGCTCTTGGGTCAGTCCCATTCTTCAATTATCTAGGTCAACAGAAATAGGTGAGTCTGTTTCATTTTGATTTCAAGTCAGTTTCACTTTTGTATTTCAATGTACAAGCTCAAAAAATAGCAGCTTATTGATTTTGGGTCAAATAATCCATACAGCATATCATATTTTGTACCACTGCACATAGCACCTCTTGTCTACAGCTTTCAGGGGTCCTCGTGAGTGACTCTCTACTCAAGCACATGACTCAGGCTACACCCCTAAATGCACTACCAGACTGATAAAAATCACCATTTCAAATGATATGTACCATAATTTAGAATATTTTGCTTATGTCAAATCCTATGCACTTCCTGGTTGTGTGAGTTCTTTAAAAACGAAACTAAATTTTCAAGTTAGCACTTCAGTTTTTTCATAGTTGTCTCACACTCCAGCTCTGGGCCAGCTCTTTTTACTTGCAGATGAAGTAAATGTATCATGAAAATTCATTCATTGACTTAAAAAGCATCATAAGCTTTTAGGGCTTTGAGAAAACTTTGAGACAACCTAAACGGACCCATGGATGTTCACATGAGTAATCTGATCTGAAATGCAGAAGAAATTCAGTGACTTACCCAAGGTACACACAATTAGTAACAGGATCCAGGGCTAAAATACAGGGCTCTGGACTCTTAGCTCTGTGTTCTTTGTATGTCAATCAAGTAGATGAATTGTTATGGATAATCTAAATTTCCTTTTTTATATTTTAGGGGTTTCTGATGCAGAGTGATTCTGCTCCCAGAAACCCCACCCCAACCACACTGCATTTCTGACTCCACAGAAAAGTAAACACCCCGAGTCATTGAAGAAGGAACCTGTCAAGCTTATGAACTGGAGCCACTTCACAGGCTGTGGGAAGGTCTCAGCACATTGAGTTCCAGCCACTGTGCTGGAAACACGTTGAGTCCTTTGATAAATGTCTGCTTCTTGGTTCACCTTGATGGGCTCTTCTCCCAGCTTTAGTGGTAAACCTTTAAGGGTTATTATTAAGATGTGAGCAGCGGAAAGAGAGATACTGAGAAAGTTGTGAATTTAGTATAGAATTTAGGCTACTGGAGCAAAAAGAGTGCAAGTTAGCTCAGTAGGGTTGGAAGTCCATGTCATTATAATCATCAACATTTATTGAGCTGCTGTCATTAAGCATCAAGTAATGCTATAGATAGTTTTCATCTAGAACTTCATTTAATTATCGCAGCAACCCTAAGGGGCCCTCTTAGTTTGGGTTTCCCTAGAAGATGACACTGAGACAGATGTTCAGCACAAGTAGTTTATTTGGGAGGTGGTCCCAGGGAACACCAGCAGAGGAGTAGGGAAGTGAGGAAAAATGGAAAGAAGCCAACAAAAGGTACCTGACACAGCAAATCATAACTGTGGTCACTGGAGCTTAATCTCTGACACTTTGGGCCTGCTACACACATGGCCAGGGTGGCTTTGGTGGCCAGAGAAAACCCTTATATTTTCTCACAGTTCTGGAGGCTGGAAGTTCAAGATCAAGGTGTAGGTATAGCTAGTTTCTCCTGAGGTGTCTCTCATTGGCTTGTGGATGGCCACCTTCCCACCTGAGTCCACACATCCCTGGCATCTCTTCCTCTTCTTATAAGGACCCCATTCAGATTAGATTAGGGTCCAGCTATATGACCACCTCTAACCTTTACTGCCTCTTTAAAGGCCCTATCTTCCAAATGCAGTCACATTGGGGATTAAGGCTTTAATCTATGAATTTGGGGAGAATGGCAGATCATTCTATAACAACTGCACTGAATCTTTTATTATTCAAATGAACTTATGTAAAAATATGTATTATCCTTACTGATACGCTTCCCTCAGTTAAGCTTTAAGCTTCCCCTCTGAGTTTGTTACACCCAGTTACAATGTGCGTATACATTTCTTTTCATTGTTATCCTGTTGTGGTGGCATAGCTGAAATCAGTACTTTTGAAGGTAGGAATTTGAGCCCTTAGGAAAAAATAGAATTGAGTGAAATGCTGAAGTATGTCAGGAAGACAAATGCTATCAAATATTCTTAGATATACATGACTGTTTACCAATGGAGACCGATTTCAAATATGAAAATTAGTTAAGTTCTTGCAGACTAGAGAAGAACAGAAGGAAATTTGGGAGACCTCCTAAATTCTATCACCCATTCTTGCTGATCATTTAAAATCCCCCTGGTTTCATAGAAAATGATACAGCTACAGCAATTACACTAAACAGTAAGCAATATTCCTTGTGATAATAATTAATATGATTATTCGGGTAACTGCTGTCAAATTTTAGAACTACGGAGATTAACAAGGAACTCTGGGCACAAAATAAGAATTATGAAAATACGTCCAAACTGACAGGAGTCGACTTCAGTTTGCTTCACAAAGCTGCGTGAAAGATACATTACAGTAGGCTGAAATTTGTTAATAAGTTTTTCTTGTGCAAGCGTGTTGAAGTAGCTCAAGGTTTTTTGGTTATTATTATGTGAAGTAAAAAAGCACTCACATCTAAAAATATTAAGGACCTGAGTCACGATGGTCTGGTGTTTTTGTTTCTAAGATATAGTTTTACTCCACCGCCAAGAAAATTAACTTAGAAAGGAGCTTTCTTATAAAAGAAGATTGAGCCTATTATTGAGTTATGCTTCTAAATATTTACCGTTCATAATAAGGCTGATGTTTAGATCATGTAAACTGGATATGTGAATGGATTTTCGTATAGAACATAATTCTTCTTTCCTGCTGTTATCAGGTAGCATAAGACAATAGCCTATGTAAACCTGAATAGATTTGCTTCAGCCTAGATTTGAAGAATGTAAGGCTTAGAATAAAATATAACATTTTGCAGTTAAAAATAACTTTGAGGTTATGTTGTCTATCCTCCTTTTATAAGGCATTCTGCCATTTTACCTCCACTTCATGATTACGGGACACCATGAATGTGGTAAGAAAGAACTAACACTGGACAATCAGGAGCTCAGAGCTCGCACCCCGGCCTTTCTACTTATCGGCTTAGTGAAATTAAGAGTCAGCTCTGCCATCAGGCAGGCGATCCAAGATCTCTTATTCATCATTTTGGGGCCTTGGGAGGTTATCAAATGAATGATCTTATTCTTTGTATATAGCTAACCTTCCTTAGGATAAAGAAAGATAGAGTAGGTCTCAGCTTATATTTTGTGGACTGTCCACTATAGAGTATTCTTTTTCTTTGTTTTGTTTTTGTTTTCTTTTTTTTTGCGGTACGTGGGCCTCTCACTGTTGTGGCCTCTCCCATTGCAGAGCACAGGCTCTGGACGCGCAGGCTCAGCGGCCACGGCTCACGGGCCCAGCCGCTCCACGGCATGCGGGATCCTCCCGGACCGGGGCACGAACCCGTGTCCCCTGCATCCGCAGGCGGACTCTCAACCACTGCGCCACCAGGGAAGCCCTAGAGTATTCGTAGGTTTAATGCTCTGTAAAAGAACACAATTTAGAGTTTAAATGGTAAATATTTATATTTTCAAAAATTTACAGTGGTAACAATTTTCCACTGGGTCTATTATAACCTAGTAGACAGACCTACTGATTTCTAATATTTCCAAATAGGGCCTTCTGAAATCAGATAAAGTAGTTTGGACAATAATAGACCACCCTTCTGTGGTAGGTAGTTTTATCAGTCAATTTGACTAGGCTATAAGACCCGCTTATTTAATTAAATACTAATCTGAATGTTATTGTGAAGGCATTTTTTACATGTGGTCAGAGTCTACAGTCAGTTGACTTTAAGGAAAGGAGATAATATGATAATACTTGATAATCTGGGTGGGCTTTATCTGATCAGTTGAAGGCCTTAAGAGCAAAATTGAGGTTTCCCTGAGGAAGACATCCTGCCTGTCTGATGCAGTACCAGCTCCTGCCTGGGGCTTCCAGCCTTATGGCCTCTGCCCTACAAATTTTCAGACTCTCTGGCCCCCATACTTGTATAAGCCAATCCTTGAAATAAATTTCTTTGTATCCTCCTTTATTAGCCTACTGGTTCTGTTCCTCTGGTAGAAACTGACTGATACCTCTCCAGGAACTGGGTCTTAGGAGTATGTATAATAAATTAATGAGAAGTAAATCCCAAATTCTGTTATAACAACATTGGAGGAGAGGATCTTGTGGGAAGCTGTGCGTGCTCTCAACAGGAATAGATGGGGAGGGGTGGGAGGCTGAGATTATTGAAGAAGAGCTGAGTGCCAGTAAGAGGGACTGCTGTGGAGAATAACATCCTTGTTCCTGGAGTACATTAAATGGTGTCTCCCCAAATTCATGTCTACCAGTATGTGACTCTATTTGGAAATAGGGTATTTATAGGTGTAATTAATGAAGAATCTTGAGATGAAATCATCCTGGATTTAGACTGGGCCCTAAATCAGTGGTCCTTATAAGAGGAAGGACACGGAGATATGGGTCCCTGGGGAAGAAGGCCATGTGAAGACAGAGGCAGACATGGGAGTGATGCCGCCACAAGCCATGGAATTGCTGGAGCCACCAGAATCCAGAAGAGACAAGGAAGAAATCTTCTCTAGAACCTCCAGAGGGAGGCTGCCCTGATGACACCTTGATTTCAGACTTGTAGCCTCCAGAATTGCGAGAGAATAAATTTCTGTTGTTTTAAGCTGCCCAGTTTATGGTAAATCGTTACAGCAGCCCTAGGAAAGTAATACAGTTCACGTGATGTTTTCATACGGAACTAGGTCCCTCCCAATTTCCCATTCAGAGGATAGTTGAAGTAATAAAGCATGGAAGACCAGCAATGTCAAGTTCTAAATCTGAGAACAATGAGTATGAATCGCCGTTGCCAAGCACATCCGTTCGGAGGAACGCTCTGATCGTGAGCCTCTGCTACCTTGGGACCAGGGATGGGTCATCAGAGAGAGACAGAGGAATAATTAATGGTTTCTCTCTCTCTCTCTGTTAATATCTGAGACAAAATCTAAACAAAAATATATATTAATACATATGTATATAAATTTATACTTTGTTTATCACACCTGTAAATAGACCTGTTCTTGTCCCTTGATAAGTATTGCTTAATTCCAATGAAATGCATAGTAACTAAATGTCGTGTCCAGTCCTCCTAAAAGCAGACTCTGAGATGAAGATTAGCCTGCAGGAAGTTTGCTAGGAAGGGCTTTTGGGATTCACACCTGTGGGGGAGGAAAGTAAAGGAAGCAGGATTGGCAGACAGAGAAGTTGGACTTCACATTATGACCTCAGCCAACCCTACGATCCCACGCAGAGCTCGGAGGCTGACATGGGCCTTGAAAATTGGCCTGTACATTCTTTGGATATGGGCTGGCCCTGGGAAGGGAGCATGACCTTGGAAGCTCTGTTCAGTTTCAACAATTCTCAGAGGGCAACAGCTAGGAGAGTAAGACCTTCAGTCTTCAAGTGGGATCTCAGTGGGCTGTGTGACATTCGTTACAGCACGTTGTTGAGGAATGGAAAAGCCAGTCTCTGAATTAAACTAGATGGAAAACCTTTCCGTAACATTTAACCCAAATCATTATAGATTTCTCACCTATAAAAGGGATAATAGGGCTTCCCTGGTGACGCAGTGGTTGAGAGTCCGCCTGCCGATGCAGGGGACGCGGGTTCGTGCCCCAGTCCGGGAAGATCCCACATGCCGCGGAGCAGCTGGGCCCATGACCCATGGCCGCTGAGCCTGCGCATCCGGAGCCTGTGCTCCGCAACGGGAGAGGCCACAAAGTGAGAGGCCCGCGTACCGCAAAAAAAAAAAGCCACACACCATATTGCCTGGTATATAATAGCTAACATTTATTGAAATTATTTGAATCAGTACAAAAAAGTTTTCCAATCATATGACAAGGGAACTGTCTCTTTAAGTACTCTGAGATACAATGCAGGATCAAAGGAAGAAGACTGAAAGCATTTAGGAGACTGGGGAGCAACTTCTAGTTCCATGTACTATTACTTCTTTCATGTGTCAGTTTCATAACTGTTCTTACGATCTTCAGCTGTAAAATGGGGCCTTGGAATACATGATTCTTGGAGTACATTTAAATTCTTATATTCCAGACTTGAGAATTCACAAACGCCATTGAGTTATTAAATTCTGGGCTGATCTCTATTTAGTAGTTACCTGGAAAGGAATGCCAAGTTGGACTAAGGTACATAAATTTGGTGCAGTAGGAGAAACTTCTAGCTTACAGGTTAAGAACAGTCAAGTTGCCTCATTTTTTACTTGTTTCTACAATTTAGTAGTAGTGTGACCTTTGGCAAGTTATTTAACCTGTCTCTGCCCCAGTTTCCTCATGTGTAGAATGGGTATAATATTAGCGATGACCTCATAGGGTTGTAATAAGGTATAAATGAGTTAATACGTGTATGACATTTGGAACAGTGCCTGGCACGTTGTAGGCACTCCACAAATATTAGACATTATTATTGCTGTCTAATTTTTGTTAGAACAAGGTAATCCCCGAGACTCAATACCACATTCAGAACAGCCTGGAGAGTGAAAGGAAACAGTTTAATTGTCGCTTTCTGAATATTAGTTTGACAATAAGGTCATTGATAAAACTGGCATTTTTTTTTTTAAACTGGCATTTTTTTTAATAACCATTTTCTCAGACCATCCTCCGCTTGGGACTCTAAATTAGGAAGGAAAAGAACAATGTCATCTTAAAGCAGGAAAAATAAATTTACAAGATATCACTTGCAGTTGCTAAGGAGAAAGAGACCAAAACCTTTTTAGGTGTTAATGCAAATTCCCCACACAATGGATGTTCACTGTAATGGCCTCCTTCCATCTCAATATGATATTCATTAAAATGTTTTAATAGGTTATAGAGAATTTTGAAGAAGGCTTTATACAGAAAGTTAAATTTGGAGTGGATTTTTGGAGGGTCCTGTTGAAGTCATTGCTGGCATTCATCATTCTCTTCATTAGCAAGGTCCTTTACCTGAAAATGGGGTCCTGCACCTTCGTGGTTTGTTTGTCCCTGTTGCTTGTCTCCTGCTCCAAGTCTCCTTCTTCCGGGTTCAAATTCATAATGTGTCATAGAGAGGTTGACGCTGTCTCAAAGGACTGTTCTACTGAAAGAAGGCAGAAAGAAGCACGTACAGTGAGGAGCAAATGAAGAAAGTGTGGCCTTTAGCCTTTTCTTGTTTCAAGAAAATTTGGGATATCCCATTATTCTTTTTCTACACAGTTTAGAATTCTAAAAGCAGAACAGGACTATAATCTCGCAGAACTGAATACTGCTTTGATTACTCTGTTACTTGCTCAGGGGTGAAATTCAGTTGAAATAGTAGTGAGCTTAAAGCCAAAAGATTTGAAGCATTGAGAAAATTGAATATTTGGGGTTTTAAAATTTTTTTAATTTGAAAGTTGTGCTGCATAGCTTGTACCTCCTCCATTCCTCCAGCCTCTCCTTTATTTATTCACCAACCTGAAAATACCATCCCCCACTCAACACACACACACACACGCGCGCACACACACACACACACACAGACACACACACACAAAGGAAGCATGTCAAGTTGCTTTTGCCATGAGCTAGATTGGTGACTTTAACAAGGCTCTTTACCGTTCTGAGACTTCAGCTACAAAACTATGTTGGTAGAGGTGGAGAGGAAAGTGTTCTTACACAGTCTCTCAAATTGTTTGCTTTAATGTCCCAAGATTCTTACTTAACTTTGGTTTGAGCAAAGAATGAGATACATCTCCCCCACCAGTTCTCCTTTTTTAAAATTTATTTTGCATATATTATGCATGTTTGATTTTACCTTTCACTACCTAAGTTCCTTAAAGATTTCCTCCCCATTCTATTTATATATATTTTAAATGACCTTTTTATATGTATAAAAATAAAATGATGAAAATTCTGTATTTTAATCGAGCTCATCATATTTTTTCTTCATTATATGTCCATTTAATTCATAAAACCATTTGAATGTTTTAATTGCAATAATTTCCTAAACTAAAATATTTATATATATAAATAAATATATGTATTATTTATTATTAAAATACATATATATATAATTTTAGCTTTCTGTTACAAAAAAAGTGGCTTGGACTTTTAGAGACATCTAAGATTTTTGTGGCCGCTAATAGCTTAGGATGCAAATTTCGACATAATTTATAAGAAAGTAAGTTATGCTTCATAAAATGAGTAAATATACCAATACGGTTCAGTAACAAAAAGGGCATTTTTGGTAAACGTTACTTTAAAAAAAATCATTCGGTGCTATAATTGGGATTTCATTAATGTTTTCCCTCATATTTGCCTTTAAAATGCAGTCTTCTGATTAGTTCAAACATTTCTGTTTTATTTATTCAAACCAGAAGACAAATAATACCAATTTAGTAGTTTCATATTAGTGGAACTTTTAAAAATGTAATTAATATGATAGAAAGGACTTTTCTGACAATGCCTCCCTCTTTGTCACTGCATAGTCACGTAACCCTCATCCACTATAAACACTGTTCTTCAAGCCTCTGCCCCTCCCATCTCTTCCGCTCCTCTCCCCTTCCCTCTCTTCCTTTCACTCTCTTTCACTCCCCTTTTCTCTCTACACCTTTCCCAGAAAATCTTACGATTGGGTCTGTATGTTACCAGTTTTAACTATATACATCCTCAGGCATCCCATCTATGCAGTCTGCTCTTTATGTACTACTGTCCTGTGCTCCCAGAATTGGATATCTCACTCTGGATGAACAACAATTGTAAAATTGATGAGAACAGATCTCAATAATAAATGTGCCAATTCTGACCTAAGATCACCCCAATACCAACAGCCACTAAGGCTTAAAGCTATAATTTTATCATTGCTGCATTGCTGCCCACTCCCCAAATCTATAAACTTTAACTCATTCATTCATGTATGAAAGAATTTTCCGTTTCATGGGTGTGTGTTCATTTATTCAACCAGCCTATATTAATGAAACTTCAATATATAGGACATAGCTTTCCTTGTTCCTTTAGAAAATGAAACAGTATAAATAAAACATAGTTCTGTTGATTTTCCCTCTGTAATGTGTATTGTATTTGCTCCTATCTTATCAGGCTTAGCATCACTTACTTGGCTCAAATACAATACCTAGATACCTAATTACCTAAGAGTTTTACTGCCTTCAGTTTCTCCACATCACCATAGTTATCTTCCCAAAGAATAACCCAGATTATGTCCCTCCTTTGATAAAAACAAACAAATGACAGTAAAAACAAAAACAATAAAAATCTCTTAGGTAAATATTGCTACCTAAATTGGTGAGTAAGGTTTTTCAGTGGTGTTAGTAGCTCCAGGCCAAAGGAATCAATCCATAAACTGCCTTTACCGTGAGATACTTAAAGTCATCAAACGCCATAAAAATTGAGTTTTTAACAGTCATTTTAGCTTTCTTTTCGTATTTTTCTCCAAATTAATGAGGTTCATCTACATTTTTGAATCTTGAAATGTGTCTCCCTGTATTAATGAGTAAACCATGTTGGTTTACTGTCATGCTGAGAATGGGGAGAATGAAGAAAGTTAAAAAACGCAAAAAGGGCATTGTGATAGCAAAGGCTAGTGTACCTCCATCCTGGGAAACAAGATGAGCTCATTCTTTAACGGAGGAGACATTCTGTTTTCTGTCTTCCTCTTTCCAGAGTGCAATGGCAGTTTGGTCAAAAGACTGCTCCTAGGTAGAGCAAAACAAAACAAAATTTGCAGTACATATGTCCATAAAATAGACAGTGTACTTGAGCCCTGTTTTTTTTTCTCTCTCTCTCTTCAGTGATCCATAATGATGGTTCCCTCTGCCTGAAGAGTCCTTTCACTTTGAGAGCTTCCATGTCTAACGGCTGCCCCACTCCCACTGTTTTTTTCCTTTGGTCTGTAGCACCTACTATGGTAACTAACATTCAGTAAACGTTTAATGACTGTTTCACAAAAATAAAATTTGCACCTTCATTCTTCATCTGTTTAAGTTGACGATGAATAAAAAAGTCAATGATAACACTTAAAACAATGATCAGATATAAACTAACCCAAGACATAGTCCCACATTCCCTGAAAGGCTGGCGGCTGGTGACATTATACAAAAAATTACTTCTCTACAGAGACCCTGCTGCACAATGCTGGAAATCGCCTCTTGTTCAGCATGTCCCCTCTCTTTCCTCTTTGGGTTTTATAGCTGGAGGCAGGTGGCTCATTACAACTTGAAAAGAGCTTCCCCAAATTCAATTTCTGGGTTCTGTGCAGGAGTAGGCTTTGCAGAATCTCATTGAGCCTAGATGTGTTGGTTTGTTTGTTTTTCTCTATAGTCAATATGGAACTCACTTAAATTGATTAGCAGTTAGAGTTAGGGCCATTGCAAATTGTTCTGTAAACACACTTCCATATCCAGAACCAATAGGTTGCTGTTTAATTGCTGCTAGTGGGTTTTCACTTCTTTTTTCTTTTTTTTTTAAATTTTATTTATTATTGGCTGCATTGAGTCTTTGTTGCTGTGCCTGGGCTTTCTCTAGTTGTGGCGAGTGTGGGCTACTCTTTGTTGTGGTGCGCGGACTTCTCATTGCTGTGGCTTCTCTTGTTGTGGAGCACGGGCTCTAGGTGCACGGGCTTCAGTAGTTGCAGCACGTGGGCTCAGTAGTTGTGGCACGTGGGCCCTAGAGCGTGAGGGCTTCAGTAGTTGCAGTGCATGGGCTCAGTAGTTGTGGCACGTGGGCTCAGTAGTTGCGGCGCACGGGCTCTAGGGCATGTGGACTTCAGTAGTTGTGGCACGTGAGATCAGTAGTGGTGGTTCCTGGGCTCTAGAGTGCAGGCTCAGTAGTTGTGGTGCACAGGCTCAGTTGCTCCACGGCATGTGGGATCTTCCCAGACCAGGGATCGAACCGGTGTCCCCTGCATTGGCAGGCAGATTCTTAATCACTGTGCTACCAGGGAAGTCTGGGTTTTCACCTCTTATTCACAACTCGGATGATGGGAGCTTTGCTGTGTAGAGTCAGAAATAGGGTGAGTTTTTCTGATCTTTAGAAGTCCTTTGAAGGAGAATTTATTACAGTTTGGTAATAACATTTTACTACATCTGACAGTAAGATAAGTGTATCTACATATATAGACACACAAGTATATATATATAACATATTTAATATAATATATGTTATATATATATAAACATACAACTGAATAAGAAAAGAAGACTGTTTAAAAATGGTCGAGGAAAAACATTATAAATCAAAGGAAATAGGAGTATTTTTCTCATTTTACAGACAATAAAAAGAAGTGAGATAGAAAGGTTAAGTGTCTTGTTCAAAACCATAAAACAAGTGAGTGATGTATCTGAGAAAAAATCTAGGATACTCTCAGCCTCATTCTCTATCCCCTAATCCTGAAACCGTATTTCCAGTTTTACACCCTCTCTCACAGTGTTTTCCTACTAGACACTACCTTGGTCAGTGAAAAAAAGGCAGCTGTATTCCCTAGTCCTGTGAAGTCCCATCTTTCCCTATCAATTGCCAACTACCCACATAGGGACATCATACAAGTTTTTATCAGGTGAAGTCATCTTACTTGATCTTCCAAGATTATTCTTATTTTCTTACAATTGCCAGTTGATTTCATAATTATCAGAAATTTAAACCTTTAGTTTAGAAATTTAAGCCTTTATATTTCAATTAAAAATTTTCAAAATCCGTACAGTGTTAAAAAGTGAGATAATTCAACAGGATCTCTAATGAAAATAGTTGGTGCCTGCCCCTATCTCAAAACTCGGAGAAAACTACTCTTAATGATCTCCAGATTTAGTTCTTCTTTTGACTACCTTTATATTTCCAAATAAGGTGCTTATGTTGTCATTTCTTGATTTATCTTCTTTTACAAATGCCTTATAATAGAGTAACAGATACAGACTTATCATCACTTCGTACACACACACACACACACACACACACACACACAATGTCAGTATTTCTGGTTCTTCTTTTTGATAACTTTAGATAGTAGGTTTAAGGCAGTGCATCTAGTATTATCAACTTATTCTGGCTTGAATTGTGTCCCCCACCCTCCAAGTGCACATGCTGAAGTCCTAATCTCATAAGGCAATCTTATTGGAGATAGGGTCTTTTCGGAGGTAATCAAGTTAAAGTGAGGTCATTAGAGTGAGTCCTAATTCCAAATGGCTGGTGTTCCTTTAAAAGGGGGAAATTTGGACACAGAGACAGGCATAGAGGGAAGACAATGTGAAGAGACACAAAGAAGATGGCCACTCTTAAGCCAAAGAGAGAGACCTAGAACAGATCCTTCCCTCACAGCCCTCAGAAGAAACCAACTCGGCTAACACCTCGATCTCAGACTTCTAGATTTCAGAACTGTGAGGCAATACATTTCTGTTGTTGTCATCCATTCAGTGTGTGGTATTTTGTTACAGTAGCCCTAGGAAACTAGCACACAAGTGTATAATCCAGTGTCTCTTGACCACACACCGCTACACACACCTCTCAGCTAAATGCTGATATTCCCAGTACAGGACGAAAGGGGGCATAGGTCCCATGGCCTTAAATCTGAGAGCTCCTAGCCTCTGAAAGCAACTGCTGCTGCTTCTCTGAGGTGAAGCATTGCTTTTATTGCTTTTTTTGAGTCTATAAAAACTCTTTAAAGCAGCAAATTTTATTTAAAACTCTTTCAGAAGTTCAGCACAAATCTAAGACTGAAAAAAATCATAGATGCTCATTAATTTCAAGAGCGTATGCTGTCATGATTTTCCAGCATCCTTTCTCTCCCCACACGTGTCCCCTTCTTCCCTTCGAGTCACAATCATAGAATAATATGGGAGATGATCTATTTCCATTAGCCAATAAGCCAATGAAGTGTATAACATCATTACCAAACCCTCCCAGAGACATTTCCTTGAGGAAGAGAGAGTCGCTTAGGATTCAAAGTACTTATGGGAGCAAGAAGCATGATATGGGTGGATGGATAAGGGACTAAATGAAGAGTTACTGAAGGTCATAGGTTTTTGTCTGTTCTTAAGTAACTGTGTGACCTTGATAAAACTATTTAGCCTATATAAGAATATCTTTGGTTAAATATTACAGAAGGATAACAGAATTTTCTTTCTCTAAAATTTCTAATATTTGAATTGTTTAAATCAACTATAAATTGTTTGAACCACTTCAGAGATGTTTACTATTTTGAAAAATTAGAAGTTTTATTTGTTCATGAAAGTTTTGGAAGAAATGCCACGAATTGAAATTATTTTAAGCAGAAGTATAATTTTACCTTAAACATAAAAACAAGGTTATTCTGTCAAACTGCCACTTGCACGTAAGCTATAGAAACTTTAAGAACTATTACTTGGCAAGTTCAACTTGTTGACAGGCAAGTTTCTACAAGAGTAGAATGTTTCCATTTGACTTTTGGGTTAGTTGAACAGTATGATATTTATTGAAAGATCCTTTTCTTAAAAAATGTGTTCTCCAACAATAAGTTAATGTGTTTCTCATTGTATTTTGTTATTTTGATTTAGTCCAGAGTCTCATCTCTCCTACTGAAATTAGACAATAAACGTTAGCTTCTTCCCTTTACTCTCTACCTTCCTTGTCCTTTTTATTGAAAAATTAACCCAAATAAAGTTTTTTGCACTTAAAGTACTGACTCACTCTCTGAAAAAATCATGGAAACATGAAGGGTTAAGGGAGACTTTAAGATCTAATGTAGTTTATGAAATGTACCAAAGAAGAAAGCAGTGTTATAAATCAGGGGTCCCCAAACCCCGGGCCACGGACCAATATTGGTCCGCGCCTTGTTAGGAACTGGGCCGCACAGCAGGAGGTGAGAGGCGGGCGAGCAAGTGAAGCATCATCTGCGGCTCCCCACCTCTCCCCATCGCTCCCCACCGCTCCCCATCGCTCCCCACTGCTCCCCATTGCTCCCCACCGCTCCCCACCGCTCCCCATTGCTCCCCACCGCTCCCCATCGCTCCCCACCGCTCCCCATTGCTCCCCATCGCTCCCCACTGCTCCCCGTCGCTCCCCACCGCTCCCCATCGCTCCGAATAGCTCCCACCGCTCCCCATCCTCCCCATCACTCCCCACCGCTCCCCATCGCTTCCCACCACTTGCATTACCGCCTGAACCATCCCCCCAATCCCAGTCCATGGAAGAATTGTCTTCCAGGAGACCAGTCCCTGGTGCCAAAAAGGTTGAGGACTGCTGTTATAAATAATAGTGAAAACAGATCTAGTGTTAATCTAAATAGCTTCCCTCTCTAAAGTCTCCCAGATTGCTACTGGGTTAGTTAGACCAGAATTAATCCTTTATTCTAGTCCAGAATTACAAATTCAGTTTCATTTTCCCTGCCTCCTACTTTATCAAGAGAATGCAGATTATCACACACATTATCACACACACCTTGTCAACTCACTTGTCTCTAGTCCAGACATTCCCTTATACTTCCCATCTCTATTTCCTTTCAGACTCCTCTGTATTCTGTACATGCCCCAATCCACCCCAACCCCTTTCCAGCAGGGGAGAAAGGATTATTCCCCCCAGTCTGAAGAAAGATCACCCTCTCCCTACAGACTGACGCAGGACTCTTTCATCTCCTAGACAACATGGATGTTTCAACCCCTGCTCTTGATATCATTGCACTTTTGTCCCTCCAGGATTTTATAGCTTTAATTATTTGCATTTTTATTTTCATTTCTAGTATCTCCTCCTCTGTGGGGTCTGTCATCTCTCTACCCAAATTCTAACCTTAAATGTAAGGAAACAATAAAAAGAACATCAACACACACACACACACACACACACACACGCACACGCACACACACGCACACACACACACACACACACACGCACGTCTTCCAGCTCTCACAACTTTGTGTCCTGAAAGAGCTAGCTAGGTATTGCTTCAGCTTTTTCACAGACTTTGCCTTCTTTAAAATCCTTAAATTTAGCTTCCAATTCTACAATTTTATGTCATCTGTTAATAGTCAAATCTTACGTGTGTTTTCTCAGTTCTCCTGCTCCTGGAGTCTGGAGCATTTTACAGTGTTTACCATGTTTTATTTCTTGAAACTTTACCTTCTTGGTGTATGTGGACTTCCTTAGGCCTAGATTTCTTCAGTCAAAACTGAGCACTTGGTCACTGAAAATATATTCAAAAATGAACTCTTCCAATAGCTGTCATAATCCCTTGAACACAACTCTTTTACTCACATCTCTAACGATGCCCTTGCTCTCAAAGAGTTTTTTAATTTGTTAGGACCAGAAAAGACTGACATTAAAAAAAGTTCTTTAAAATGCTATCTATCCATCTCTGGTGTCTACAGCGGTGTTTAGTAAATATTTATTGAATTCAGCTAAATAGAATGAGTGTAATATGTAAAATTTAATCTGATTCCAAGCTCTGAAAACTAGACTCTTATTATATCAGTATCAGTCTATCAACATCAATTATTTTTTTTTATAAAGTTAGAAAATCAGTTTTTGTTTTTTAATGTATTTATTTTAGTTTTGGCTGTGTTGGGTCTTTGTTGCTGCGCATGGGCTTTCTCTAGTTGTGGCGAGCGGGGGCCACTCTTCTTTGCGGTGTGCAGGCTTCTCACTGTAGTGGCTTCTCTTGTTGTGGAGCACTGACTCTAGGCGTGCGGGCTTCAGGAGTTGTGGCATGTGGGCTCAGTAGTTGTGGCTCGCAGGCTCTAGAGCGCAGGCTCAGTAGTTGTGGCTCGTGGGCTTAGTTGCTCTGTGGCATGTGGGATCATCCTGGACCAGGGCTCAAACGCGTGTCCCCTGCACTGGCAGGCAGATTCTTAACCACTGCACCACCAGGGAAGCCTAATATCAATTATTTTTAAATAGGGAAAATATATATTCTAAAATTTTTTTCTATAGAGGTATTTTTTAAAATACTTCCACCTGTATGTGAGCTTGAGTACCTTTATATCTCAGTATTTTCCTATTTCCTTTACATTTTTTTGTGCCCATGTTCATATTAGTTACAAGACTCCTACACCCTTTAAAACATAAAAACTAATAAAACAAAAGATTATATCATATAGAAGAAACATAAATGTAAGGTCTACACAAGACTTATCATATCACTATTTCTCTCAGCCAAAGGTCATTTTATAACTCTTTTGAAGTCAATTTCTCTACTTATTTTCATTTACAGGGTGGTTCAGATGAAGACCACTCTAAGTAGAAATTCCTTGAACTCATAACTTTATTCTAAATCTCACCATTAAAATTTGAAAATCAGGGCTTCCCTGGTGGCGCAGTGATTGAGAATCTGCCTGCCAATGCAAGGAACACGGGTTCGAGCCCCGGTCTGGGAAGATCCCACATGCCGCGGAGCAGCTAGGCCCGTGAGCCACAACTACTGAGTCTGCGCGTCTGGAGCCTGTGCTCTGCAACAAGAGAGGCCACAATAGTGAGAGGCCTGCGCACCGTGATGAAGAGTGGCCCCCGCTTGCCACAACTGGAGAAAGCCCTCGCACAGAAACGAAGACCCAACACAGCCATAAATAAATAATTAAATAATTTTTTTTTAAAAAAATTGAAAATCATATCATCCATGGAAAGTGTTTTTGAGGCCTGGCATTTTCAGTTCCTGTGTTAAACATTTAGACTCTACTTACCCATTTTTAATGACATTCAAGCTCCTAAATATGTTGTGCCCTGCCCTTCCTGTCATCTTACCAGGAGTTCCAATTCCTTATCCACACCCTTGTACTCTTGACTCCTCCCAGAGTTATTGTTCATAAAGTTAGAAGATGGAGGTTGGGTTGCCCTATCCTAAGCTGACCTTTTGATCTAAAGAGATCTGAATTCTCCCTGTTTCTCCCTTGAATACATTACCTTCCTTGCCACCCTCCACTAAGTTGCTAGCTCCAGATACAGAGCTTCATACTAAGTTTGAAAGTGAATATAGGTCACTAACACAGCAGGGCCATGTACTGCAATTTGTCCACTAGCCTGAGTCATTTTATATGTTCTAATTTCGGTAAGAGGGTGCTGATTCTTTCCTAAGTGGTAATTGCACCTGCAGTACTAAAACCCTCTACATGCCTGGAAAAGCACACTCACCATCAACTTGCAATCATTTCCTAGTGTGCACCACAATAGCTCCTATAAACTTGCTGGCCTTGACCCTCAGAATGAATCCCTGGTTCCTTCTATCACAGGTAACTCTGCACCTCCCAGAAGGCATTCTGTTACTGTCAGCAGGAGACCAGGCATAGGATGTACCCAGACTTTAGATCAGTGTCCTGTGTTGGGCTCTAGGGAGAGGTTTCCCATGCTGCCTTGGGCCTTAGGAATTCTTTTTCATCCAGGGTTCAATCTGAGTCATAAAAATATCAATGGTAGAGACTTTTGTTTGGAATTCTAAACTTAAATACACTAATCTAACTGTAAATAGTACGTTAGTGAAAAGATACTGGATCTTTTCTTTATGAGACAGAAAATTCAGAGTGGTTGCCTTTTCTTCCTCTTCTGTATATATTAGTACTGAGGAAAAAAAAAACCAAATAAACCACAAAAAAACACTTCTCTTTGTAATACAAACAGGATCAGGCAGCAATTCACTGGTATGACTCAACTCGACTTTCCAAATGCTCAAATGTCTATGATACCTCTTTTAAGTTTTAATACATATTCTGACTTCATGGTTGGATTTAAACAAATCACACACCAGGTTAATGTTTGCTTTCTCTTCTTTTTATACAATGTTTTTTGGGTACGCCTTCACTTACAAGAGTGAGGGGTGAGGATTTTGACATCCCTGGGACCAACTGTAGTTTCTGGCACACTGATATCCAATAAATGTTTATTGAATAAATAAGTGAATGAATGGAGATGTTTCACCATATTAACAAAGTTCAAACTGGAAAGTCTACGTGGGGTCAGACGAGATTTGATAAGGTTAACTAGAATGTAAATGGAAATGAGAGAGATAAGCATTGAATAGATCAAAACAAGAAAATAGTTATCAGATTAAAAAATTTAATAAAAAATTACAGTTTTCTAACGTATTTTAGGGGAAAAATGTTACACTGTACTGTGGTGCACATGAAACAAATGGGGGAAGGAAACTAAAGTTATTAATATTACTAGTAAATAAAAGAAACTATGGAATAGGTGAGCAAAAGAAACATTTGTCATTAAGAATCTCTGTTTCTCCCCCTCCTCCCTTAGGATAGGGGCTCTTAACAGAGAGCACTGGTTGACTGATTTGTCACCTATTGTCCTTTAACAGAATGGAGAATCCTGAGATAAAAGATGGTGGAGAAAAGAGGGAGGATGTATCTTTAGGGTGTGCAAGGTACAATAATTAGGTTTTTGATAAACAACAGTATCAGGGCCCTGGGAACCTGAGTGAGGCAATGGTAGAGGGAAGATTGCAAAAGGAGACATAGAGAAGGATGTGCATAAAAAGAAAATCTTCATCATTCTCACAACTCCCTGCTTGAGGTACTAAATGTGCTTGGCATGAAGAGAACCAAGGGTTCTGTTGGCATTTTACACAGTTGAAATGTTATCCTTCACTTCAAGGAACCTGTCTTAGGAAAGTGAGAGTCTTCATACAACTCCCATTCTAACTCTTTAACAGGGATGCACACCCTTTGGGAGAGGATTTCCTAGCACCATTTTAATCAATGGTGGTAATAATACTACTGCTTAATTTTTTATTGTATATGCCAGAAACATTCTAGACTTTTCTTAGTGTCATAGACTCAAAAATTCACAGAGAAAGTCTGGAGGCATCTGTATCATGCAAATCACTAACAAAGAGAACAAGGTCCTTGTATCATACAGAGGTACATTTCTTATCCTTCTTTCACCATGACCCCACTAAAGTCACCTCTGAAGGTAATGTCTGGTATATAATATGCTCTCAGTTAAAAAAAAGAGTTTAAGTGAAAGTAGGAGAGAATATATAACTTATGCTTGGAAATTCTCGGCCATACCCTTGGAATGAGAAAATTGTGTTCAAGACATTGACAGCAACACTGTATAGGTATTAAGGTTGATACTTTTAGCCTCTGTGAACCATGGTTGAACAGTAAATCACTGAAGGTGAAAAGAAAACTCTAAATATTTTGGGGGAAAAGCCAAAAATATTAAAACAAGCTGAGCTTAGCCAGAGATCGCAGCCAATTTCACTCGGCAGGATTGCTTCCATCAAAATGTGGAATTAGATATAAGTTACTTAGAACTGAACAGGCAATTACAGCTACCCAGCCACTTCAAGAGAACTATTAACTAATTTATTAATTAATCAGTATTTATCAAGCATCTACTTTGTTCAATGCCTCATCTTAGACACCATTTAAGATTTGCTTCCATGAGCTTATCACTTGAAACATAAAGCATTTCTAGATCTAACAAAGATGAATTTAATCTTACACACATGGACTTCATGCTACATAAAAATGTAATAAGTATTATGTGAACTTGAATTATCCCTTGATTACTACAAAAATAATCATGTCTACATATAGAATGTTTCACATCCTGTAATGCCTTCACAGGAAGCACTACCTTGTCTATCTGCTCTTATCTACACCACTTTCCACCTGTTGTTCCTCATCTTCTTTTATACAGGCCTTCTCCCCAACTGGAAAAGTTGGAACCCAGTACAAGAAGTACTTACATTCATTAATTTATCTGTTCACTCAATACATATTTATTGACACCCTAATATGTGCCAGGACTGAGGAGGGTCCTAGGTGAACACAGCCTGCATGGTAACAAACACTGAAGTCTATATAGTTCAGTAAGACAGAAAAGCACTAAATGAATGGGTGTGCGTATGTGTTTCAGAACAATTCCAAATTGTTGTACGTGCCATGAAGGAAAAGAATAGGGCATCATTAAAAATTAAAGATGACATTTTAGATAAGGTAGTAGAAAAGCCACTCCAAAGGGAAGAATGAAAAGAAACCAGTCACGGAGATTGGTGGAATAAACATTGCAGGTGGGAGAAAGCATATGGAAAGTATCAAGGTGGGGACAGCAGAAATAAATCAACTTCACTCAAGGAGCAGAGAGAAATCCAGTGTGGTGGGAAGATACTTTAAAAGTATGAAAGCATGAAAATGCAATAATAATAATAGAGGCATGGCTCTAACCTCTTCTTATGCATTATCTTATTTGATCTTCACAACAGATCTATAATACAGGTATTTTGATGCTCTCTATTTTACAAATAAAGGAAACTGAGGCAGAGAGGACTCCTTGAAACATCATGGGAAATAGCATACATAGACAATTTCCTCTTTGCTGAGGTTTGGCTCAGAGAAGAGCAGAGATATTGAATGGCAGCGACTGTGAAGATATGGAATCAAAGGAAGTGTTTTGTAGTTTGTTTTGTTTTTCAAATGATGGAGGCCATATTTGTATGCTAATAGGAGTAAGCTATTACATAACACTCCCTTTGATTTCTAGTTAAGCTTGATTCTGTCCTGGCTGCTAATGTTGTATGATATTAAGATCAATACAAGGCAATTAAAATCAACAAATGTTTGCTTCATGCCTGCTCTGCACCTCACTTACACCCTGCTACCCTGATTCAAAATCTGAAGGCTTTTATGTGGGTTCCCATTATTTTCGACCTCTCCCCTTCTACTCTCAGATAGGGGCCCTTCAGTGTTTATATCTTCAAATTGCTGCTTCCTAGTATGAGAAAACCTCTATTAATTAGGGCAGTGCTAACCACTATAACATACAAACTAAAAATTTTAGTGGATGGACACACTAAAAGTTTATTTTGTTTTCATGAAAAACCCGAAGTTTGTACTTAGGAGAAACTGGTAGAAATCTCTTGTCTCTGCAATGATCAGAGCCCGAGCTAATCACCATGGAAGTCTGTAACCAAGCCAGTGAAAGGGAGAGTGAAGGATCACTCATGGGAGGGTTTCACAGTACATCACTTTGGAATGTAGATCCCTTCTCTTTATATGTCACAGACTAGCCCTCAGTCCCAAGAGCAAAACTAACTGCAAGGAAGCCTAGGAAACATGTCCTAGCTGTGTATCGAGGAAGAAGAGGAACAGCGTCAGGTGAATAGACAGACTGACCCTTGTTGCAGCAAGGGTCCATCTGACCACTGGCTCCTTGGATGAATTAGAACACATTGCCACCCACTCCACTTATTGATTTTTCTGTACTTATACCTGTACTAATGCCTTACTGAATAGATGCGGAATTCCTCCTCTAGGGCAAAAGTTCTGCCTCTGTTGTTCTCTTTAATGTTGCCAAAATCACAGATTGACATTGTTGTTTTACCCTGTCTTCCAAGGGAAATGGGCAACACTCCCTATTAAAGAGAGCCTCATTTAGCAGTTTAACTCCAATTATAGCTACAAGAACAATTGCTGTGCCTCAGCCACAAACCAAGCCAATCTAATCCCAGTAAAAGTCAGCTCCCTCCCCACTCATACAAAAGATATCCTTCTTATAGAGATGCATTGCTTCAGAGCATTTTATTAAGTAATATTCATAATAATTCTAGGAAGCAGAAATGTTAACCCTTTTATTTTATGGATGAGGGAATTGATAGGTTAAATTTCATTTAACTAACAGTGGGTTGGTGTTAGACTGTTTGAAAAACTCTTATTTCTGAAACATGGTAGATGATCTTCTTTAATTTGGGACAATGTCTTTTTTCTCTAGGAAATGTGGAAAAATTAATGGAAAATATAAAATGGGGTGGGTTGGGGAAGAACCATGTTATCAGCACCTAAAAGTGATAGATTTAGTAAAGTTTTCTTACAGTCTGTTCCCTGTGACCACTTTTTTTTTTAAATTAGTTCTGAAAAACTACATATAGTGACGTAAAAGAAAAACAAAAACAGTTATATACCCACTACTCAATATTTTCAAAAAGTTAATATCTAATATTTGCTTCAGATCTCTTTTTAAAGTTATAAAAATGTTACAGATAAAAGTTACATGTGCATTTTTCATTACATTGTTAATTCATGGATTTACCATTTCATACTCTGCTCTTTACTAAAAATTTCATCATAAAATGAACCCATATCATTAAAATTCATCACAAACTTAACTTGTTGCATGGTGTTCTATTGTTGAATATTTAGGAATTTTTCACAGTTATGCTATAATTGTGCTATAATGTGTTTCTTTATGCTTAAATCTTTTCTGTATTTCAGGTAAGTTCTTCTTGGCATATTTCCTAGAAGGGGAAAATAAATGCAAATTTGTCTCTACCGTGTCTATCACTACTTCTGCTTTTTCAGATTCTTAATTCTATCTCACCTGAAATATAGTCTTATGTCTTTTGTTTTCAAGATAGGTAAGTGATTAGCATATTTTGAAAATTTTCCTTATAGGGGAATATTTTTGTTGGCCTCACAAATGAAAGACAATTTCTTAAAAATACTTTAGTTACAATCTTTAACTTTAAAAACATTATAGATGTTATGACAAATTTTTCTGGCACTTAATAAATGCAGAGGAAAAATATAAAGGCAAGCCAGTTTTTCTGGGTGCTCTTTCAGTATTTTCTTTAACCATTTAATTCAAAATTTTTGCCAGTGGTATCTTGGGATAGGACTCTTCAATCATTCTATGGATAGAGTGGGATGATTCAGTTCACTTACTCAGACCCTTGTTTGCTTGTTTCTTTTAGATTTTACTGATGTATGATTGGTTTTCTTCCTTAAAATATCTAAAATTATTATTCGTCCATAATTTGTCCTTGAATTTGTCTATCATCTTTGTTTCCTCTGCTCCCTTCTTTTAAATCTCTTGGTCATTTTTCTTTTTTTTCTTTTTCTATTCCTAGGTATTTTATTCTTTTTGTTGCAGTGGTAAATGGGAGTGTTTCCTTAATTTCTCTTTCAGATTTTTCATCATTAGTATATAGGAATGCAAGAGATTTCTGTGCATTAATTTTGTATCCTGCTACTTTACCAAATTCATTGATTAGCTCTAGTAGTTTTCTGGTGGCATTTTTAGGATTCTCTATGTATAGTATCATGTCATCTGCAAACAGTGACAGTTTTACTTCTTCTTTTCCAATGTGTATTCCTTTTATTTCTTTTTCTTCTCTGATTGCCATGGCTAGGACTTCCAAAACTATGTTGAATAATAGTGGTGAGAGTGGACATCCTTGGCTTTTTCCTGATCTTAGAGGAAATGCTTTCAGTGTGTCACCATTGAGAATGATGTTTGCTGTGGGTTTCTCATATATGCCCTTTATTATGTTGAGGTAGGTTCCCTCTATGCCCACTTTCTGGAGAGTTTTTATCATAAATTGGTGTTGAATTTTGTCAAAAGCTATTTCTGCATCTATTGAGATGATCATATGGTTTTTATTCTTCAGTTTGTTAATATGGTGTATCACATTGATTGATTTGTGTGTATTGAAGAATCCTTGCATCCCTGGGATAAATCCCACTTGATCATAGTGTATGATCCTTTTAATATGTTGTTGGATTCTGTTCGCTAATATTTTGTTGAGAATTTTTGCATCTATATTCATCAGTGATATTGGTCTGTAATTTTCTTTTTCTCTAGTATCATTGTCTGGTTTTGGTATCAGGGTGATGGGGGCCTCATAGAATGAGTTTGGGAGTGTTCCTTCCTCTGCAATTTTTTGGAAGACTTTGAGACGCATGGGTGTTAGCTCTTCTCTAAATGTTTGATAGAATTCACCTGTGAAGCCATCTGGTCCTGGACTTCTGTTTGTTGGAAGATTTTTATTCACAGTTTCAATTTCATTACTTGTGATTGGTCTGTTCATATTTTCTGTTTCTTCCTGGTTCAGTCTTAGAAGTTTATACCTTTCTAAGAATTTGTCCATTTCTTCCAGGTTGTCCATTTCATTGGCATAGTTGCTTATAGTAGTCTCTTAGGATGCTTTGTATTTCTGTGGTGTCTGTTGTAACTTCTCCTTTTTCATTTCTAATTTTATTTGAGTCTTCTCCTTCTTTTTCTTGATGAGTCTGGCTAATGGTTTACCAATTTTGTTTATCTTCTCAAAGCACCAGATTTTAGTTTTATTGATCTTTGCTATTGTTTTCTTTGTTTCTATTTCATTTATTTCTGCTCTGATCTTCATGATTTCTTTCCTTCTACTCACTTTGGGTTTTGATTGTTCTTCTTTCTCTAGTTCCTTTAGGTGTAAGGTTAGATTGTTTATTTGAGATTTTTCTTGTTTCTTGAGGTAGGCTTGTATAGCTATAAACTTCCCTCTTAGAACTGCATTTGCTGCATCCCATAGGTTTTGGATCATCGTGTTTTCATTGTCATTTGTCTCTAGGTATTTTTTGATTTCTTCAGTGATCTCTTGGTTATTTAGTAATGTATTGTTTAGCCTCCATGTGTTTGTGTTTTTTACATTTTTTTCCCTGTAATTCATTTTTAATCTCATAGCGTTGTGGTCAGAAAAGATGCTTGATATGATTTCAATTTTCTTAAATTTACTGAGGCTTGATTTGTGACCCAAGATGTGATCTATCCTGGAGAATGTTCCGTGCACACTTGAGAAGAAAGTGTAAACTGCTGTTTCTGGATAGAATGTCCTATAAATATCAATTAAATCTGTCTGGTCTATTGTGTCATTTAAAGTTTCTGTTTCCTTATTTATTTTCATTTTGGATGATCTGTCCATTGGTGCAAGTGAGGTGTTAAAGTCCCCCACTATTATTGTGTTACTGTCAATTTCCTCTTTTATAGCTGTTAACATTTGCCTTATGTATTGAGGTGCTCCTATGTTGGGTGCATAAATATTTATAATTGTTATATCTTCTTCTTGGATTGATCTCTTGATCATTATGTAGTGTTCTTCCTTGTCTCTTGTAACATTCTTTATTTTAAAGTCTATTTTATCTGATATGAGTATTGCTACTCCAGCTTTCTTATGATTTCCATTTGCATGGAATATCTTTTTCCATCGCCTCACTTTCAGTCTGTATGTGTCCCTAGGTCTGAAGTGGGTCTCTTGTAGACAGCATATAGATGGGTCTTGTTTTTGTATCCATTTAGCAAGCCTGTGTCTTTTGGTTGGAGCATTTAATCCATTCACGTTTAAGGTAATTATCGATGTGTATGTTCCTATGACCATTTTCTTAATTGTTTTGGGGTTTTTTTTGTAGGTACTTTTCTTCTCTTGTGTTTCCCACTTAGAGAAGTTCCTTTAGCATTTGTTGTAGAGCTGGTTTGGTGGTGCTGAATTCTCTTAGCTTTTGCTTGTCTGTAAAGCTTTTGATTTATCCATCGAATCTGAATGAGATCCTTACCTGGTAGAGTAATCTTGGTTGTAGGTTCTTCCCTTTCATCACTTTAAGTATATCATGCCACTCCCTTCTGGCTTGTAGAGTTTCTGCTGAGAAATCAGCTGTTAATCTTATGGGAGTTCCCTTGTATGTTATTTGTCGTTTTTCCCTTGCTGCTTCCGATAATTTTTCTTTGTCTTTAATTTTCGCCAATTTGATTACTATGTGTCTCGGCGTGTTTCTCCTTGGGTTTATCCTGTATGGGACTCGCTACGCTTCCTGGACTTGGGTGGCTATTTCCTTTCCCATGTTAGGGAAGTTTTAGACTATAATCTCTTCAAATATTTTCTCGGGTCCTTTTTCTCTCTCTTCTCCTTCTGGGACCCCAATAATGCGAATGTTGTTGCATTTAATGTTGTCCCAGAGGTCTCTTAGGCTGTCTTCATTTCTTTTCATTCTTTTTTCCTTATTCTGTTCCACAGCCGTGAATTCCACCATTCTGCCTTCCAGGTCACTTATCCATTCTTCTGCCTCAGTTATTCTGCTATTGATTCCTTCTAGTGTAGTTTTCATTTCAGTTATTGTATTGCTCGTCTCTGTTTCTTTGTTCTTTAATTCTTCTAGGTCTCTGTTAAACATTTCTTGCATCTTCTCGATCTTTGCTTCCATTCTTTTTCTGAGGTCCTGGATCATCTTCACTATCATTATTCTGAATTCTTTTTCTGGAAGGTTGCCTATCTCCACTTCATTTAGTTGTTTTTCTGGGGTTTTATCTTGTTCCTTCATCTGGTACATAGTGCTCTGCCTTTTCATCTTGTCTGTCTTTCTGTGAACGTGGTTTTTGTTCCACAGGCTGCAGGATTGTAGTTCTTCTTGCTTCTGCTGTTTGTCCTCTCTTGGTCATTTTTCTTGCATTGTGGAAAAATAATTGAGATTTTCATTTTATCACTGATTTTATTTTTTAATCAATTTTAATGTCTAATGTGATTTTAATTATTTCATTGCATTTGAGTTTTTCCACTATGCTTCCTTTTCTCAGCCACCTCCCATTTCATTTTATCCTGTTTTATATCTATATTAGCCTGTTCTTTATGTGTATCTTTTACATCCACATCATAGACTTTATGTATTGTTTTGTGTCCTATAATGAGTCTAAAATGTTATTGCAGTTTCTTTTTATTATTATTATTTCTGGTTCTTCGTGTCATTTTCTCAGCTTTTAGAATGATGATTTCCTTTTTTTGTTTTCTGCTGTGTCTTTACATTGGTCCGTTTATTATTATTTTGTTGTTGTTATTGTTTTGCTTTGTCATGCTCAGATGGATGCCTTTTGTCAAGGCTCACCATTTGCCAGTGGACAAAGGATGTGTTTGTCTTTGGTACCATTCTCTAGACTTTCAGTGTTGGATGAAAATCCCCTTGCAGAGTTTTGGCCAGACATCCAGTTAATATGCACAGCTCCTAGACTAACTTTTAATGTCTATTTTATCAAGTATAACTCTACTGGACTGTGATGAGATTGTCAGTTCCCACTTTGTAAACCTCTTTCATTCTGAATAGGCAAAGAAAAAAAAAAATTAAACCCCAGGAGATCGTCTCCTCAGGGATTTTCCAATTCCCATCACCACCAGATTCTTGGGATGCAATAATGTACCACATTACTTCCTATGCCTGCTTCATAAAAATTTATTCTGTGGAAATTATACTCTTCAACTGAGAGTGAGAAGAAAAGTGCTGTTGGGTGGGGAGCAATAGCTGTACCCACATAGAATAAAGACAGATTCTTGGTTTTCTGCTCTCCAGAGAACGTATGTTTCTGAAGGGAGGTAAGTCTGATGACGATGATGTGACAGTAGAGCACAGATGTTCCTTTAATTTGGTTTAACTGAAGGCCAACCACCAGGAGAAAATGGGACAAAGCTCCAAGGTCCTGGCAACAGTGGAAATGTTAGTAATTGCCTTCCATGCTTTTCCAGTTCTCTTATCTTAGCAGTCAATTGCAAAATGCTGAGCTGGGAACATTAGATGCAATTTCAACTTGGAGCTACTAAATGATTATCAAATAATATGTTTTGGAAATGACATTTCTAGTTAATATAAAACACACATAACCCTATGGTGCTCTAAATTAAAGTCTTTCCATGATAAACCCGACTGTTTCTTTATACTCTCAGCAAATGATGTATTTAAGAACACAATTAGAAGAGAAAAAATCATGAGGAAAACACAGATAGTTTCTCTGGGTGTTCTTTGGGTGTTTTCATTATCTTTTAATGTAAAAACTTTGCCATACCAAAAATGGTTTATTTCTCCCAGTACTTGAAGAAGGTCCTCTCTAAAATCCTGGGAGAAAGCTCAAAACGTATCCAGGCATCCTCCCAATGATTTTTCTCACTTGACAGCTTTATCTGTCAGAGAGTCAGTCAACATTTTTGTTCACAAGCTGGATTATTTTTATGAATCAACTGATATCTTAGAAATACGGTTGTAGATAGTTGTGTTTCCCTGTGTTCTATAGTTTGTAAGGACATGTCTGTCCTTTCTTCCCTGGCCTTGAAATACGTAGAAGCAAATGCCTACAGTTTTTCTTAGAGTAATAAAATGTCACTTTCCAATGAAAGTGAGATGGCTATAAATTTAGAGAGAACATTGTTTTAAATATGTTTTGAATTATCCTTGGAATAATTAGAAATGGTGGACTTTCATTCCCAAATAAGAAAATTCACAAAATATTTATGGGAAATATTAGTGTCAAATTCTCCCCAATTTTATTAAAAAAAAAAATAGATCATTTTAACTTGGGATGAAATGTTCTGGAAATGTACTGCTGATGATGCAAAAACAATTAGGAATTAAAGACTGACAATGGGACACTACCTTTAATGTGTATTAAAAACATAACCATTTAAATATCTTTATTAATTAAGCACATTATCTCTAATTGGGCACTGCTAGGATATATCCTTTTACTTTCCTGCAATGATAATTACATTAACTGGAAGATCATTATCAATTTTAAAATTAAGATTAGTATTTGCTTTTGCTAACTGAAAGGAATACCCTTCAGATTATAATTACTGAGTGAAGTGACTAAACAAATTCTAACAGTAAAGTTAGTTCTATGCATGCATATTTATTTCAGTTCTGTGTGGGGTGGTGAAATAAAGCAGCATATACATTGGGCCATCTAGCATACTTAAAGTGTGATTAAAGGCAGTGGAAGAATTATGAGAACCTCTTTGTTCTGTCTTCTTATGTCTTCCATCTTCATTTTCAGAGCAATAGGAGGTATGTGGTCTTTTAACTCTGGAGAGGGAACATCTGTCCAGTAGACCCAAGGTTCTCAACTACATCCACTCCAAAGACAGCCAGCTCAGCCAGATACAAATGTTCTATTAACAAACTAGACCCTGGTCTCCTGCCCGTAATCTCCACATTTTCTTTTGTCCCCTTGGCTTTGACAGGTCTTTTGTAAGAGCCAAAGGACCTTCCTGGAACCAGTAAAATGCAACACGAACAAAAAGGAATAAAAATGAATTTGTGTTGCTGATAAAGAGCCATTAGCACTAATTACATCCCTAATATTCTATTGAAAGAGAACAAGGAAAAGGCTCTGATAAGGATACGAGAAAAAAAATATTGAAAATGAACCTTTGAATTGTCGTCTACTCATTTGATGTCCTTGCGTGTACACAACTCAGTATTTTACCTGTCTTCTTAACTCTAGATAAACAAAAATAAATTCAAACCTTTGAAAAATTTTTAAATTGAGAATTGTACATAGGATTTGTTTAACCTATTTGCTATTTTTTCTCATTCTGTCCTAAACAGTTTTTTCTTGAATCTTTATTTAGTCTTTAAAGTTCTCAAAGTTTTATATAATATGAAAAAATGGCACATTAGAATAGATTTATTGCCAAGATCATTATCCTACACCTGATTTTGATAAGGTATTTGCAAGGCCTGCAGATAAATAATAAATCTCTTCAAGGGCAACTAGATTTATCATAGAGAATGTGTTTACATTGTGATAGTAAAAGTCAAACTTCTAAATGAGAAAAACATCTCTACATAAAATTGTTAGAACTTATTATACTTTTATAGCCTTGGAGCTCGTCAGTGGGCATTACAGGATGATGTAACACTGAGAATTTCTTGTTCTAAAGCCACTAGCAAAGTAAAATATTCCTGATATACACTCAGAGGTTGTATACACCTTCCTGCTGTAGTAGATCTTAAATGCCCTCTCTGAACTGTGGCTTATAACAATGGTTTAAAACAATAGAAGCTATTTTATTTATGAAGAGATAAACGTGATAAAGCTAAGACCTAAAAATATATTGGGATACAAGTGTCTAAGTCAGGAATAATGAGAATGCTGATGAAAAGTTAAATATATGATTGTTTGAACAAGGCTGGTTTGTGACCTCAGCAAATTGAAAAGTTCTTGAGGTTGGTTTTACATTAAGGTACTAGTGTCATCTGTTTGAATATCTGTTTTGATAAAAACTAATCCACACAATTACTTTCTCTTTTAAGCACAACTATAGAACCACTGAGTGTGTAATGAGTTAGCATTCTTGGAAGTTAGTATACATCGGAGCAGCATATTCGTGACTGTTTGCTTAACCCTTACTGAAACACTGATAGCTAATATAATAGTTGTGATGGGTTTTTTTTTTTTGCGTTACGCGGGCCTCTCACTGCTGTGGCCTCTCCCGTTGTGGAGCACAGGCTCCGGACGCATAGGCTCAGTGGCCATGGCTCACGGACCTAGCTGCTCCGTGGCATGTGGGATCCTCCCGGACCAGGGCACGAACCCATGTCCCCTGCATCGGCAGGTGGACTCTCAACCACTGTGCCACTAGGGAAGCCCAGTTGTGATGGTTTTAAATTTTATAATAATTTTATTATTTGATATATATTTTAACGCATATAACATAAAAACCAAAATCAAAGGAATACCTATATTGAAATACCAATTAAAATGCCTGAAATAAAAAGTCTGCAAAATTTCCTTAAGATATGATCATCAACAGATTCATAAGTAACGTCCATCATATAAAAATTACTCTAGAGCTTCCCTGGTGGCACAGTGGTTGAGAATCTGCCTGCCGATGCAGGGGACATGGGTTCGTGCCCCAGTCTGGGAAGATCCCACATGCTGCGGAGTGGCTGGGCCCGTGAGCCATGGCCGCTGAGCCTGTGCATCCAGAGCCTGTGCTCCGCAACGGGAGAGGCCACAACAGTGAGAGGCCCGCGTACCGCAAAAAAAAAAATTACTCTGTAGCACAAGAGCACTCTTATATGTCAAAAACTAGTAACATAAAACAAAATATGGTAAAATGTTCATTGAATTAGGTTTTTCATTTATTGGAACTAAAAAAAAAAATAGCAGCCAGAAACTCTCTCTCATATCTTGTTGTCATTTAGATAAATAATATGAAAATCATAAAAATAAACCTGTGGAAACAATAAACTAATGAATTTTTAAATACAGAAATTCCAAACTTGAAATTTAAAAAGTATTTCTATCATAAATATTAAAATTTCTATTTTAATAATAAGGAGCTCCAAAATTCAAAATAAAAATACCAGCAATAGTCGTGGGGCATCTTTGTGGAATAAAGAAAATTATGCCCATTTGAGATTCAGTTTCCTGGGAAACAAACTGATCTATGTCTTCAGCTGCTTACAGAAAACTTCTTCTCTCCCTTTACCTTGACTGAAATCTTACTCTTCTTTGATACGCAGTTCTTGCTGAGACCTCTCAAATGGAGGCTGCCCATTTTCCCTTACCCCATGTCTTAGTCAGCTCAGGCTGCCATAACAAAATACCATAGACTATGTAGCTTAAACAACAGAAACTTATTTTCTCACAGTTGTGGATACTGAAGTCCAAGACCAAGGTCCCAGTAGGATCAGTGTCTAGAGAGGGTTCTCTCTTTGGATTGCAAATGGTCACGTTCTCACTGTGTCCTCATATGGTGGAGAGAGGGCTCTCTGGTGTCTCTTCTTATAAGCACACTAATCCTATTGTTTCAAGACCCCACCCTTATGACATCATTTAGCCTTAATTACCTCCTTGGAGGTCCTGTCTCCAAATATAGTCACATAGGGTGTTAGGACTTCAACATATGAGTTTTGGGGGACGTGATTCAGTCCACAGCACCCCATGTACCTCAGAATAGGTAGATAGGGCCACAATATCCTCAGTTCCTCATACAACTTCCAGACCATCTCATCTCCACCTTCATATAAACCTCCTTGTTCTCTGGGAGCCTCTGTTATTCAGAGATTCCTAGAAAACTGTAATGCTAGGAGGATTGCAGCGTGTGCTGTCCCTCTGCCTTCACTTGGGAAGCTGAATCTAGCTCAAGAAAATCAAACAGATGCATAGACAAGAGCTACTGTAAAGTCATATTCTATCACCTCAACTGCATTCTCAACGTTGTCCAGAATTTTCTTAGTTCCCTATGTATCAACAGTTGCTTTCCTCTCTCTACAAGAGAACCCTACCAACTAGCCTTCTACTTTCAAAATATGGCTGGTTGGCTTACTTTTGGGTGGATTACTTAATTGGTCATTTGTGTTGATTAATTGATTCATTATTTGAAATAATAGTTTATCAGGTGGACAACTCACTCTACTCTTTGTCATCAAACTTAAAACTTTATCTGTTAGTCTTCTATCTTCTCTTTCTAAAACTAATTCCTCCCAACTATGCATATACATACATTAAAGGTTTTGTTTTGTTTTGCTTTTTAATGTACAACTAAAGATATATGAACAAAGTAAAAGATAAGTCATATACTGGAAGAAGCATTGATTTGCAATGTGTTTAACCAGTGAAGGGTTAGTATCCAGTTTATATAAGGAGTGCCTGAAAATTAATAAGGATGAAAAACAACCCAGTTGAAAATAGGCAAAGGTTATGAATAGGTATTTCACATAAGATGCTTTTTATTACAACTGTCAGGCAAATGCCAGTTAAAACGACAGGTTACCAGTTCACACCCATCCATCAAAAATAAATTGAACAGCACCATGTGTGAGCAAGAATGTATGCTCTCAGCTACTACCGATGAGATGTTCATTGGCACAATCACTTTCAAAAGCAATTTGGCAATATCTAGAAAAGCTGAGGATGCATGTTCTACCACCCAACGTTTCTTTATATAGGAATATCCTAAAGCAGTTAGCATTCATGAACAGAGATGGTCATTGCTACAATACTGATAAAAGTGAAATGTCATAAATAACCAAAATATCTATCATAACAGAAATGCATAAATAAAAATGGTTACATTCCTACCATAGAAAACTATACAGGAAGTAAATGAATGACCTTATTCTGCGGATAATAATATTGATGTATTTGATCCATTTGATGACCCCTTTGAAGCATTTTCTTCATTTAACATCCAGGCTGTGACATCTGGTTTCCCCCCTAAATTTTTGGCCAATCTCTTTGTCTCCTTTGCTTGTGGCTAGTATCTTCATAACCTCTCCTTGGATTTCTCTTTTCTATCAACATTTATTCTTTAAGTGATGCCAATGACTTTAAAATTGTTATCTCCAGCCTAGATCTCTCCCCTGAACTTCAGACCCTCATATCTCACAGCCCATTTATTCAACATCCCATCTTAACATCTTGGACTCAGAATCCTATGACCTCAAAGCTGCCCCTGATGCAGTCTTCCTTAACTCTGTTACTGGCAAGACAATTCTTACAATTGTCCAGAACCTTCAGAATGTATCTCCAATCTGATTGCTTCTCATCACCCACGCTGCCACATACCTGGATGAAATAACCATCATCTTTTGCTTTTGCTACTGAAATAACTTTTACAAGAGGTTTCCCTGCTTCTTCCCCTGGCCTCTTTTCGTCTTTTTTCCATAGGACTGTTCAGAGCAATTTGTTAAAATGAGTGTCAGATCCCGTCATTCCTCTGCTTAGACACTCTCCCAGGGTGTCTATGTGATCTGGCCTCTGTTACCCTCTGACCTCATCTCCTCTCGCCCTTCCACTCTTTCCCTCCATTCTGGCCATCCAGACCTCCTACTGCTCCCGGAACATGCCAGGCACTCTTCTGTTCAGAGTCTGTACTTGGAATTCCTCATTCCTCAGACAGTTAAATGATCAGCTCCTTCACTTTCTTTAGGTCTTTTCTCAAGAGTAACTTCTCAGTTAAGACCTTTCAGGACACACTACTTCAAATTCCAATCTGACCCCCATCACTTCATCTCCCCTTTTCCTACTTTATTTCTCTTGTTAGCACTTAATTCCTAGTGACTGTATTAGTCTGCTTGGGCTACTATAACAAAATGTCATACAATGGGTGACTTAAACAACAAACGCTTATTTTCTCACAGTTCTGGAGGCTGCAAGTTTCTGATTGAGATGTCATTAGATGTCAGTTGGTTTTGCCAGTAGATTTGGTATCTGGTGTGGGCTGTCTTCACGGCTTGTAGATGGTACCTTCTCACTGAGTCCTCACATTGCCTTTCATCTGTGCAGGCACTGAGAGAAAGACAACTTTCTGTTTACGAGAACACCGGTCCTATCAGATTAAGATCCCTCCTTTATTTTTTTTTATTATTTTAGGTTTTTGTAATGCCTGTCTCTTTTTTTTTTTTTTTTTGCGGTACACGGGCCTCTCACTGTTGTGGCCTCTCCCGTTGCGGAGCATAGGCTCCGGACGCGCAGGCTCAGCGGCCATGGCTCACGGGCCCAGCCGCTCCGCGGCATGTGGGATCTTCCCGGACCGGGGCACAAACCCGCGTCCCCTGCATCGGCAGGCGGACTCTCAACCACTGCGTCACCAGGGAATCCCTGTCTCTTTTTTTTTAATGTCGTTATTGGAGTATAATTGTTTTACAATGTTACGTTAGTTTCTGCTGTATAACAAAGTAAATCAGCTATACATATACATATATCCCCGTATCCACTCCCTCTTGCGTCTCCCTCCCACCCTCCCGATCTCACCCCTCTAGGTGGTCACAAAGCACCTAGCTGACCTGATCTCCCTGTGCTATGCGGCTGCTTCCCACTAGCTATCTATTTTACATTTGGTAGTGTACATATGTCCATGCCACTCTCTCAGTTCATCCCAGCTTACCCTTCCCCCTCCCTGTGTCCTCAAGTCCATTCTCTATGTCTGCATCTTTATTCCTGTCCTGCCCCTAGGTTCTTCAGAACCATTTTTTTTTTTTTTAGATTCCATATATATGTGTTAGCATACAAAGACCCCTACTTTCTGACCTCTCTTAACATTTATTTCCTCTGTATACGCCCTATCTCCAAATTGAGTCACATCGTAGGTTTGGGCTCCAACATAGGATTTTGCTTTTTGAGGGGGTGGATACAATTCAGTCCATAACAGCAGCCTACATAGAATATTTCATATTTTATTGTGTATTGTCTGTTCACCCTACTAGAATATAAGCTACATAAGGTCATGGATTTTAAGGGTTTTTTTTTTTTCACTGCTTTATTCTAACACTTAGAACAATGCCTGAGACATAGTATGTATTTAATAAATATTAAGTGAATTATCTCAAAAATCTGATATGAAGTATGAAAAGCAGGGTATCATTTTATACTAAAAACATCATTTCAAAATTAGCAAAATACAAAATTACACTACATAGTTTTCATGAACAGGTATGTATGTGGTAATATATTTTTTTTAAAAAAATTGGAAGATTGCCAACTTTAAGACAATTAATAACTTCCCTGAAGAGAAAAAGGGAAATTAGAGAGATGTCAAAGCAGCTCTCACTGTAGCTATATGATTTTATTTCTTTAAAGTTTTGAAACAAATATGCAAAATGTTAACATCTGTTAAATCTCAAGAGGATACAGGAATATGTGTTATGTTTTTCTCTGTGTTTTGTTTCAAATATTTCAAGAGAAAGAGATAAAAAGAGTTTCTATAATGGCAGGGACCATATCTGGATTGTTCCTGCATGTATTTCAAACTCCTAAAATGGGCAATGGCCTACCTCAGTGAATATTTGGTGGATAGATATAGTTTCAGACCATTTGGACTTACTTGTCTTTGATTCTGACCATAGCACTTGGTACATTGACCCAGACAACAGATACACAAGCAAGTAAGCAAAGAAACAAACAAAAACATTTTTTGAAAGCTAGACAGAGCTCCCTAACCATACTAACCTTGTCCTTCCCTCTTTCGACTCCTTCTGGTCAGTAACTTGGGAAGGGTATATCTGCCTTGGCCGCCTAGCTCTACCAAGTCCTTCTCCGCTCTTACTCATAATTTAATTTTCTACCTAAAGATAAAAGTAAGTGCAGCTGGGCTTCCCTGGTGGCGCAGTGGTTGAGAGTCCGCCTGCCGATGCCGGGGACACGGGTTCGTGCCCCGGTCCGGGAAGATCCCACATGCCGCGGAGCGGCTGGGCCCGTGAGCCATGGCCGCTGAGCCTGCGCGTCCGGAGCCTATGCTCCACAATGGGAGAGGCCACGACAGTGAGAGGCCCGCGTACCGCAAAAAAAAAAAAAAAAGTAAGTGCAGCTAGAGAAAGTCTTAGGAGACTAACAGGGCTCACAGTTAAGACACTGGTCTTCTGCATTTTCTCCATAAGCTCTTTAGCCATTTGAGACCCCTATTTGTATTTGCACTTTTACATGTTCTGCCTCATTGGTTCTGATGGATTATTCTGCCTAAAGCAACCAGATTGACCCTCCAAAAAGTAGCAACCAAACCGTTTTTCCCAGCTCTGTTTAACTCACATTGATATCCTTTGCTAACATCATTTCCTGCTCCATCTCACAGCTCTCTATTATTCCATACATAATTTTCCTGAAAAACATTTTTGCTCGCAGTTCGTCTAATAATCTAGAAGTCATAAATTCATATTTACCTTCCATAGATGAAAGACTCTAGTAAAAGTTGAGAGTTTCCATGTTCCTTTATTTTTTTTCTATTTCTCCTAATTATTAGTATTTTATGTATGTTTTAGTCAATCTATCTAAGTCTTTTCTACAAACAAGAAAAAGTCAAGTTATTAACCAGAATGTGAAGATATTCAGAAAAGTCATTCCCTGGCATAGATACTCACTCCATGTTAATTAGGGAAACAACAATACAGTATTTCACACTTTCTTGCAATCTTTTATCTCTCTTCTTGGCCATGGGGAAAGTGAAGACTCTAAGGATGAAAAGAAAATAATTCGGAATTGTAAATGAAGATCCTTTATCTGATAAATGCCAAGCCGGAAATTAGAAACCTCACCTCACACCGCACTAAGAAATAGGTTTCTGATGCATTGAGTTAAAAAAAATCAAACCATAGGAAAATTAAATAATGCATCATTAACTATTTGTCAAATCACCGGAGGGAAGGCTTCCTTCGTTTAAAAGAAAGCATAAGCATCCGAAACAAAAGTGGACAATTGACCCTATAAACATTTAAATTCTAGGTGTGATTTTTACTTCAAAAGGCAAAAATACATAATTACAAACAAAAGATGAAAACAGATTAGAGAAACTGATTGCAACAAATATAGTATTTTTCACTATTAAAAGAACCCATTCAAAGTGGAACTAAAACACTGAGACCTTATAATCTGAAAAAGGTTGAATGGACAGTCCATTCATAAGTGAGAAACTACATTTAGTACCAAAGTAAATAAAAATATTCATCCATTTAATGATAATGAAGGAAATCAAATTAACAATAACTGTTTGAAGTAATATTAAGCAATCTAACCCAAATTTAGTTAAAGGGGCAATATTTTATGCTACTAATGGGAATGTAAATTGTACAACTATTTTGGTAAACAATCCTGATTTAAAATTTTCAAAGTCTTATTAATTATTCTAAATACAGAAGAAAAAAGTACCTTTATATGCAAAGTTAGGCAGTGGAATATTATTTAAGACATGAAAAAATTGAAAATAGTCTCCTGGGTTTTAGATTATTTAAAACATTCATTTGTTACCTGTACAAAGCCAAAAATAGAGTAAAAATGAAGCAAGAATACTTAAAAATATCAACATGACAAATATGAAATGCAGTCATGCACATATGGGTCAGTTTATTGTTAGGTAAACAGAATCTTGGGTCAGTGGCATTTGGATCGTTTGGCTGTGGTTGATCTTGTAGCTGTGCTCATAACCACCGTGCTTTCCATGTGCTGTGCTGCTGTGGATTCTGGCCTAGTTGGACATCTCAGTACCAAACCCTTCTGGAGTTGGCCCAGGACCCTTGTTTTCCAGCCAGGACTACCCATCTACTCTTTTAGGGGCAACGTCTTGTCTTCCTAGGTGATTGAAACTCTGCTTTGTGGTAACTTCCTCCTCCAGTTTCCATAGGCCTTGACCTTTAGAAAGTCTAGATGCCTGGGCTTCCCTGGTGGCGCCGTGGTTGACAGTCCACCTGCTGATGCAGGGGACACGGGTTCATGCCCCGGTCCGGGAAGATCCCACATGCCGCGGAGCAGCCTTGCCCGTGAGCCATGGCCATTGGGCCTGTGCGTCCGGAGCCTGTGCTCTGTAACGGGAGAGGCCACAACAGTGAGAAGCCTGCGTACCACCAAAAAAAAAAAAAAAGAAAAAGAAAATCTAGATGCCTAATGCTCATACCTTCTTGAGTTATGACAGAGACACAGAATGGCTGGCCTTCATCTTTATCTTGTTACACTTGCCAGTTGGTCTTAAAAAGATAATTTTTTGTTTTCTACCTTTATGGAGTTCTAGGAACTATGTCAAGTGCTTGATGTATATTATCCCTACCTAATCTTTTCAACCCAGGGCCTGTGCTAAATATTTAATGTATAGTGTCAACATAATCTTCTCCATAGCACTATGACAGAAATAGTATTTTCCCCAATTTATAGATTAGAAAGTTTAAGTAACTTTCCTAAAGCACTTTGAGGAAGGTACAAAGGTGGAATTCAAACCCAGGTCTGTATTGACTTCAAAGAGGAGTCTTTATTTCCTAAGTTCTACTCTAGGTAAAAAGAGGGTTTCACATTAGGGTAATTGCAGAGAGAAAAGACATTTTTAAACAGTAAGTGAATTTTTGAAAACTTTAAGGTTTATAGATATTCTTTGTCTTGTTTGCCTCTTGTTCACCCTGTTGGTGGAAGAGGGATTCCCTACCCTAAAATAGTACAGATGGTGGAACACACAACACACAGCACTGCACACATGAGATTGGCAGCCAGTTATTCATCACGTATACTCACAGACATCGAACACCACGTGGGGCCACGTGGAGGTTTGCACTCCGGAGCAGAGGGAACCAACAGGGGCTGTGAGAGGCAGGTTTTATAGTAACCAGAGGTAGGGTTCCCACAGGAGAATGTGACAGGCTTGTTTGAATAATTTTGTGAGCTGGCAAGGAAGGGAAAGCCCTTAAACTGAGAAGAGGTCAGTGTAGCTGGTCGAGCTGATATGGGAAATAGCTGTCGGGGAGTCTTTCCTGCTGAATTTGGGGGCATTTCTGGCAAGAACAGTGATTTCGTGGTTAGGCCTTTGGGGCCTTGTGAGGTTCAAAGATGTTAAGGCGGCACTTGAAAATTTAAGCCTTACAATTCATTCCACCTGAAAATTAAGGAAGAAGATAGTGACCTAATCGTACTTCTCTTTGTATCAATAGTTTCCACCCTGCATCCTGGTGACAGTAATTTCCAATTGTGTCTGCTGTTTGCTGTGATGAATCCTCTCAGATTTTTCACTAGGAAAGATACAATGAAACCGGTAGTGGGTGCAGGAGAGACTCCCATTTCAGATAGAAATACAGTGGAAATTAGGAATGTTTAAATGTGAATGGCTTGTGTGTAAGGTGTAATTAAGAAGGGTTCTAAATATTAATATTTTAATATTCAGTTAAACAGACTTATTATATTCTATACTTGAGTAAGGAAACTATCTAAAATATTTCTGACAATGCATAGAAAGAACAAAACATGATCCAGATCTGCTTATTATAATTTAATTATTTTAGTTACTTCCCACTCTATCAAGTCTTGTGATTCCTATGCATATCCAAGTCTGATAAAACCACTGGTATGGATTGTTTCATTTCAGTGGCTCAAGGAAGTTATATAGTAGCTCTACACCTATTCTAGCTGGGGTGAGAGTGGCTGTGGGGTAGAGGGTTAAACACGAGAACGGGTTGTGAAAAGTTTGCATATAAGCATCTCTCTTACTCTCACTCTTACTCCTGTGTGACCTTAACAAGGTACAGAACTTCTTTGCACCTTCTCTTCCTTATCTGTAAAATGGAGGTAGACTACAATACTAAGATTGTTGTAACAGTAATATGAGTCAGGAACCTGGTACGTAGCTGGCACTCACTGTACGCTGAATAATTTTACTGTTTTCCCCTCCCTTTCTTCTACTTCCCCAGTCTCTTCCCTTTCTAACCACCTTATGACTACACAATATAGCTAAGGTGAAGTAAATCATTCTTCTGAGCGCTTCAGTGCCAAACCACAAATTGTCCATGTAACAACGAGAATTTTACTTTTATTGAGTGTCTGTGATTATATAGATTGATTCTTTTAATTCTTAGAATAATGTGACAAAGTTAGTTATTATATATCCAGGTCGATAGATTTACAGATGAGAACACTGAAGATGAAAGGCATATTATCTGGTCCATTATAATTTTAGTGTTGAAAATAAAATTCTAATTCAATTGGTCCAGATACCGAAACTTGTCCCACAGAAGCAGCCTAAAAGTGCAATGATTCTAATTTTATTTTTCCAGAAAACAATTATGGACCATGCTGTTGATTTTTTAAAACCCTAGTTCAAGTGTCGCAAATTCATATGCCTAATAGGACCAGCAAGAAAATATAAATGAGAGGAAAAACTGGATTGTATTCAACTGACATAAAGACTGGTTTACGTATTTTTCTACCATTTTTCTTGAAACATATAACCCTCAAAACCTAGCTTTTCTTTTCCAACGTTTGATGGAAACATAGTTATGGAGAAAACCAATGGCAGGGGCATGATGAGACATGGCAGCTGAACTTTGGCTTCAGCACTGGGGCAAAAGAACAAAGTGACAAGAGATGAGCAAATGTGATGCAAAACCTCACACCTCATCTAAAGAGTAAAGCTGCCACCACTACAGCTGATGACTGTTGTGCTGCAATTCAGGTCCCAAAACTCCAGACCTTCTGGTTTCTAATGAAAAGTCAGAAATCTGGATTTTAATTTGAAACTTCTCAACTTTTGGCTGCTGGCCTAAAACAATAAAACAAATAAAGCACCAACTGAACATTATGTTGGCCAAACAAAACAGCTTTGCAGCGCACGTCTAGCCTACTGGCCACCAGTTTGGAACCTCTTCTTTTTTTTTGCGGTACGCGGCCTCTCACTGTTGTGGCCGCCCCCGCTGCGGAGCACAGGCTCCGGACGCGCAGACTCGGCGGCCATGGCTCACAGGCCCAGCCGCTCCGCGGCATGTGGGATCTTCCCGGACCGGGGCACGGACCCGCGTCCCCTGCATCGGCAGGCGGACTCTCAACCACTGTGCCACCAGGGAAGCCCGGAACCTCTTTTCTTGTTGAACGATAAGAAACACCTGAGGTTATAAGAATCCATACTTAGGGAAAATGTTAATATTAAAAATGGTCTGGGAGCATGGGACTTCTGCATCAGCAACTTTTGCTTAAAATACCCTTCCTCTCAATTTCTGTTTGGCTAACTCTTCTGGTTGGCCACTTTTCAGCTCCAAGTGGTCTTCCTTGATTCTTCTATCAAATGTTGCCCACACTTGTTAGTTCTATCCCACTACCTTTCTTCAGGCAATTGCAGCTGTCTGAAGGGGTCCTATTTGTTTCTTATTTATGGTCTCTTTCCTACTGGAGGATTTCCATGAGAGTAGGAAACTTGTCCATTTTGTTCACCAAGACCTACAGCAGTATCTTGTACCTGGTACATGTTCAACAGTGTTTCATCAGGGAGGGTAGCCATTATTTATTGAGTACCTCCTCTGTGTCCCTGTGCTAGATGTCTGGAGGTAAAATGCTCTATGGCTGCAAAGACCAGAATGAGCAAGAGAGGTGACTGTATCCTTTCTAGTGCTGAGCGCTCAGTAAATCATCAGTGAACATTTGTGAAGTAAGTGAATGCTGAATAAATCACAAATAGCTCAGATTCATTTAAATTATACTTAGTCTCTGAAAATAAGGCTTTGTTGGGTTTAATAGCCATATGATTTGAATGTAATAGCACATTATGTGCCACATTATTCCAGAAATTGCATATTTGATCTGACCACTGTTGCTAAAAAAAAAATGACCTTTTACAAAATGATTTGCATAGCATGCTCATGGGACTCACTTACTTTGTTAGGCAATTAATCCAGCATGCTACTCGAAATTATACATTTTATATATAGTAATAAAAGTAATTTAGATGTTTCAGATATACTGTAAAACTTTTTCAGATTGAATAAAATATGGCTTTTCATCTATACACAGTCACATAGTTTCTTAATAACACAATTATCTTTGGCTGATTGATTCTGAGAATTTTGCTAGTTTTTTCTCAGCATTACTATGATATTTTACATCTCATGTTACTTTAATTTTTAAGGAACAAAGTGCTTCTTGCTTTTTCTGTGTGACATTTTGTCTTTTGCCAATGCCAGCTATGAACTGCACATGGCTAATCTTGGATTCCTAGAATTGATAGAAAATTAGCTAGGCCTCATAAACTCCATGCGTGGTCTCCCATTACCTGTGCATATTTTAAGAAAAACAATAATAGTGATCAAGTTTGCGAAGAGAAACGTCTTTAAAGTACTCTTACATGAAATCAGGAGCTCACACTAATGAAATCATAGATAATATCAGCTACCATTTGGCATAAATCCCACCTTTTAAGAGTTTCACTTTTATTATTTTGGGAGGGGAAAGAGCTTGTGTTTGTTACCTCTCCTGGTGTCTCTACAGCCTGGATGTTTCTGAGTGGAGGAAGGCAGTACGCCTCGATTGACAGTCTTGTGCAGATAGGCTTTGGGGTCTTTTCTCTGGAAGTGGCTTCTGAAAACTTCAAAGTAATTCTGCCCCATATGTACAAAAGCTCCATGTACTACTACGAATCATTGGTTTAGACGAATATATCTGGTTGTCAGAAGGGTCTCACGTAAAAATATTCTGGCAACCGTAACAGAATTTCCATAAGAATGCAGAAAGAACTCACCATAACTTGATAAGTGAAGTTCAAAATGACATGGTCATATAAGATTCGTGGACAGGTTATTGTGAAATTATAGTATTTTTCAGTCAGCCTGTACTGAAACAAAAGCACATAAATAAAGATAGTGAAAATTGACGGTACTGACCATACACAAAATTAACAAAATTATGTATGAGCACAGAACAGTCTTTCTCTAAACCTCCTTCTCAGCAACAAATATAAAATCTTGAGCACTCTCCTGTTTGAAGAGATTGGACAGAAGACCAGAGCCAACAACCCATCACATCAATGCTGAGTTTTCTTTCCCATGGTACCTTATTGCCGAGTAACTGTATGAGTATGAGAACTTCTGGCTGCTCCCACATTTAACCCAGTAGAAAAGCTCTTCAAGCCACGCAAGCCCCATTTGCTCTGCAGGTGACCTTCTGCCTTACTTATCCTTGTATCCGAATCTGTGCAAAGCCAGTCATCCCCATCTCTATCTTTCTTGCTGTTTCACCGACAAGGATGCTTATCGATGTACTTACAGTAAAGGAAATGAAGGCATGGTTTTTTCTATCGTTTCAGACATTATTTTCTTTTTTCTCCAACTTTATTGAGGTATAATTGACAAATTAAAATTGTTTATATGTAAGGCGTACATAATGATTTTATATACATGTACTTTGTGAAAGGATTACCACAATCAAGTTAATGAACAAATCCATCACCTCACATAGTTAGACTTTTTCTGTGGTGAGAAAACTTAAGATCTAGTCTCTTAGTAAACTGCAAGTGCACGATGCAGTGTTATTAACTATAGTCACCATGTTGTACATAAGCGCCTCAGAATTTATTCATCTTATAACTAAAAGTTTGTACCCTTTGACCATTGTTTCCCAGTGCCCCCCGCCCCACCCACCCGAGCCCCTCCCTGGCAACCACCGATTCACTCCCTGCTTCTGTGAGTTCGAATTTTTTAGATTCTAACATAAGTGAGATCATATAGTATTTATTTTTCTGTGTCTGGCTTATTTCACTTAGCATAATGTCCTCTAGGTTTATCTGTGTTGTCGCAAATGGCAGAATTTCCTTCTTTTTATGACTGACTAATATTCCTGTGTGTGTGTGTATCACATTTTCTTCATCTATTCATCTGTTGACGCATACTTAGGTTGTTTACATATTTTAGCTGTTGTTAGTAATGCTGTAATGAACATGGGAGTGCACATATCTCATTGAGATACTGACTTCCTTTCCTTTACATATACGCCCAGAAGTGAGATTGCTGGATTATCTGGTAGTTCTAATTTTTTAAGGAACCTTCATACTATTTTCCATAATGTCTGTATCCCACATTTTTTTCTTTTGACATTTACCCTTTGAGCCTAATACAATATTTAAATTTTATTATGTTAATAGAGAGGCAGTTACTTATACTGAATAAGTTTTGCAAAAATAAAGGAGAAATTATATCATGACCCTGATGAAAATATGGTATGGCTCTAAGCCTTTCAATGGATGAGAATGCGCCTAACTCAGAAATGGTGTGTTCTGCTTTGGACTTCCAGTCCAATATGATGGATCTATAATTTTATTTCAGTCAACAATCCATACCAGCTTGACCATTTAGTTCATATTTGGGGTCAGGGAACTTCTTAAAAATAAGTTATTTTAACTTTTTATATTAGTGCTTTTATTGTACTGTGCAGTTGACCCTTGAACAACGTTAGGGGCACCAACGCTCCTCACAGCCCAAAATTCGCATATAATTTATAGTTGGCCCTCCATATTCATTGTTCTTCCATATCCCTGGTTCCTCATCCGTGGATTTCAACCAGTCCTGCAGATGGTGCAGTGCTGTAATATTTATTATTGGAAAAAATATGCATGTAAGTGGACCCACGCAGTTCAAACCCATGTTGTTCAAGGGTCAACTGTATTTGGTGCTTAGGATCTCTTTAGTAAGAAGTAAAGGAAGGAGTGAATGATTAAAGAAATAGCAACTACTTAATTGATGTTTGAGGAAAGAGTCCTCAAGGAGGCAATAGGAGAAAGGACAGGTGGAGGGGAGCCTAAGCAGTTGCTATGGGAACCAGGAGGCTGCAGTGATTGAAGCGTTGGCTGTTACCCTGTGTCCTGTGACCCCTGTTGGAGGGACTGCCAGCACAGAGAGGGCTGTGGGCCTTTAATGGAAGGACTACACCCCTATGCTGGCTGCTGTCAGATTCCAAAGACCTTTGTCCCAGTTTATGAAAGACGTTACTATTTTTATTGCCATTTTAAAGATTAAAAACAATATGCCTAAAGAGTTGAAAATCTCACTCGTTGGCCATACTCAAAACACTATATAGCTTCATCTCTCCTAATTAGAACACACCTTGGTTATTATTATTTTAATTATTATATGATGATTTTAGAAGTTTGAAACAATTGGAGGTAGCTTACCAGGTAATGTGGCCAAAATGTACAGGTTTGATTATTAGAAAGGTTAAGAAACGCCTTCCCTATGTTGACCATTAATGGAAGAATCCACAATAAACGTAGACAACTTGTTTTCAAATAGGTAACATAAAGGCATAGGTTTGGTGATTCTGAAGTTCCCTCAAAATGTCTTGAGAAAGACATTGGATTAAGGTCATCAATCAGTGAAGAAGAAAAGTGGAGCTCTAGAAAGCATATATGTGAAAATTTAAATATCCAGAAACACTGAGTTAAAGCAGAGGAAAGAAAGCCAAAAGGGTCACACTCTATAGTCCTGGAGAATTTATTCTGAACATTAACTAAGATTAAAAAACAAATAAACTCAAGTCACTACAATAAGCATGCTGCCAACATCCCAACAGGTCCAGACCTTAGCACAGAGTGCCTCTGAGCATCTCCCGATGACTTCAACTTTCTGGGTATAATGAAGTGAAAAGACATTTGCCAGGATCACATCTCAGAGGAAGAACAAAGGTCCATATAGATAGGAGGCAGCTGGACTGGCTAGCTCCCGAGGTGACAGAATTTCTGGTGTGCGCTCTGAAGGATGCCTGTGATTCTGGTGATGGTGAAATCCCAGCAAGCCATGATTTTTATCACCATCTTAATTGCTTAAAATTGAAGTTCTGCCTTATAAGACTTTACTTAAAGCCTTTCTTATATATAATTTTGTTAACATACTTACACAAGCATATGCATAATTGTAACATAAATAATCTTTAATCGTGGGTTTCTTTTAGTTTTTTTTATTTCGTACTCCCGAGGCCTAAAGAGAAATGTATCAGGCTATGGGAATGTCTCTGAACAACTCTATTAACTATAGCTTTTATAACCATTTTTAAGAGGGTAAGATAACATCACAGGTTTAAATTCAAGGTCTCTAATCTGTCTGAAAGATTTATTGTACTGGGGAGAAATTCTGCTTGTTGCTGCATTTTAATAAAATTAATCTCTATCATTTGTATTTGGGCTCTTATACGTGACCTCATATTCTGGATTCTGACAGAAGATGAAAATTTTAGTGGACAATAAACTACCTTTACTTTGACTTTATCCTTATATAAGGTGGCCATTACCTGGGAGAAATGTAATATTGGAAGTGTTGCTCTGCCAAAGAAATTTTAAAGCCCAAATAATTAGAGGTAAACTGTTTACCTAAACTGAAAAAAGATATTTAACTTTTTTCTCTTTAGAAATACTTTTCTTTTTAAAGAATCAAAAATGTTTGGGTGCTTCTTCCTTAATTGAAATTTTCTTGGGACTTCCCTGATGGCGCAGTGTTTAAGAATCCACCTGCCAATGCAGGGGACACGGGTTTGAGCCCTGATCCAGGAAGATCCCACATGCCACAGAGCAACTAGGCCCGTGCGCCACAACTACTGAGCCCACGTGCCACAACTACTGAAGCCCCCAAGCCTAGAGCCCATGCTCCGCAATAAGAGAAGCCACCGCAATGAGAAGCCTGCACACCACAACGAAGAGTAGCCCCCGCTTGCCACAACTAGAGAAAGCCCGCGCGCAGCAACGAAGACCCAACACAGCCAAAAATAAATAAAATTTAAAAAAAAGAAATTTTCTTGTCCTTAATACACTCAGTGCTGCCAGAAGGCACTGTAACATAAGTCTCTCATCCAGAAAAATTTGAGAAATGTCATTTTCAGCTACAGCTTGTGTCTTCTTTTGTAACAAATAAAACTCAATTATATATTAAAGTATATAAAGTATGAAGATGTTATGCAGTACCTGAAATAGGGATGCATTTTTATCCAAACTAAAAATATCATACAGTAACCTTACTTCATTCAACACAAACATTCTGACCCATTTACTTTATTTCTTTGATGGCTTTTAATGCCAGTCTTAAGAATGATAACTGGAATTGACAATGGGACTGATAATCACTTTAACTTTTACATTTGTCAAATGTTCCTACACACATTTCACTCTTAGGAATAGTTTTTTTTTTTTATCCTGGAACACTATGTATAAATTTAGCCTATAGGCATTTCCACTGGTCAGCCTCTGCTCCCCATGTTCTTTATTTCTTTATTTTTTATTGAAGTATAGTTGATTTACAATGTTATGTTAATTTCTCCTGTACAGCAAAATGACACCGTTATACACATACATGCATTCTTTTTTTATATTCTTTTCCATTATGGCTTATCCCAGAGTATTGACTATAGTTCCCTCTGCTATACAGTAGGAGCTTGTTGTTTATCCATTTCTATTTGTAATAGTCTCCATCTACTGAGCCCAAACTCCCAGTCCATCCCTTCCCCATGCCCCCTCCCCACTGGTAACCACAAGTCTGTTCTCTATGTCTGTGAGTCTGTTTCTGTTTCATAGAAAGGTTCATTTGTGCCATATTTTAGATTCCACATACAAGTGGTATCACGTGCTATTCGTCTTTCTCTTTCTGACTTACTTCAGTTAGTATGATAATCTCTAGTTGCATCCATGTTGCTGCAAATGGCATTATTTCATTCTTTTTATGGCTGAGTAATAGTCCACTGTATATATGTAACACATCTTCTTTATCCATTCATCTGTCAATGGACATTTAGGTTGTTTCCGTGTCTTGGCCATTGTAAAGAGTGCTGCTCTCAGGGCTTCCTTGGTGGTGCAGTGGTTGAGAGTCCGCCTGCCGATGCAGGGGACGTGGGTTCGTGCCCCGGTCCGGGAGGATCCCACGTGCTGCGGAGCGGCTGGGCCCGTGAACCATGGCCGCTGAGCCTGCACGTCCGGAGCCTGTGCTCCGCAACGGGAGAGGCCACAACAGTGAGAGGCCCGCGTACTGCCCCCCCCCCCAAAAAAAAAGAGTGCTGCTTTGAACATAGGGGTGCATGTATCTTTTTGAATTATAGTTTTGTCTGGATATATGCCCAAGAGTGGGATTGCTGGATCATATGGTAGTTCCATTTTTAGTTTTCTGAGGAATCTCCATAATGTTTTCCATAGTAGCTGCACCAATTTACATTCCCACCAATGGTGCAAGAGGGTTCCCTTTTCTGCACAGCCTCCCCAGCATTTGTTATTTGTAGACTTTTTAATGATGGCCATTCTGACCGGTATGAGGAGGTACCTCAGTGTAATTTTGATTTGCATTTCTCTAATAATTAGTGATGTTGAGCATCTTTTCATGTGCCTATTGGCCATCTGTATGTCTCTTTAGAGAAATGTCTATTTAGGTCTTCTGCCCATTTGTTGATTGGGTTGTTTGTTTTTTTGTTGTTGAGTTGTATGAGCTGTTTGCATATTTTGGAAATTAAGCCCTGGTCGATCACATCGTTTGCAAATATTTTCTCCCATTCCGTAGATTATCTTTTCTTTCTTTCTTTTTTTTTTATGGTTTCCTTTGCTGTGGAAAAGCTTGTAAGTTTGATTAGGTCCCATTTTTTTATTTTTGTTTTTATTTCTATTGCCTTGCTGACCCATTTACTTTAAAAAGTATATAGTATATAGAGAATTTGACTATTCTTTAGTAGTAGTATCTTCCCACTATGGACTGGGTTTTCCTACCAGAAAACCACACAACACTCTAGTATTTCTCTTCTGTACAATAATTTCTGTTCCCAAATCTCTATGCTTCAGCGACTGACTGTCTGGTTTGTAAATAACCTCATAGAAATTCCAGGGGATTTAGTCATTCTTAAATCTGGCACTGAAAGTCTCAAGCACATGAAACTTACATTGCAAGGGAAGTATCAACCAAGTGGGTACTGTTTATTCCAAGACTGTTTTTCTTGAATGTCTGTTTTCTATCAAATTCTAGTGCTCTGTATTAGAAGAACTAGAAGGAATCTTAAACACATAGATTCCCAAGTCTACGTCTGCCGGAAACCACTAGTTCCTTACTTCTACCCACTGATTACATCCCTGTTCCTCTTTTTCTTTAAACTCAATGCTGTGCCCTGTGTGAATAGCCCTCCCAGGCAAAGGATAAAAGAAAGCAGTGGCCAGGGATGGCTACGTAAACACTCTAAGGGAATACAAAAGACCCTTCACATTCAAGGTTGCCCCATCTCTGGCCAACGTGGCACAGAGCTGCCAATGCACAATCAATACCTGTTCATGTTTCAGTCTCTTCCTTCTTCCTTCAGAGAATCCCTCAGCCACACGTGCAACTATCTTCTGCCCCTAAAGTGGATGAGTACAGGTATAGTAAGGATAAAAGTAAAAGTTTGTTTTTCATCTTTCCTCCTACCCCACACCCCTTGTACTAATTTGCTGTGGCTGCTATGGCAAAGTACCACAGACTGAGTGTCTTGAACAACAGAAATTTATTTTCTCACTGTTCTGGAGGCTTGTAGTTCAAGATCAAGGTGTCTATAGGCTTGATTTCTTCTGAGACCTCTCTCCTTCTGAGGCCGCCTTCTCCCTGTGTCTTCACGTGGTTATCCCTCCATTTATGTGGTGCCTGTGTGCAGACCTCTTCTTCTGACGCCAGTCATACTGGATTAGGGCCCATCCACATAACTTCGCTTTACCTTAATCACCTCTTTAAAAGCCCTGTCTCTAAATATAGTTACAGTTTGAGGTACTGAAGTTTGGAACTTTAACATGAATTCTGAGGGAACACAGTTAATCCCATAACACCCTGTATTGGTTTCTGAGGGCTGTTATAATGAATTACTACAAGCTAGGTGGCTTACAACGACCGAAATTTATTCTCTCACAGAAGATTCTGGAGGCTACAAGTCTGAAAGTAAGGTACCAGCAGGCCCATGTTTACGCTGAAGGCTCTTGTGGAGACTCTTCCTGTGCTTCCTTCTAGCTTCTGGTGGTTCCTGGAAATACGTGGTACCCTTGGTTTGTAGCTGCATCATTCCACTCCCTGCTCTATGTTCACCTGGTCTTCTGGTGTGTCTTCACAAGGACTTTGTACAATGATACCAGTCATTGGATTTAATCCAGTGACTTAATCCAGGATGACTTTATCCTAACTAGTTACATCTGCGAAAATCCTATTTTTAAATAAGGTCACATTCTGAGGTTCTGAGTAAACATGGATTTTGGAGGGATGCTCTTCAACCCCATGAACCTCTTAATATAAGTTCAACTTTCATCTTCATTTTAGTTGTACTCTCTCACAAGTAAGCTTGTATTTTTGTTTCCTGATTCTGAAAACAGAAAGATTGCATGTGAAGAGAAGAAATGGGAATGACCCAGATCACAGAAATCCAGGGATGAGGTTTCCCATACTCAGTCCTTGGCTCTGTCAAACATTCTTTTTTTAAATTTATTATTTATTTTTGGCTGCATTGGGTCTTCATTGCTGTACACGGGCTTTCCTCAGTTGCAGCGAGTGGGGCTACTCTTCCTCATGGTGCGCGGGCTTCTCATTGCGGTGGCTTCTCTTGTGGTAGAGCACAGGCTCTAGGCATGTGAGCTTCAGTAGTTGTGGCATGCAGACTTAGTAATTGTGGCTCACAGGCTCTAGAGCTCAGGGTCAGTAGTTGTCGCGCACAGGCTTAGTTGCTCCGCAGCATGTGGAATCTTCCCAGACCAGGGCTCAAATCTGTGTCCCCTGCATTGGCAGGCAGATTCTTAACCACTGCATCACCAGGGAGGCCTCAAACATTCTTAGAAAGAGGCAAAATACATACTTGGTATACTAAAGTGCTTTAAGTGCTTTTTTCTGTTCTTCCTGCATTTATGGCATTGTTCTGCATTTATGATATGCTGATGGCAGTTTCTTCCCTTTCTCTGTTTCTGAATTGTGTCAAGATGTACCACTTTATTTCCATAAAGGCTTTAGAATTACAGAAAATTGAGCTCCAATAGACCATTTTTTGAGCCACAGTTTCCCTCACCTCCAAATTAATATAACTTTATTTAATTCTCAATGTCGCTGTAAGATAATAATAGCTTGGCATGCCGTACACACTTTAGTCATATAAAAGGCATTGCATTTCATTGCCTGTAGCTCTCTCTGGCCACCTGAACCTGCTTTGTGTCCTCAGGGACAACTTCAAACAATGACCAACAGGGGTTAGTATATAAATATCCCAGCTCAGTCACCCCTCGAGTGGAATAACTCTGACGTGTGTTCTCACAGGCTCCTAGAGTTCCCTTGTGGAATTAAACTTCAGTTCCCCACATAATAACTAACTTGATATGGCGTTCTTTATCAGCTTGCTTCCTTTCCCTGTCTCATATTCCCATTCCTCTTGTGGTGTTTCTAAATAAGCTACTCTCACTTGAATTCTTTTCTCTGGATCTGCTTGGTAGAACCCAAACCCAAACTAAGAATCTGGATCATGTGGAACTTTTTCCCTGACTGTACTACAAAGCTACAGCAATCAAAACAGTATGGTACTGGCACTAAAACAGACACATAGAATAGTGGAACAGAATAGAGGGCCCAGAAATAAACCCACACTTATATGGGGAAAAGGCAGTCTCTTCAATAAGTGATGCTGGGAAGACTAGATAGCTACATGTAAAAGAATGAAATTAGAACATTTTCTCACACTCTGTACAAAAGTATACTGAAAATGGATTAAAGACCTAAATGTAAGTCCAGAAACCATAAATCTCCTAGAAGAAAACATAGGCAGAACACTCTTTGACATGAGTCAGTAGCAATATTTTTTTAGATGTTTCCTCAAGCAATGGAAACAAAGGCAAAAGTAAACAAATGGAACCTACTTAAACATAAAAGCTTTGCACAGCAAAGGAAACCGTCAATAAAATAAAAATACAACCTACTGAATGGGAGAAAATATTTGCAAATAATATGTCTGATAAAGGGTTAATATCCAAAATATATAAACAGATCATGCAACTCAATAAAAAAAATAGATTAAAAAATGGGCAGAAGATATGAATAGACATTTTTCCAAAGGAGACATACAGATGGCCAACAGGCACATGAAAAGATGCTCAGCATCACTAATTGTCAGGGAAATGCAAATCAGAACCACAATGAGATATCACTTCACACCTGTCAGAATGGCTATCGTCAAAAAGAACACAAATAACAAGTGATGGCGAGGATGTGGAGAAAGAGGAACCCTAGTACATCGTTGGTGGGAATGTAAATTGGTGCAGCCACTATGGAAACAGTATGGAAATTCTTCAAAAAGCTAAAAAGAGAACTACTGTATGAACCAACAATTCTACTAACTGGGTATATACTCTTTAAAAACAAAAACACTAATTTGAAAAGATATATGCATCCCAGTGTTCATAGCAGCATGATTTACAATAGCCAAGATATGGAAGCACCCTTAGTGTCCATTAACAGATGAATGAATAAAGAAGATGTGGGGGGGGTGTGCATATATATACATACATACATATATATATATATATGTATGTGTGTGTGTTTGTGTGTGTGTGTGTGTGTGTGTATATATATATATATATATATATAATGGAATATTACCCATAAAAAGAGAATGAAATTTTGCCATTTGCAACAACATGGATGTACCAGGAGGGTATTATGCTTAATAATAAGCATAATAAGTCAGACAAAGAAAGACAAATACTGTGTGTTATCACTTATATGTGGAATATGAAAAAATAAAACAAACACATGAATATAACAAAACAGAAACAGACTCACAGATATAGAGAACAAACTAGTGGTTACCAGTGGGGAGATGGAGAGGGGAGGGACAAGATAGGAGCGATAGATTAAGAGGTACAAACTACTATGGACAAAGTAAATAAGATACAAGGTTGTACTGCATGATACAGGCAATATAGCCAAAATTTTATAATAACTTTAAGTGGAGTATAATCTATACAAATGTTGAATCACTGTGTTGCATATCTGAAACTGATATTATAAATCAACTATACTTTAAAAAAAAAGTGAAATGCGAAGCTTTTGAAATCCTCAAAGATATTGTCTCCAGACTTTAGAGGAAGCTCCTGTCATCTCTGTGACTACTTCTCAGTGCGTACCTTCTGCTGTAATCTGCCTGCCATTTCAGTTTTCATTCATTTCATTTCATACTCTTTTGATGGCCTGCCCAAGTGTTTTTCATTCCATAGAATTTAGCCTCTCCTAGTATTATGCAATTTTGAGGGAAACTGCCCAGCCTGACTCAAGAGCTTAAAGCAGGCCAGCCAAGCATCATGTATTACTTAAAGGAACCTCTGTCTGCTTTTCATGGTGTTCACTCTGAATTACTTTCCCTGACCAATTCCTAAACCATGTTCCGTCCTTCACTTGTACTTCTGATCTTATTTTCAGACTCAGCTTGCCCTCTGGACTTGATTTCCTTTTACTTTTCCAATAATTCAATAAATATGTATAGAGTGCCTCCTATTTGTCAGGCATGTACCCAGTATATGGAGGTGAACCAGGTGAAGTCTCTGTCCTTACTCTGGGGTTTCCTTGCTTCACTACCTAAGGGAAGTTTCTTATTTACAAGCAGCAGAAACAAAGAGACTACTTTAAGTAGATGAAAAAAAATTATTCAAGGACCTGTAGCATCTAACAGAATTTTTGAGAAGGCCAAAGAATCAGGCTTGAAAACTACTGAGCCAAAAATGATACCCAGAATCACACACCAGGAAATAGTTTCTTTGAACAACATTGCCATTATCATTGCTTCTGGAGTTTCTGTACTTTCTGACTTTTAAAGCTGGGGTAGCTGCTGCCTTTGCCGGCACCCTCACTAGAACGGATCCCATACTTTCTGTGGCAGGCAGTTTCTGAAAGATTGCCAATGATCCCCGCCTCCTGGTATTCACATCCTTATATAATACCTTCCCCTTAGTGTGAGCAGAAATGAGTGGCTTGCTTCTAATGAATAGAATATGGCCAAAGTGATGGGATGATGGGATGTAACTTCTGTCATAAAGTCATTGAAGTTGTGACTTCTGTCTTGTTTTCATTCTCTTTCTTCCTCTGGTTCTTGTTTGCTTGCTCTGATGAAGCAAGTCACCATGTTGTGAGCTGCCCCATATGAGGCCCATGTGGCAAGGAAATGAGAGCAGCCTGCAGCAAACAGGCAGTGAGGAACAGAGGCCCACAGCCTAATAGCCCATGAAGAACTGAATCCTGCCAATAACTATATGAGGTAGCTTAGGAGAGAACCTCCCCATTTGAGCTTTGAGATGGCTGTGGTCCCAATGATGCCCTGATTTCAACCTCGAGGGAGATCCTAAAGCAGAAGACCCAGCTAAACTGTGCCTGGATTCTGGACCCACAGAAATCAGATAACATATGTTTTAAGCCACTAAATTATGGTAAAATTTATGATGCAGCAGTAAATAGCTAAGATATCACCCATAGTTATTTACATTGTCAGCTGCAGGCTTGAAATCTGGTAAGAAAGCATCCAGCTGGTTGGACCAAGATCATACACTTGTATTCCAGCTGCAAGGGCAGCGAGGGCAAGCAACCAGCATTTTCATCTTTTATAGTTGGAGGTGGTTTCTTCCTCACAAGATGCATAGGGTGGTTTTTCCAAATGTAGAAAAGACTTTCATATTCTGGTCAGTTAAAAACAATGACTACTGTCCACTATGATGACCACATGGCCAGAGGACCAGACCAAATCATGGTCCAATAAGGAACCAATATCTCACCTCTGCTTGGACACATGAGGTAGCATTTTTCCTTTGTGCCTGTCCTGTGTAGGCAACTCTCTCATCCTATTTAAAATACTCTGAACTCCTGAAATAGCTGAGACCTGGAAAGAGCTGGAGAAGTATTTTATTTGGGGTGCTTATGGATTTCTAGGCTATGATTTTATGCTAAACCATGTGAATTATTGGAGAGAATTTAATTTTCATTACAATTTCATGTAGCCCCACAGTTTTGAGTTAGTTGAGGCAGGAACAGGAAAGTTCTGAAATATCAATGGGATTTGCTTTTTCCCATGGAACACTTTCCAATAGAAACCCTTTCAAATAGGTAACTGCAACAGTAGTAAAAGGTGTTACAAATCCAACGAAAAGCCCCAGAGTCACAGCTTACCCTTCCCCCTCCCCATATCCTCAAGTCCATTCTCTAGTAGGTTTGTGTCTTTATTCCTGTCTTACCCCTAGACGCAAGAGGGAAGAGATATGGGAGCATATGTATATGTATAACTGATTCACTTTGTTATAAAGCAGAAACTAACACTCCATTGTAAAGCAATTATACTCCAATAAAGATGTAAAAAAAAAAAAAAAAAGCCCCAAAGTCACAATAATCCTACCCAACAGCAAAATCACAGGCCTCAGAGCAGAGGAAAGATAAGCAAAGACACCCCGCATGGGAGGCTCAGCAGGAAACGACTTCTAGTTCGTGACCGCCACAGATCCTGGAGAGAGGATGCTAGCTTGCAGGCTTAAGTCCTTTAGTATGTGAAATACTTTAAGAACGAAAGAGACATACTGGTGTAAAAGGTAGGCTCATTGTAAAACCCCCGTTAACAGAGAACACAGGAATCCCTGTGATCAGAGTAACCAGTATTTCTTCAGTACCTACTCTCAGGGCACTAAACAGGGGCACTAGAGCAACGACAAGGATGACTAAAGCACATCTTGCTTTCAAGAAGTGCACAGGATCTTGTAGAAAACAAAGAGGAAATCAAGGAAAAGATGGCAGGACATGAAGAGAATAAGACTGTGAGAACACAGAGAGAGGAGGACATTGTGGTGTGCCACCTATCGTTTTATGCATGTCACAGAATGTTGGGAGCCTATTATTTTTTCCCTTTCTTTATAAACCTCTTACTAATTCAAAGTGGTCAATTTGCAACCGAATTGTATTGTCCAGAAAGATGAATCCCCTGATTTTATTTTGAGGGGACTGTGAAGTATAAGCCGGGCAATTATGGCAATCCTCCAAAAGATGGCCCTAGAAGATGACTTCGCACTTGGGTGCCTGGGCAAAAAGGGTTACATAAAATTGCCACACAATAGGAATTATTCATTATATTTTATTATTATGCAACGATTATTAGCCCTGTGTTGCTTCCCTCTGCCCTTGAAAACCTCAATAAGTTAATTAATAATGACTTTTTCAATGCATTTTCATTAGTACACATCATTATGTGAAGCACTGTCCTTTCTCCCTAACCAAAGTCTATACAATTCTTTCTGGCAAATTTGAATATACTAGTGATAGCAAAGCATCTCAGAGGAATGAATGGATCCACAAATTGCATAGTGCATTGGGGAAAAATCATGATTGATAGAAAATTTATTGTTCACCAATATGTTATTTAAGAGTGGTTTGTGTACTATTTCCTTCATTATCTTGGCAGCCAAGATTGTAATAAGTCTTAATTAGTGATATTAGTGGGATACGTTTTTTCAAAATGATAGACATATTATATTTGTGCAAAAATAAAGTTAGGTAATTTTAGTGAGGAAGTTGCCCAGTTATAGAATGTAGTATGTTAAGATTTCATGCAAATAAGCAATCATTAAGAGAAATGTTTCTAAATGGTAGACTGTCATTTTTCTCTTGAGGACTATAATAACAGCAAAGAAAAAATTGTGTTGAAAATATATCTGTTTCAGTTTCTATCGTGTCCTGTTTCTGAGGAGATGGATCACTGATTGACTGTGGGTTCTCACTGTCAAAACCTTTACCTGGCATCATTGCTTGTGATTCTATTTCCCTGACCAGAGGCAAGCCTGTTAGGATTTTATTTCTGTATATCAAATATAGTCCCCCACAACCTACAATTACATGAGCAACTGTTCATTTATATCTACTCTTCAAAATGGAACTTTTCCTGTGTACCAAAGTGGCGACCCCAAATAATACCTGAACTTATTTACTTTTGTTTGTACTAACTCATGTGTTTAGTCAGTAAGTACTGCCCAACACTTAAAGGGCACCATTCACACCATATCGTGAAGTGCTGTGGGTCCTGATTTAGTCACAGCAAGACAGTAGGTAGTAAACTCCCTGAAGGGAGGGAATCCATCTTATTTTCTACCACAGTGTTTGATCCATAATTCAATTAACATCTGTAGTTAATTTTTTTGTTTCATGAGTCTGGATTCATGAAGAATATAGGAGAATATTTGTTTCATGATTCTGGATTCATGAAGAATATAGAGTATATTTTCCTTCTAGTTATTATGGCTGTATAGAAAAGTCTAGAGGATTGTTTGAAACAAAATCACAGCCACGTTAACCACGTGATGGCATGGACCTTTTTTGTGGGCTTTTGTATCCATAGTGTCTATCACAATGTCTAATGAATTTATATCATACACAAAATTTGAAAGTAAGATTCCGGCCAAAAGGCATTCCATAAAATAGGAACTAAAATTATAACGCTATATGTGATTAGTCCAAAATATATTTGGTTCAGGAAACAACTACAGTGGGAGGTTAGACAATGCAGAGTCCAGTGTGGGCTGGAGGGAGAGGAGAAAGCTGCTCTGGGGAAGTGGCATTTGATTCTGGGAACAGAAACTGCAGAAACGGAAGTAAGACTTAGGTGGGTAGAAAGGACTTGAGAGGGCACTCCAGCTGGGCAAACAGCTGTCAGATGACAGAGGCAGGGGATTTACATGTGGGGGACAGTGAGAGGTTAATGAAGAGGAGTACTTGGAAAATAAGGCTGGAAAAATATGTCTGAAGCATAGTTTAGGAATTTAAATAATAACTTAGGAAGCTTACATCTCTCAATGACTGCCTGCTTCTCAAAGATACAGAGGAACAGAAGGATTTGGGGAATGTATCTAGCTGATTCTAAAATCTATATCAAAATCTAAGAGACCTAGTAAAGCCAACGTAATCTGGAAGAAGAAAAACAAAGTTGGAGAATTTACACCACCGAGTATCAAGAGTTACTATAACGATATAGAAATGAAGTGTTGTATTGGCACAAGAATAGACAGATAGTCAAATGGATCAGCAAAGACCCTGGAAACAGACTGACACACCTGATATACAGCAAAAGTACCAACACAGTTCAATGAACTGTGTGATAGCAAAAGGATATCTGTATAGAAATTTTTAAAAATATGAACCTTGATTCTGACTTCATATCACACACAAGATTTGAGATGAATGATAGATGGTTAATGTGAAAGGTAATAAGTTTTTAAGTAAGCAAATAAATGAGTAAGTAAATAAATAAGCAATGAAATTTTTAAAACATGGGTGTAGTGCTTCAACAGTCACTTCAGAAAGAATATCCAAATGGCCAAGATGACTATAAAGTGATGTTCAATTTCATGAGCCATCATGGAAATGCAAATTAAAATAATAATCACGTATCAGATTAGTTAAAACTCACACAATGGCCAATATCAAGTGTTGGCAAGGGTATGGCATAATTGGGGCTTTGATATTGCTAGGTAGGAGTGTAAATTGTTTCAACCGCTTATGAAATTGTTTGGCAGTATCTAACAAAAGCTAAACATACATTTGCTCTTTAATTCAGTAATTCCACTCCTGGGTATATACCAAACAGCGAGTATTTATGTCTATTAAAAGACACGTATGCAAATGTTTATAATGACTTACAGGTGCTTTATTCATAATAGTCCCCAAATGGAAACAATCTAAAAGTCCATCAATAGAAGGATAAATAAATTTGTAGGATATTCATATACTAGAATACTTGACAGTTATGGAAAAAGACAACAACAAGGATAATTCTCATAGACACTATGTTGACTGAAAGAAGCTAGACACAAAAGAGTGAATGTGGTATCATTTCATTTGTATGACGTCCAAGATAGGGGTTAAAGTAGTAATTATCTTTAAAGGGTGGTTGTTGATTTGTATGAACCATGACAGAGCCTTCGGGGGGTTCTGTAAATGTTGATTTGTATGGTAGTTATAGAGGTATATAAATTCATTGAGCTCAATATTTAGGGTTTATGCACTTTATTGTAAGCAAATTATTCTTCAAAGTCAGGGAAATAACCAGATTTTAGGAAGTCTCTTGCTTTTTTAAATTGCTTGTCCACATTTTAAAAATTATTTTTCCACTTTCCTACACAGCATCTATTACCTTGTCCTGTCTTTACTGGTTTCCTCTTCTTACTCATCTCTTGATCTGTTGACCAAGTCTTCGTGACCTTTTGCCTTGGTTCCCAAAGATAAACACACATTATCATCCGTGTCTTTCACTGCTTTCAATTCATAAGGTAACATAATAACAGTTAATACTAATTGTGAGGTATTGGGCTGTTTTGCATACATTATCCCACTTAATTCTCACAAAAAAAGCTCACGAACTAGCTATTATTATCATTGTTTTTACTGATGAAATTCTAAAAGATTAAGTAACTCAGAGGAGAACTGGCATTTGAACCTAGATTTATCACATTCCAGAATTCATGTTCTTAAACAATGCTATGAGAAAGATTGAGAACAAGGAAGAGACTGACTTTCCGATTTTCCAGGTCATTTTTTCATATCAGCAGTACAAGTAGTAAATCACTGAGAATCTTACAGATAGGCCAACCCAGGTCAGTCATGGCAGATAGTATATACAGAATACATCATAAGTCAGTGTTTAGAATGATCGCAGGGATTCGGGGTGGAAGTAGATTCTCTATCATTGCTGTTAAATTATTCAAAATTGCATCACTTATTGGTCTCTTTCATTTAAATAGTAGCCCTAAAAATTAAAAATAATAAAAGTAAAAAGAAAAGAAATACACTCAAGTTACCAGTGGAATGTATAAGTAAATTTCATCCAAAATGAAAGAGGAGACCTATTTTAGTGTTGGTCCAGGTTGTTGTATGCTATTTTTTTTTTTTTTTGCGGCACGCGGGCCTCTCACTGTCGTGGCCTCTCCCGTTGCGGAGCACAGGCTCCGGACGCGCAGTCTCAGCGGCCATGGCTTCACGGGCCCAGCTGCTCCGCAGCATGTGGGATCTTCCCGGACCGGGACACGAACCCGTGTCCCCTGCATCGGCAGGCGGACTCTCAACCACTGCGCCACCAGGGAAGCCCTATGCTGACTATTTTGATACTAAAATGTCCTAGAGTTAACATAAAGAATCTGTTGTCAGTTTCTCATCTGCAGCCTCAGACACCATTGTAGGAATTAGAAAACATCATCTAATTTGAAGTTAGATGCTCTACATAGTGTGCTTAAAGAGAGGATTTGAATGCTTTATCTATTCATTTTTATTCCTCTTTTGGAATTAATGAGCAGACTTTTACGAAGTGGTTTTGATTTGCATTTCCCTGATGATTGGTGATATTGAGTACTTTGTAATGTATCTGATGGCCATTTGTATGCCATCTTTAGAAAAAAATGTCTATTTAAGTGTTTTGCCCATTTTAAATCAGTTTATTTGTTTTCTTGCTGTTGAGTTGTTTGAGTTCCTTCTGTACTTTGGATCTTAATTCCTTATCAGATGACGGTTTGCAGATATTGTCTCCCATTTCATGGGTTGTATTTTCACTCTATTTTTTCTTTGTTGTGGAAAACTTTTTAGTTTGATGCAAGTCAGTTTGTCTGTTTCTGCTTTTTTTTACCTGTGCTTTTCAGGTTGTACCCAAAAAATTATTGCCCAGACCAATGTCAAGAAGCTTTTTCCCTTAGTTTTTTTTTTTTTTTTTCCTATTAGTTTTATAGTTTCAGGTCTTACACTTAAAGCTTTAATCCATTTTGAGTTGATTTTTGTATATGGAGTGAGACAAGGAACCAATAACATTCTTCTGCATGTGATAAACCAGTTTTCCCATTTATTAAAGGGACTGATATTTACCCATTGTGTGTTCTTGGCAACTCTGTTGAAGATCAATTAATCATAAATGTATGGATTCCTTTCTGGGCTCTCTATTATATTTCATTGGTCTATATGTCTATTTTTATGCCAGTCCCATCCTGCTTTATAGTATATCTTATAACAAGGTAGTGTGAAGCCTCCAACTTTATTCTTTTTTGCTCAAGATTGCTTTGGCTGGGCTTCCCTGGTGGCGCAGTGGTTGAGAGTCCGCCTGCCGATGCAGGGGACGCAGGTTCGTGCCCTGGTTCGGGAGGATCCCACATGCCGCGGAGCGGCTAGGCCCGTGAGCCATGGCCGCTGAGCCTGTGCGTCCGGAGCCTGTGCTCCACAACGGGAGAGGCCACAGCAGTGAGAGGCCCGTGTACCACCAAAAAAAAAAAAGATTGCTTTGGCTATTCGTGGCCTTTTGTGGTCCATATGAATATTAGGATTGTTTTTTTCTGTTTTTGTGAAAAATGCTATTGGAATTTGATAAGCAAGCATCGGATCTGTAGATCACTTTCAGTAGTATGGATATTTTAAGAGTATTAATTCTGTGGTCCATGAACATGAATTATCTTTCCACTTATTTGTGTCTCCTTAAGTTCTTTCAACAGTGTTTTACAGTTTTTGGTATAGAGATTTTTCACCACATTGGTTAAATTTATTTCTAAGTATTTTACTGTTTTGATGCTATTGTGAATGAGATTGTTTTCTTTATTTCTCTTTTAGATAGGTCATTTTTAGTGTATAGAAATAACTGATTTTTTTATTGATTTTGTATCCTGCAACTTTACTGAATTCATTTATTAATTCTAACAGTTTTTTGGTGGACTCCTTAGGGTTTTCTATGTATAAGATCATATCATCTGCAAACAGACACAGTTTTACTTTCTCCTTTCCAATTTGGATATCTTTTAGTTCCTTTTCTTGTATCGTTGTTCTAATGAGGACTTCCAGTACCATATTGAAAAGAAATGGTGAGAGTGGGCCTCCTTGTCTTGTTCAGCTCTTCCTCATTGAGTATGATGTTAGCTCTGAGCTTATCATATATGACCTTTATTATATTGAGGAACACTTCTTCTATACCTAATTTGTTGAGTTTTTATCATGAAAGGATGTTGATTTTTTTCAGATGCTTTTGTTGAATTTATTGAGAGGATCATATGATTTTTATCCTTCATTCTATTAATGTGGTGAATCACATTTATTGATTTGCATATGTTGAATCCCTCTTGCATTTCAGGAGTAAGTCCTACTTGATCATGATATATGATCCTTTTAATGTGCTGTTGAATTTGGTTTTCTAGTATTTTGTTGGGAATTTTGCATCTGTGTTCAGCAGGGATAGTGGCCTGCAATATTTTTATTGTAGAGTCCATGTCTGGCTTTGGAATCACAGTAATGCTGACCTCGTAAAATGAGTTTAGCAGTGTTATCTCTACTTCAGTTTTTGGAAGAGTTTGAGAAGGATTGGTATTAATTCTTTAAATGTTTGGTAGGATTTAACAGTGAAGCCATATTATTCATCTTGAAAATATTTTTGATAACAAAAGAAATATATTTCAAGGTAGAGCTGCTTAGTATACTGATATGAGAGGTAAAGAAGACCCACATGCAGAAGGGAAAAATGAGAGCCCCAACTTGCATAAAAATATGATAATACAGACTGTAACTTTATATGATAGACTTAACTTACATAGAAGGACAAAAACTATCATTCCAGATAGAATAAGTGTGAGAAACAAACCTATAAAAATTTTATAATTTATAGTATAAGTAATTTATAATTTAAAAATACACAAACTCACAAAGCATAAAGGAAAAATTGGTAAATTTTGCCATATTAAATGAGGAGTATCGATGCATCAAAAGATCCCACAGAGAAAGTGTGCAGACATGATGGATAATCCGTAAGCTGGGAGAGAGTACATGCAAAAGTATAACTGATTAAGAATTTGACCTGAAATATACAAAGAACTTTTTCAAGTCAACAATACAAAGACAAATAACTCGATTTAAATTATGCAAAGTCGGGCTTCTCTGGTGGTGCAGTGGTTAAGAATCTGCCTGCCAGTGCAGGGGACACAGGTTCGAGCCCTGGTCCGGGAAGATCCCACATGTCGCGGAGCAACTAAGCCCGTGCACCACAACTACTGAGCCTGGACTCTAGAGCCCACAAGCCACAACTACTGAGCCCACTTGCCACAACTACTGAAGCCCGTGTGCCTAGAGCCCGTGCTCCACAACAAGAGAAACCACCACAATGAGAAGCCCACGCACCACAATGAAAAGTAGCCCCCACTCGCTGCAACTAGAGAAAGCCTGTGCACAGCAATGAAGACCCAACACAGCCAAAAATAAAAATAAGTAAATAAATTTATAAAAATAAATAAATAATGCAAAGTTATGAACAAGCACTTCACAGAAAAGAACACAGAAAAGGACAAACGTCAACTGTAAGCTCATGAAATTGCCAATTGCAACAACTACCAGATATTGTTTTACACCTAACAAAATAATAACAGGTAAAATTTGACAAAGTGTAAGTGATGATGGGTAGCAACCTGAACTTTTATACAAACTTTTGGGATGATGAATTTTTACATTTGGCATTATCTAGCAAGGTTGAAGGTGTCTCAAATCCATGGCTCAGCAATTCTACTCCTGGGTTTAGAGAAATTCTTATATATGTGTTTCCAAAGCTGTGGACAAGATAGTTCATAGCAGTGTTGTTCCTAATAGTTACTAACTGGAAATATTATTCATTGTAGAATGAATACATTATGGACAACATATATAATATCATAATGTAGAATAGTGAAATTAAATGCAGCCACATTGAATACCACGGCTGGCTCTCTGGAAAATAATACTGAATAAAAATACAAGTTGAAGGATACCTATGACATTACTCCATTTATATAAATTTCAAAACCATACAAAACTAAACAACATTTTGCCCAGGGGGAGAAAACATGATGTTAAACAGTTTTTAAAATCACAGAAATAACTAACACAAAATTCATGGTGGTGGTTACCTCTGAGAGGAAAGGAGGAGATGGATTCTGGGGTACTCGGGTGGTATCTAATTAATGGAAGCATTTTCATTCTTAAACTGGGTCAAAGGTACATGAAAATTAGGCACATATTTTATAAATATCATATTTTACTACTCAACATCTAATAAAATGCTTTTAAAGCTGTATTAGTAGAAAATTTATTTAAGAAAGTTGTAAATCTCAGTTTGAAAGAGTTTTTATCCCAAGGGGGAAAAAAAAAGTCATGTAGCAGTTGACACCAAGTTATATCCTAGATAAATTACTTAAATGATGGAAAAAGAAAAATAGTATTTTATGCAGAAAGTGCTAGTCAGCTCCAAGGGCAAAATTCCAATTGACATCATCTTTTTCCATAGGAATATCCAGTGTTGGAATACTTTAGAGTTATATGTACAAAATACTGAGTAAAAGGTAATATACTTCAAGAGTATTATATAGAAACAAGGCTTAATACAATATAAAGAAAAAATGCATATATTTTGAAGTATAAAAGAATCTGTAAAATCTAATTATTATGAATATTGCTTAAAAATATCACTTGATGACGACACCCAGCCATCCATGATATGAATCAAAACACTGCAATAACTGACGAGCTTTGGCCAAAAAAAAAAAAAAAAAGACAAGTATTTAGTACTAAATCCATTTAAATATGAACATAAGAGGAAATGTCTGTGAGATGTGTTATATAAATTTGACAAACCTTAATTTAAAAAATAATTTGATAAAGTTAAGAGATTTGGGGAAATTGAGAGTAAAAGTGAAAAAGTAAAATTTCTCATCATTTTTAGGGAGGAATAAATAGTGTCTAAGATTCAAACATGTATTTAAAAATGGTAATTCCGACTTTGCAGTGTTTGTCATAATCATTTTTCATTACCTTAGTGGAATCTTTTAGGAAATAATTTATTTTCTGTGTAAAACATTTGTCAAAAGTTCTAGTTTCTTCTGTTTTATTTCATAATTCTTTTATTATTTTAAATTTGATGAAATAAAGTTCAGGTTTTATAAACTAAGATATCTGGAAAGTATCATTACAATGTTTTTTACAAAATATTTCCTCATTCTTGTTCTATCTGCATATACATAGACCTAATTTTTAAAAGTATATATTATTTAAGGTACTTCTTTCTGAATGGTGGGATTTGTGAGTTTTTCTTTCTCTGTTTTTACCCTAGCTCTATTAAGTAATATTTTTTAAAGTGGATATCATCTTTACATAAGCAATAGTTACACTTTAAAAGGAGCATACATTTTGACCAAATAATTCTTTTAGGAATCTATCTTACAGGTTTTTTCACTGAACACAATTTTAAAAAGAATCCCAAAATGTTTACCTGTTTCTGGTGAGGCCACCCTGCCTGTTCCACCATCACCCCTATAGTCCTGTGCTATCCTAATATGAAACAAAACACATTACAGGAAAAGAAAAGTACAGACCATCATTCCTAAGAAAGGGGGACTATGTGAGAAATAATTATGTGCATTTACTAGTAGAATGTTCACACCACGTCCTACCTTTCTGTTTGCATCTGCTCAATAAGAAGTACATGCTTTCTAGATATTCCTCCTCATTCCTATTCTAACCCCCATGCGGTCCTGTACATCCCTTCATCTATTCATATTTCACCCTCTCTCTTATTCACACAAACCTTTCCACTGTATACTCAGCAACTCATAGTCAAGTCATCAGCAACATCTATTTCCTCAATCATTCTCCTGAAAGTTCTTGCTATAATTGAAATCTGTTTCTTTCCTAGAGATATAGTTAGTCCTGCAGTCTTCTCAAAGAATAACACTTTTCTCTCAAACACATCTTATACCATGCATCCTGGATGGGGGCATCTCATTGTCATTTCTAGATCATTCTATAAACAACAAATTCCCCTGAAGCCAATGGAATCAGATTTCTCCACCTACTCCTCAATCTTAATTCAATGATTGATTTTTTTCCAAGCTAGTCTCCTTCTTCCCTTAAAGATATTAGCACTGGTTCATTGCTTTTCTTCTCACCATTTTTCTAGTCCTCATTCTAAATAACTCAGCAGTCATTTAGATCCAATGGCTTCACTTGTGAATTATAACAATCATTTAACAAGCTTTCTCAAACTCTTCCAACAAGGTATTCTAAACCTTATCCTACAAATTCAACATTACCCTGATACTAAAGCCAGGCGAAGACACTGCAAGAAAAGGAAACTACAGACCAATATCCCTTATGTATATTGGTGCAAAAATCCTCAACAAAATACTACTAAACCAAATTCAGTAGCACATTAAAGGATCATACACTCTGACCAAATGAGATTTATTCTTGGAATCCAAGGATGGTTCAATATACAAAAGTTAATCAATGTAATACACAATATTAACAGAATGAAGAACAAAACCCACATGATCATCTCAATGGATGCATAAAAAGCATTTGACAAAATTTAACACCTTTTCATGATAAAAAAACATCATAAACTAGGAATAGAAGGAAACTACCTCAACATAATAAAGGCTATATATGAAAACCAACAGCTAACGTTATACTCAATGATAAAAGACTGAAAGCTTTTCCTCTGAGATTAGTAATAAGATCAAAAAATCCTCCTTTGCAGCTTTGATTCAACATAATATTAAAATTTCTAGCCACAGCAATTAGGTAAGGAAAAGAAATAAAAGACATTTACATCAGAAAAGAATAAGTTAGATTATCTTTGTTTGCAGATGACATGACCCATAGAAAATCATAAAGATTACATAAGTTAAAAACTTTTAAAACTAATAAACTAATTCCACAAAATTGTAGGATAAAAAAAAATCAATGCACAAAATCTGTTTTTTTATACACTAACAATGAACAATGTGAAAAGGAAATTAAGAAAAATAATTCCATTTACAATAGCATCAGAAAGAATAAAATACATAAGAATAAACTTAACTAAGGAAGCGGAAGACTTGTACTCTGAAAACTATAAAATGTTCCTAAGGGAAATTAGGATGACACAAATAAATGGAAACATATCCCATGTTCATAGATTGGAAGACTTAATATTGTTAAGATGCCAATACTACCCCAAAAGATCTACAAATTCAATACAGTCCCTATCAATATCCCAACATTTCTTGCAGACATAGAAAAATTTATCCTAAAATTCACATGGAATATTAAAGGACCCGAGGTAGCCAAAAGTTTCCTAAAAAAAAAAAAGATAAATGAATTTGGAGGTCTCACATTTCCTGATTTCAAACCTACTACAAATCTACAGTAATAAAAGCAGTATAGTATTCACATAAAGACAGACCAATAGACCAATAGAATAGAATAAAGAACCCAGAAATACCCTTGAATATACGATGAAATAATTTTCAACAAGAGTACCAAGATCATCCAATGAGTAAATGGCAGTATGTTCAACAATTGTGTTGGGAAAACATATCCACATGCAAAAGAATCTGTTTTTACACCATGTACAAAACTTAACTCAAAGTGTATCTAAAGATCCAAACATGATAGAAAAAACTATAAGACTCTCAGAAGGAAACATAGGAGAAAAGCTTTATGGCATTGAATTTGGCAGCAATTTCTTGGATGTGACACCGAAAGCATAGGCAACAAAAGAAGAAATAGATAAATTGAACCTCATCAAAATTAAAAACTTCATACATCAAAGCATATGATTAACTGAATGAAAAAGCAATCCATGGAATGGAAAAAATACTTGCAAATCATATAACTGTTAAGGCATAATATCAAGAATATATATAAAGAACTCCTACAGCTCAACAATTTAAAAAGCCTGATTAAAAAAATTGGACATACAAATCAAAATCAAAATGAGATACTACTTCACACCTATTAGAATGGCTATTATTAAAAAGCAAACTGGAATTGAGAAATGATAGTGAAAATGTGGAGAAATTGGAACTCTTGTGCCCTGGTGATGGGAACGTAAAATGGCACAGCCTTTGTGAAAAACACTATGATGGCTCAAAAATTAAACTTAGAATTACCATATGATCCAGCAATTTCACTTCTGACTATACACCCAAAAAAGTGAAAGCAGAGACTCAAAACAGATACTTGTACATCCATGTTAATAACAGCACTACTCAAAATAGCCAAAAGGTAAAAACAAGCCAAATGTCCATCAAGGGGTGAGTGGATAAACAAAGTGTAGTGTATACATACAGTAGAATATTACTCACCCCTAAAAAGGAATGAAATTCTGACACATGCCACAACATAGATGAACCTTGAAGACATTATGCTAAGTGAACTAAGCCAGACACAGAAGGAAAAATATTTTGTATAGTTTTGCTGTTATGAGTAATCAGATTTTTTTAGAGTAATCAAATTGATACAGACAGAAACTAGAAAGGTGATTACCGGGATCTGGAGGGAGGGGGAAATGATGGGTTATAGTTTAATGGGTACAGAGTTTCAGTTTGGGAGTCTAGAATCTAGCCTGGAAGAGAAATTAATTACAAAGGTGTATCCTGACATTCTCCTGACATTTTTATGCTTCATATATGAACTCCTTTCTTTTCTGAAGACGGATCTTTGTTGTCCCATAATGGACTATTCTTTAGCCTGTTTTATTAGCAAAGCATGTCTTTATAAGGTTGTAATTATATAGCATAAACCATGACCATCTTGACCCAAGTATTGCTGAATGTGTAGAATATAGAGATACACCAAATAGCCTTGGAGCCTTGGAATAGCCTTGGGACCTTCTCTCTTTTGAACTAGTGAATTTTTGTACAAGCTAAAACTAATTCTAGAAAACACCTCTATTTTTTTCTAGGATGAGGGCATCTTCTCTAAGTAGTTCATGTTTTCCTGTTTTAAAATTGTGTTTATTATGATCCTATTCACTGCTGATTTGTGGGCTTTTTTAGGAGAGTAATACAAAAGAAAGATGTTTTTTAAAGAAAACAATGATTATTTAAGGAAGGTGCTTTAATGTGGGGTCAAAATACTCTTTTGATTAGAAATAACTAATAAATATTAGTTATTTCTTTATGAGAGGTTCTTTATATGGGCTCCATTCATATATAGCTAGGTATATACAACTATATATATAATCATATATGTCTAAAATTATAGTGCCCTGAAAAGTCTTGCCGTGTTTCTTTATGTGATCTCTATTTATGGTTTTCAAAAAAACTTTTAATCAAATCAGTCAGTTCTTTTTCTGTTTAACCATGTGCTTATCCCTGCTGGAAATAATATATGCAGTGGAAAGCCACCGATACTCATCAACCAGAAATATTTTAGTCAATTTTCTCTTTGTAACCAGATGAAGTTGAAAGTCATTGTAGATGGCTTGGAGCGTGTTATTAGGTATTTTAGTGCTGTCTGACTTTCTGAAACTCCAAACACTTGTAATGATTAAAACCATTTTACATAATAAGAGGCTTTGTGGTGAAAATGATTGACTAGTTGCTGTCTGCAAACAGCAATTTATAACCAGAAGGGGCTCTAAGATTCTGAAAATAATTGGTAGCTCATTATTTGGATTAAATTGCTGAATTTAGCTTTTCATTTAAGTTTTAGCAAAACCACATTTACCAACTCTTGGGATAGGCTTGGTAAATGAGTACTCTCCCTCAGATCACTCTTCCAAAATGACAGAATGACAGTGGAGCTATAAATGGGTAAAGGTGACAAGGCTTAATAATGCAATTAACTAAAACAGTACTCAGTAGTAAGGATGTGTGCTCCCATCTTCAAAGAGATATCTTTGCCTTAAAATGTCCTTACAAGTGGCTCAAGTACTAGTTCGATATAAAGGTGTTATTTGCAACTTGATACTGAACTAGCACAAAGTATGACTCCAGTAAAACCCGCTTTGCTCTCTGCAGTCCCGTGGCCAGAATCATCCTATATTGCACCCAGCCTTTAATAATCACAATCCATAAATTAAATGTGGGCGGAGACATCTAACAGAAGTGCTACTGCTACTGCAGTAGAGCTACTGCTCAGAGCGTGGGGTTACACTGCTCGTGGGGTTCTCTGTCATCCTACATGAAGGACAACATCTGTGGTTGTGCATAAAAGGTCCCGTGATTCCAACACAGAAAGAAATGTTCAATATGTCCAGCCCTGTGCAATATGTCCAGGCCTAACGCAATTATAATCTTTGTACTAACCCTATGAGGAGAGCTTTATTATTCCCAGTTTAGACATGAGGACCCTGATCTTCACAGCTAAATCGGCCAAACTATTGGGATTTTAAATTGGGATTATTTGCCTGCAGTGTCTCCTGTCTTCCCACTTAACCATTCTGTCTTTCTTAAAATATTTAGGTTTCCAAACAAAACAGATCTATCCTCTCTATGCTTCAAAGACAACATGTTAGTGGGTGATTTGGTGGTCTGGTTTTGCTCCAGTAGTTCCTAAGGGCTGAGATTGTCACGTGAATGAGCAGGTTGGCTTGTAGGCTCAGCAGGAAGGTCTCTCTGAGCGGCGTACAGCTTGTGAGGAGAGCAGAGACAAGCTCCTTGCTGTTATGATGTGATGTATTATTTCAGGGCAAATTTATGCCTCTCCTGTTATGCCTAGACTCCCCAAAAAGCTCCACCTGAATTTATTTTGCGTGTAAATTACAGTGCTCCTGTTAAAGAAGAATCCCATAGATGATGTTGCTTCATTCCTACTTATTAAGGGTAGAAAGAAAAAAATGTCATGATTTGTTAAGAACATCTTCCAATTATTCTGCACTTTCCCCCAAGTATTAATTTTCTTGCAAGTGGATTTTAGGATCCTGGGCTTCCCTTCCATAAAAAAATGGGTATCGTTGTGAAAGTTTATGTGACCAGGTCATGCGAATAACCAGAGACAAATGTGAGTGGGCAAGCATAGCACATCAAAATGATACATTTCCATTTCTTACATTTTTAAACCTTAGTAGCAACTTTATTTTTCTTTAATTTGGAGGGGTGGATAAATTTAGTTGCTGTGATTTATGTATAATTATTAATAACTTGGCTTGTACTTTTACATTCTCCATGGTCCTCATTCATGGTCTCTGTTCTCTCTGTAACTAGAATCTCCCCTAGTTGATTCAGACTTTCAGTACTAAATCCAAGTTTGGTGTTCTTTCCTCTACCACTAACTGAAATGTCTCTGTGAAAATGATCATTTTGTTGTCTCTCTTTTTTTTATTAAAGACAAACTAAAATAGGGAATTAAGAAAATATAAATTAGAATAAAGCTCTTTTCACCTTTTCTCTGAATTGTTCTTTGAATAGCTTATCAGAGGCGCGGTCATTAAAAGTCTCATTAGTTGGGCAACACACATTTATCTCCCTGCATTCCCAAATAATTCTATATCACATACTCCTTCTATAGTTAGAATAATACCGGTAGCTTATAAATGGTTACTTACTGGTCTTGACTTGTTAAAAATCTAAACGAGTACCTGTATAAGAAAGCCTTTTACAGAGAGAGCATCTCAGTTTTTCTTGCAGTGTGTCAGGAGATCTGAGTGTTGTCGAGCATATGCCACCATGTCACTCCTTATTCTTGGAAAGACTCATTGTTTGTCCTGGCAAAACTCAGATTTTCTTTCTATGCTAGTTTTCTGGTTTTTGAAGGGACTGAGGTCATTCTTGGCATTTATTTAAAAGCTTAATTATTTATAAAATCAAATAGGATTTTGTTCTTATGAAAGTAGTTGGTATTTAGTGTTACTGAAAAATTCATAGAGAAGGATTCTGCTTTGTTGGCCACGTTGCATTTGTTCTTTCAGAAATGCAAAGAAAGCACCTAATTAACTTTTTTAAATGATAGTATATGTATATAGTGTATTTCTATCTTTCTCATAGGTCTTCATTGTTAGTGGAGGATTCCTTGCCCCTAGGCAGAAACACCAACATAAATTCAAAGGGAGATAGATAGATAGATAGATAGATAGACAGACAGCTATTAATGTTCTATAGTACTGAAAGAATGAATACTGCCCTCTGGAGGCCACAAATAGAAACCGCAAACCAAGTGATTCTCCCATCTAACTGCGTATTTAATGCTACAAGTTTGAAAATAAACTGTCATCTCTTACCTTTACAGTCAAGAATACCAAGGTAGTACAACCAATACAGCAGGGTTAGGTTGAATCTGAATTTCACCCCATTACACAGATTTTTGTGAGGTGATGAATTCTTTCCTTATCATTTATTCACTATGCCTTTCCCAGTTACCAAGGATACAGAAAGAAATAAGTGACAAAGGAAAAGGGGAGAATGGGGTTGACAAAAAGCAAACTAATCTTCTTGTCTACTCACCCTCTATTTGAAATATATATGACTTTGTACGTCAAATAATACTTTCTGTTTTCTTGTGTAAGATATGTGTGAAGTTTGTGAAGTGAAAAATGTGGTTAAAAATAGATGAAAATGTACTTCCCTGGTGGCGCAGTGGTTAAGAATCCGCATGCCAGTGCAGGGGACACAGGTTCAAGCCCTGGTCTGGGAAGATCCCACGTGCCGCGGAGCAACTAAGCCCGTGTGCCACAACTACTGAGCCTGCGCTCTAGAGCCCGGTGCTCCGCAACAAGAGAAGCCACCGCAATGAGAAGCCTGCGCACTGCCATGAAGAGTAGCCCCCGCTCTCCGCAACTAGAGAAAGCCCGCAGGCAGCAACAAAGACCCAACACAGCCATAAATTTAAAAAAAAAAAAGATGAAAATGGAAGAAAAGCTGTGAATATAAAATTAGAAATATATTCTTTCTATATAAAGCCAACTCTTCTTCTATGAATGTTAAAATGCCATAATGAAATAGAGTAACCGTTGCTGCTACTTACTTAAGAGTATGTATATATGATATCAGTCTTGGAATATGAGACGTAGAGTAATCACAAAAATGCGAAAGTTTCCATTTTAAATATGCAGAAGACTACAGAAATAACCATTAGGAACCCAGATTGGAAAGTCTCTTCCTAGAAGAGCTCTCCTTTCTTAAAACTATCAATTTTTATAACCCTTCAAGGGTCATTTAAAATTTCAAGTCCTAGAAAAGCCTTTCTCTACTTCAGTTCATTTTGGGAACTTACTATTCGTTTTACTCCCTAGACATGCTCACACAATTCTACAGTGTATAAAGCACCACCCACGTTACAAAGGTTTTTTTTTTTTTTAAATATACACAGTTAATGTTATTCTCATACCACTCTTCTAAAATAGGGTTTTTCACCTCATTTTGTAGGTAAGGTAGCGAGAATCATCTAGGTTACTTGACACATTTCTTTGTGAGAACATGGTGCAGTCTGGATTAAATACAAAATGGATGACTTCAAAATTGCTTCTCTTTCTACTATACAACATTTAAGAAAAAAAATATTTTTATGGATTCAAAACATGAAACATTTAAAAGAGTTGGGAGTTCAAGAATAACTTGGATATAAAGCTATACTGGTAAACAGTATATCAAGTAATTTAGTATTCTGATAAATGGAAGATGAAGGATGGGGGGAATAATAGAGGAAAAGAGGAAAGGTAGTAGGAAAAAAAGAAAAAACTGAGCATTTTGCTCAGTCCCATGTATTGCATCTTATACTTTTCATTTGTCAGAAAAAATAGCATAAATGTAGGATTTCAAATATGAGGATTGCACAGGTATTTCTGGAATAGCAAACTCAGGTATAGAAAAAGAATATTATGGGAGAGCAAAAGAACCCAAGGTGATAATGAGCCACCAGGGCATAGCTGTGGTTGGTTAGAAGCAATAGTTGACTATACAAAGACATTTAATGAGAAAAAAAATAGAACACTTTATTAAAGGGCACATTTTAAAAACCATTTTCCATCTACATTCCTGGAAGTGTGAGTTCAATCAATGAATAATTCATCCAAGGCAGATAAAGGAAAAATGCAGAATGTGTTCACTTGGCCAAGATATGGAGGACAGTCAACTGGTTACAGCTTCAGTTGCCCTGGCATCAAGGTTTAATTGAACCAAAAAGCAATTCTGAAATTTCAAAAGAAAATTATTTCTTTTATGAAATCTGTAAAATTGAACAGAAGCTTTTGAAGACATAAAGCTAAATTGAGGGTAAAATGGGCTTATGAATTCAAACCGTAAAGGTTATCAATTTTATCCCTGCCTAGTTTAGTTGAGTCATTGTTTTCTTTCCACCCTGCTTCATTTTCTTGGCTTTTGTATTCATATGTCACAAATTCAATATGCAGATACTATTGCAGAAGGTAGAGCATGAACAATAGAAATACCTTGTTTCCAACTGGAAGCCATGATATTCTGGAACCATCTTTCTAAGAAAACGTCTTTATCAGTTGGCTTTTATAGCTTTAAAAAATCATCATAAGCACTGTGACTTAAAATAATAGCCGTACATTTGTCATTGGATATGCACTTTGTTCCGAGTCAGCTAGGAAAGTCCTTCAACGGATCTCAGCTGGACTCTCTCGTTCACCTATGGCAAGCTCCCTGGTTGACGGAGGCTAGTTGGTCAAAGGGGATGTTAACTAGAATGACTTGACTTTATTCCATTTGCTCTTTTAGCCCCCAACAGGTTAGCCCAGGTTTGTACACATGATGGTCTCAGGGTCCCAAGAGTGAGACGCATATAAAAGCTTCCTGAGGTCAGGCTCAGAATTTGCAGTTTCCTTTCCATTGCTTTTTTAAGTCAAATCAAGTTGCATGGGCTGCCCAGATTGAAGGGGTATATAGAAAGAGATTTTTACCTCCTCAAGGAAGGAAAGGTTATGCGGCCATTTTTGCCATCTTCTCTACCTCCTTTGAGGAACTCTCATTCATGAAGATACAACCATGAGATTAAAGGTTATTCATAATTTAGGACATAAATTTAGTCCCCAAACACTTCTGAGTTCAAGGTTTCTCCCATGCTACTCTTTCTGTCTTTCAGTTGTCAGTCACTTAGTGAGAGACTCCCTCAGAAACTTTTGGAAGTTCCCATGGGATACCAAGCCATGTAATTGATGCTATTTGCTAGCTTAATTTCCTTCTACATATGTGCTGGTTCTTCTTTTCTTTCATTTCTCATTGTGTCTCTATCCATTCCTTGACTATTAGAACAACCAATCTCTATTCTTTTTACTCTTTTCTTTCTTTGCATTTGCTCCGTGGCTTCAGGTACACCACATCCTCCTCACTTGTTGCTTGAATTACTGCGAGTAGCCTCTTACTGCAGGCTGTAATCTTTGACCCTCCCTTATTTGTCTCCCTGACGGCCACAAAGAGCTTCTGAAATGCTTGGAATAACCACATCAACTGTAATTTTTAATAATCTTCATTTTTTTCTATAATTTTCAAGATAGCCATCAAACTTTTGGAACACAAGAATATTTATGCTCCAATCTGTTCTTTACTTAAATTCCCCAAATCATCTCTGCTAAACCCACATATGTCATTATTTTTAAGTAATTAACATCTTTGCAGTACCCTTTGCTCTCTAATGATTTAGAAAATAATTTGCTGCTTCCTAGAATGTTTTTCTATCACATCTTTTTAACCAACCTAGCTCCTATTCACCCTAATTCAAGATTCCACACATGTCAGTCACTGCCAGGAAGACCATCTGATGCCTGTTTGAGTTAAATACCATTATGGGGCCTCCATGAACCCTGTGCTCATCGGATATAACACATCACACACTGTTATAAAGTGTTGACTGTTTTTTTCCTTCTGTCTCTCACATGAGCATGTCAACTGAGAGGAGGGTTCTTGATATTTGTTTCTTGACTTTAGTACTGGCCGCTGTACCTTGGTATATAGTATGGCAGTCAACAGATGTTTGAAACAATTAAGTGGGAGAGAGTGTATGCCATCTGGGAAAAAGAAAGTTGATGGGAAAAAGAAAGTTGATGCATCAGTTACTTAATACTCTAACACTGCTGTGTAACAAGCAACCACAAAATCCTAGTGGTGGGAAACATTTACATTTATTTTTGTTCTCAGTCTATGTATCAGTCTGTGGTTTGCCTGATATGGACAGCTGTGGCTGATCTCGAGTAGTCTTGTTCAGGTACTTGCTAGTTTGTGGGTTGGCCAGATGCTGGCTGAGAATACTCATCTCTCTTCAATGTGATCTCTAATCCTGACATTGGCTAGTCCAGGTTTAATACTCCTGGGAGATGCAGGCATCCACTAAAGTTCCTAGGCTTAGAACTGGCAAATAGCTCTTCTGCTGCATTCTATTGGTCAAAGTAAGTCCCAAGACCAGCACAGAGTCAAGGTGTGGAGAAATACACTCTACCTCTTGATGAGGAGAGCAGCAAAATCACACTACAAAGAGCATGGATAGAGTGAGGCCATTAACTGGGGCTATCAAGGCAATCAATTTAGCTTACCCTACCTACAGGGTATTATGCTAATTTACATAATTATCCACATCATTCAATAGAATGCTACCAACTCTCTCACAAATGTATGAAGAAATATAATTCCAAAGTAGACATCAGATTTGTTCAAACTACTTTAGTTTGAAATAAAAGTTTCTGATGCAAAAAGGAATTTGGAAACAAAACAGTCATTTAAACACTGAGCACCACAGCTCCAACACTAAAGAAATTATAAAATAAAGATGCTAGTGAAACAAAGAGAAGTAAGGAAAAAGGGGGAGGAAGAGATAATGACTCAACAGAACCAAACAGCTAAACTGCAGCAATCAAAGCAAACAGCAAGAAAACAAAAGGCACTGATTAAATTCAACCTCTCTGCTCCCCAAATAATACGTATGCTGCAATATCTTCGACAAACAGCATGGTAAAGATCTAAGTTAGAGCACAGCAAGCATTATCAATTCTATTTTCATTACTATTGAAGGAGAGTTGAATTTTCTTGATCAATTAAGAAAACTTTTCCCTGTTAAAGTACAATGTGTACAACTGTATAGGCCACTTGGATCTGTCTTGTCCTTGCTCTGGCCTTGAAGTATTGGAAGAAAACTATTATGCTCCACGTTCAGCTTGGCAGAGAGCAAAATGACATATCCTTGGAGCCTCACTTTCCTGGATTAAAGAACCAGTTCTCTGCTTAAGGACACTTGCCATGGTGTTATGGCAAAGCTAAGGCTGAATGTCAGAAACATGAAATCAGTAGCTAAAGAATTGATGGTCAGGATGGCCTTAACAGTTCCTTCTACTTAACTACACTTTAGACTGGCTTCCTCCTGCCTCTAAGCCCCTGACTGCCCTTTCACCCAGGCCCTTATAGAATCCAGATGGCCTGACCACAGAGGTCCCTCTGCTCCCTTTTCTTAGAGCATTTACTTTAGAAAATAATGTAATTGTAAAATCTTTCTTTGCCCCTTTGAAATGCAAATATTTTTAAAAGCCTCTTCCAGTTCTACAACCCAGGACTGTCTTTCTCAAGGACCTGGGGCCATCTCTTTGAAATGACATTATGGAAGAAGATAGTGTTCCTACCTTCCAGTCTCTGTGGGAGGATAGGAGCCTAACTTCCCTTCTGGAGCACCTTGCTCCAAGTGTAATACCTCCTTTCATCATGAAGGCACATGAAAGTTTACTTTTCCCTTGGGTAAGACCAATTAGCAAACACAGATGGCCTATGATCCCCACAGCCCAGATCTCAGAGTAAGTTCTGATCTTTCTCCCCTATTGTAATAGACTGGAATAAAGTCTTCCTTCCATGTTTAACTTTCATGCAGTTTGGTTTTGAAAGTGACATCTACACATCTGCAAAAAATGTTTGAAAGGTACTTCCGAAATTTCAAAAATTCTTCACAGAAATTCTAAGAAGCCTGAATGTCTCTGTGTAGTATTTAAAAAGCAAATAGTTCATCTTTTGGAAAGCCCCATTTATTCAGAAATGATTTACATTGTTAGGCCAAAGCTAATAAACTTAATTGAGGGAGGAAAAAACGTCCTATGTTTTTCACAGTTAACTTGAACTTGAAATTTCTTTCTGGAGACTCCCTCTTTATGAATGTTTTTCTTTAACCTTAACAGCATACACTGCTGTCCTTTTTTTTTTTTCTACAAGGCTTATAATAGGAAAGTATACTCTATTTTAAAATTAAATTTGAACCTAAGTTTAACTACAATTTAATGTACATTTAATAGCTGTCCCTTAGGTCTTAGGCCTGTTTCAGAACCCAGCGCACTTAGTCAGGTGCTGATAAACTTCGAGTCTAGTGAAGAAGGTTGACATTCACACAACTACCTCTGCATAATGCAAAGAAAAATGTAAATTCTATGAGAGGACATGCAAAAAACTAAGAGATTTACAGGCAGGAGCTGTTAACATCCAAGAAGTACAAAGGAAAAACTTAAAAGGAGAATGCTTGATAGCCAGGTTTTAAACAATGAGTGGGAATCCTAAAGGGTGCACAGAGGAAGGAAGATGATTCCAGGTGAAGGCAATAGCTTGATAAAAGGTTAAAGAAGCACGCATGCTTATATCATGTTCTGTGGCGCTGAAAACAAATTAAGACGGCAAAGTAGATAAAGGCAAATACTGCCTAATTAGTCCTCTTTTTACGAATTAACTCTACCAATAGTTACTGAAATGTGAGATTTGCACTTTTATTCATTAACTTATGAAGTTGTTTTAGGTTTACATGTATACTATATCTTTAGTAACTTTTTTGAGGGGTAATTTATGTAAAATAAACCACATCCATTAAAAACAAGCAATTTGGTAAGCTCTGACAAATGTGCACAGCATGAGATCACTGCCCCAATCAAGATAGTGAATATATCCATCATTTTCAGAAGTACACCCCATTCTTTGCTCCTAGTCTCACACAACAATTGATTCACATTTTGTCATTATACATTAGTGTTTTTTTTTCCTAGAATTTTGTGTAAGTAGGATTGTAAAGCATGTGCTTTTCATGTGTCTCACTTTTTTCATTCTGCATAATGAATTGGGGAATGGCATATGGTAAGTATAAGTTTAACTTTTTAAGAATCTACCCAATGATTTTACAAAGTGGTAGGACCGTTTTACATTTCTACATGCAGTGTAGGAGAGTTTCAGTTTCTCTACACGCTTGCCAGCAATTGACCATTTCAGTGTTTCAAAAAAAAAAAAAGGCCATTCTAGGGAGTAGGTAGTGCTATTTCATTATGGTTTTTTATTTGCCTTTTCCTGTTAACTAATAATCTTGAGCATTTTGTCATGTGCTTATTGGCTATTTTTATACCTTGTGAAACATTTGTTTGAATATTTTCCCTATTATCTATTGTGGTTCGCCTTCTTAATATTGAGTTGTAAGAGTTATTTGTTTATTCTGGATATGAGTTCTTTGTTTACTATTTATAATTATTTATATATTATTTATATATGTGATATTTATTGTGCTCTATCGTGAGCTCCAATAATGGAGAAGCCTGGCAGTGGTGATGAAATGTGTGGCCAAAAATCTGAGAAAAAAAATCATTCTGGACATAGGAACCAGGAAAAGGAACCCCTTTGGGCCACAGAGTGTGTGACAATGCCAGAGCAGAAGGAGCCAGGGAGAGGGAGCCTGTATTTTGTATATGACTCTACCAAAGGCTCAGGCTCACACAAGATCTACTCATGAATGCGACAGTTCTAAACTGGTAGAAAAAAGGTTTGGTAAAATGAAACTGGCTTTAAACCACTGCACAAAAGGAAGAAAAACAAAAACTTTTAGTATGAACCTACCTGAGTTGATTGCCTGGTAAAGCAGAAACCTCAACATTCTCCAGAAGAATATAACAGGACTCGGAATCTACACAACATAGTTTACATGGTAGACATACAAAGAACCAGGAAATTGCTAGTAATTCTCAAGGTAAAAAACAATCAATGAACAAATGCCGACATTGAAATGACCCATATGTTTTAATTACCAGACAAGGCTTTAAAACAGCAATTATTACAATGCTCCATGATATAAAGGGAAACACAGGCGATCATCACAGAAAAAAATTATATATAAAAAAGAAAAACTATAAAAATAGTGAAGTGGAAGTTAGAACTTAAATGTACAATATCTGAGTTAAAATATTCAACAAATGGACTCATGAGCAGAATGAGCATGACAGAGGAAACACTGAGTAAATCTGAAGATAGTCTTAAAATTTATCCAATCTGAAGTAAAGAGAGAAAGAGACTTCTAAAAATCAGAGTCATGGAAAAAATAGAGTTCAAGATCTGTGGAGCAACATCAAACATTTCATCTGTGTATAATTAGAGCTCTAGAAAAGAAATGTGGGAAAAAATATAAAGATTAGATAGACAGATACAAATAGATAAATATTTATACAGAAATAGATATAGATATGTAAATGTAAATAAAGCATTGTGACAGACTTACATTTACAAATTGAAGACGCTCAGCAAAACTAAAACACAGTCAACTCGAAGAAAATCATGCTGAGATCCATGTCAATAAAACAGCAAAACAAACAAATAATAACAACAAAAGCATTGAGACTACCTGGAAAAATAACACATTAGACACAGAGAAAAATGATTTGTATCATTGTAATTCTCACCAAAAACCATGGAAGCCAGAAATTGAAATGACATTCTTCAAGTGCAGAAAGACAAGACTTCCAACCTAAAGCCTAACCCAGTAAAAATATCATTCAGGAATGCAACTAAAATATATACAGTTTCAGATGAAGGAAAATTATGGGAAATTTTTGCCAGCAAATCTGATCTACAAGAAATGCTAAGTAAAGTTGTTTAGGCTAAAGGGAAATAATACCAGAGGAAATGATGCATCAACAGGAATGAGGGAGGAGCAATAGAAATGGCAAATATCTGGATAATTTTCTTGAAAAGTTCTTAAAATATGTATGACTGCTTTTAAAGTATGTATGATGGAATATAAATGTATGGGGTTTTCAGCGTCTGTAGACATAATATCAATACATATCACAGCTATTACATAGAGTTCACTGGAGGGTTTTAAAAGTGATCTGTATGGTTCCAAGATTTTTATATTTTATGTGAAGTAGAACAATATTAACTTTAAGTAGATGTGGAATGTTTGCCTATCTTAATCCCTAGAGCAACTACTAAAAAACAGTACAAATTGATATGGCCTAAAGGCAATAGATAAATTAAAAGGAAAAATAAACAAATGAAAAGAATCCAAGTAGCTAGGTAATCAGAAGCAGAGGAACAGAAAAACAGGATACAAACAGAAAACAGAAAATAAAATGATGGACCTAAATCCACCCATATCAATAATCACATAAAATATTAATAGTCTAAACACTCCAGTTAAAAGACAAAGATTGAGTGAATTAAAAAGCAAGCCTTTCAATATACTTTCCACAAAAGACTAATAAAGACATAGAGTTTTAGGTGGGCTAGGGAGGGTGGGAGGAAGATGCAAGAGGGAGGAGATATGGGGATATATGTATATGTATAGCTGATTTACGTTGTTATACAGCAGAAACTAACACACCATTGTAAAGCAATTATACTCCAATAAAGATGTTAAAAAAAAAAGAAATAGAACTAAAAGGAGAAATAGAAAATCCCACAATGGTAGTAGATTTTATCACTGTTCTCACAGCAAATGATAAAACAATGAAAAGAAAATTAGTAAAAACATAACTCTAAATATCTTGATCTAATAAGAATTTATAGAATATTACATCCAACAATTTCAGAATAAACACTTTCTAAGCACACAAAATACATCAATTAAAAAGAAATATGTGCTGGGTAATAGAAATAAGTCTCAATAGATTTAAAATAGTTAAAATCATACAAATTATGTTTTTAATAATAGTAAAATATCCAGGAAACCCCAGAGTACTGGAAAATAAAACAGCATATTTTAAAATTAAACGAGAAAAAGACAAAATCTTAAGGGACATTAAGATAAATAACAAAAAATATAACATATCAAAATTGGTGAGATACAGCTAAAGCATTGCTTAAATGGAAAATTATTTTCGAAATTTCTTACGTTAGAAAAGATAAAAGATTTAACACCAATGCCTTCAAGTTCCACCTTAGGAATCTTTAAAAGATAAGCAGGGCTTCCCTGGTGGCGCAGTGGTTGGGAGTCCGCCTGCAGATGCAGGGGACGCGGGTTCGTGCCCCGGTCCGGGAGGATCCCACATGCCGTGGAGCGGCTGGGCCCGTGAGCCATGGCCGCTGAGCCTGTGCGTCCGGAGCCTGTGCTCCGCAACGGGAGAGGCCACAGCAGTGAGAGGCCCGCGTACCGCAAAAAAAAAAAAAAAAGATAAGCAAAGTAAACTGAAAGTATATAGAAATAAGAAAATAGTAACAAGAATAAATTAATAAATAGAACAGGGATGGACAGTAGAGAATGGCAATCAAACCCAAAGCTAGTTCTTTGAAAATATAAATAAAATTAACAAACCCTGTAACTGTACTGATCAAGAAAAAGAGAGAGTACAAATCACCAAATCAGCAGTGAAAAAGGAGTTATCACCATAGATTATACAGATAGGATGTTTTATATATATATTATATACTATATGATAAGATAATGAGATAACAGTATAAAAAACTTTATGACAAAATTTTTTTAATTTTATGAAATAGACAAATTTTCTTGAAAAATCCAACCTTTCAAAATTGACATAAGAAGAAACAAAGAATTTACAAGCCCACTGTATATTAAAGAAATTGAATTGCTTATAAAAAATCTTTCCAATAAGAAAACTCAAGAATCGTATGGTAAGATCTATCAAACAGTCAAGGAAGAAATAGCATAAACCTTTTCAGAGAATAGAATAGGGATTAATGGCTAAGACTAACTTGTTTTATGAGGCCAACCAATCTCTAATACCAAAAGCTAATAAAAAATTATATGACAAAAGAAAAAATTACCAACCAATATCCTCATAAATATAGATACAAAATACCTTAACACAACATTAGTAAACTATAACTAACATATTTTAGAAGTATACTACATTATGACCAAATCTAATTTATTCCAGGTAATTTACATTTAAAATTCACTCAGAGGTACACCAGTATTCGTAGTAGCGTTATTTGCAGTGTTCAAAAGACAATCAGCAAAATGCAAATTGAAAAACAATGCACCATTTCATACATTTAAGGTAGGCAAGATTTTAAAAGTGTGACATTACTTAAGTATGTGAAGCCAAGAGATTATTGTTCACTTCTGGTGGGACTGTAAACTGGAACAAACATTTTAGACACTTGATGTGTTCCAAGAAAGTTAAAAATGATTAAAAAATTTTACGCTAAGTACATACATTAGTGAAACTGTTACATGTGTTCTACAGGAGAAATATATCAGAATATGTATAGCATCTTTTGTAGTAGTAAGAAAACTAGAGGGCTTCCCTGGTGGCGCAGTGGTTGAGAGTCCGCCTGCCGATCCAGGGGACGTGGGTTCGTGCCCCCATCCGGGAAGATCCCACATGCAGGGGAGCAGCTGGGCCCATGAGCCATGGCCGCTGAGCCTGCGCGTCCGGAGCCTGTGCTCCGCAACGGGAGAGGCCACGACAGTGAGAGGCCCGCGTACCGCAAAAAAAAAAGAAAAAAGAAAAAAAAAAGAAAACTAGAAACAACTCAAATGTCCACCGAAGAAGGAGGGATAAATAAATTATCATAGTTCCATGTGATGGTATAGTATGCAACAGTAACAACAAATCAAATATAGCCACAGGTTCAAAAGTAAATCTCAGAAAACCTTTTAAAAAATGTGCAGAAGAACTATTCACAGGAAGACTAATATTTACATAAAGTTCAAAAACACTTCAGAATTGAACAATGCATTTTTATGGAATAGATAAATAAGTTATAGCAAGAGAAGGATGATCCTGAAATTCAGGGGAAGAGGCAAGTAATGGAATCACAAAGAGCTCAGAGGAATCTCATAAATTATTAGTCATAGTCTGTTGCTTAAGATGGGCAGTGTGTAGATGAGTGTTCATTCTGTTTATTAGTCTTCATAACTTAGATAAACCTCATCTCTCAAATATAAGAAAAAAATGTTAGGGGCAGACTCCATGTCTCTTGTGCATCAGCCCAGCTATTAATCATTTTTCCATTTATCATACATCTGCTGTTTATTTCATATACCAGGTACTACAAAAAGTGTTCCTCCTAAGGAAAATTCGAAAACAATTTACTATCTCTTTGTTTGCTTTACCATTATTGGTGATGCTAATTATATTAAAAATAATGTGCAAAATTCCTGTCTTATTTTACTTCCTCTAGAACTGGAATAATTTTTTTTCTTATTTCTAGAAATTAATTGCTAACATATCTCTCTACATCAGGTGGACAGCAGGTATTGTGCACGTCATTCATAATTTAACATAGGAAAATTTGCATCTTTGGATGTATCTCTCCCTTGTGCTGCAAATTAAGAATAGATGAAAGTAATATCACCAAGAAACAAGTAAAATTCAGAGCATTCTGAAATGTTTGAAATGTCGTCTTTGTTTTCTTTTCTGGAGCCTAAATCCCCAAAGCTACATCAGTGTAATCTTTTCAAATGACAGTAAGATTAATAGTGAACATCACATATACTTTCTGCTAGGCCATTGGTCACAGAGGACACATTGCGACTAGGCTTCCTTGGTAATCAAGACAGAACTTAACACCAGCAAGATTTATCTGGAGATGTGCTTCATAAGAGGAACATCTTGACCTGAGTGATCACAGGGACTGTGCATTTCTTTGACTTGGAGATTTGACAACTGGAATTTATGACAAGCTGAAAGCAGTTCTCATCAACATCATTCAGTGGCTTGCAAGAAGGAAATTTTATAGTCCCCACAGGACCAATTTTCTGTTTCCAGATATTTATCTGAATTGGCAAGTAATTCCTCTAGTAGCTCTTGACAATTTCCAATCAGATGCTCTGCTCCTGTCACTGCAAAAAGCTCTGTTGAAATTACTGACAACCAAAATCACACATAGTGTATGCCACAACATTCTGTCAACATCTGCAGGTATATTTTTGGGTAGTTCTTTTGCTTGTTATATCGGTGCTTGGCAAGTCCTTATCACGTTTTTCTTGGCTGGTAATGAAATAATATTTTTATGTATTTCTTTGGGCATAAAATAAAAAATACAAAAGATTAAAATACCATCAAAGCAATGGGGTGAGAGTTGACCTACATTTAAAGAGCACTAAGCCAATGAAATCTTATTTTATTCTGTATTTAAAATCTGACAGTCTCTGTGTAGTGCTGTGAATGAGAAACACGTCTGGAAAAGTATTATGTTCCACATTCCTTAGTTTCTTCATAATCATTAATCAATAATGTGATTCTTCCATTCTTTGCTCACTTACATTAATAACATCTGAGGACAATGGAAAATGAGTATGGCATGATTGCTTATTTTGGAAAATTCTAAGCAATGTACAAAAACAAAACAATACTCCACTAGAACTAATAAGTGAATTTAGTAAGATTATAGTACACTAGCCCAATATACAAAAATTAATTATAGTTCTAAACATAAGGAACAATTAATATAAAAATACAATAAAAATGATTATTTATAAATAGTAACAAAAACCATTAACTATTTAAGAATGAAGTTAATGAAGTATATGTAAGACCCATATGCTGAAAGTTAAAAAACATTGCTGAAATAAATAAAAGAAGACCTAAGTAAATTGATATACCATGCTCATGGATTGAAAGATTCAATGTTTGTAGTCAGACATCAATTCTACCTAAATTTGTCTGTATGTATTCACTACAACCCCCCCAAAATTCTCATAGGCTATAGAAATTAATAAGTAAATTAATAAGTAATATAAATTAATAATTCTCATAGGCTATAGAAATTAATAAGCTGATTCTATAATTTATGTGGACATGCAAAGGACCTAAGACAGCCAAAAATTATTGGTAAAGAAGGTAAAAATTTGAGAAATTGATCAACCTGATTTCAAGGATCAATATAAAATAATAGCAACCAAGACAGTGTATGTGGGGACAGATAGATCAAATGCAACAGAATTGAGGGTTCAGAAATAGATCCACATGTATACAGTCAATTGATTTTCACAATGACAAGTTAATTCAGTGGGAGAAAGGATAGTTTTTCAACCAGTGCTTCTGGGGAAGCTGGATATCCATTTGAAAAAGGAAGAGACCTTTGACTCCAGTCTCACACCATAATTTGAGATAGATCACAGATCTAAATGTAAAAGCTGAAATTATGAAAATGTGAGAATATTTTTGTAATAGAGAGTAGGCAATACTTTTTAAAAACATGAATAATAGCACTAATAAAATGATAAATTGGACTTATCAAAGTTTAGTACATTTACTCTTAAAAAAAATTTAAGAAAATGGATCAGCAAGCCACATACTGGGTGACGATTTTTGTAATACAGATATCTTGCAAAGGACTTGTATCAAGTATGTATGAACAACTTCTGCAACATAGTAATCAGAAGACAAAAATAATACAAACAGATGAAAGAATCAGACAGTTTAGAAAACAAGAATGATCAATAAGCACATACAAAAGCACTTAACATCATTAGTCACTGTAGAAGTAAAAATTTAAAACAGAGTATGATACCATTAGACTCCCATTAGAATGGCCAAAATTTTTAAAAGACTGAAACATCAAATTTAGTGAGAGTGTGAAGCAGCAAGAACTCTCATACATTGCTGATGGAAGTTTAAAAGACTACATGCACTTCATAAAACAGTTTTATGATTTTTTAAATAAAGTTACAACATACACTTACTGTATGATCAAGAAATGCCTCTCCTGGATCTTACCCAAGAGAAATTTTTTTAAAAATATGATCACAAGTCCACAAAAATGCCTGTACAAGAATATTCAGGGCAGCTTTATTTATCACAAAAAGTGGAAACCACTCAAGAAGTGAATAGATAAACAATAAATGGCATGTTTATTCAATGGAATATTGTTCCTCGATAGTAATACTGATAAAAGCAGCAACATGGATAAATCTCAGTACACTATGTTGAGAGAAAAAAGCCAGTCACAAAAGAGTACCCATCTTGTGATCCTATTTGTATGTAGCTCTAAAACAGTCAAACTAAGCTAAATTGTTAGAAATCTTGTCAATGGTTGTCTCCATTGTGGTGGGGTGGAAGGTTGATTGGCTGCAAAGGAATAGTAGGCAAGCTTCTGGCATGATGAAAATATTCCACATATTGATTGGAGTGGTTATATTAATGTACTGTATACATTTATCAGAACTCATAGTAAAATCTGTGCCTTTTACTATACTTTAATTATATCTCACTAAAGTTTTTTTTTAATGTGGAAGAGGAACTACAATAAATCATGAGATATTTAGGAGGCTTAACAACCAGATATAAGTTAGAGCCATTTTTGGATCTTTATTCAAATGAATTAACTATAAAAAGACTTTTTTGAGACAAGTGGAGAATTTAATAAGGACTGGACACTAGATTATGTTAAGATATTAATATTAAATTTTGTTAGGCATGATAATACCTTGTGGTTATTTGCAGAGATTCGTACTGAACTATTTATGGGTTAAATGATATGATATCTTAGGGGTGCTTTAAAATACTCAAGAAAAAATTAAGGAGACAGATAAAATAAGAGAAGCAAAATTTTGACAATTGTTGAAGCTGGGCTATGGTTACATGGGAATTTCATTATATTATTCTGTATATTTTATGTATTGGGGAAATTTTTTGTAATTAAGGTTTAAAAACTCTGGTACTAATGGTGTAGGTGTCAGCAAATTACATTTTTTTCCATCGTGAAATATAAAATTCATCCTTGAATCCATTATATTAATAAAACTGTAAAGAGCATCTTCAACTAAGATTCTCTTCTTCATTGTAATCTGTTATATTTCTTAAGAGTTCATTACCTTTATGTACATAAGACCAAGCAAAATGAATGTGAGATACTAAATAACTGAGTTACATATTTTTTCTTTCAAAATCTTTTCTTCCTGACCATCTGTCACCTCTTCTTACTGTATATCTATCTTCCATCTGTATGAAAGATCTTGTGAAAAGTGATACCTGCTGTTTTATTCAAATTATAATATCAAAGTTAGAGTTGTGTGCCTTTTGAATGTGTCCAGGTCTAAATTACAACTGATATTCATCCCATTTTTGAAAAGTGGCTTAGTTTGGACACCCCTGAAAACAGAGCCTGAAACAGGAAGTTTCTTTGGTAGACATATGCCAGGGAGTTCAAAAAGGGGAGTGGGGAGAGAAGAGAAAAGAATGAAAGCCAATCACTCATTATAGAGATCCCTGCTGCAGGCAACAGGGGCTCAATGCAGAAGAGACCTACACAAAGCATAAGGAATGCCTTCTAGAATTTTCCTTCCAAAGGACAGGAGTCTGGGGGATTTATCCACTGGCTCCTATTCCCATTGGTTGAAAGTTGCCTGAGAGATTGATGGCACCCTCCCCATCCCTCTCCTCTTGCACTTATAGGCTGTGCTTTTATAGTCTGAGAGAACTGGGTGGCTCCTGAGAAAGCTCTGAGGTGAAAAAACAGAGAGATGTACAGAGTACCTTTGGAGTGGGACAACGTGAGCATGAGTCAGCACAGCCCACCAGAGCTGTGGCTGAAATAAAAATGAGTGGATGGAATGAAATGTGGGAGTATGCCAATGTTTTCAGTTTGTTCCATTTTGAAAGAAGTATATTCCAGTGTCAGGGTTAATTGAAGGTGCAGATGGAAAAGATACGGGGTAACAGAAATCATCGCTGGTCTTCAGAATCAAAGATGACTCTATTGACTGTATTGTTTTCCACATGTTAGATACTAGCTTGAGTATTCTCTCCATTAATGATGTGCTGCTTGTCTGCTAATGGGTGTTTATTATTATTCAAATGTTTTGCCCTAGCTGCCAAGCAGTGAGTGCCTTCTATATATAGGAAACTGTACTGGGAAAAACACATTTTTCCCTGATCACAACAGCCCTAAAAGATAGACGTTATTACAGACTTTACATATGTGCAATCTACACATTTTTAGAGGAAAAAACTTCTTGTTAGAGGTCACATGGTAGTAAATGGCTAATCGTTTCTGACTCTGAAAGCTCATGTTCTTTCCAGCTCCTTACCTCTGCTGCTTTGACTTGGGGGCCAGATGTTTTTGATGGCTCTGTGTACCAGAGACCGGGTGACAAAGAACAAAATAGACTCTTCGAAGAGGACTTGTCACATGTTTCTCAAGATTTGCTTTGGGTGTAATTTACCTTTTCCCACTGCTGTAATGGACACTACTGTGAACATAATCAGACGTGGGTACTCTCTGTATTCCTGATTTTTCTTAGAGGGATAAAAATACCAAAGATGAAGCACCTATAATAAACACCTGCCTAAGTACAGAGGACTGGTAACCAGGTCACTCCAACGTGAATGCTAATAAGCCTCCTGAAATGTTATCTGTGGTTTCAGGAAGAAAGAAAAGCATTTAATGTTTCCCTTTTCACTCCTTCTCAGCATGTGATTATTGCTAAACCTTTACTGCTTGGTATTTTTTTCCTCCAATAGGCTAAAAATATGCAAATAATCTTTTTAATTGTTCATGAGAACTCATTAAATTTCCCTATTATGATGAAATTTCATTCTTTTAAAAAGGGGTTGTTTGGCACCTAGTAGATAAAAAAGTATCAGTATTAGCACACTCCATAAGGGTTTTTTTTAATTATTATTATTTAACAGAAGGGAAATTTTAAACTGAAGTGATTGCAGAATTTAATTTAAAAAATCATATTCCTTTGTCATCTAATTAGAATTTTTAAATGGTTTCTTGTATCAAAGCTAAACTATCTGACCTCCCTTTGTAATATTCACTGAGAATTCTGATTCTGTAAAGTAGCAGAAATGAATATATGAAATTGTACCATTCTATTTCTCTCTGGTACCTTCCTTTTCTAATAAGAAATGTGAATGCTTACTTTAAGACCTCTCAAAAAATTTCACAGAATCTGCTGTATTTTGAATTAAAGATTTATTTGTTAGAGTCTGATTATTAGAGTCCTGTGGATGGTGGAGGTTGAAACAATAAAGGGCTAGTTTCATCTGGTAGAAGTCCCCCCCACCCTCTCACAGTGTGAAGGATTCTCTAAATTTTGAATCCAGGACATTTTTCTGCCCCTCCCTAGGATAGAGGGTTCTTTCCCTTTCATTCTCACAGCTGCCATGGGTCTTCACGTGAACCTTGAGGACCACAGAGTTTGCCTTCCTTCCCCAGTGGCATAAGTCTTCTGTTCCACTGGGAAGAAGGATGCGGGCTTTCCAGTCGCAGTATCTGACCTCCTCCCCAGATCCTGCACCTGTAGAAGGCATTCTCCAGCCTCCTCATTTCACCATCTTTCTCTTGAGTACCTGGTGCAGTCCGTGCAGAAGGATTTGCTAGTGGGTACAGACTCCCCTGGGTCTGTGGCTCCCAGGGCTTCTATATTCTCATCTTAGCCCACACTTGGCCACTAGCAACTTATTAAAATTTTTGGCTGAATTCTTCTTACCATTTTGTATGGCAGTCCTGTGCTCCGCTCTAGATAATCCAGAGCTCCCTTCCATCTCTCCTTCGAGGTCCTTGCCTTTCTTTAAATTTAAGGCTAGTTGTTACCGTAAGACCTCCACCTTTCAAGGGTTTCAAGAGAAGTTTGATTTTATGGAATGTCTGGCTTTCACTTGCTGTTAAGGTAGAAACAATCATTTCACAGATTTCTACATCCTAAGTCAAAGTTTCTGTTCCCTCAGCCCTGTTTGTTTCATTTGAATCCATTTATTGTTGATCGCTTTTATTTAGGTAAGGTGTTTCTTGTTTTCTAAAAATTTTATGGTTGTTTTATCTTTCAAATTATTGTATATGTTAGAATATTTGAATGACATGCAGCTGAGTATGAAACTTTTAAGTTAAACTTTTGTTTCTTTGGAAATGTGATTCAGTATCAAAATACGCCATTTGGAATGTTGGTATCACCCTTACATTTCCCCTTTGATAAGTGACATGAGTTTTCTTTTTGGGTGTTTCTTGGATTCTTCTTTTATCTTCAAAGATTTTTTAAAATTTTACTACAATATATATCGGTAATAATTATTCCATATCATTTTCTCCCTCAAACTCACTATGCTTTTTACTGAAAATTCTAGTTTTTCTATACTTGGAGAAGTATATATATATTTAAATTTCATATTTATAGTCTCTTCTTTAGCAGTATAAATTATGCATGCAGTATGTCCTATTTCTTCATCCATCTTTCATATATTTCATTTTTCCTATTCATTATTTCACTGTTATCTTTTTGTTAATTTCCACTTAATTTTTTGTGATTGTTTTCAAGTCTAGCCTTCTTGCATCATCTATTACTGTTATCAACTGTACTTTTTGTTGCTTCTAAGGTAGCATTAATTTTAGTAATGATGTAACACTTTTCCATTTATTTTCTAAGTTCAGCACTCATATTCTATTCCCTTTCGGGTTTTTTTTTTTTTTTGACTGTGCTATTTGTTAATATTTTAGTATTGGTTTGACCTTATGATCACAGTTTTAAGAGACCTACTGTAATCAATAGGTAAGTTAGAGAGCCAACCAGAGTAGAATTTAGAAACTAACATAAGAAATAATAACTCTGATGAATTAAAGTAGAACCTGCCATTTGAAAGTTTTTCTCTCATCTTTAATTATTTGACTTAAATGCACTAGTTTCTTCTCCATATAAATAGAAAAGCATATTGTATATTAGACCTTAGTCATAGCTTTCAAACATTTTTAAAAACAGAGGACGTAATAACTTTTTAACTGTTACAAAATATGTATTCAAGAATGTTTTTGCTCTATCTTCTTAAAATATGAAAAACTTTAAGATGGCTTTAGAAAGATCCAAATTTACTGTACGTAGAAATATGGAACAAATTAGAATGAGCCCTAGAGTGGCTGGTATTAATTTTCCAGAGTATCATTGCTGTTCATGAAGACTTAAAACCCACAACTCTTTGGTATATCTCAACACTATCCATGGGCAACATGATTTAACAGCCCCATGATTATGACTACCATTACTTGGTTGACTTAAGAGTCCCTATAAATCTTGAGTCAGTGTAAATCTTTTCTGCTGTGTACCCGAGGTGCTGAATAAGTTGCATTTGATATATACTGTACATGCAAGATAAGAAGGAATAAGTTTCTTTTGGCACCCATTTAACTGATGAAACAAGTGAATTTGCCAAGATTGAAAACCATAGTGACAGACTGAGGTCAGAAGTATGCTATTGTTATCATCAGGACTGTAAATCACATCATCTTATGCTTATGGTCTTCTGTTGCCTCACATTTATCCTGTGTACTCTTCCAGTGACATTGCAGAGTCCTGCTTTGTTTTTTTCCCTCACATGATATTTTAATTGCAGAAATCCAATGCTTCCACACAATCCAGGTCTCAGTGCTAAAATCATTTCTATTATTGATATTGGGCTTTTCAATATTAATGACATCTTAGTGCCAGCAGTGGAGATAAGTGACCTTTTGCTTTTTATTATTTTGAACATCTAAGTTATTCAGCATAGGAGTGTCATTTACCTCTAAGCCTCTAAGCCACAAGTAACTTTTTTATGTTTAAATAACTAATCATGATTTATTTTCTTTGTAATTCTCAACTAGCATCTTCAATAACGGAAGCTCAGAGAAGCACAGGGAAAATAATTCTGAACTTTCAGGAACGTACCGACCTGCATTACTTTAGAGTAAGATTCAGAGTTGTTGGGGAATAGAGTTTAGAAGGATCCTTTGGTGCATTTCGTCTGTTTTCTAGATTTCTCCGTTCTCCCCTAGATAATAATGAGGATCTTAAAAAAGTGGGCTAAACAATGTGCTTCTAATTTATTGTATTTATCATTTGGTTAACCAGAAATATCTATTATTTAGCATTTCATTTACTTTTAAATTGACAGCTAAAGATTCTTATTAAAGTCTTGAAGTGCTGACAGATTCTTTACCATCTTCAGAATCTGTCAAGGATCAATTATAAGCCATCTAACTTTAGTGTTTGAAATTCGTTCTTGTGGTTAAATACAAGATGGAAGATTAAGGAAGCGGCAGGCCTGAATGGAGGCCATGTGATTTGGGAGGTAGTACAACCTCTAATGCCCAATTTTTCATTTATTCATTCAGTCATTTTAAGAAACACCACGATGCACCCGTTATTATGCTCAAAGCATCACTGCTATTACTCATATGATATCTAGTAGAGCAGAGTGCATAAATAATATAATATTTAGTAGATAAAATAAATATTACTGACAAATAGGGGAATTGAATTAGTTGATTTCTACAATTCTTTGGGATTGAACCATGGCTTACTGTAAGTATGTATGTACATATGTTATGTATATACTTCTTTGTTCATTCTCTATTTTTACTAATTGATAGAATCCACTCACATTGAGGACTTAGTATCTTTTTATTCTAAACCTCAGAGTCCCCAGAACACCCAACATTAGGCACCAAAATTTCTTGTTTTGAAGAGGAAGTCGGGAGGTCATGATCTGTGGTTTCATATTTGAGGAGGTTCCTGCTTTGCATGATACGTATCTCCCAACTCAGCAACAGGGAATCGAATTGCTCATGCTGTCATCAAGATGCAATCATTATCATCCAGATGACAAAGGAAACACTTAAAGTTTTGTACAAAACCTTCTCCTTCTTTGTACTTCAGTGTATCCCAGTTGTCATGTAGATACAGTAGTTACTTATGAGATCCAGGTACTTAACCCATTCTGCTCCCTGTGACACATGCTTGACCCCTAGAGAAAGATGATGTAACCATAATTTATGTTACTATGATTAGAGTTTTTAAAAATCTATTTCACCGGGAGACCTTCAAGATGGCAGAGGAGTAAGACGCAGAGATCACCTTGCTCCCCACAAATACATCAGAAATACATCTACATGTGGAACAACGTCTACAGAACACCTACTGTACGCTGCTAGAAGACCTCAGACCTCCCAAAAGGCAAGAAATTCCCCCATGTACCTGGATAGGGCAAAAGAAAAAAGGGAAAACAGAGACAAAAGAATAGGGACAGGACCTGCATCAGTGGGAGGGAGCTGTGAAGGAGGAAAGGTTTCCACACACTAGGAAGCCCCTTCCCGGGTGGAGATGGCGGTGGTGGAGGGGGGATGCTTCGGAGCCACGGAGGAGAGCGCAGCCACAGGGGTGCAGAGGGCAAAGCAGAGCGATTCCCGCACAGAGGATCGGTGCTGACCAGCACTCACCAGCCTGAGAGGCTTGTCTGCTCACACGCCGGGGCGGGCGGGGGCTGGAGCTGAGGCTCAGGCTTCGGTCAGATCCCAGGGAGAGGACTGGGGTTGGCTGCGTGAACACAGCCTGAAGGGGCTAGTGTGCCACAGCTAGCCGGGAGGGAGTCTGGGAAAAAGTCTGGACCTGCCTAAGAGGCAAGAGACCATTGTTTTGGGGTGTGTGAGGAGAAGGGATTCAGAGCACCGCCTAAACGAGCTCCAGAGTCGGGCACAAGCTGCGGCTATCAGCGCGGACCCCAGAGACGGGCATGGGATGCTAAGGCTGCTGCTGCCGCCACCAAGAAGCCTGTGAGCAAACACAGGTCACTCTCCACACCTCCCTCCCCTACTTTCTTCACAAGTGCTCATGGAACATTCTCCAGGAGAGCTCATATCTTGGGTCACAAATCAAGCCTTGGTAAACTTAAGAAAATTTAAATTGTATCAAGTATCTTTTCTGACCACAATTTTTTGAGACTAGATATCAATTACAGGAAAAAAAATCTGTAAAAAATACAAACACATGGAGGCTAAACAATACACTAGCAAATAACCAAGAGATCACTGAAGAAATCAAAGAGGAAATCAAAAAATACCTAGAAACAAATGACCATGAAAAAATGATGACCCAAAAACTATGGGATTCAGCAAAAGCACTTCTAAGAGGAAAGTTTATAGCAATACAATCCTACCACAAGGAACAAGAAACATCTCAAATAAACAATCTAACCTCACACCTAAAGAAATTAGAGAAAGAAAAACAAAAAAACCTCCAAAGTTAGCAGAAGGAAAGAAATCATAAAGATCAGATCAGAAATAAATGAAAAAGAAATGAAGGAGACAGTAGCAAAGATCAATAAAACTAAAAGCCGGTTCTTTGAGAAGATAAACAAAATTGATAAACAATTAGCCAGACTCATCAAGAAAAAAGAGAGAAGACTCAAATCAATAGAATTAGAAATGAAAAAGGAGAAGTAACAACTGACACTGAAGAAATACAAAGGATCATGAGAGATCACTACACACAACTGTATGCCAATAAAATGCACAACCTGGAAAAAATGGATAAATTCTTAGAAATACACAACCTGCCAAGACTGAAACAGGAAGAAATAGAAAATATGAACAGACGAGTCACAAGCACTGAAATTGAAACTGTGATTAAAAATCTTCCAACAAACAAAAGCCCAGGACCAGATGGCTTCACAGGCAAATTCTATCAAACATTTAGAGAAGAGCTAACACCTATCCTTCTCAAATTCTTCCAAAATATAGCAGAGGGAGGAACACTCCCAAACTCATTCTACGAGGCCACCATCACCCTGATACCAAAACCAGACAAGGATGTCACAAAGAAAGAAAACTACAGGCCAATATCACTGATGAACATCAATGCAAAAATCCTCAACAAAATACTAGCAAACAGAATCCAACAGCACATTAAAAGGATCATACACCATGATCAAGTGGGGTTTATCCCAGGAATGCAAGGATTCTTCAATATGCGCAAATCAATCAATGTGATACAGCATATTAACAAATTGAAGGTGAAAAACCATATGATCATCTCAATAGATGCAGAGAAAGCTTTCGACAAAATTCAACGCCCATTTATGATAAAAAAAAAAAAAACCTCCAGAAAGTAGGCATACAGGGAACTTACTTCAACATGATAAAGGCCATATATGACAAACCCACAGCCAACATCGTTCTCAATGGTGAAAAACTGAAACCATTTCCTCTAAGATCAGGAACAAGACAAGGTTGTCCACTCTCACCACTATTATTCAGCATAGTTTTGGAAGTTTTAGCCACAGCAATCAGAGAAGAAAAAGAAATAAAAAGAATCCAAATCAGAAAAGAAGAGGTAAAGCTGTCACTGTTTGCAGATGACATGATACTATACATAGAGAATCCTAAAGATGCTACCAGAAAACTGCTAGAGCTAATCAATGAATTTGGTAAAGTAGCAGGATACAAAATTAATGCACAGAAATCTCTTGCCTTCCTATACACTAATGATGAAAACTCTGAAAGAGAAAATAAGGAAACACTCCCATTTACCACTGCAACAAAAAGAATGACATACCTAGGAAATAAATCTACCTAAGGAGACAAAAGACCTGTATGCAGAAAACTATAAGACACTGGTGAAAGAAATTAAAGACGATACAAACAGATGGAGAAATATACCATGTTCTTGGATTGGAAGAATCAACATTGGGAAAATGACTATACTACCCAAAGCAATCTACAGATTCAGTGCAATCCCTATCCGACTACCACTGGCATTTTTCACAGAACTAGAACAAAAAATTTCACAATTTGTATGGAAACACAAAAGACCCCGAATAGCCAAAGCAATCTTGAGAAAGAAAAACGGAACTGGAGCCATCAGGCTCCTGGACTTCAGACTACACTACAGTAATCAAGACAGTATGGTACTGGCACAAAATCAGAAATGTAGATCAATGGAACAGGATAGAAAGCCCAGAGATAAACCCACGCACATATGGTCACCTTACTTTTGATAAAGGAGGCAAGAATATATAATGGAGAAAAGACAGCCTCTTCAATAAGTGGTGCTGGGAAAACAGGACAGCTACATGTAAAAGAATGAAATTAGAACACTCCCTAACACCATACACAAAAATGAACTCCAAATGGATTAAAGACCTAAATGTAAGGACAGACACTGTAAAACTCTCAGAGGAGAACGTAGGCAGAACACTTTATGACATAAATCACAGCAAGATCCTTTTTGACCCACCTCCTAGAGAAATGGAAATTTAAAAAATAAACAAATGGGACCTAATGAAACTTAAAAGCTTTTGCACAGCAAGGGAGACCATTAACAAGAAAAATAGACAACCCTCAGAATGGGAGAAAATATTTGCAAATGAAGCAACTGACAAAGGATTAATCTCCAAAATTTACAAGCAGCTCATGCAGCTTAATATCAAAAAAAGAAACAACCCAATCCAAAAATGGGCAGAAGACCTAAATAGACATTTCTCCAGAGAAGATATACAGACTGCCAACAAACACATGAAAGGATGCTCAACATCATTTATCACTAGAGAAATGCAAACCAAAACTACAATGAGGCACCACCTCACAGCAGTCAGAATGGCCATCATCAAAAAATCTAGAAAGAATAAATGCTGGAGAGGGTGTGGAGAAAAAGGAACTCTCTTGCACTGTTGGTGGGAATGTAAATTGATACGGCCACTATGGAGAACAGTATGAAGGTTCCTTAAAAAACTACAAATAGAACTCCCATACAACCCAGTAATCCCACTACTGCACATATACCCTGAGAGAAACCATAATTCAAAAAGAGTCATGTACGACAATGTTCATTGCAGCTCTGTTTACAGTAGCCAGGACATGGAAGCAACCTAAGTGTCCATCGACAGATGAATGGATAAAGAAGATGTGGCACATATATACAGTGGAATATTACTCAGCCATAAAAAAATCGAAATTGAGTTATTTGTAGTGAGGTGGATGGACCTAGAGTCTGTAATAGAGATTGAAGTAAGTCAGAAAGAGAAAAACAAATACTGTATGCTAACTAACACATATATATGGAATCTAAAAAAAAATGGTTCTGAAGAACCTAGGGGCAGGACAAGAATAAAGACGCAGACGTAGAGAATGGACTTTAGGGCACGAGGAGGGGGAAGGGTAAGCTGTGACAAAGTGAGAGAGTGGCATGGACATATATACACTACCAAATGTAAAATAGATAGCTAGTGGGAAGCAGCCGCATATCACAGGGAGATCAGCTCGGTGCTTTGTGACCACCTAGAGGGGTGAGATAGGGAGGGTGGGAGGGAAACACAAGAGGGAAGAGATATGGCGATATATGTATATGTATAGCTGATTCACTTTGTTATAAAGCAGAAACTAACACACCATTGGAAAGCAATTATACTCCAATAAAGATGTTTAAAAAAAAATCTATTTCACCAACTCTGCTGTGGCTGAAACTCTTAGAAAAACCCCTCAATGATATTGAAACTTTATTGTCTTTTCTAAATGAATGATTGCCAGGATCATTCTGGCAGCTTCTGGACCTGGCTGGGGTTTGTCACCTGCTGAGCAGTACAGTTCTGTAGTTTCAGGGATGAAGCAACCATGATCTACTGCCTTTACCCTAGGAATGACTCAGTGATGCTGAATGTCAGTCCCTGCCAGAATCACAGCTGTTCTATAATTCTTCATCTAGTTATAAAGTGTTCTGCTAGTATATCTGCCTATCTCCCTCAGTGATTACCTTGTCTATCTCTATACTATGACTCTTAAGCTAAGGTTCTGGTTGAATAACAGCCATAGGGAGATGGTCATAATCATGTGCTTCAAAGCTTCTCTACCAATGTGGGCAGGATCAGGTGTCTTCCCAACTCAAAAACAAAAGTTCTTTGAAAATATATTAATACTGGCTGTCAAAAAGCACCATCTGGCCTCACAGAGACTCAGTGATCACTCTAAATTATGACTGTGAATTCTATTCCAATATTGTCACCATTCAGTATTACTAAAGGTGATCCCTCATCAAACACCACCAGAATTAACTTTCAGGGGGCAGTGCCTTTATATATTTTTCATGAATATATTATCCTTGAGGAGGTTTATAAGAAGAATTTACTTCTATGAAAAATGTATTTACTAAATATATTCAAGTAGAATACAGGTCAAAAATATATTCACAAAAACTACAGAAGCACCTTATCAACTATATAGAAATATCATGTATAAATATATAAATAGTTATGACAGATAAATAAATATAACTAATTTTTTAAATTATAATATTTTGTGATAATATAAATAGGGACTGTATTAACGAGAACAATTAATATTCAAGATCATATGTTCTAGGAATATATTTTTAAGGCATTCAGTCTCATTCACTCTCTGCTTCTAAATCTCCTGCCACAACAAGAGAGAGCTGGCACTGAGGTTAATGAAAATATTCCCAAAAATGTAGCCATAAAAAAGGGGAAACTGGTCAAGTTAAACTAAATAGTTATAAGAAACAAGTAAATTTGAAAAGATTTTCACTTGGGAAATTGGCCTGTTATTAAATTATATATGAGTGAATTGGTAATTAAGTAAAATGGCCTGATTTGCTCAGAATATCCCTCCTTTGGTACTCCAGGCGCTGTCTTCAATAATTACTCAACCAGCTCACTTTTCATTTTTATTCTTTCACCCTCTCAAATACTTTGTGTCCCTCACCATCTGCGGGGGATTGGTTCCAGGAGCCGCGATGAATACCAGCATCCGCGGGTGCTCAAGTCCCTCATGTAAAATGGCATAGCCCTGTCGGCGCTCCGTATCTGTAGGTTCGGCGTCTGTAGATTCAACCCACCAGTACAGCTTCCTGCAGTCAGATTACAAATATAGTTCAGTGTTCATCTTTGAGCAAAAATGAAGAATATTGAAAAATAAGATAATATCCAGAAAAAACTAACAATGGATAAGGAATGTGTGTTATTTGAAGAAGAGATGAAGAATCTAGAAATGTTTAAAAATGGAAGATGGAAAGGAACAGTTAATAATAGCTTACTTATAATATTTGAAGCTCTGAGGTACGAACAAATTTGAGAGTGCACACTTTCTTGAGATATACATCAGGCTCTAATAACATTCGGCAGGAGTTCATTTAAAACTCAATTAAATCAGACAAAAAGCTAGCAAAATACTGAAAAAAAAATGGGAGAGCGATTAGTGAAAAGTTCACAATTTTCTCTAACAAGAGAAATCAATGAGGGTTGAGTGTGATGCCATAACAAACGGAATTTTCAAAAGAAATGTTGGAATTAGTGCTATCCCTGAAAGTCAAAAATATAGGATGACTGTCTTTCCTGGTTTTAAAAATTAGATTTGAAACCAAGTAGACTCATGAACAATAATATTTTAAAGAGCACATAGGGTTTAAAAACATGCATATGTATGTAATCTGTTTTCAGTAAGTGTTTATTGCACACTTACAAAATGCTAGGGCTGTGCCAGGTGCTTCAAAGATGGAAAGGCTTCACCATTGTTTTCAGAAAGTCCACAGTCTATACAAGGGAACAGGAATATAGAGAGATAAGAGCAGGGCAGGGACCAGAGAGGCCAGTGAAGCACTCACCTCAGGCGTAAAATTGAAGGGAGTGCCAAAAAAAAAAATCAATAACCAAAATAAATCGTACTTCGATGCAATATTTTTAAGCATCAAAATTGATGCAAAAATTTCATCATGAAGAAAATACCAACATTTTAAATAAAGCAAGGTCACTGTTACTGATTTTTCCTTTTGCTTCAAGCTCCAGTATAGCTCTGCATGGCACTGGTCAGTAGTACAGTGCTGGGATAGGCACAGGGCTGAAGGGGTTCTAAAGAAGGAACACCTAAAACTGTTAATAGTGAGAGCAAGATATGATCCATGAAATTGTTCCTAGAGAAATAGAAGAGCCATCTTAATGATAAGTCTAAATTAGCTTGATAAAGATGGGAAGTGGGCAGGCATTATAAACTAGAGAAGCATTCAATATAGATGTCCATAAAAACACAGTAATTTTTGTTTTTAATATGGTTTCTCCATAAATAAATTCTTTAAATAGAAAAAAAGGCAATTTCTATAACATACCAAGATTTCTGAGCAAAGATGCCTATGCAAAAATATAAAATATTAATTCAAAAGAGCACTTATGAATAGTCATCGAGAATTTCTAGCTTTCCAGTTCAAGCTCACATTATTTATAAGAATAAAAATCGGATACAATGCTACTTCTCTACAATGGAATAACCAGCTGGCCTTAGCAACATAGGTCTGTGACAAAGTCATGAATCTTATTTCCTGTTTGACTTGTTTCCATATACGTCTGTCCATTTTTAACTTGGATAATTGTGTTTTCTTCCACTTATAACCTCTTTGCTCAACATACCCCGAACTTTTGATTTCTGTATCTCTGCTAGTGTACAAACATATATGGATTGAGTTTAGCTGGGTCTATGGTTAACTACCTAGGCAATTTTTAGACTTGTACGTGTAGAATCAATTAATTGTCTTCAGACTGATGTGACCTGATAGTCATTGACTGTGATGTTGGAAAAAAGGAATGAAAGATTTAGCAGACCATATAGATTTTGCTATTTTCTTGAGGACATAGTGTAATTTATAGCAGATTCTTTCTGAACTACTCTGGTTTGTAATTACTGTTAATTGAGCTTTTAAAATACTTATATTGTTTATCAGTACAATAATTTTATAATTTAGGCCCTAAGAATCTTGATAAACAAACTGCTGAATTCATCCACAGCAAGAGAACATTTTCCAGGGCTTCCCTGGTGGCACAGTGGCTGGGAGTCCGCCTGCCGATGCAGGGGATAGGGGTTCGTGCCCCGGTCCGGGAAGATCCCACATGCCGCGGAGCGGCTGGGCCCGTGAGCCATGGCCGCTGAGTCTGCACGTCCGGAGCCTGTGCTCCGCAACAGGAGAGGCCACAACAGTGAGAGGCCCGCGTACCGCAAAAAAAAAAGAGAACATTTTCCAATCTTGACTTTCTAGTGTCCAGTTAACAGCCAAAATGTTATGTCATTATGGGGTCTTGTTTTGCCTTTGTATATTTTCTGTTTGGAATGTGAGACACAAAAAACTTGTTGAGTAACAAAAAATAATAATTGCACTAATTACAGAATCTAGAAAATAGTTGTATTTCATTAAAGGGATTAAGTTAAAACTGGAAGGTTTAGGAAGAGGAAAAACCCACAAATCAGTAGGCTTAAGGAAGATGCACAACCCTAATGAAAGGGCAAGACTGCTCAAAGGTATGCAGGAAGAATATGGTTCATTTCCATTTCCATTCATTTTAGTCTAACATATGGCAATTAGGTTTTACTAATATTTAATATACAGATTGATTTTCGTGCCCTCCAACATCAACTGGAGTAAGAATGGTATCTTCAAGGAAAATTACAAGTTCCACAATTCAGAGATACAATCGACAATGCCCTCATCTGTTTTCCATATTTTGCAAAGCATTAAAATGTATTGGTTGCCAGTTAAGTGGATTTATGGATGATATTTTCTAGTTTTAATTAAAACTGATCTCAGAAAATGAAGAAGTGGCTTAAATAAATTCTTGAAAAGAAAAATTTTGAATAATACTGATAATTTGATTCCTCAGAGGTGCCATTATTACTTCTCGTATAAGCTCTTCCTAAGCCAGGTTACTCGGTAAGGATAATGGAAAACTAGTCAGATGTGACAAAGCTAACCAAAAATTCAAAATATTGTAAATGTTATTTCCAGTATAGATTTATTTTTTAAATATTTATTTAGGCTGCACCAGGTCTTAGTTGCAGCATGTGGGATCTTTCAGTTGTGGCATGCGGGCTTCTTAATTGTAATATGCATGTGGGAACTAGTTCCCGGACCAGGGATCAAACCCGGGGCCCCTGCATTGGGAGCATGGAGCTTAACCACTGGACCACCAGGGAAGTGCCCCCAGTGTAGATTTATATTTACTGTTGATAATTGCAAACTTGTCCCAAGTATATATTTTCTTCTTTATAAATTATGTTACTGTAACATAGCTTTTTCAGTGATGGTCATTATGAGTCATATATCAAAAAATACTGAACTTGAAGCTAGATTTTTGAGTTGCTGTATCTCAATGTATTTAAACAAGATTTTCCAAAGGTAAATATTGAATCACATTGCTTTCACTAAAAATTAGGATGAATAACATTTTTAGTGAGATCAAAAAAATTTGTATCATTAAAATATAAAATCTATCTTATACTATATTCATTCTATCCCTTTTTAATATCTATCTCTGTGTGTGTAATGACATACATATTATATTAATAAAACTGTATTGGTGTATAATTTATAAATAATTATATACTGGGGTAAATTTTAAAAATCTTAAAACTTTATAATTTTTATTTCAATTTTATGATTGATTAGAAAAGTCTAGAGAAATAGCTGCCCTGCACATTCAGTTCAGGCCACTTAGAAGAATGGCCAGACAGAACAGGACAAAAACTGTTTTATTGAAACATCTGAATTGATTCTTAACAGGTCTGTGGCCCAGCTGGTTCTAGGACAAAGATTGAAGCCAGAATATTTGGAAGATTCCACCTCACTGAAATGCAAGGAGCTGATGTAAGAGGTAGGCAGCCAAGATCAGAACAACAAAATCTGTAGTCATTAGTGCTGAGAAGTTCCAGGAGCCTTTAACAATACACTTCTTTGTTTCTGTTTTACTTTTTATTTTTATGTTTTGGGCTGTTGTTTTCAATAGGGGTTTTTAAAACAGTATAATAGGAATGATTCTAAGAAGAGAGATTTCCTTAAAACTGGATTGCTGAGACATTTATCTTTGCTACAGCTGCTAAAGGCAAACAGCATAGGATTTGCTGGCACAACTACAAACTCTTTCATTTGTAAAATATGCATTGAATGTGTAATACTTTAACTCTAGCATGCAATACCTGTGCCACAGGTAAAGGTTAATGTCTCCCCAGTAGGCTTTAAAACTATAGACAGTATCTGGTTTTTGTTTGTTTGTTTTATGTAAAATCCATACTGTGACTAAGGAAGCTGGTTTGTTTTGATTTTTTTTTTATGTGACTATTGCATTAAAGCAATAGTTCTCAACCATGAGCAATTTTACCTCCCCCTAACCCCATCCACGGGGACACTTGGCAATGTCTGGAAACACTTGGTCATCACAACTTGGGGGCTGGGGATGCTACTAGCATTTGATGGGTAGAGACTAGGGACGCTGCTAAACGTTTCACAATACATGGGAACAGTACCCCACAACAAAGAATTAACTGGCCCAAAATGTCAATAGTGCTGTACTGAGAACCTTGCGCTAAAAGGATCATCCTGTTTATCCATACGTCTTTCTTGAGTTCAGAAAAAATATTTTAAAAATAGCCTTTTCCAATTACTTTTTTAGATTACCTTTGCATTTTCTCTCTCTTCTATAATATCTCTGTTCATATGAACACCTTGTGTACCAAGACATTTTATTTTTTAAGATGTTGGGGGTAGGAGTTTATTAATTAATTTATTTATTTTTGCTGTGTTGGGCCTTCGTTTCTGTGCGAGGGCTTTCCCTACTTGTGGCAAGCGGGGTCCACTCTTCATCGCGGTGCGCAGGCCTCTCACTATCGCGGCCTCTCTTGTTGCGGAGCACAGGCTCCAGACGCGCAGGCTCAGTAGCTGTGGCTCACAGGCCCAGTTGCTCCACGACATGTGGGATCTTCCCGGACCAGAGCTTGAACCCATGTACCCTGCATTAGCAGGCAGACTCTCAACCACTGCGCCACCAGGGAAGGCCCCAAGACATTTTTTTTTTCATTTTAACATCTTTATTGGAGTATAATTGCTTTACAATGGTATGTTAGTTTCAGCTTCACAACAAAATGAATCAGTTATATATATACATATGTTCCAATATCTCTTCCCGCTTGCGTCTCCCTCCCTTCCACCCTCCCTATCCCACCCCTCCAGGCGGTCACAAAGCACCGAGCTGATCTCCCTGTGCTATGCGGCTGCTTCCCACTAGCTATCTACCTTACGTTTGGTACTGTATATATGTCCATGCCTCTCTCTCACTTTGTCACAGTTTACCCTTCCCCCTCCCCATAGCCTCAAGTCCATTCCTAGTAAGTCTGTGTCTTTATTCCTGTTTCACCCTTAGGTTTTTCATGACATTTTTTTCTTAAATTCCATATATATGTGTTAGCATACGGTATTTGTCTCTCTCTTTCTGACTTACTTCACTCTGTATGACAGACTCTAGGTCTATCCACCTCATTACAAATAGCTCAATTTCGTCTCTTTTTATGGCTGAGTAATATTCCATTGTATATATGTGCCACATCTTCTTTATCCATTCATCCGATGATGGACATTTAGGTTGTTTCCATCTCTGGGCTATTGTAAATAGAGCTGCAGTGAACATTTTGGTATATGACTCTTTTTGAATTATGGTTTTCTGAGGGTATATGCCCAGTAGTGGGATTGCTGGGTCATATGGTAGTTCTATTTGTAGTTTTTTAAGGAACCTCCATACTGTTCTCCACAGTGGCTGTATCAATATACATTCCCACCAACAGTGTAAGAGGGTTCCCTTTTCTCCACACCCTCTCCAGCATTTATTGTTTCTAGATTTTTTGATGATGGCCATTCTGACTGGTGTGAGATGATATCTCATTGTAGTCTTGATTTGCATTTCTCTAATGATTAGTGATGTTGAGCATTCTTTCATGTGTTTGTTGGCAGTCTGTATATCTTCTTTGGAGAAATGTCTATGTAGGTCTTCTGCCCATTTTTGGATTGGGTTGTTTGTTTTTTTGTTATTAAGCTGCATGAGCTGCTTGTAAATTTTGGAGATTAATCCTTTGTCAGTTGCTTCATTTGCAAATATTTTCTCCCATTCTGAGGGCTGTCTTTTCATCTTGTTTATGGTTTCCTTTGCTGCACAAAAGCTTTTAAGTTTCATTAGGTTCCATTTGTTTATTTTTGTTTTAATTTCCATTTCTCTAGGAGGTGGGTCAAAAAGGACCTTGCTGTGATTTATGTCATAGAGTGTTCTGCCTATGTTTTCCTCTAAGAGTTTGATAGTTTCTGTCCTTACATTTAGGTCATTAATCCATTTTGAGCTTATTTTTGTGTATGGTGTTAGGGAGTGATCTAATCTCATACTTTTACATGTAGCTGTCCAGTTTTCCCAGCACCACTTATTGAAGATGCTGTCCTTTCTCCACTGTACATTCCTGCCTCCTTTATCAAAGATAAGGTGACCGTATGTGCGTGGGTTTATCTCTGGGCTTTCTATCCTGTTCCATTGATCTACATTTCTGGTTTTGTGCCAGTACCATACTGTCTTGATTACTGTAGCTTTGTAGTATAGTCTGAAGTCAGGAAGCCTGATTCCTCCAGCTCCGTTTTTCGTTCTCAAGAGTGCTTTGGCTATTCGGGGTCTTTTGTGTTTCCATACAAATTGTGAAATTTTTTGTTCTAGTTCTGTGAAAAATGCCAGTGGTAGTTTGATAGGGATTGCATTGAATCTGTAGATTGCTTTGGGTAGTAGAGTCATTTTCACAATGTTGATTCTTCCAATCCAAGAACATGGTGTATCTCTCTATCTATTTGTATCATCTTTAATTTCTTTCATCAGTGTGTTATAATTTTCTGCATACAGGTCTTTTGTCTCCTTAGGTAGGTTTATTCCTAGATATTTTATTCTTTTTGTTGCAATGGTAAATGGGAGTGTTTTCTTGATTTCACTTTCAGATTTTTCATCCTTAGTGTATAGGAATGCCAGAGATTTCTGTGCATTAATTTTGTATCCTGCTACTTTACCAAATTCATTGATTAGCTCTAGTAGTTTTCTGGTAGCATCTTTAGGATTCTCTATGTATAGTATCATGTCATCTGCAAAGAGTGACAGCTTTACTTCTTCTTTTCCCATTTGGATTCCTTTTATTTCCTTTTCTTCTCTGATTGCTGTGGCTAAAACTTCCAAAACTATGTTGAACAAGAGTGGTGAGAGTGGGCAACCTTGTCTTGTTCCTGATCTTAGTGGAAATGCTTTTGGTTTTTCACCATTGAGGACGATGTTGGCTGTGGGTTTGTCATATATGGCCTTTATTATGTTGAGGAAAGTTCCCTCTATGCCTACTTTATGCAGGGTTTTTATCATAAATGGGTGTTGAATTTTGTCAAAAGCTTTCTCTGCATCTATTGAGATGATCATATGGTTTTTCTCCTTCAATTTGTTAATATGGTGTATCACGTTGATGGATTTGCATATATTGAAGAATCCTTGCATTCCTGGAATAAACCCCACTTGATCATGGTGTATGATCCGTTTAATGTGCTGTTGGATTCTGTTTGCTAGTATTTTGTTGAGGATTTTTGCATCTATGTTCATCAGTGATATTGGCCTGTAGTTTTCTTTCTTTGTGACATCCTTGTCTGGTTTTGGTATCAGGGTGATGGTGGCCTCGTAGAATGAGTTTGGGAGTGTTCCTCCCTCTGCTATATTTTGGAAGAGTTTGAGAAGGATAGGTGATAGCTCTTCTCTAAATGTTTGATAGAATTCGCCTGTGAAGCCATCTGGTCCTGGGCTTTTGTTTGTTGGAAGATTTTTAATCACAGTTTCAATGTCAGTGCTTGTGATTGGTCTGTTCATATTTTCTATTTCTTCCTGATTCAGTCTTGGCAGGTTGTGCCTTTCTAAGAATTTGTCCATTTCTTCCAGGTTGTCCATTTTATTGGCATAGAGTTGCTTGTAGTAATCTCTCATGATCTTTTGTATTTCTGCAGTGTCAGTTGTTACTTCTCCTTTTTCATGTCTAATTCTATTGATTTCAGTCTTCTCCCTTTTTTTCTTGATGAGTCTGGCTAATGGTTTATCAATTTTGTTTATCCTTTCAAAGAACCAGCTTTTAGTTTTATTGATCTTTGCTATTGTTTCCTTCATTTCTTTTTCATTTATTTCTGATCTGATTTTTATGATTTCTTTCCTTCTGCTAACTTTGGGATTTTTTTTGTTCTTCTTTCTCTAATTGCTTTAGGTGCAAGGTTAGGTTGTTTATTCGAGATGTTTCCTGTTTCTTAAGGTAGGATTGAATTGCTATAAACTTCCCTCTTAGAACTGCTTTTGCTGCATCCCATAGATTTTGAGTCGTCGTGTCTCCATTGTCATTTGTTTCTAGGTATTTTTTGATTTCCTCTTTGATTTCTTCAGTGATCACTTTGTTATTAAGTAGTGTATTGTTTAGCCTCCATGTGTTTGTATTTTTTACAGATCTTTTCCTGTAATTGATATCTAGTCTCATAGCGTTGTGGTCAGAAAAGATACTTGATACAATTTCAATTTTCTTAAATTTACCAAGGCTTGATTTGTGACCCAAGATATGATCTATCCTGGAGAATGTTCCATGAGCACTTTAGAAAAATGTGTATTCTGTTGTTTTTGGATGGAATGTCCTATAAATATCAATTAAGTCCATCTTGTTTAATGTATCATTTAAAGCTTGTGTTTCCTTATTTATTTTCATTTTGGATGATCTGTCCATTGGTGAAAGTGGGGTGTTAAAGTCCCCTACTATGAATGTGTTACTGTCGATTTCCCCTTTTATGGCTGTTAGTATTTGCCTTATGTATTGAGGTGCTCCTATGTTGGGTGCATAAATATTTACAATTGTTATATCTTCTTCTTGGATCGATCCCTTGATCATCATGTAGTGACCTTCTTTGTCTCTTCTAATAGTCTTTATTTTAAAGTTTATTTTGTCTGATATGAGAATTGCTACTCCAGCTTTCTTTTGGTTTCCATTTGCATGAAATATCTTTTTCCATCCCCTTACTTTCAGTCCGTATGTGTCTCTAGGTCTGAAGTGGGTCTCTTGTAGACAGCAAATATATGCGTCTTGTTTTTGTATCCATTCAGCCAATCTGTGTCTTTTGGTGGGAGCATTTAGTCCACTTACATTTAAGGTAATTATCAATATGTATGTTCCCATTCCCATTTTCTTAATTGTTTTGGGTTCGTTATTGTAGGTCTTTTCCTTCTTTTGTGTTTCTTGCCTAGAGAAGTTCCTTTAGCAGTTGTTGTAGAGCTGGTTTGGTGGTGCTGAACTCTCTCAGCTTTTGCTTGTCTGTAAAGGTTTTAATTTCTCCATCAAATCTTAATGAGATCCTTGCTGGGTAGAGTAATCTTGATTGCAGGTTTTTCTCCTTCAACACTTTCAATATGTCCTGCCACTCCCTTCTGGCTTGCTGAGTTTCTGCTGAAAGATCAGCTGTTAACCTTATGGGGATTCCCTTGTGTGTTACTTGTTGTTTTTCCCTTGCTGCTTTTAATATGCTTTCTTTGTATTTAATTTTTGACAGTTTGATTAATATGTGTCTTGGCGTATTTCTCCTTGGATTTATCCTGTATGGGACTCTCTGGGCTTCCTGGACTTGATTAACTATTTCCTTTCCCATATTAGGGAAGTTTTCAACTATAATCTCTTCAAATATTTTCTAAGTCCCTTTCTTTTTCTCTTCTTCTTCTGGAACCCCTATAATTCGAATGTTGGTGCATTTAATGTTGTCCCAGAGGTCTCTGAGACTGTCCTCAGTTCTTTTCATTCTTTTTTCTTTATTCTGCTCTGCAGTAGTTATTTCCACTATTTTATCTTCCAGGTCACTTATCCGTTCTTCTGCTTCAGTTATTCTGCTATTGATCCCATCTAGAGTATTTTTCATTTCATTTATTGTGTTGTTCATCATTGTTTGTTTCATCTTTAGTTCTTCTAGGTCCTTGTTAACTGTTTCTTGCATTTTGTCTATTCTATTTCCAAGATTTTGGATCATCTTTACTATCATTATTCTGAATTCTTTTTCAGGTAGACTGCCTATTTCCTCTTCATTTGTTAGGTCTGGTAGGTTCTTATCTTGCTCCTTCATCTGCTGTATGTTTTTCTGTCTTTTCATTTTGCTTATCTTACTGTGTTTGGGGTCTCCTTTTTGCAGGCTGAAGGTTCGTAGTTCCTATTGTTTTTAGTGTCTGTCCCCAGTGGCTAAGGTTGGTTCAGTGGGTTGTGTAGGCTTCCTGGTGGAGGGTACTAGTGCCTGTGTTCTGGTGGATGGGGCTGGATCTTGTCTTTCTGGTGGGCAGGTCCACGTCTGGTGGTGTGTTTTGGGGTGTCTGTAGACTTATTATGATTTTGGGCAGCCTCTCTGCTAATGGGTGGGGTTGTGTTCCTGTCTTGCTAGTTGTTTGGCATAGGATGTCCAGCACTGTAGCTTGCTGGTCGTTGAGTAAAGCTGGGTGCTGGCGTTGAGATGGAGATCTCTGGGAGATTTTCGCCGTTTGATATTATGTGGAGCTGGGAGGCCTCTTGTGGACCAGTGTCCTGAAGTTGGCTCTCCCACCTCAGAGGCACAGCACTAACTCCTGACTGCAGCACCAAGAGCCTTTCATCCACACGGCTCCTTAATTTGGAATGATTCCTTGTGTATTCAGGTGTTCCACAGATGCAGGTACATCATGTTGATTGTGGAGCTTTAATCCGCTGCTTCTGAGGCTGCTGGGAGAGATTTCCCTTTCTCTTCTTTGTTCTCACAGCTCCCAGGGCTCAGCTTTGGATTTGGCCCCGCCTGTGCGTGTAGGTCGCCGAAGAGCGTCTGTTCTTCGCTCAGACAGGACGGGGTTAAAGGAGCCGCTGATTCGGAGGCTCTGGCTCACTCAGGCCGGGGGTGGGTAGGGAGGGTCACAGAGTGCGGGGCGGGCCTGTGGCGGCAGAGGCCGGCGTGACATTGCAGCAGCCTGAGGCGTGCTGTGCGTTCTCCCGGGGGAGCTGTCCCTGGATCCCGGGACCCTGGCAGTGGCAGGCTGCACAGGTTCCCCGGAAGGGGGGTGTGGATAGTGACCTGTGTTCGCACACAGGCTTCTTGGTGGCGGCAGGAGCGGCCTTAGCGTCTCATGTCTGTCTCTGGGGTCTGCACTTTTAGCCGCGGCTCGCGCCTGTCTCTGGAGCTCCTTTAAGTAGCGTTCTTAATCCCCTCTCCTCGCGCACCAGGACATAAAGAGGGACGTAAAAGTCTGTTGCCTCTTCGGCAGGTCCAGACTTTTCCCCGGACTCCCTCCCGGCTAGCCGCGGTGCACTAACGCCCTGCAGGCTGTGCTCACGCCGCCAATCCCAGTCCTCTCCCTGCGCTCCAACTGAAGCTGGAGCCTCAGCTCCCAGCCCCGCCTGCCCCGGCGGGTGAGCAGACAAGCCTCTCGGCTGGTGAGTGCCGGTCGGCCCTGATCCTCTGTGCGGGAATCTCTCCGCTTTGCCCTCCGCACCCCTGTGGCTGCGCTCTCCTCCGCAGCTCCGAAGCTTCCCCCTTCCGCCACCCGCAGTCTTCGCCCGTGAAGGGGCTTCCTAGTGTGTGGACACTTTTCCTCCTTCACAGCTCCCTCCTGCTGGTGCAGGACCCGTCCCTATCCTTTTGTCTCTGTTTATTTATTTCTTTTGCCCTAACCAGGTACGTGGGGGGTTTCTTGCCTTTTGGGAGGTCTGAGGTCTTCTGCCTGCGTTCGGTAGATGCTCTGTAGGAGTTGTTCCACGTGTAGATGTATTCCTGGTGTATCTGTGGGGAGGAAGGTGATCTCCGCGTCTTACTCTTCCACCATCTTCCTGGAAGTCCCAAGACATTTTTAATCCTAATTTTATGACCATTTTATTGTTATTATATTTGTTCTAGTTAAATAATTTCTCCTCTTTTCTTTATCAAGTATAACTATAGCAGCTGGACAATTGCTGCTACTTTTCTTTTCAACCCACTTTGTTATTAATATGAGTAAATATTAAACACTGTGGGATCCATTTAAGAGGAAGTGCTTTGTTATACACATTCTCAGTTAAAAATTACCATTATCCACATGAATAAATAAATTTCCAAGCAAGTGACTGAGCTATTTAGTCCTTTCACTTCATTTTTTTCTCATACAGTTTCTTTCTCTGCTGAAAAGTGGCAGTGCTTTATCTTATTTGATTAGTTTTGGAACTTTTCCTCATAGCATTAAATCCCCATCCACATACTTTTGTGAGGCCCCAGTTACTTCAATGACATACCTTGCTTTTCTTCACTGCACCTAATAGTAAGCTTTCCACGCCAGAACCCATTCTCTAACTCATATTTACAATTTGCTAAAAAGCTGGGTAACTATGGCAAAAGAAAATGTGACTTGCATTGTTCAAAAATTCATCTGCAATGTGGAAATTCTGACTTGAGAAGAGACCATATTGACAAATAAAGGCTACTCTAGCTATAGAAAGAATCAATTTAACAGGATAATAAGTTGATCCTAAGAGAAGAATTTATAATAGAAATAACACAAAACCTGGATTCGGAGCAGATACAATGTCTCAACCAAAAAAAAGTGGAACAGATATTCTATAACTTTAGGTGGTGGTATAGCACTGTATTTATTTTGAAGTCACCTTAGAACTAGTATGTAAATATACAAACTCTAGATTTTAAATAAAAATGATTGTAAAATTTAGCAATCACTAGAAACATAGCTATTGATGAGATATATGAAGCTCTTATGGGGAAAAAAGAATTCAAAGAACTGCAGGAGTAATTTAGGACTATACAATGATTATGGAGAAATCTTTTTTTTTTTTTTGCGGTATGCGGACCTCTCACTGTTGTGGCCTCTCCCGTTGCGGAGCACAGGCTCCGGACAGGCTCAGCAGCCATGGCTCACAGGCCCAGCCGCTCCGCGGCACGTGGGATCCTCCCGGACCGGGGCACGAACCCGTGTCCCCTGCATCGGCAGGCGAACTCTCTGCCACTGCACCACCAGGGAAGCCCAAGAAATCATTTTTGAAGAATGCCATTCCCAATACATTCACACAAACATGAAAAGTATAGTTTAGAAGAAAATAAAGCAGAAATAGAGTGGTACAAAAGGCACACAGATTTTGTTTTAAATGAAATGATAAAACATATAAATAAGACCAAAGCATCCTCAGAAAAAAATCACATTTTTAATAGAAGCTAAAACTTTAGGATAATCACAAAATGAAGACAGTCGAAATCACCACATTTAAAAATAACAAAACAAATATCAGAGATATTTATGTTTAATGTACCTTACGTAATTAATGATACAACAATTTGTTTAATGTTTGTTCTATAACAAACTCTATGGAAGATGGAGCTGGGGAGGAAAAGCTTTTCCTCTACGCTTTTAGGCTTTTTGGGATGGTCTAAGAATTAAATCGACATGTGACAGATTAGGAGAAAAAAATTTAATTACATACATACAATAGAGGGGCTCCATAAGAATATGAGACCCACAGACAGACAGTTGAGGGGGAAGGGGTCTGGGACTTCAAAGTAGAGGAAGACAGTTCATAGGCAGATGAAAAGAGCAAAGGTTTGGTAAACATACATTTGCCAGGCCATGCAAGTCTTTCCGACATAAAAAGAATTTATCTTCAGTAGTAGCTGTCTTCATGGTGCAGGCTCCACATCTAAAGTCTTTTAGGTAGTTAAGGAGGAGATAAAAAGAAAAACTTCCTGAGTCTTTCATTTCTCAAGAACCAGCTCCAGACAATCCTCATGGCAAAGAGACACACTTCGAGGTGGCAAATTTTCTCCCCTGCAGTGGAGACTTGCTCGCGTTGTTCAGAGATTCAGCCTGGGATCGAGCACTGTGCCAGGAAATGGACAGCTAATCGCTACAGATTTCAAAGGCGTTTATACTCCCAGCTAGGGGAGGCTTCCTGGAGGAGCTGGACCTTAACTAACAGATAAAATACAGACATGCAGTGAATAGAGTAGACATTTCAGAGAGGAGGAAATGGCACAGACAAAAGAGAAATTGTGGTAAGCGTGTAATAACAGTAAAAGTTCAGTTGGGTTTAAGGCACGTGAAGAGCAGTAGCAGGAAATAAGATTATATAGGTACTTAGGTAGTTCAGTAAGACATAATTGCTTAAGAGTTACTGGGAAAATTAGAATTACCAATCCCATTCTATCATTCTTACAGCATTTTAGATTTGGGGGAAATACCCCAGGTCATATATACCAAAAAGTCATGAACCTTTGCCTCCTTCAGCTTCTTTCTCTTGAGAAGTCAAATTAGGAAGTTGAGAAATTGGATAATGTTCAGCATGTGTCCTTTGACAGTTTATTTGAACTGAGAATTGTTTAATTATTTTGGATTTGTAGTTTCAGATGCTTTTAGAATATGGACATCTCTTGAAGTGTCAGACTCAGGTTTCAAATTGTACTTAAATTCTCATCCAGCAAGGACATTCTTTCTTTCTTCAAGACTTAACTATAGTATATGAGCTAGACACTGTGCCAGATATTTTAAAGCAGAAAGAGTTAATATTTATACAGCATCCTATAAAATGTCCTCCTGGGATTGAAACCGATATGAGTCAGCAAGCCTTATGTTAAAGTGTTAAGGACATTTCAGGTGTAAAGAAATTATAAGGTTTCAGGAAGGGAGATAAGCTCTTGGTCAATTAAGTAAATATGTAAGGAACTTAATAGAAAATACATTTTCAACTCCAGATTTCGGAATCTGGAGCCTGCCATCTCTGATTATCTGTGATATTGGAGACTTTCATGCCTTAGAAGTTTGGCTGAGAAGAAGATTGTAATATTTTTCAACTCTACTCAGAAAATAAAGTTAAATAAAGTAAACAAATTAATTAATTAGCAAAAGTAATAAAGTGGCTAAAGCTGCCTGGTACACCAGTAATAAAGTTAAGCACCAGTCTAGTGGTTCTTCTTTATCTCACAGTGTACTTCAGTGCCGTGCTTTCTGTGGAATTAGGTGAATATAAGATAATTTATTCTTGCACACCCTCCCCTTTTTAGGTTTTCACCTGTCCCTGTGTTTGTAAAGAGCTAAATAGCAGAAAAGAGGACTGGCCAAGTTACAAACGAACTATATCATCAATGGGATGCATGAGGTTAAATTTATTTTGAGCCTGACATCATCCAGAGGAGTTACTAGTTCACGTTGATACAGAAACAGGTCACAGAATAATAAAAAATACACTCTGGGATCTTCACACAGAAGATTGAAAGAAGCAAAATACAGTAGTAGCATGGGCCTTTAAGTATCTCATTCTTGTGCCTGCCAAAGGTTCAGCATCTTTTTAGGAAAGATCTCTTAACACTTTCATGATGGTAGAAGATAAATTGTTGCTTTCCAAAGCATGCACATATGTCTTACTGGAAGACAATGTAACTGTAACCTGTGGTTATGTGCCTTGATTTAAAAACCTTTGTTGGCTTCTAACTGTGAAGATTTTCAAGCTGACAAAGGATAGGGACTCGTATCTCTATTCTGTTGTAAAAAAATAAAAATCAAGTGCGTTAAATTATTCTTTCTGCATTTAAAAAAACTTGAATATCAGCAGTAAAGCTGTATGTCAGTGTATATTAAATATTCATATCCTTGCTAAGAAGCTATCCCTCTGTACAGTATTTCCCCTATAAAGTTTTATTTTATTTTATTTTTACTTTAGGACATCCTCCTATATGTTTTCCTATTCTTCTGTTTTTCATACTTGTTTTGTGTTTTTGCCTATATTGCTTTAAACCTATAATAAATTATATATAATAGAAAAAGTGCTTAAAAACATTTTCAGATATATTTCCATATCATGTAAATATTGTTGTTCTAGAGGCTTTCCTCTCCCCATCCTCGATCCCTTTGAAGAAATGACTTTCTGGGTTTCAATAAATACTCTTGGAAACAAGGAAGTCATTTTTCAGCTTTGACAGTCAAACGAGATTTTTTTCGTTTGTTTGTTTGTTTGTTTAAATTGGCAATAGGACAATAAGCTTGAAAACCTGGCTTTATCAAGAGAAGGGGGATTTTCTTTAGCATATCAGAATGCAGCCTGGCAGTCTTAGATAACACAGGTACATCCATAAGACTCTATTTTCCCATGACAACTAGTGCTTGAGAGTTGCTACATAGGGTAGGAGGGACAAAAGGCAACAGAGTTCAAACCTGTTTCATCTTGATTGGAGTAGAGAAAAAATAAAAGGGAGAGACACACAGGTGCACAGGTGTGAGCGACAAGTGGCCTGAAGGTTTAGTTCTTTTTTAACTGAACTTGTCCAGAATGAGGAGGTATGTCAGAAACCACCTGAATGTTCAAACATATGAGATGGTTTAAATGAATTATGGAACTTCTCAGTGTAATATTATATACTCATTAAGAAAAAATGGCAGTAGTTTTGTTTAACTACTGGTAAAAATAAGTTTGATTAAAATGATGTTTAACATAAAGAAGTAAGGGAATCTTTGGAATTCAATTGTGAATGTATGCTAGGCTCGGGGGAATTGCGTTGTTGTCAGGTAACTTCTCTTTCTCTCTCTCTCTTTCTAAATAGTTAAGTGTCTCTTTGACTTTGCTTCTCATTGTGTATCTGCTTCAGTTTTCACTTTCTCTCTAATCTGTTTTTCAGTTCATTGATCTACTTACATATTGTCCTTAAACAATGGCCTCAACCCCCAAGATTTTCCATTTGTTTTCCAAATGAGTACCTGTGCCCTAATTCTTATATTTTTGAACCATCTCTCATTTGTCTACCTTGGATCAGAAGTTCATAGTTGATCCAATGAGCAGTAGCTGCAGGGTACAAGAGGTCAAAGAGGGCATAAAGTGGCCTATTTTACGGTCATGGATAAGACGAGATTTCTGTGATGAGGATGTAAGAGAGAAGATTATATTTCTAGAATCAGCTGATATGAAGAAAAAAAATCTGTTTAGTAAGGTTGGAAATCCTGAATTCATCAAGATTAAGCAGTTTTCTTTAATATAGTACTACTGAGAATCTTTGATATATGTAAATAGTCAGATTGGTAATTTCATACCCCAAATTAAATTGTCTAAAGACCTATCTTTTGTTTGCTTTTAAGAGCAATTCTTTGTATAGTTTTCAAACACATTTCAAAATTTATAGATCCATTTTGGAAGGGAATACTGTTTAAAAGAATATCATACCATTTTTATTGAAATGCATATATTTAAATGTGAATATGCATATTCACTTGTTCGTTCAAAATCCATTCAAGGCCTACTACATGGCAAGCATTGTGCTGATGCAGGGAAGTAGAAGTTTACAGAACGCCACGATATTAATAGCTATCACTGCTGGGTAGAATAATCATGCATAACTTTTTTTATTTTTGCTTAATTTTTGGCTTATCAATTTTTGGCTTTTCTTCTTCAGTGAACTATACTATTTATTTGACAAAATAATAAAACGATTTTCTGAACTAAGTCACCCAAGATAAAAAGAAGCTCCAGAAGGAATTCTATTTCCATCACTAGTTATGATGTTGATATATCGGAGGCCACTAAGTCAGGGACCAGCTGAGTTTGGAAGTATACAGACACCATTTGTTATGAGGTTTATAACCAGCATGAGAATTTCTACGTTGTTGATATATATATTTATAGGTCTATTTGCATTCAAAGACACAACTGTCTCTTTAAAGCACTTGAATCTACTTTACTGAAAATCCCCTCATATTACTGAGGCTTAAGTACACTGAGAATTAAAGAAAGAGTATTTGTATTTTTACCATTGAAGTTGTCTTTACTTTGAAGAAGAGTCAGAGACCTGTTCATTTATAATATGATTAAGGGATTTAAACAACAAAGATGGTTTATATTATTTTGCTCAGTAGCTGAATTAATCATTCCTCTTCCCACGTACGTGGAAAGATAGTACCTCCTGCATCTCAAAAGTAGGTGAATATGTGGCCTGCTTTGGCCAATAACAACGTGAGCGGAAGTGATGGGTGTCAATTCCAGGTGGAAGCTTTACGAGCCAGAGTGCGATGGCCTTGCTCTCTCTTTCCCTTGGCCATCAATGATGGCTGTGTGAGAAGCCTGGTTCCAGGTGAAAAGATGCAGAGCAGAGCTTTCAAGCAATAGGCAATGTTTATGGAGAACAAGGGAAGGCTAATCTTTTGAGATATTATAACTACTGAGATTTTAGAGGATGTGCATCACTGTAACACAGCTTTCTCCCTTTGACTGACACTAGTAATTTTATTGAAGATAGCTTAATACAGTTTTCATAGTACTAAGAGTAGAGGCTCTGGAATCATACTTTATAGGTTCAAACCACAGCTCTCTCGTTAATTTCTTTGTGTGGTACTTTGGCACGTTACATATGTTTTCCTTTGCCTCGTTTTCCTCAAATGGGAACAATAATGCCTTTCTTTATAAAGATCTCAGGAGGAGTAAATTTCATGACACACATATGGAAATAAATGAAGACCATCCAACAATAACAAGTGAAGACTATGTATATACATAGGATAGGAAGGGAGTCAGGCACCATCATCTGGATTTGTCAGAGACTCAGAGGCAGGCAGAAGTGTATAAAAGCTTTTTAGTAAAAAATCAGAAGATTTTAAGTATGCTCTGGTTGGGTGTGGTTGGCCAGGAAACCCAGAGGCAGACTAATGAGAAGTGGGGCATCCTTGTAATGAGGAGAGCATGTTTGGGTTTCTCCAGTTGTCTCTAAATTGGAATCAAAGGTAAAAATTAGGGAAGCTGGCAGTTTTTAAGTCCTGATTCTTGGGATTAATTGCTACGGAGATTATGATTTGGCTTCCTGGACTCATCGCTACAAATCGTGGGTCAGTGTTCTATTCTTATGTAAGATCTGGTTCGTTTGTAAGTCTCTCACATGTGAGATATGCATTGTAACTTATTTTGCACCATATCTAGCTATAATAAAATCAATAAATAATACTTACTATTTTTGTTATTATGATGTATATCATTAGTCCTAAAATAATTGTTAAAATTTATTCGGCTATTAGGTACCCCTTTTGATTTGAACGGACCTTTAGCTTCTCCCAACAATAGCTACATTTCTACATTATAGTGTCTGAACTAAATATTTTATTATAAATTAAAATAAATATTCTAAGTAGAAAGAGAAAGTAAGTGAAGCTACCCTCTTTTTAGACATCAGTTTCTTGTTGGCTGGGGTTTCCATCTTCCTGGAAAATTACATATGATGTCTGTTACTTGGAAATGAAGGAGCTAAATTAAGTTAAGCTATTTCTAATGAGGCTCAGGATATCTTGATGGTAAATGAACAAGAAGTACATGTTAGGAGAAAATTAGAATGAGACTAAGGAACACAGAAAATCTGAACTCTGCAGGGCATAGATCTCATTCCTGGTGCTCCAGGAGGCCTGCAAGAGAGCTATACTTTTTAGAAAAATAAACTATTTGAAACACTGTGTACTGTATTAAACTCTCTATTATAAAAAGTGTACAGAAAGTACAGGAGACATATGACAAACATTCCTGGACTATCAGATTTAACAGACTATTAATATTATGCTAGGCTTCAATTATTTTCAAAATAAAAGTATAAGATATAAGTCATAGTTCTTGAAGTTTATTTTAAAGCCCTTTTCAAACACAGTCAGCTTCACTACAGCCAAGAAGTTCTCACTAATCAGAACATAACCACTAATCAGTATATAATTTTTATACTTTACTGCATCTTTATATATTCATAATAAATATGTGGTATCATTTAAAATTTTGTTTACATTAATAGTAAATAGCAACAAACATTTCATTCTCTGAAATGTTACTTAATTTTCATTTTTTCACTCAGCTTTAAATTAAATGTTGGCATATGGAAATGTAACTAATTCATTTTAGTTACTCTGTATTGAAGAAATGTTTGAATGGTCTAAAATATATCTTTTCAATTAATAAACAGGGCTTTTTTTCATTTTTACAAATAATCCTCCAATTAGCAACTTAATATACTTCTCTGGGCACATGTGGTAGAACTTCTGTAGAATATGAATCTTAGAAATGCTAGATGCTATACATGTCATCACCTACCAGATATGATGGCCAAAGTGCTTTCCAAAGTGCCTTATTACTCTGTACACCAACACAATGTTTATTAGAGACCTTATTGCTCTATAGACCAACACAATGATGCTTCTTATACTTTGCCAATCTAATGCATATGTGATAGGATATTGTGATTTATTTTACATTTTATTAGTTACACTTTTTATAATTCTGTTCTCTCTCTGTTGTTCAGATTGGATCATTTCTATTTTTCTATCTTCAAGTTCACTCTTTTATTCCTCTCACAACCGTTCTGCTACTAAGTTTCTTTGTTCTTAGTTATTGTATGCTCAGTTCTAAACTTCTAGAATTTGTTTCTTTACATCTTCCATCTCTTTGCTGTGTTTTTCTAATTTTTTCATTTGTGTTTTAAGAATGTTCGTAGTTGCTGACTGGACCAGTTTTAGGTTAGCTGCTTTATTTATTTTTTTAAAATTTATTTTATTTATTTATTTTTGGCTGCGTTGGGTCTTTGTTGCCGTGCGCGGGCTTTCTCTAGTTGCGGTGAGCGGGGACTACTCTGCGTTGCGGTGTGCGGGCTTCTCATTGCGGTGGCTTCTCTTGTTGCAGAGCACGGGCTCGAGGCACGTGGGCTCACTAGTTGTGGCTCGCGGGCTCTGGAACGCAGTCTCAGTAGTTGTGGCGCATGGGGTTTGTTGCTACACGGCATGTGGGATCTTCCCGGACCAGGGCTCAAACCCGCGTCCCCTGCATTGGCAGGTGGATTGTTAACCACTGCACCACCAGGGAAGCCCAGGATAGCTGCTTTAAAATACTTACTTCACAATTTCAACACCCATGTGATCTCAGTGTTGGCATCTGCTGATTGTAGTTTCTCAGTTGACTTGAGATTTTCCTGACTTTTCAAGTGACAAGTACTTTTGGATTGTATCCTGACATTTTGCCTATTATGTTACATGACTCTGATTCCTATTTAAGTCTTCTATTTAAGCAGGTAGTCAACCTGTTATGTTCGGAAGTCCTGGTTCATTTGTGTGGGCTGTGGTTCAAATGTCAATTTAGTTTATAGAGCCTGTGCTTCACTTATGTGTTACTCAGAAGACAGGACTCTACCACAGTTTTCTTAGCACTGACTGGGGATTGAAGTTGTCAGAGTTCTGCTCACAGGTCATTTGTATATTTTTGTCTAGGGCTTTTTGTTGTGATTGGCAGGAGAGATAAAATGAAACGTATTCCTACCATCTTGTCTTGCTCATAATTTACTTTTCATGTGCTATTTCAACATATAAACTTATTAGTCTTTTCTCTGGAATGAAAGCACACCTTATTCTACCTAGAATCCCTTTTATTAATCTTCCCCAATTTCTTTCACCAGTTAAGAAGACAATTTTCCAATTCAAATAAAGATTTGTTAGCAGTTCTAAATCAGAAGGCTTTGGGAAGCTCTGTTGCTTTAACCATCATTCTGAACTTTTCTGTTAAATGTCTTAAATTAGAATCCAGAGATTTATTTATTTATTTATTTATTTTTGCGGTACGCGGGCCTCTCACTGCTGCGGCCTCTCCCGCTGCGGAGCACAGGCTCCGGGCGCGCAGGCCCAGCGGCCACGGCTCACGGGCCCAGCCGCCCCGCGACACGCGGGATCCTCCCGGACCAGGGCACGAACCCGCGTCCCCCGCATCGGCAGGTGGACTCCCAACCACTGCACCGCCAGGGAAGCCCCAGAGATTTATTGATTCTGTTCTCTCAAATCAAATAACCGTTGAAATGACAAAGTGCATACTTGTGGCAAAGGACTGCCTGCTGGAATATTATTATTTAGCATGTCATCCCCAAGAGCCAAGTAGCAATTTATTTAGGTCATACTCACACTCTCAGCTGTGATTCACTTTACAGGTAAATTGAAAGGTAGTGATAACGTTTTGTCACTGGTTGATGGACAATCCCCTTGTTGTAAGTAAAAGAGGAAAGTGAACAAATGATATGTCTGAACATTTTGATGTAGAATATTAAACACTTCTCCCTCAAATCATGCCTGCAGTCTCTGTAGCCGTAGAATCAACTCTACATAAAGCTGCTATTTCACTTTTCTGGAAGGCAGGAGCCATAAATTCTTTGCTTTCCAGGAGATTATAGTTTTAAGTGTGTGATAAGTTTCATTTTAGTTGCTGGACTGAATGTCATTTAAATATTTTTGATACCAAATGGATGGATGATGATAACATCTTGGGAGATTATCTACAAAATAATACTAAGCAATACTGGAGCATTAAAGATGAATTCACTTACAATTCATTTCCAGTTGTAATAAAGAAAAATTAAGGAAATCCAAATGATATCTATATATAACCTTGAATTTGCCTCGAAAAAGGCAAATGACTAACTTCAGGTGTATCAGAATTTTACTATGATTTTACATTCCAACCAACCCAACAAATGTGTATTAACTTGTTTTCTGCTCATAGTTTTGCTTCTGAATGTCACTTTCACATGGCTTTATACTAAAGCTTGAATGGGTCCAGGAGCTGGAAAGCGTGTTAAAACGGTTGTGGTTTATAGTCTCTAGAATTCAAGATGGTATGTTTTATGATATACCAGCAAGCCTATTTAAATACATAAAATAAGAGGTGATTCAAACCTCTTACAAAAGCTTTATAATACACACATGAATAGAGAAATAAAAAACATATTCAAATCCTAAAAATAGCATAAGAAATCTGAACAGCATGTTCTAATTCCATCTATATGTTTTTCTCTGGTAGATATAATTTGTAGCAAGTGAATTTTGGAGGGCTGGGAGTCATTCACTTAGGTAGACCTATATAGGACACATGTATCATGCAGACAGTGTCCTATGTAAGAGTGCCTGGTCAGAGAGTCACATGGTGCTAAATTCTAGCCGTGCTTTGTACCCTAAATTGGAAGATTTGTTGGATTGAGTTTACCTGAAGGAGAGGTCTATTTCTAATTCCTACTGAGGCCTGTTAGAGACTAATTATGACTCTAAATTTAGGGTCTAGTCTTGAAAAGTTTCCATTTACTAGGTTATAATACACATCTATATCCCATTACAATATTCCTTCATCCATGTGTACATTTGCATGTATAAGGACACACTTTTACAGCTTTATTTTTTCTTTGAGATTTGACATTTTTGCAGAATTTTATGAGATTCTTTACAATAAGTGCTTAAGTTCTCCTATCAGATATTCAGAATGAGAAATCCCAGCCTCAGTCACTAGACCATCAAGTAGATGTTTGTTTTCTATCTTACGTTATAATTGCGACCTATATTTTAGTTACAATTAGATTAGACTTTAATTAAAATTAGAATAAAACTCAATTTCTTCTGTGTAAAAGGAATGGAAAGAACACTGCACTGGGAATTAGGAATTATGGCTCAGTACTGACTGGTGTTGTGTGAAATTGGTCCAATAGCTTAGTTAGCTGGACATCAAGTTATTGTTGTTGCTGTTTTTAAATCTGTATAATGGAGAAATGCTAACAATTTAATCTAAGCTATTTAGACCGACTAGGGGTCTTGAATTGATTATAAGAAGTGGAAACTGACACTAATTTTGGAGCTTTCTGCAACCTTTTCCTGTTTGGGTGCTCATAACTTTTACTGTCTGTTGAGGAAGAAGCCACATGAATAAATGAACTAGGGAAGTTTTTAAAGAGAGGAGGTATAACTGCTTGATACTTTAGGGGATGCCATACAGATGCTCTGAACTTTAGAGCCGAAGGGTTATTGATTGAGTTGCGGTATTTTGGGATGTGAAAATTCATAGTTTCCTGTTGATGTGTAATTGGAGACATGGCTATTTTAAGAGACACAAATATTTTGTCCTCAAGGAAGCAGGGAGGTCAGAAGAAATGATTCCACATTGTTTTGCTTCAATGAGACGATGTGATTAGAATGATATTCAAGTCCTAGTTTTGTAAGTTTCTGTGTGATATCAGATTACATATTTCACTTCCTCAAACTTTGGTTTCCTCCTCTACCTAGGGAAAGAAAAAAAAGAATGATAGTGCTGCACAAGGGTGTTATAATAGCATGTAAATTATACGTGTTTCTGACCACAGTACCTGCTCAACATTAGTCCGTTCCTGCTATTCTTATATGCTGCCCAGAATCCCGCTGATTTCCACTTTCTGGCTTCTAGCAAATACCGCTAAGAATTTCAAACAAGCCAGATTAATTATTTTTGTTTTCTGTGTATACTAAGAGTCAGGAAACACAAGTATTTCTAGAATAATCTTGGATATTTTTGCTTAAAATGGAAGTTAAGCTTGATGATTGACCCTATCCTTGTTGGCTGACTATAAAGAAAATGCACCCAAGCATAAGTTAGTCATGGGCAGAACTCACTATCTAGCCCTGAGAGCTTCTTGATGTCAGGAAGATTGGTCAAAAGGAGATATCCCAACAGGCATGGCCATCAGTTTAAAGATATGGTTACCAGCTTAGTAAGTTCGTTTTCAATTTATGCATTTTTTTCAAATGTGACATGAAGATATTAAGTGAATACCACTAGAAGGCATAACAAAGTACTGTATATCCGATTTTACAAAAGTAACTAAAAAGCTATGGCTATTGTTAAATTGGTTTCTTTTATTAAAGACTGAATTATATGACATGTTAATAGCAAATGATTATACCATCTATCTTTTAAAAAGCCAAATAAGTTTAAAAACACAAAATCTTTCTTTTTTTTTTTTTTTTTTTTGCGGTACGCGGGCCTCTCACTGTTGTGGCCTCTCCCGTTGCGGAGCACAGGCTCCGGACGCGCAGGCTCAGCGGCCATGGCTCACAGGCCCAGCCGCTCCGCAGCATGTGGGATCCTCCCGGACCGGGGCACGAACCCGCGTCCCCTGCATCGGCAGGCGGACTCTCAACCACTGCGCCACCAGGGAAGCCCTAAAAACACAAAATCTTAAAAAGCAAAAAAAAATTGCCATTCGGTTTCATGGGAAAAGCAATTCCCAGTTTCACATGAATATTTTCTCTCATATGTATACTTTCACCCATCTCTAGTCACTGTTATAAATCACTAGCTGCACTGGATTTAAATATGGAGAATATCAGTGTTTTCAATGTATTATGATACATATTTCCATTTGTCATGTTTCTGCTTTGCAACAGAGTGGGGCAAACTGTTTACATTTATAGATTGCAATCTTTGACATTCTAATTGAAAAATGATATGTTGTTTCTATAAAACAGCATAATTTAGATGTGTAGAATTCAGTATACTGACACTACTCTTAAAATGACATGTGTTTTAATGAATTTAAATTCAATAGAATTATGCAACATGATAGCTACATAATGTTTTTTCGCCATCTGCTATTCTATTCAATTATACTCTGTAAATGTGTAATGGAATAAGGAAATTCACAAAACATTTATAAAATCATTTTTGTGTCAAATTAACTTAAATTTAGAAGCTATAATTTTCATGTATTTTATTATCTGAGATTAAATAAAATAATCTGTGACATGATAAAGCCAAAATATTTTAAGATGCCATGGGTGTTAATGTTTATGTGCACTTAGAATGTTTAAATTAACATGAGTGACACTGTATTGTCATGTCCCTAAACAAAGGTACAAATATATTGACTCTTTCACTGTCTAACACTGTAAAATATTCCCCAATGCTTAATTTCTTTTAATATTATAAAAATTGATGGGCTTCCCTGGTGGCGCAGTGGTTGAGAGTCCGCCTGCCAATGCAGGGGACACGAGTTCGTGCCCCGGTCCGGGAAGATCCCACATGCCGCGGAGCGGCTGGGCCCGTGAGCCATGGCCACTGAGCCTGTGCGTCCGGAGCCTGTGCTCCACAACGGGAGAGGCCACAACAGTGAGAGGCCCGCGTACTGCAAAAAAAAAAAAAAAGAAAATTGATAAAGACTCATTTTAGGGGAAAAGAAGTAGCAATAACTATTTAAGTGACTAAATGACCTTAGGAAAGTAAACATAATCCAAAGAAATTGGGTAATTTGATATTTTTCAATATATATCCTATTTTTATAAAGGTCATAACGTAACAACAGAGGCTTTTGAAGCATAAGAGAGCGTCTTTCACATCATTCACATGTCATTTCACATGTTCTTCATGTGATACTGGGACCTGTATCTTTCTAGTCAAATGGCAGGATATTAAACTTAGCTGGGATCTTTAAGGGACAAATGATGTAATTATTCCCTTTTAAAAATAGGGTAACTGAATTAACCATAAAAGAAAGAAAACAGAAAAAAATACTCACTTTAAAATATCGTTCTCTTGATACGCAGTTCAGGAATGCAAATGGACAACACAAAGACTGAATGTATTAGGTTCACAGCCAAATATATGTCCATATTAATTGAAGACTCATTTTAAAAAATTTTATACCATATGCCAATTGGAAAACAGAATTTGGAGTTTCACCTAGCATCTTAGGAATCTGTCAGTACCTATCAAGGAAATGCATGATATCTGAATAGTGGCTTTTATTGATATTGTGTTTGAGAATACTTCATAAATGTAGGTAGGCTGCATTCACTAAAGAACTCTGGAATAGTGATACTTGGCTTTCAGTCCTATTTGCAAATGACTGTGAAGCAAAAACTCAAAAGAGTTTGAACTCAAAAGAGAAATAGATTAATATACAATAATAATTGAAGATTTCAACACCCATCTCTCAGCAATTGATAGAATAAATAGCCATCAAATCAGTTAAGAATATAGAAAACCTAAAAACATGATCCATCAAAAATTCGTATGTTGAAGTTCTAACCCCTTGTACCTCAGAATATTACCAAATTTGAAGATAGGGTCTTTAGAGCTCTGCATTCAGGGTCTTTCTTAAGTTCAAATGAAGTAATCAGGGTAGGACCTAGTCCAATTTGACTGTTGTCCTTATAAGGAGAGGAGATTTGGATATAGACATGTACAGAGGAAAGACGATTGGAAGACACAGAGAGGAGATGGCCATCTTTAAGCCAGGAAGAGAGGCTTGGACCAGATCCTTCCTTTGGAGCCCTCAGAAGGAACCAACCCTGCTGACACCTTGATCTCGAACTTCTAGCCTCCAGAACTGTGAGAAAATAAATTTTTATTGTTTTATTATTATTTTTTTGGCCGCACTGCATGGCTTGTGGGATCTTAGTTCCCCAACCAGGGATTGAACCTGGACCATGGCAATGAAAGCACTGAGTCCTAACCACTGGCCCACCAGGGAATCCCCTAAATTTTTTTTTTTTGCAGTACGCGGGCCTCTCACTGTTGTGGCCTCTCCCGTTGTGGAGCACAGGCTCCGGACGTGCAGGCTCAGCAACCATGGCTCACGGGCCCAGCCGCTCCGCGGCATGTGGGATCTTCCCAGACCGGGGCATGAACCCGTGTACCCTGCATCGGCAGGCAGACTCTCAACCATTGCACCGCCAGGGAAGCCCCATCCCCTAATTTTTTATTGTTTAAGCCATCCAGTCCGCGGTACTTTGTTATAGAAGCCCTAGAATACTTATACTGTGCCAATACTATTAGGTGCTCCTACTGTGTCTGTCTGTTCTCAATCATGCAGTTAACGGGCTGTCACATAATTACTTATGCAAATTGTCCTTATCTTCTGTTAGGCTATAAGTCCCATTAAGACAGGGAACACATTTTTTTTTGTTCATAGTTGTATCCTCAGGCTCTAACTCAGCACCTGTTATAGTTTTTTTTTTAGTGTACTCATGGAATAAGTGGCATAGTTACATAATATTTAGTAATCTACAAGGCAAATTTGAATAGTGCCAAATAATCAGGAAATAAAAAGCTGTAGAGAATGTATTGATATAAGCAAATACTCCCTTAAGAATAATTTGAATACCTTATATGCACGAGGAAATTTATAAACGTTAGGTCATTTAATTCCCATTTTGTTCATTAGAAAAATGAGACCAATAGAAGCTTAATAAATTATTCAAGAACATACAGTATATCACAGAATTGAGTTTGAATTCATCTAAAGGAGGAGTCAGCAAACTTTTTCTACAAATGTCCAGGCTGTAATTACTTTAGTCTTTCCAGTTCATACAGTCTCTGTTGCAGCTACGCAACTCTAGCCTCAGAGTGTAAAAGCAGCAACAGACAATGAGTAAAGAGATGGGTGTGGATGTGTTCCAATAAAACTTTATTTACAAAAACAGCTTGTAGACTGGATGTGGTGGTGGTTTGTCCAACCCTGATTGAAAGTGTTGTCTCTTAAAACTATTAGAACAGACATCTTGACAAAACAATTTAAAATTAACATGCAATCTTCATTCCCCTTTTTAAAGCCTGTATAAGAATTCCAATTAAGAACTATCTGTGTATTTTCAGCACATGATGATGTATCCCTCACTGTGATGGTTTAATTAGTATACAGTCCATGCCTAGTTAGTTAAATGTAAACGAAGTGCTTACTTCATGATAATTTAAAATGCTTTGTTGTATCATGAGCAGTTATTAAAAGCCTCATTGACATGATTGCTTATTTTGTTCTAAAATTTATTGTCAAGATGCAGTTTGGCAGGTTTTATCATTTCTAAATACCAAACAGTTCTATGGCATGGAATAAAAATGTCAACTAGAATATTTTCTTTGGAGCTTATAAAAATGAGTACAGTAGTATTAATATAATAGATTATGTATCTATTCAACAATATATAGTTGATTCTTGAACAAGAGGGTTTGAACTTCATGGGCCCACTTATATACAGATTTTTTTCAATAGTAAGTACTATGGAACTACACAATCCGAGGTTGGTTGAATCCAAGGGTAACGAGAAACTGCAGATACAGAGGAATGGATTACAAGGAGGACCAATTATTATTTACAAGCAGATTTTCTACTGCAAGGAGGGTCGGCAGCCGTAACCCCTATGCTGTTCAAGGGTCAAGTGCATGTGATATACTAGAAACCCAGACAACTGCTACATGATCCCAGCCCTCTGGTTACTTAATATTTTTAGTAGGTTAGTAGGGTTAAGGGTACACTCTTAATATTTCTATTATATCATTTTTACCTTGCATGGTATTTTTTTTTTTTTTTTTTGTCTAAAGCTCATGATGGAAAAAGTGATGGTCTTTGTATGGGCAAGAGGATTCTGGAATCTTCAGTCTTTTTCATTGAATAATTTTGGCAAACACACATAGATGGGCTTTATTAGACACGATTTCTATTATAAAATCACTGCATCTAAATACATGCTTTCAACCTTTCTTGTACTTAAGAGTAATGTGGGATTTATTTTTATTTTTAGAGGAGGATTCCTTGTGGCCATGCATGGATATTGTGATTTAGTAGGTTTGAGGTGAGGCCAGGGATCTGCAATGATCCAAGTCTGCATTTTGAATTCAAACAAGTTACTTGAAGATCACAATTTAGGAAAAATCATCTAACTTCTTAGATTAGTTTTCAGATAACTGGCTTTACACATGATGTAAAACACAACAGAAGTGAGATATAACAACATCATACAATAGTTTCCCAGAGCCCTGGAGGAATTTCTATGGTTTACAGCACAGAAGATATATTGGGAGGCTCTAAGTGTAGTTCATCCATGTTGACCTCTTAAAGTCTGGGTCATCTCCCATTTCTAACCTTTCTGTTTCCTAGCTTTTTACTCTCTTTTAAGCATGTTAGCAATAAGTGGGTGGTTTCTTACCATGACAAACAATATAAACCAAAAGCCCACATCATGCTTAATAAGAAGGCTAGATATACTCCCATTAAAATCAGGAAGAAGACAAGGGCTTCATTCTCACCCTAACACCACTGTTCTGTTTTGTTTTGTTTTGTTTGTTTGTTTTAACATTGCTCTGTGTATACTAGCCAGTGGAATAGCTGAAGATCATATAATTGTTGGCTTGCAACCTCCTTAGGGGGTTCCTGTTTGTAATCTGAAGCCAGCCAATATGCCCGCCCCCAACCTACTTGGAGGGCAGGGAGAGACTGAAGAAAGAGGCAGACCACTCCAGACTGGTAGGCAGCAGGTTTAATGAGCGCAGGAACTTACATACAGGGTTTGTCTTGGGTGGCCACAAGATGAGTAGATCTCCACACCCATCTGCTAGAATCTTAAAAGTTTATATAATCCTTAATTGGGCTCAGTCACATAAATCGTCCAGATGGTCTCAACATATTAGTATCTCAAGGATGTGTCCTTGGGCAGCTTCTAGCGTGGGGAAAGCAAGGGGGTGCATATTCCAAGCACATAGAAGGGGGTGAGGCACCTCTGATTGCCAGGATCCTGCCCACAGGTCAACTAGCAGGCTTCTCTATGATCTCTCCTAACAATAATATGTTTATAATTCTGGAAACCCAGTAGAGGTCCTTATTTGTGTGGAGAGTGAATTTAGTCAGCAGGGCAAACATGGGGCAGGGAATTGTAACCCTGAGGGCTAAGGTTGAGGATGTAACTCTAGGCCAGTCAAGATAAGGTAGGGTTCAGCAGTCTACAGCCTGTGGAAAAGTTTAGTAATAGAAGGCAAAGACACACTTCTTAAATCCCAAGGAAACTGATCCCAAGTTATTCCAACCTGAGGAATAAATGCCAGTAGGACAGTAGAAACTAAGTGGACTGGAAATATTTCTCAGCAGCCATGGTGGGTACTGGGTTTTCTTTTGGGGTGATGAAAATGTTTTGGAAATAGAGATGCCACTAAATTGTTCACTTTAAAATGGTTAACTTTATGTTATGTAAATTTCATCTAAAAAATTCAACTTCTCAGACAAATAATATAACTCGAATTATAATTTTAATTATGGCATTTAGGAGAAAATTTAAATAACCCCAATATTACAGAGTTATGTGGAAAAAATATTCTTTCAGAAACTGAAACTAGATCTACTATTCTCTCATTCATGGGGCTAAACCTCTCTCAGTACCGTAGAGACATGTAGGTGCCAGGATTTTTTTAGCATCAAAATGCAAATATTGAAAAAGGGCAATTACCTATGTACTCTGACGTCAGAAATACCAGTTTTTCTGGTTTTTTTTATCAAACCATTTCTCTCACATATAAAAGTTGCTGGTTGCCCCACCCATCAAAAGCTTTCAGGAATCAAAGGAAAAGAATGGGCCTTCCCTGGTGGCGCAGTGGTTGAGAGTCCGCCTGCCGATGCAGGGGACACGGGTTCGTGCCCTGGTCCGGGAAGATCCCACATGCCGCGGAGCGGCTGGGCCCGTGAGCCATGGCCGCTGAACCTGCGCGTCCGGAGCCTATGCTCCGCAACGGGAGAGGCCACGGCATTGGGAGGCCCGTGTACCGCAAAAAAAATAAATAAATAAAAATAAAAAAATAAAAGAATGTATAATGCAGATATCCACAACCTAATGTCGTACATTCACATCAAAGTGAAATATCAGACACAAATACTTATTTTCCTAAAAATAAGACAAACAAATACTAGAGGGAAAAAAATCATGTCTGTAATCATGTTGGGAGAAAGGCACAAACTTGCATAACAAAATAATCAAAAGGAAGTCGGGATTTTTGTGGATATACTTAGTACTTGATGGCCTGAAGTTAACTCTGCAAAACACTTGTAAGGAAGGGCTATGCAAAGGGAGGCACTGACAAACTAAACAAGGTAACGTGTTAGCAGGAGTAAAATAAGAGCCACATTCCTGGGTGCTCACACGTGCGTTCAGATGTTCATCCAAATGAAAACTTAGTAAAGGAAGGCATGTCCAGGAGTCTTCTAGAACATTCCTGTGGGTGATTTATATAATTAATTATGTAATGTGAGATTGGATCCACTTGTGCATACGTAGTATGGATTTCCTATTTGCCCTGATGTTAGTAAAAAATATTCTCTGATTACATGAAGAATTCTTTGTTAAGAACCAACAAGAAAAAAAATCAACAAAATTGTTTACTCTCAAAAAACATTTTCCATGTTTCCACTCAAATATTTAGAAATAAGTGTTAGAAAATAATGGACTGGACAGTTCAGTAAATTTTAGGAAATCAAATCATTTTAAACATTAAATAAATGTACAATATTTTTCTTGAATAGATCTGTACTTTTTAAATGTTGAATAAAGATAAAAACTGAATATGTTTTAAATTTATAGCAGTTTTAAAATATGCTGTAAATGAAATTTTTATTTAAAATCCAAAATGGCTTTTATGGAGATATTTTATTAAAGAGATTAATTTGGTTGTTTTACTTGTGCATTGAATGTTTTGTAATTAGTAGTTACTATAATTATGCAATTACTCTCTGTAATTGCATCATTTAATTATATAAGTATGCTTACAGGAATTAGTTGTATAATTAGAACATGTAATTACACAGTAAAATGGAAAACTGTATTTTAAAACACACTAATTTGGATATATTGGCCTATGTCAAATTACAGTGTTCAACATATTGGTTGTTTTATCCTGTACAAAATTTCTCAAAATTTAAAAAAATTTTATTTTGAAAGAACCATAAGTTTTCAGAAAATCCAAATTCCCTTCATCTATATACCCCATTCAAACTTTGCCAATTGTCCAATTATGTCTATTTTTGCAGAATGCTCCAGTCCAGGATCACGCATTGCACTTAGTTGTCATGTCTCTTTTGACTCTTTCAATATGTGTGTGTGTGTGTGTATGTATGTGTCTGGTTATCTGTCATCTTTCTGCTTTACTATTTATCCATTTAACCTTCTATTCAAAAACATAACTTCACACTGACACCACCAATTCCAATAAAAAACTCAAGGTTCATTCTAGCTTTTCTCATTTTCATATTGATAAATACCTTCTCTACTTGAGAATTTGGCTCTCACTATCCTCAATATATTTACTCATTTACTCACCTCTGGAACAGTCCCTCAGTCATGTCTGGGTCTCTGTGATCTTATTATTTTGAAGATCAAATGACCCTATACTTGTGAATTTATTTGTTTGGAGATATGACCAAAATATATGACTCTCAATTGTAAGTGGTATCATCAATTAAATGGTAAAATATTGGACAACTGGGAAGAAATTGTATATACCCAAATTTGCATAATATACCTCTGCTATGAAAAGATACTACATGTATGTAATTCATCTTATAAGTGTGTCCCATAGATTAAAATAAAACTTTTTGACACTTTGGAATTGTTATTTGATATCTAGTAAACTATCTTTGTTATAAAACTATATCTTATTCCAATGGTCTATGTGTCATAAAGTTTGTAAGTCTCTGATTTTCCCCTTTATTTTAACTAGGAAATATAATCACAAATATAATGAGTCTGTGTTCTTTTCCACCGGTTTATTCTGCCTTTTACTGCTAAATAACTTTGAGACTTGCATTTATTTAAAGACATTTAAACTGTTTTTAAGTCCTGTGTATATAATTATTTACAAAATACAAAACAGATTACATATGCTAACTTCACAAAGCCCTTGTAATATAGGTCAAACAATTATTGTGTCCCTTTTGCATAATAAGCATTTCCATTTACATGTTATTTGGTGCATGTATGCATCTGTATAAAAATATATAGATTATGTTCTCTTAGACAAGCTTCTTTTTTTCACCAATAAAAGAAAGGCAGTATGCCATAAAGGAAAGAGCACAGGGCATAGATTCAGATTGAACTAGATTCAATTTCTAGCTCTGACTCATATAGCTGTATGATCTATAGAAAGTTATTTAAAGTTTTTAGATAAAAAGGGGATAATAACACAATTTGCTTAATTGTTATGAGGACTTAAGATATTTTATGTGTAGTGACAAAAGAATAACATAAATGCTCAATAGCTACTTCTCTTATAATTAAAACATCTTATAACTAGTTGTAATCAGGGTTATAAAAACATGATTTTAGGTAAATAAAAGGTGAAAATGCTTAAACAAGTGGAATTGAGAAGGTGAAATTAGTGCCCACTTTATCAGGATTCAGAAGATATTATTGACACTGAATTAATTCCGTAGAACAGCATCATCAGTAGTTAGAAATAGCAAAAATATTTGTTTATCACCTTCAAATGGATGATTTAAATTAAAAAATTTGTTGTAATCTTAGGAAATAACTCTTATTAACATTCCATCATGTATTAGATTGTGAATGGGGAAAAATGTTATTCACTTCAGGAAGAATGAAATAAGAAGATGTAAGAAATCAAACACTGAATTGGAAGTTATTTCTCGTAGTGTCTTGTCAATGCTGTCATTGAAATTTGTTCCAAATAGCTTCTTTTAATGATTAGTGATAAACAGATTTTGGAGTTGTTATAGATAATGACAGAAACCAAGACAGTAAAATTACTAGTTACATGTTACGTAATGACACATAAATTCCACATATACAAATAAACTAATTCCTAACTTATTATTATTCCAGAGGTAATTTATCTGTTAGGGTAAAATCTGCAGAACACAAAAAGAGAAAACAAATTAAGTAAGATACATATCTGAACAACAGAGATAGATGTAACAAAGTCCGTCAAAAAAAAAGTCCTTTGCATTGTCATCAGGGGTATATTAATAAGCCTAGTTAATTTTCCTCCAAATTATAGTACTTAAATTTTCCTGCCTACGGCAGATTTACACCAAAGGTAACTAAGGGAGAATTCATAGAAGCAGACGTATCGACTGCAGCACATATAGTAGATGACTATTCACCACTGATGGAATGAAAAGAAAGTAACGAAAGTAGAATTGAGATCGTTAAAATGCATATTAAGAAAGAAATCTGTGATGTATGATAATTTTATAAATTTAATAAGATGAACACAGTTCTTGTTTTCAGATGTTCATTCTTGTTTTATTTGTTCATGTAATGCGGAAAAGCAGAGATGAGCAAACGTGCCATTTCCTAATACATCAAAACTACTTCTTGGCCAGCTTAGGTATTACTTATTTGCTGTTATTCTTTCCAGTGAATTTCTAAGTAGCTGTATAGAAATAATTTTTAATTGAGTGATTTCACCCACTTGGACTTTGCTTCAGAAATACTTTGTCATTATTGATCAGTAGGGGAAAATGACTATACGATCTCTTGGGGCATCAGTGACTATAGCACAGAACTGACCACTAAAATAATGACACTCTCATTAAACAAAGATTAGTTTTTATGAGTTTAATGGGGTAACCTCAATATATCTGGATGGTTTCTTATGTGGAACACATCCTTTTCTATGGCTCAAGTTAAATGAAGTCCTCTTACTATGCAGAACTCTTGGGCGTATTATTACAGAAAATAGGCAGGTTAGTACACATAAACCTTGTTTTCTCAAAGTGCTTAGTTTTCTGACATTTTCTTCAACATTTAAAATTTGAAAGTTTTTTAAAACTATAGGATGAAACAGAGGAAAATCAAATGTAAATGTTTATAAGGAAGATGTTAGGAATCCCCCTGAAGTAGATTATGGTGGATTTGTACTGTGTCACATTAGTTACATTAAAACTCTTTTTCATAGTATTCCCTTTTTTTTTTTTTTTTTAAATCTGGCTCCTTAATTTATTTATTTATTTATTTTGGCTGTGTTGGGTCTTAGTTTCTGTGCGAAGGCTTTCTCTAGTGGCAAGCGGAGGCCACTCTTCATTGCGATGCGCGGGCCTCTCGCTATCGCGGCCTCTCTTGTTGCGGAGCACAGGCTCCAGACGCGCAGGCTCAGTAGTTGTGGCTCACGGACCTAGTTGCTCCGTGGCACGTGGGATCTTCCCAGACCAGGGCTCGAACCCGTGTCCCCTGCATTAGCAGGCAGATTCTCAACCACTGCGCCACCAGGGAAGCCCTCCCTTTCTTTTATGACTCTGGGTTCAGGTTGGCCACAAGGGGAATTTGTGCAATAGCTGGAAGGCAGAAGAAGAGAGCTCTGATGTGTATATACTCCAAAGGCTGGCGTGGGGCAGGTGCTTCTGCTGTTCTTCATATCATTGCTGATGCGATGGTTCAGCTCGTGGGTGTGGGGCAACAGCTGGACCCCAAGTTCTTCCAGCTGCCACCTGATTTCTCCTGTTAGATTCAAGGAGTCCTGGGTCAGGGGCATGTGCTTCTCTGTGGTGCATGGTGCTAGTTTATCCATCACCCACGATATTAGGATTGAAAGCAGCAAGAGATAGATGTAGGTTCCTAGTAGACTTCATGATTCCAGTCTTTCTCTGTGGGTTTCAGTTTTTCCCTGTGTTACCCCAGTTTGTAACCATCTTTCCTTCCTGGCTGCCAGCTCTGCTGACTTCAGGACAAACACTAGATACAGAAACAACTAGTTCCCACCATCGTGTAAAGTCTCATCTTTATAATGAATGGCTTACTCTATATATTAATAGGGACTGTGCTTCTCTGACCAACACTGATACAGAACTAGAGATGTACCAGCAGAATGTAAGCATGATGGTGGTAGAGAACTTGTTAGTAGTATTTCTGTTTGTTTCCTCAGTAACTAGAACACTGTCTGGCATATAGTAGATGCTCAATAAACATTGTGGAGTGACTGATGAACTCAGTGGCTAGGACTGGGAAAAGAAAAGAGAAGAAATATGGGAATATGAGGAAGGACAGAAGTGGATGTGTTAAGGACCGAATTGGTACGTTGCTCTTGCTATAGGACAAAGTAATACTAATGCTCTCAGTGTCTAAGTTTGCACTATCCATTATTAGCTACTAGTCATATATAGCTATAGAGAACATGAGCTCACATTCAATTCACAATGTGAATTAGAATGTTAAGCATAAAATACACATGAGATTTCAAAACTTAGTTTAAACAAACACTAGGATGTAAATATCAAATTAATAATTTAAATGTTGAGTCCAAGTTGAAATGATAATACTTTGGATATATTGAGTTAAATAAAATATATTGCTGGGCTTCCCTGGTGGCGCAGTGGTTGAGAGTCCGCCTGCCGATGCAGGGGACGCGGGTTCGTGCCCTGGTCCGGGAAGATCCCACATGCCGCGGAGCGGCTGGGCCCATGAGCCATGGCCGCTGAGCCTGCGCGTCCGGAGCCTGTGCTCCGCAACGGGAGAGGCCACAACAGTGAGAGGTCCGCGTAACGCAAAAAAAAAAAATTATATATATATAAAATTAATTTCTCCATGTTCTTTTCTACTTTTTTATGTGGCTACTAGGAAATTTAAATTACATTTTTTTTTTTTCCTGTGGTACGCGGGCCTGTCACTGCTGTGGCCCCTCCCGCCATGGAGCACAGGCTCCGGACGCCCAGGCTCAGCGGCCATGGCACACGGGCCCAGCCGCTCCGCGGCATGCGGGATCCTCCTGGACCGGGGCACGAACCCGCATCCCCTGCATCGGCAGGCGGACCCTCAACCACTGCGCCACCAGGGAAGCCCCTAAATTAAATATTTGGCTGACACTATATGCTATCGGACAGTACCTGTCAGTGTTTCTTTTGTAGAGATTTTTAAAATCATTGCAAATCATAGCAGCCTCATTTTATTGACAAGTAAAACGATGTCTTACAAACATGTTCTAATTTAATCTTCGCAAGTTTTTTGATTTAGATACTGTTTACTGATGAGGAATTTGATCTATAATGGATGAGGCACATTGGAAGGTATATATATTGTAACAGAAAAACTCTTTAAAGTCGGGAGCCATGTCTTCTAACACCTTTTGTTGCTGATTTTGCCAGTGAAAGTAGTATCCCTTCTGTATAAAACAACAAAGTAGACTTCCATGAGAATTAAGAAACTTTACATGTTTGTAGCCTGTAAGTAAAAGTACCACTTTCAAGCTCTCTTTTTGGCTACAGTGATCTATTTCAGTGTATCTGTAGGAGCTGTTGTAAAATATCAAATTTTCACTGCTTCCTAAAATCACAAAAAATTTGTAGGAAAATTGGCCTTTGATTGCATCCCAAGGGACATGCATATACATTCATTTTATAACCTACATTCTGTAATTTCAAAATATACACACATTATCCTGACAACTCTATGGATGACTTTAGAATTATGTTTTGAATATAAGTTGATCATATGGACAAGAGTCCAATGAAAATTTTTAAAATTCTACTTTGTGTGTTTGTCAAAAACTGTCTAAGGGTGATTAATAATTTCTCCTAGATACAACTGCAACTTCCTCTGTATATTTAGGGTTCTGATTTTTCTTAGATCTTGTTTGATTCTACAAGAAAGGTGAATATTTTCAATAAGTTTTTTGAGAAAAATTCATAGATGTTTGTACTACATTTGGAAGCTCATTCCCCAGATCTAAATATGTCATGCTCTCTGAAGTAGGTATTGCCATAGAAATTTTTTTTATCTAATCCTCCCATGAAATACACAAATATATGAATTTAAATAATGGATTCTTTTTGAAATAACATTTTAATGTAAATGTTAGTTGCTAAACTACAGGTTAAGTGTACGTAAAATTAGACTCCTCTCAGATGTTTAGGTCATTTGACAAGGTTATTCGAAAAAGTAGACTTTCCTAAATAAATGCAGGTTTGGAAAATATTTTACCCAAATAATACATAAATTATTTTATGTACATTACTACAATGTTGGGATGAAAATGAGTACCTTAATTGTATGGCCTTTGCAAGTAAGGTTGTGCTTAGTCTGTTACTTTAGAGAATATTTATTAGCAGTTAGTTTATGTTCCAATATCTGATAGTATAAAAAAAAAGATTTGGAAAAAAAAGTACTACAAATTAAACAAATGAATTCCTTTTTCTAACTTGTCTGAAATTAGTCTGAATTTGAACATACGTTTTAAAATCTCATAATCTGATAATTCTGATAATCTCACTCTCCTGACTCCTTCAATTCTTCTCCTTTAGATAAATCACCAGATAAAATCCTGTACATAAGTCCTTGTACAGGGTTGTATTGGTTCTCCAATAGGAGAACAAATAGCAGAACTACAAATTTCAGAAGTTTTCCCACGTTATAAAAAAAAAAGATTGAAATAAGATACATTCCAGAGGATATCTTGGGAGATTGGGATTGACATATATACACTAATATGTATAAAATAGATAACTAATAAGAACCTGCTGTATAAATAAATAAATAAATAGAAAAAAAGAAGATATCATAAGATTGGGGGTAGTTATATTAATGTTGAAAAAATCTGAGCATTTTCAGACCAAAAAAAAAAAAAAAGATTTACAATTTCTTATTTAAAAAATCTTGTGGATTAACTATTCCTAAGTGTATCACTTATGTAAATTAATGTGTCTAAAATATTATGTTGCATTTCCATCAGAATTTAGTTTTTAATCCTTAGTTGTGTGAAGAAAAAAATGTATTTATCAAAAGTAAACATTAATGCATTCTATTCAAATATTGATAAATTCTGAAGGTTATGACCAAATTAATGAGGTTTTAGTGGTATTTTATGTTTACTCATGTTCAAGTAATCTTTTCCGCATCTGTTAATATTAGAATTATTGATCTCAGACTGCTACCTACCAGAAGACTCAGACCTATTTGATTCCTTTTTATGTCACCAAAAACATCACCCTCTGCATACAGGAACATAACTAATGCAAATCAAAATCAGTAACAATAAGTATCATTTAAATGAGAATTGTGAAATAGCAAAAACTCTTACAAATGCTAGATTATGGTTTCTTTTATTCAAGGAGTAGTTAGGATATCCATATTTTGGTAAGGAAAATGTCTTGGTACTTCTTTTAAACAGAACTGGAATCTGTGTGATAACCATGAGTACCAGATTTTGTACCACGGACTTTGTGCCATAGAGACAGTCCCCTAAACCCAATATATAAGACTTTTACCCAACCAATCTTGCACTGATGATATGTCCATTTTAGTTGTTTAAAAATAAGAGAATTTTTAAATTTTGTAGTATTTAGATGATAGAATTTATTTTCCAAAATACCAGTTCATCAGATTATTCATCCAAAGGGAATTTGTACTTCATTGCTAATACTTTTAAATACCTGCTAGTTCTGAGTTTATACTGATGCCATTTGAGAGGGTGAAGGCTGTTTTTATGAGAATGTACTCAGTGTAGAGTATTTACTCTACTGAGTATTTACTGAGTATTTACATCAGCTCAGAACGCAGATCAAATTAACTTGCAAATTGGCTTCAGCCTCTAGTCCAGAAAAGCATTCTAAGGATAATCCTTCCTCTCTATTTCCAGTTCTGGATCCATTAGGACAATTTTCCCTTCCAAAATCAAGATCTGTCTAAATATATTCTTGTCCTTTATTGACTTTCCTCCTGGTTCCCTAACCTTTTCAGCTGTTTATAACTGTTGTATTTTAGATTAGGTTTTTCATCCAGGGTAGGAAGCAGTATCTATTAAGCATTTCATTAATTGAAGAAACTCTTGCTCTTAGAAGGCAAAGAATAACTTGACAATTCTTATGTAGTGAAACTATATGCTGAAAATCATTCATGAATTGTGTGATAGTATATCCAAATGAGACATTATACATTTACTCTCATAGAGTACGTTAGTAAATTTGGAAGAAAACCAAACTGGAAATGTTTTGTCAAATATCCTAACAATATCTCCTTATCTTTGATACAGGCTTTTATCTGATTATCTGGTTAGTTCTTATTTCAAATTTCAAATTTCTTTTCACAGAGTAAAGTGTACAAAATACAGTGCAAATAACACGAAAATACTCACAGTTGAGAAAATGTGCTTCATGACTAATAAATTAGATACCTAGTTCCAAAATAACTACTAATATCATTGGCTATGACAAATGAGGGGATATAAGTGATAATGACACCAATATAAAAGATTTTATTATCTTTTCTATGATTTGTATATATTTAAAATGCATTATCTTCTAATTGCCATAAATAATAGTTCTAATGCAAATTGGAAAAGTGGTAAAAATAATAGATTTCTTTGCTTGACTCTTCAAATAAAAACCTGTGTCCAAATGAATTCTAAGTATCATTTGTTAATATTTTTTCTGCAAATTTCCCTTAAATGTTGATTACTAACATTTTTCTGAAGTGATTTCAATCTTTCAACTAATAAAATTAGATTTTATTAAAATTAAAATTTTATTAAAATTATATTCTATTAAAATTGCATTTGATTAGTTGAAAGCTTGAAACCATTGAAGAAAAATAAAAAGAATGAGGGAATGAAATGGTAAATTGTTCGAAAAATCAGGAAGCTATTGTGTCAACTTGCCATATTTCTGTATTATTGTTTATCATAGATCACTGAATCAGCATGCAAAAAAAAAAAAAATGGAGAAATAAGCACGTATGTCTATGTGCTGCACAATTGGTATTACCCAATTGAATGAAAGCCTATACAGAACCGTGCATTAAAGGATTAACCTTGCCCAAAGTAAAGTTTGGCCCTTTGCCCCAAGCTCCTGGGAGGTAACCTGTAAATTCTTGGGATGTCCTAAGTGAGAGAAGTGTTTTTGTTTTTACCTGGGGACTGTAGGCCACACCAGATTGTCTATGCTAACAGTGTGATTTATGGGAGGAACTTTGGGCCCCATAGTTTCACCTGAACTTCTGAAGGGGCTGGAACTAAGGTCAATCCCATGGGCAGTCAGCCGTATCTATGTGACCAACCTCCAGAAAAATCTCTGGAAAATAAAAATCAGATAAGCTTCCCTGGTTAGCAGACCCCAACATATATGGTCATCTGATCTTTGACAAATATGACATTGCAGAGAAATAAGGAAATGCTACTATTTTCAGTATATGTTGTAGGATTCTTGACATCTCCCTCACATTGTATATATAAATCAATTTTAAGTGGGTTGCAGATTAAATGAGAAAGATAAAGCAATAAAGCCTTTAGAATAAACAGGAAAAAATTGTCATTCACTTGATAGGCAAATATTTCTTTTTTTTAATAAATGTATTTATTTTATTTATTCATTTTTGGCTGTGTTGGGTCTTTGTTGCTGCACACGGGCTTTCTCTAGTTACGGTGAGCGGATGCTGCTCTTCATTGTAGTGCGCGGGCTTCTCATTGCAGTGCGCGGGCTTCTCATTGCAGTGGCTTCTCTTGTTGCAGAGCACAGGCTCTAGGCATGCAGGCTTCAATAGTTGTGGCGTACAGGCTCAGTAGTTGTGGATCACAGGCTCTAGAGCACAGACTCAGTAGTTGTGGCGCACGGGCTTAGTTGCTCCACAGCAGGTGGGATCTTCCCAGACCAGGGCTCGAACCCGTGTCCCCTACATTGGCAGGCGGATTCTTAACCACTGCACCACCAGGGAAGCCTGGAAAATATTTCTTAAATAGAAAACAAACACAAAGAGAAACATTAATAAATTTGACTACTTAAAAATAAAGCATCCGTTTATCAAAAGACAGCATTTAGGAGTGAAAGGCAAGCCGCAGATAAGACAGAGATATCTGTAATACATATATTTAACAAAGCACAGATATGCAGAATTTATAAAGAGCTATCAATAAAAGAAAAGCAGAAAATCCAATAAGAAAATGGCAAAACACTTGAAGCAGCACTTCTAAAGAAAGACCCTAATGGCCAGTGAAATAAAAGGTACTTGTTATGGAGTAAAATATGTCCCTCCCAAAATTTGTATGTTGAAACTATAATAGTCTAAGTGCCTTCCCTCATGTAGATTATATTCTGGGGGAGAAACTTAGATAATGAACCAGTAGGCAAATATATAAATAACATGATTTCACAGAGTGAAAAGACTATGAAGAAAAACAACTTTTAAGTAAGGTAATGGAATATGGCATGTAAAGAGTAGTAATTGCATGTGGTAGTGAAGGATGGTACTTTCTAGTAAATCCTTAGAGATGAAAAAGATCTAGTGAAAAGAAGCTATTCAAAGTAAAACAGCAAGCACAAGAGACAGAAGCAATAGTTTGCTGAGGCCTCAAAGAATCCTAAAGGACCTAATTCCAGAAAGTGGCAAATCCTTTACAGGAGATATAAAACCCACAGCTGAGCTTATCGCTGGCAAAAGAGCAGACAGAAGAGGAATCCATCACAGATTATGATAAGGTAAAACCGGATGAACTTTTAACATTAACATGTGGGCTAAGTCATTTTGGAATGGCAAGGATGCCCACCACAGAGCACGTCTGCACTCAAACACCGTTTTCCCACACAGCTTCACCAACCACTTGGGAGTAGTGTGTCAGCAGCTGGGACACAGAAGGAGAGCTCAGAAAGAGTCTCCCTAGGGCACCTGTGTCCCCCTCCCCATTGCAGAGCAATCACCTATAGGAAGTGGTGGGAGGGCAGGCGATCAGGTAGACATCTATCAAAGATGCTCTGGGTTTTTTGCTATGAAAAGAGTGAGGAAGGGATGTTTAGAAAACATCCACCCAAGCCCCCCATCAACTGCCAAAAGCTGAGACTTGAACATGTAGACCAAGGGGGTCACTTAAAGGAATCAGGTTTTTAATCACCAAAGGCTGGAGGCAGAGTGAGAGAACTGTGAGAAATTCCAGATACCGCCCAGCATTTCAGAAACCAAAGGCTGGAGGCACAGAAGTAGAACTGAGAGAAATGAGGAGACATTCGGAGCCACCACAGAGCGCAGGGAGGCTGGCTTCTGAAGGAAGAGACAGCAGGACTGCGGAGATCTCTTGTAGGCACAGAAGTCAAGGAGCAGGGTGGGGAGCAAAGGGGACACTCCAGTGACCCAGAAACCTAGCAGCCAGGCTGTGAAGTAGGAAGAGATCTCTCAGGTGGCTCAGCTGTGAAGCATAGGCCAGATTGCCGTGCCGCCAGTTCTTAGCCTCATGCCCTGCAGATAGGAACGTCTCCATCCAACTCTCAAAATATTTGAAATCAGTGGTGAACTGACTCAGATTAAATAAGCAACGAAGCCCAGACCCAGGTAAACTATAGATCAGATGGATGTGCAGCACATAAGTATCATTTGATTTATTGTCTACATTTTTATATGAAAATGCTAGCATGTAATCACAAATTACAAAATATACATGAACAAAAATAGAAAATATGACATATAGACAAGATAAGGAATACTCTGTAGAAACACACCTGGAGATGGCTCCGGTGTTGAAATTATGACAGTGATTTTTTTGTGTGTGTGGTACTCGGGCCTCTCACTGTTGTGGCCTCTCCCGTTGCGGAGCACAGGCTCCGGACGCGCAGGCTCAGCGGCCATGGCTCACGGGCCCAGCCGCTCTGCGGCATGTGGGATCTTCCCAGACCAGGGCACGAACCCATGTCCCCTGCATCGGCAGGCAGACTCTCAACCACGGCGCCACCAAGGAAGCCCTATGACAGTGATTTTAAACAACTATGAAAAAAAAATGCTGAAGGATCTATTGGAAGAAGTAGATAACATTCATGAAGAGATGGTAATTCCAGAAGTGTGACAACTCTAGAAAAGAACCATGTAGAATTGCTAAAAATTTAAAAAATAATATCACATATGAGAATTTATCTGGTAGATTAAATAGGAGACTGTTTAGAATCAGTGTACTTGAAGATGGGCCAATCCAAACTAAAAGGCAAAGTGATACAAAGTGTTTAAAAACACAGAAAAAAGCATCTGATATCTGTTGTCAGTACTTTCAGTCTAACATTCTTATCGCTGGATTCCCAGAAGATAAAGGGAGAAAATAAGGTGCACAGAAAACAATATATGTTTGAAAAAGAAAATAGTTGAGGACTTTCTGAAATAGAGAAAACATTGATCCACAGATGCAAAAATCTCAGCAAATTTTAATCAGAATTCAAAATAAAACAAAAACAAAGAAAAAGCAAAAACCTGTACATAGTCAGCCGTCGGGATTCAATCTGCAGTTGGTTGAATCCATGGATTTGGAATCCACGATACAGAGAGCTGTCTCTGCTACACAGTTTGAGATTAGGCACTTGAGCATCTACAGATTTTCGTATCCACCAGGGGTCCTGGAACTAATCCCCCCGCAGATACCCAGAGACAACTGTATAGTCAAACTCTTGAAAACCAAAAACAAATAACATATTAAAAGCAGCCAGAAATGTATTATATACAGAGATCCAATTCCAAAAACATCTGGAGTTGATGTGGGTTTGGGTTTCCCTGTTGATATTGTTCTGTTCAGTTCTGTTGTTCTTCCAATTCTGCTCTTCCTGTACTTAGAGCAGGGCTTGGTGTAGGGGTGGGTGGGTGGGTTCTCATTTTTCTGGCTCCACCCTCAGCTTTCAGTAGTCCCTGAGCCCCTGCTGCAGAGAGGTTCTCTCTGCTTGCTCTGCTCCTTTCCCAGTGGGAGCGCTTTCACTCAGATCTATTTTTGTTGCCTGCTCAGCCTCTACCTTAGGCAGCCTCTGTTTATCTGACCCTTGGGGATGAAGCGCTGTCAGCGCGCTCAGACGTGTATCTGTGATTTGTCTTAGGCCCCTGAGCCTCCTCCAGGGTTAGCAGGAAAAGCCCAGCTCCTGCTACTGGGTATTTTCAAGTACTGTACTCCCCCATAGTAAATTATTTATAAATTTTTGCTTGAAATGGATGCGGAATCCTGAACCCGCCATGGTGTCCTGCCCCCCTCCCAGATGCAGAAAGTTTTTCTCAAAGCAATTGATCTTTGCCAGTATCCTGAGCGAGAGGTCTTTCTATCCTCATCCAAAGACAGAGGGGTTTTTGCTTCTGTTTTTTTCTCAGAGTTAATGAATTTTTAATCAGCCCTTGGAGTCGAGTGATTGCTACTGATATCCTAGGGTTTTAAAGTTTATGCTTCATAGCAGTGAATGATCAAGGAAATCTGGCAGGATTTTGCATCTGTGCCCCAGCAGTACTCAGTCACCTCCCATACCTGTACCACCAAATGGGGCCCCTCTTGTCTCCCACCATACCCCTAGCCTTTCTCGTGAGCACCTGTTGGAGAGCTACTCAAAAAAGATGGTAAGCGAGCATAAACTCCCCTTGGGTCAGGGGGTTTTAGCTATTCTAATCTGATGCTAGCCCACGTTTCTTCTTTCATAATGTGTTACAGTTCTAGCCAACTTTTTTCTTACTTGTTTGTACGGCATTCACATCTTCTATTCTCTAAGATAAGAGTTCCTGTGCCCCAGTTCTCACTGAAAAGTATTGTCTCTCATGGGAATGTAGTTTACTTGACTTGACTTTAACTCTCTGGTGAGCTCAATAAAAAAGTAATGATTTTGTAGATTACCTGGCTTTTTTCTTTCATTGTTAGTTTGAAAATGATACTCTCTTGAAGCTTTCTGCATCTTAAGCAGAAGCAGAATTCAAGGGTGTTTTTATATGTTTACTTACCTCTAGAGTAAGAAGCAATCTGTTAAGATGTGATACATTCAGAGTATATAAATTCCCCTTGTCCCTGCTTATACCCAACTTGCGTTTTACTAGAATTATGCAAGCGTTTTATAACAGAAAGAGAGATGTTTCTGAACCTGATCTAATTTTTATTTGTAATGACAGGGCTGGACTATAGGGCATACCCACATATGTGACCTGAATGAGATGAGTGAGCATATAACATGTTAAACATTGCTGGACAGAAATATTATCTCATATTATTATTAAGTGCTTGTATTAGTGCTTGTCTTTAAGGTGATGTGAAATAGTAGAGAACAAAAACAAACCAAACAAACCCATTATTTTTTCTGCTTCCACTCACTTTATCCCTGGTGTTACAACCTCCATGTCGGGATTAGTGCCCACTCCCCCTACAATGCAATCAACACTCATTCATACTCTTTGCCCTTCTGTGGCAATCTCTGCAAAGTTGAAAATGACTATTCATATTGACCTTTTCAGAAAGAAAGACTAGAGGCCCATTTTTCTGCTCAGCATAGATGTTGGTATTTTTTTTTAAAACCAGATCCAGAACAGTAGAGGGAAAAAAACTAAGTCATATCACTACGTCTCTTTCAAGAGAGAACAAAATGGCTTACAATAAACATTTAATAATGAACGAATGATAACTTCTGATTATCATTGTTAATTGAAATCCATACATCTTATAATCAATGAATTTCTCCTCCAGCCCCAGATGTTGGCAGTAGCTAATTGCCACTTAATGTTCATCTCTTTCCCATTTCTTTTTCTTTTTTTAATTGTTTTTATAGTGGGGAATTGGGAGAAGCTACATGAGGGGCCGTTATCTAGATACAAACTTCAACTACAAATTCTAGATTTTATTTTGATTTTTGGACCTAATTCAAGTGATTTTTATTCAGCTTTGTGAGTCCCTCTAATCTGTGGCTGCAATAAGCCACATCTATAATTTACAAAATGCACGGTAATAGGGAAGTCATTTCAGCTTCCCTTTAAAAATGAATGTGATTAAAAATATCTCTCTTGTTTACCTTGTTTTCTTTCAGGATCAAATGAGATTACAAAAGCCAGCGTTTTTGCTCATTCCTGAACTATGTGTATAATCAGTATGTGTCTGACTCTTTTTAGGTCTCTGTGGACTGTATTAGGGTTTAGATTCTTGGTGTATCAAGGCCTACCACAAAATAGGCACAATCTAATTGTTGATAAAATGAATTAACCTAATTGTAATATAAGGGTAATCATAAGTAGAATATATAGAAAAATGGATTTGTAACTTATTTTTAATTTCTTATAAAACAATATAGAACCATGCATGTAGTGAAAATTCCACATATATGATATCATTGACTTATTAATTGGAAATGGAAAATTGGTCCTCATATCCCTGAGCTTGTTTATTCCAATTCCCATCTATATGATCTATGGAAAGTTTCTGTAAAATAGAAGTAATATTTGTGCTTATTATATTATACATTTATAATATATAAATTATAATCCACATAATTTATATATAAATGTATGATATGTACATTTATAAAAATAATAACATTTGTCATTTTGCTATTTTATCCTGATGCTATAATTCCTAGGAAAGGCTTACTGTAGAATAATTACTTCTTAAATCATTTGGTTCCCTTTCCTTTTTCCTCAGGTACTTGTAAGATGTGAGAACATTGTGCTATACACATTCTATTTAGAAAGATTTATGCATTCTCCAAACTTCAGATACTAAATTCATTTTTATCATGTTTAATTAGTGAATTCAAATAATCCAAAAGTACTATTAAGCTACTAGTATTATTGAGTAGGCTAAATAGTAATTTAAACATAAAATAATGCAACATTTGCTATAAAACATTAAAAAAAACCAACTAAACCAAGAAAAAGCAAAGGTAAAATAAGTATCTTTCTTAAACTCCTACCATCCTTCAGTCTTTGGCTTACATTTAATATCCTCAGGGAAAATTTAAAGGGCCTCTGGAAAAGCCCAGCTCCTTCTACTAGATATTTTCAAGTACTGTACTCCCCCTACAGTAAATTATTTATAAATTTTTGGTCTTCTCTTTTCCTTGTTAAAATGTAGGCTTTGTAAGGGAAGTGACCATTTAGGTCTTATTCATCACTGGTTTTTTCAGCCCTTAGAATAGTGTCTGGAACACAGGAGGCCAGCTCACAGCATCTATTCAACAAGTATTTATTGATCTTAAATGTAATTAAATTCATAGTTTCCATTATAAATAGCACCATATTATGATGCTATTTTATCCAGATGCCAAAAAATTATCATCCTTGATTCCAAGATCATGCAACTAAAACTAATTTCTTGTAATGAACTTCTTCCCAGGTAGATCTATCAACTGGGAAAGAATGCACTGGTGTCAATAATTTCAAATATTCCAGTTTCTTGACAAATATATTTATTACTGGGAAAATTTTAAAGGCATGCAACATTTTTGGTTTGGGGAATTAGATGATTGAAGAAGAATTACTATCCACAAAAGATCTGAGTGAACTGAACATGATGATTGAAAACTAAACAGATTAATATTACTTTGTTTCTTAGGGGAATAATATTACTTTGTTTCTTAGGGGTATAAACAAATGTCATAGGAGCTTTGTTTTAAAATGAAAAAAAAAAAAAGTAACCCACATCCAAAGATGAATGTAGAAATACAGAAGTAATAGACACAAAAGTTTATTCCTTCCTTTAGATTTTTCATACTTTCTCATAAGTTTCGTAGGTTTTTGCTCTTGGCCATCAAATTATTGTAACAGTGGGGGCTTCCCTGGTGGTGCAGTGGTTGGGAGTCTGCCTGCCAATGTAGGGGACACGGGTTCATGCCCCGGTCCAGGAGGATCCCGCGTGCCGCGGAGCGGCTGGGCCCGTGAGCCATGGCCGCTGAGCCTGCACGTGCGGAGCCTGTGCTCCGCAGCGGGAGAGGCCGCAGCAGTGAGAGGCCCGCGTACCGCAAAAAAAAAAAAAAAAAAAAAATTGTAATAATGGTACAATTCCAATATAAGTAAAATTCTTTAAATTACTGTTGTTTCATATCACTTAAAAAAATAGTTAAGGATTTGTCACTGGCATTATGTTAAAAAAACCATTTTATTATTGCACATTATTTTTGTCCTTTATTACACAAAAAAGTATTTTTACATATATACATATGTATACATAATATTTTTAATTTCCAAAATTTTTGTTGTTATTCACAAGATATTATATATGAAGTCCACTTTCAATTCATATTTTATTAATTTCATCCATAAGCATAAATATCTTAATAATTATGAGTAAAGGAGCTACAGATAAGATAATGGCATATTCTCTCTGAAAGCAGATTGTATTTTGCTATGAAAACATGACAACAGTATGGTTCTAATTACCTCTTATATTTTAGAGAGTGGCAGCCGGCCAATGAACTGTATTTTTTTTTTCTCCTAAAAGGATATAATCAAACAAATGGTAGCTAAAGCTTTTGTGGACTCTTGGATATGTAAATTAAGCACGCTTCTTAACAAGTTATTTTGTCATCCTGATGAGTGGAAACATTGATTTTCAAGACTAATTATACTCATTGTTTTTAAAATAAGCAAGGGGCTTTGCATTATGTAATTTTGCAAAGCGTCGGAATTAGACAGGCAGGTTCCCTGCAGGTCAGGCCTCCTCAGAAGAAGTCCAGGATGTTTACATAAAAGTCACCTTGGTGGAGGAGGTGAGGTTGATCATTCAGCAATTCACCATGGGGCCACATTGCATTTTGAAGTCAACTGGAACTGTCTGCTTAGACACACCTTTGCAAATGTCAATGAAGGTCTGCTTCTGTAAATAGCCACTAACTACTAATACATCTTTACTGGTAAAATAAGTCTAGACCCAGTGATGAAAAGCACCGTTCCTCCAGCATAAAAATATTATGTTTTTGTTGACCTAGTCAAATGTCTTGTGAGTCTATGAGATTCATTGAACAAATCTGTTTTATGCCAAATGGTTTCAAAGAGAGTCCCGTGCGAGGAGTTAGCACTTAGGTTTTGGAGTTATCCAAAGAAATATAGAACTAACAGTCCTTTCCAAGGAAAGCAGCATATAACTAGATACTATAAAACAAGATTATATTTTATACTTCTGATTTTCAACTACAAGGAAATTCAGGTTTTTCAGGGAACACAGGAATATATCACTTAGACTAAAATTTCTGAACTGTTTTCTTTTAAGCACATTTAGGGTATAGATCTGTGGACTAGAACTTAGTGTCAAGAGTAAGTGGAGGGGCTTCCCTGGTGGCACAGTGGTTGAGAGTCCGCCTGCCGATGCAGGGGACACGGGTTCGTGCCCTGGTCCAGGAAGATCCCACATGCCGCGGAGCGGCTGGGCCTGTGAGCCATGGTCGCTGACTGCGCGTACGGAGCCTGTGCTCCGCAATGGGAGAGGCCACAACAGTGGGAGGCCCGCGTACTGCAAAAAAAAAAAAAAAAACAAGAATAAGTGGAAAATATACATAAGCCGGAAATTTGTGTTCAAGTCTCATGTTGGGTATCAGCATACTTAGAGCACTAAATTTATTAGGTAACAGAAAACAGAGTCTCCTTTCAGTGTTCCTTACTCAGAATTTTGCTCAAGAAATATCTTTCTGATTTAAAAAGACTATCCTCCTACGGTTGATTCTGGGCAGCGGCTACCACAATGCTGTTTACCTGAACTCTTCCTGAAAATCAATTTGCCTCCACTAAACCTGATATATTCCTGCTGGAGAGGAACCCAAATGGAGGAAGGACTTCTGTATCCACATCAGCACATGCACAAGTCTTCAAAGACTCAATGACAAGCACATTCTGGGGTTGACAGTAGCATTATTGCTAGTGGCAGTGGATGTATTTGCAAGATTCAAATCTGTACTCTGTAACTGTAAATCCTTATTCTCTATCTCCTGGTTTCCCCAATCTTAGGATATACCTGGATAGTTCATGATCAAATTAAAAGTCACAGTTGGAGAAGTAAAACTAATTTAACAGGTTTTTATATTTTTTTTATTTTCCCATCCTCAATACTAAAGAGGTGAAAAGGTGAATTAAACATGACTCAGTTGCATGTTGTATAACTACATAGAGAGGTGACATAACATTTGTAGAAAATCAATTTCATGAGCCAGGCACTGCATTAGGGACTTCATACATATTATTTTCTTTAATCCTCACAGCAGTCCTATGAGATTGGAATTACTGGCCTTGTTTGACCAAAGAAGCTGAGGGTTACAGACGTTAGTGACCCACCTGTAGATATGACACTCAGCTACTAAGCTAGAAAGCTGGAATTCAAACCAGATTTGTCTGATTTAAATTCTGTGCCCATTTCATAATCTGAGCAAAAGAATTTCAGGATTTTAACTATGAAGCAGAATTCAGTCACCCAGTACAATTATTCATTTGATGCTTGAATTGCATCTAAAATAACTCTTAATTAGTCATCAGCTGAGGTTTAAAGATTGCTAATATTGATGAGCGCTTTTAAGATCTACTCTCTTAGCAACTTTCAAATGTGCAATAAAGTATTATTAATCATAGTCATCGTGCTGTGCATTACATCCCCAGGACTTATTTAGTATTTTATATATTCCTGATCATTTTGAAATATATACAAATATCTCATCATTATGTTGTACACCAGAAACTACTTTATATGTCAATTATATCTTAATAAATAAATAATATAAGCATAAATGCATAGTAAATTGGGGCCTAAAACTTAAAAGAAAAAGGATTGCTAATAATAAGAAACTGAGAACAGTTTATTTAGCTCAAAAAATTCTATAGTTGTCCTGTCTGACATCTTAGAAACTAGCCATAGGTGGCTGTTCAAATTAAAATTAAGTAAAACAAAAAAATTCAGTTCTTCAGTCTCGCCACATTTCAAGAGCTCAATAACCTCGTGTGGCTAATGGCTACCGTACTGGACAGCATATGTAGACACACCCATACATACATACATATGTATTCTCCCTGTATTCTTTAAGTGAACTCATCCACAAACACATAAGCCTCCAAAAGTGTTAATGCACTGCTCCCTTTCACACGGTGCTGTGAAATGGCTTTCTCTCCCCCAAAACAGTAACACAATTATCAAATTTCATTGAGACCCAGATGGGAGAAGATGAGTCTACACAGGATGATTATCACATATTGAGTTCAGCAGAGAACTAGCATGATGGAATTGGGGACTCTCTGTGTCTAGAGAGATGGACAACTGAGAGAGTGCAGAAGTCAGCAGCCCAATAATACCGATACATCTATTCTTGGATAAAACCTGGGACTTGGATATTTTCTCTATCCATCTAATTAATAACTTACATAATCTGATAATACAGTAGAAATATGTGTGTGCATGTATACATATGTGTATAAGTGTGTGTTTATGCAACCTAAAGTCTGCTATATATCACAAACAAGATTGCCTTAATCAATGACTAAGCAAACCATGGAGTATTTTTTCTAAAGAGGCTAAAAAATTCATTGTTTCTAAGTAGGTTTAAATACAATCTCTTGGGGCCAATTGTTGGATTAAAAACCATTTTGCTCTTCTGTACATCTTACTTAATCTCTTACTCTTAATCTCTTACTTACAGGGAAATGTTAATAAGGACTTCAAAACTCACAACCAAAGAGCTCCAAGGGACATAGATGCCAGCCAAAAGGTGGGCAATGTTTTTGTCTAATATTTCACAATGTCTTATAATAGCTGTTGGTCTTCAGTGACATCTGGGTACATGAAATTGTCAAAAAAAGCTACTATGCACAGTGGAAATTTCCCTTTTCTAGCATCCAGTTATTTTTTGTTTTTATTAACAAAATATTTTAAAAGTCATGCAGACTGCAAGAAATGACTTGAATCAATAAATATTCAATCAACAAATATATTTTACTTAAGGGTTTGTAAGCTTGATTTATAATTTTTTAATTATTTTTGTGGTAAGAATACTCAACATAAAATCTACCCTCTTAACAAATTTTAAGGACAATATCGACACTAAGCTGTATAGTCAATGTCAGAATGTATCTTACATAACTGAAACTTTGTGCCCTTGACCATCATCTTCATACTGCCCCCTACCCCCAGCCCCTGGAAATCACCATTCTATTCCCTGTTTCTATGAGTTTGAGATAATAAGGTATTTGTCTTTCTATGTCTGGCTTATTTTATTTAGCATAATATCCTCCAGTTTCATCCATGTATAGCAAATGGAAGAATTTTCTTTTTTTAAGACTGAATAATATTCTGTTGAATGTGTATACCACATTTTCTTTATTCATTAGTCTGCCGATGTATATTTAGGTTGTATTCCTATCTTGGCTATTGTGAATAATGATGCAATGAACATGGGAGTGCAGGTGTCTCCTGGAGGTGCTGATTTCAGTCCTTTGCATAAATACCCGGAAGTGGGATTGCTGGATCATTTGGTAGTTAGACTTTTAACTTTCTGAGGAAACTTCACACTGTTTTTAATAATGGATGTACCAATTGACATTTCCATCATTAGTGTACCAGGATTCCCTTCTCTCTACATCCTCTCTAACATGTCATTATTTTGTTTATTAAATATTAGCTATCCTAACAGATGTGAGGTGGTATCTCATTGTGGTTTTAATGTGCACCCCCTGATGATACTGGGGAAGTATCCTTAGAAAAATTGAGCGACTTGCCGAAGTTCAGAGTCACTAAGTGGTGTAATCAGGTATTAAAGCAAGGTTGCCTAACTCCAAAGACTGGTGTTTGATTAATCCCCCCATATTTTTGTGATCTTTTTTAAAAGAAAGAATCATTTTTAAAAGGGTAAAACCAGGGATAGATTACTTTTGGGATGTACAGAGTGAAATTCATCCAAAAATAACCAAATTCAATATTCTTAAATATTTGAGAATATGATGCATTAATATTCAAGTCAAACTCAAATATTTATCAACCAGTTACCTAAGTGCTTCACAGATACCAAACCACCTACAACCATATGCCTGAAGAACCACTTCACAATGAAATTTGATTGAACTACTAATATAGTTAGAGATTTTGTAGATTTGTATAACTTAGAGAATTTAAATCAAGATCACCTTTATACAGATGAGTGACATGAACCTTAGGAGACAATGTGACATGCTAAAGATTAATTTTTCTCCCCAATTACACTTCTCTCAAGAAAAAAGAAAAATCATAGGAGCTCTGGAAATGAAGGTATGGTCTTTGAAATTTGCTCATTGCTCTGGAATCACCTTTAGGTGCTTTACTTGAAGAAGGAAAGTATGTTTTCTCCTCTTCCCTGTACAAAATCATGGGAAGTTAAAATCAGGTTCATGTGGGCATCAGACAGGCCGTAACAAGGAGAAGCTGTGTAAAATAGGCAGGGTTCACAACAGAAAATAGGGACAAGCCAAGAATATTAGTTAGTTACAAGGCCATAGAATACATTGCAATAGTGAGATACAAGACAAAAGGCTAAATCTAAAAGTCTGAAGTTAGGTCAGTATTAAATAAATATATCCTAGAACAGGGATAACTCTACGTGAGTAGTTTCTGAAAGTTCTTAAGGTATGGTATCTCTGCTTTCTGGATCTGAATTCATCTGAACATGGGGTAATTTCAGAATAATTTATAAAATCTAATATTTGTTGAGAAATAGGAAATAGATTATATCACACCATAAGTTTTTAAGTTTTAAGATTTAAGTTTTAAGATTCATGTCTGCTGAATTTTCAAATATAGCCATATCCTACCTTTATTGTCATTAGCTCTATGGTTGTCCATGGGAATCCAGAAATTCCTTTATATCCAGTGCTTTTAGTATCTTGGGAATTTTCTTATAAATTCCAGACATTTCCATGATAATATTTCAGATACCACAGCTTCTGCTACACATAGTTTACAAGACACCCACACCACTGTGTGCAATTTCCCTCCAACCCCCTCTGGAAATCCACCAGAAAATAACCCACAAGGACAGGTGGTCTGCAAGCCACTTCTGATATATGCATCCACTGTATCTTTCTGCATACTTTGTACTTTGGTGGGTATGCCTAAAGTGCAATAGTATGAATGTCTGTTCAATAGGTCAGGTATTGACTATAACTCATAGCAAGCAAGTGCTAAATCCATCCCAATAATTTTTCTGCCTAAATCAATGGGCATTGGTTATTTTAAAACAGGAATCATTAAGAGTGACAGATCTCAAAGCTATTGCTAGGAATATATATTAATACAAACAGCATCCATGTTATACTTGATGCTGTGGCATAGAAAGCAGAAAATAAATATGCTTATATCCCTAGTTGGATTATATTCCCTTCTTGGAATATGCTAATTAAAAGTCAACCAGAGATTGACATATATACACTAATATGTATAAAATGGATAACTAGTAAGAACCTGCTGTATAGAGGGAGAGCTTCAAGATGGCGGAAGAGTAAGACGTGGAGATCACCTTCCTCCCCACAGATACACCAGAAATACATCTACATGTAGAACAGCTCCTACAGAACACCTACTGAACGCTTGCAGAAGGCCTCAGACCTCCCAAAAGGCAAGAAACTCCCCACGTACCTCGGTAGGAAAAAAGAAAAAACAGAGACAAAGCATAGGTACGGTACCCGCACCAGTGGGAGGGAGCTGTGAAGGAGGAAAGGTTTCCACACACTAGGAAGCCCCTTTGCGAGCAGAGACTGCAGATGGTGGAGGGGGAAAGCTTTGGAGCCACAGAGGAGAGCGCAGCCACAGGGGTGCGGAGGGCAAAGCGGGGAGATTCCCGCACAGAGGATCGGTGCCGACCAATACTCACCAGCCCGAGAGGCTTGTCTGCTCACCCGCCGGGGCAGGCGGGGCTGGGAGCTGAAGCTCGGGCTTCGGTAGAGCGCAGGGAGAGGACTGGGGTTGGCGGCATGAACACAGCCTGCAGGGGGTTAGTGCGCCACGGCTAGCCGGAAGGGAGTCCGGGAAAAAGCCTGGACCTGCCGAAGAGGCAAGAGACTTTTTCTTCCCTTTTTGTTTCCTGGTGCGCGAGGAGAGGGGATTAAGAGCGCTGCTTAAAGGAGTTCCAGAGACGGGCGCGAGCCGCGGCTAACAGCGCGGACCCCAGAGACAGACATGAGATGCTAAGGCCGCTGCTGCCGCCACCAAGAAGCCTGTGTGCGAACACAGGTCACTATCCACACCTCCGTTCCGGGGAGCCTGTGCAGCCCGCCACTGCCAGGGTCCCGGGACCCAGGGACAACTTCCCCGGGAGAATGCACGGCACACCTCAGGCTGATGCAACATCACGCTGGCCTTTGCAGCCCCGAATCCGTACCCCTCCATCCCCCTGGCCTGAGTGAGCCAGGGCCCCCGAATCAGCTGCTCCTCTAACCCTGTCCTGTCTGAGCGAAGAACAGATGCCCTCAGGTGACCTACACGCAGAGGCGGGACCAACTCCAAAGCTGAACCCTGGGAGCTGTGCGAACAAAGAAGAGAAAGGGAAATCTCTCCCAGCAGCCTCAGGAGCAACGGATTAAAGCTCCACAATCAACCTGATGTACCTGCATCTGTGGAATACCTGAATAGACAACGAATCATCCCAAATTGAGGAGCAACGATATATATAGTTCTTTCCCTTTTTCTCTTTTTGTGAGTGTGTACGCTTCTGTGTGTGATTTTGTCTGTATAGCTTTGCTTTTACCATTTGTCCTAGGGTTCTATCTGTCCTTTTTTTTTTTACTTAAAATTTTTTTTCTTAATAATTATTTTTTATTTCTTATTTTAATAACTTTATTTTATTTTATTTTACTTTATCTTCTTCTTTCTTTTTTTCCTCCCTTTTATTCTGAGCCATGTGGAGGACAGGCTCTTGGTGCTCCAGCCAGGCATCAGGGTTGTGCCACTCAGGTGGGAGAGGCAAGTTCAGGACACTGGTCCACAAGAGACCTCCCAGCTCCACGTAATATCAAATGGCAAAAATCTCCCAGAGATCTCCATCTCAACGCCAAGAATAAGCTCCACTCAAGGACCAGCAAGCTACAGTGCTGGACACTCTATGCCAAACAACAGGCAAGACAGGAACAAAACCCCATCCATTAGAACAGAGGCTGCCTAAAATCATAATAAGGCCACAGACACCTCAGAACACACCACCAGATATGGAACTGCCCACTAGAAAGACAAGATCCAGCCTCATCCACCAGAACACAGGCACTAGTCCCCTCCACCAGGAAGTCTACAGAACCCATTGAACCAACCTTAGCCACTGGGGACAGACACCAAAAACAACAAGAACTACGAACCTGCAGCCTGCGAAAAGGAGACCCCAAACACAGTAAGTTAAGCAAAATAAGAAGACAGAGAAACACACAGCAGATGAAGGAGCAAGCAAAAACCCATCAGACCTAACAAATGAAGAGGAAATAGGCAGTCTACCTGAAAAAGAATTCAGAATAATGATAGTAAAGATGACCCAAAATCTTGGAAATAGAATGGAGAAAATACAAGAAATGTTTAACAAGGACCTAGAAGGACTAAAGAGCAAACAAACAGTGATGAACAACACAATAAATGAAATTAAAAACTCTCTAGAAGGAATCAATAGCAGAATAACTGAGGCAGAAGAACGGACAAGTGACTTGGAAGATAAAATAGTGGAAATAACTACTGCAGAGCAGAATAAAGAAAAAGGAATGAAAAGAATTGAGGCCAGTCTCAGAGACCTCTGGGACAACATTAAACACACCAACATTCGAATTATAGGGGTTCCAGAAGAAGAAGAGAAAAAGAAAGGGAATGAGAAAATATTTGAAGAGATTATAGTTGAAAACTTCCCTAATATGGGAAAGGAAATAGTTAATCAAGTCCAGGAAGCACAGAGAGTCCCATACAGGATAAATCCAAGGAGAGACACGCCAAGACACATATTAATCAAACTATCAAAAATTAAATACAAAGAACAAATATTAAAAGCAGCAAGGGAAAAACAATGAATAACACATAAGGGAATCCCCATAAGGTTAACAGCTGATCTTTCAGCAGAAACTCTGCATGCCAGAAGGGAGTGGCAGGACATACTTAAAGTGATGAAGGAGAAAAACCTACAACCAAGATTACTCTACCCAGCAAGGATCTCATTCAGATTTGATGGAGAAATTAAAACCTTTACAGACAAGCAAAAGCTAAGAGAATTTATCACCACAAAACCAGCTTTACAACAAATGCAAAAGGAACTTATCTAGGCAGGAAACACAAGAGAAGGAAAAGACCTACAATAATAAACCCAAAACAATTAAGAAAATGGTAATAGGAACATACATATCAATAATTACCTTAAATGTAAATGGATTAAATGCTCCAATGAAAAGACATAGACTGGCTATATGGATACAAAAACAAGACCCGTATATATGCTGTCTACAAGAGAACCACTTCAGAGTTAGGGACACATACAGACTGAAAGTGAGGGGATGGAAAAAGATATTCCATGTAAATGGAAATCAAAAGAAAGCTGGAGTAGCAGTTCCCATATAAGACAAAATAGACTTTAAAACAAAGACTAGGGCTTCCCTGGTGGCGCAGTGGTTGAGTGTCCGCCTGCCGATGCAGGGGACACGGGTTCGTGCCCCGGTCTGGGAAGATCCCACATGCCGCGGAGCGGCTGGGCCCATGAACCATGGCCGCTTAGCCTGCGTGTCCGGAGCCTGTGCTTCGCAACAGGAGAGGCCACAACAGTGAGAGGCCCGCATACCGCAAAAAAAAAAAAAAAAAAAAAACAAAGACTATTACAAGAGACAAAGAAGGACACTACATAATGATCAAGGGATCAATCCAAGAAGAAGATATAACAATTGTAAATGTTTATGCACCCAACATAGGAGCACCTCAATACATAAGGCAAATACTAACAGCCATAAAAGGAGAAATCGACAGTAACACAATAATAGTAGGGGACTTTAACACCCCACTGTCACCAGTGGACAGACCATCCAAAATGAAAATAAATAAGGAAACACAAGCTTTAAATGATACATTAAACAAGATGGACTTAATTGATATTTATAGGACAGTCCATCCAAAAACAACAGTATACACATTCTTCTCAAGTGCTCATGGAATATTCTCCAGGATAGATCGTATCTTGGGTCACAAATCAAGCCTTGGTAAATTTTTAAAAATTGAAATCGTATCAAGTAACTTTTCCGACCACAACGCTATGAGACCAGATATCAATTACAGGAAAAAATCTGTAAGAAATACAAACACATGGAGGCTAAACAATACACTGCTTAATACCCAAGAGATCACTGAAGAAATCAAAGAGGAAATCAAAAAATACCTAGAAACAAATGACAACGAAAACACAACAACCCAAAACCTATGGGATGTAGCAAAAGCAGTTATAAGAGGGAAGTTTATAGCTATACAAACCTACCTTAAGAAACAAGAAACATCTCAAATAAACAACCTAACCTTATACCTAAAGCAATTAGAGAAAGAAGAACAAAAAACCCCAAAGTTAGCAGAAGGAAAGAAATCATAAAGATCAGATCAGAAATAAATGAAAAAGAAATAAAGGAAACGATAGCAAAGATCAATAAAACTAAAATCTGCTTCTTTGAAAAGATAAACAAAATTGATAAACCATTAGCCAGACTTATCAAGAAAAAAGGGAAAAGACCCAATAGAATTACAAATGAAAAAGGAGAAGTAACAACTGACACTGCAGAAATACAAAGGATCATGAGAGATTACTACAAGCAACTGTATGCCAATAAAATAGACAACCTGGAAAAAATGGACAAATTCTTAGAAATGCACAACCTTCTGAGACTGAACCAGGTAGAAATAGAAACTATGAACAGACCAATCACAAGCACTGAAATTGAGACTCCGATTAAAAATCTTCCTACAGGGCTTCCCTGGTGGTGCAGTGGTTGAGAGTCCGCCTGCCGATGCAGGGGACACGGGTTCGTGCCCCGGTCCGGGAAGATCCCACATGCCGCGGAGTGGCTGGGCCTGTGAGCCATGGCCGCTGGGCCTGCACGTCCGGAGCCTGTGCTCCGCAACGGGAGAGGCCACAACAGTGAGAGGCCCGCGTACCACAAAAAAAAAAAAAAAAAATCTTCCAACAAACAAAAGCTCAGGACCAGATGGCTTCACAGGCGACTTCTATCAAACATTTAGAGAAGAGCTAACACCTATCCTTCTCAAATTCTTCCAAAATATAGCAGAAAGAGGAAAACTCCCAAACTGATTATACGAGGCCACCATCACTCTGATACCAATCCACACAAAGATGTCACAAAGAAAGAAAACTACAGGCCAATATCACTGGTGAGCATAGGTGCAAAAATCCTCAACAAAATACTAGCAAACAGAATCCAACAGCACATTAAGAGGATCATACACTATGATCAAGTACGGTTTATCCCAGGAATGCAATGATTCTTCAGTATATCAAATCAATCAACATGATACACCATATTAACAAAGTGAAGGAGAAAAACCATATGATCATCTCAGTAGATGCAGAGAAAGCTTTTGACAAAATTCAACACCCATTTATGATAAAAACCCTGTAGAAAGTAGGCATAGAGAGAACTTTGCTCAACATAATAAAGGCCATATATGACAAACCCACAGCCAACATCGTCCTCAATGGTGAAAAACTGAAACCATTTCCACTAAGATCAGGAACAAGACAAGGTTGCCCACTCTCACCACTCTTATTCAACATAGTTTTGGAAGTTTTAGCCAGAGCAATCAGAGAAGAAAAAGAAACAAAAGAAATCCAAATTGGAAAAGAGGAAGTAAAGCTGCCACTGTTTGCAGATGACATGATACTATACATAGAGAATCTACCAGAAAACTGCTAGAGCTAATCAATGAATTTGGTAAAGTAGCAGGATACAAAATTAATGCACAGAAATCTCTTGCATTCCTATACACTAAGGATGAAAAATCTGAAAGTGAAATTAATAAAACACTCCCATTTACCACTGCAACAAAAAGAATAAAATATCTAGGAATAAACCTACCTAAGGAGACAAAAGACCTGTATGCAGAAAATTATAAGGCACTGATGAAAGAAATTAAAGATGATACAAATAGATGGAGAGATATACCATGTTCTTGGATTGGAAGAATCAACATTGTGAAAATGACTCTACTACCCAAAGCAATCTACAGATTCAATGCAATCCCTATCAGACTACCACGGGCAGTTTTCACAGAACTAGAACAAAAAATTTCACAATTTGTATGGAAACACAAAAGACCCCGAATAGCCAAAGCAATCTTGTGAACGAAAAATGGAGCTGGAGGAATCAGGCTCCCTGACTCAGACTATACTACAAAGCTACAGTAATCAAGACAGTATAGTACTGGCACAGAAACAGAAATATAGATCATGGAACAGGATAGAAAGGCCAGAGATAAACCCACGCACATATGGTCACCTTATCTTTGATAAAGGAGGCAAGAAAATACAGTGGATAAAAGACAGCCTCTTCAATAAGTGGTGCTGGGAAAACTGGACAGCTATGTGTAAAAGAATGAAATTAGAACACTCCCTAACACCATACACAAAAATAAACTCAAAATGGATTAAAGACCTAAATGTAAGGCCAGACACCATCAATCTCTTAGAGGAAAATATAGGCAGAACACTCTATGACATAAATCACAGCAAGATCCTTTTTGACCCACCTCCTAGAGAAATGGAAATAAAAACAAAAATAAACAAATGGGACCTAATGAAACTTAAAAACTTTTGCACAGCAAAGGAAACTATAAACAAGATGAAAAAACAACCCTCAGAATGGGAGAAAATATTTGCAAATGAAGCAACTGACAAAGGATTAATCTCCAAAATTTATAAGCAGCTCATGCTGCTCAACATTAAGATAACAAATAGCCCAATCCAAAAATGGGCAGAAAACCTAAATAGACTTTTGTCCAAAGAAGACATACAGATTGCCAACAAACACATGAAAGAATGCTCAACTTCATTAATCATTAGAGAAATGCAGATCAAGACTACAATGAGATATCATCTCACACTGGTCAGAATGGCCATCATCAAAAAATCTACAAACAATAAATGCTGGAGAGGGTGTGGAGAAAAGGGAACCCTCTTGTACTGTTGGTGGGAATGTAAATTGATACAGCCACTATGGAGAAGAGTATGGTTGTTAAAAAACTAAAAATAGAACTACCATACGACCCAGCAATCCCACTACTGGGCATTTACCCCGAGAAAACCATAATTCAAAAAGAGTCATGTACCAAATTGTTCATTGCAGCTCTATTTACAATAGCCAGGACATGGAAGCAACCTAAGTGTCCATCAACAGATGAATGGATAAAGAAGATGTGGCACATGTATACAATGGAATATTACTCAGCCATAAAAAGGAATGAAACTGAGTTATTTGTAGTGAGGTTGATGGACCTAGAGAGTGTCATACAGAGTGAAGTAAGTCAGAAAGAGACTGTATGCTAACACATATATATGGAATCTTAAAAAAAAAGAAAAAAGAAAATTGTCAGAAGAACCTAGGGGCAAGACAGGAATAAAGATGCAGACCTACTGGAGAATGGACTTGAGGATATGGGGAGGGGGAAGGGTAAGCTGGGACAAAGTGAGAGAGTGGCATGGACATATATACACTACCAAACGTAAAATAGATAGCTAGTGGGAAGCAGCCACATAGCACAGGGAGATCAGCTGGGTGCTTTGTGACCACCTAGAGGGGTGGGATAGGGAGGGTGGGAGGGAGGGAAGAGATATGGGAACATATGTATATGTATAAGTGATTCACTTTGTTATAAAGCAGAAACTAACACATTGTTGTAAAGCAATTATACTCCAGTAAAGATGTTTAAAAAAAAGAACCTGCTGTATTAAAAAGTAAATTAAATTAAATTAAAAAAAGTTAACCGGAGTGCTAACATTTTCTGCATAATTAAGAAAATTTTATAAAACGCAAAATAAATTATAACATAACAAGCACTTTTGTTGGAAAAGAGTACTAAATTACATCCCTGGTCACAAGAATTATTTATTGTAACCCAGGAAGCCAAAACTATAAGTTAGGTTGTTCTCTTCTTTGTGTTACTATTACCTATTAATTATAAATGGTATGTGTGTGTGTGTATTTAAAACACACAGCTCAAAATGTGAAAGATTGTTCGGTGCTTTTTGTCCTTGGATAATGTGTAGGTAGAAAAGCAATTTAAAGCAATAGAATGCATTCTTTAATGTCAGTACAGCTTTCAATGTGACTCAAACTTAACGATTTTTGAGAGGAGAAATAAATGGGTTGAGCTCCGTCAGATGTCTACTCAATTTCACACTGTAGATAGTATTTTAAGAGAAAATTTACTATGGAAGTTAGAAAAGTAATTACTCTGCAACTACAGAATGATTGTCTTTTTAAAGATGCATGTATAATTTGGCCTTGGCCTCAGAGAAAAGCTGTCACAATGTTGGGGGAAGATCCACTAGCACATAAATGCCCAAATTTAGAAGAAATGGGAAAAACAAACACTGAAGATGTAAACTTAATGAAGTATAAAATATTGTCATAGGGGATTTTTAAAACCCAAGGAATTTATGACATAAATTAGAAATCCAATCAATTAATCCTAGTCTTTCTTAGGTATCCCCAATTGATCAATACCTTGATGGACTTTTTATTATTTTAAAAATATGTTCATTAATCAACCTTTTACTCCCTTTCATTACTGGCCTCATTCTCTCGCTACTTTGCCAAGAGAGTTCCAAACTATGAACCCAATTATTTGTTTTTAGAATAGTGTTTTCTGTCTCTCCTTAGTATAAGCTTTAGAAAGGAAAGGCCATCTATTTGCCTGTCAAACATCCATCCTTAATCTCCTTGGAGTCACTTATCTGTTACTATACATGTACCACCTGCTCTGCACTGGTCCAGGCACTGGGGAAACAAAAAGGAACCAAAGGGTCAAGTGCCTTTTCTAAAGGAACTTATGTTCAATTCTTTTAGTAAAATTATCCTTACCAAATTCTATACCAGTTCAGTTACCTTTATTTCTTTTTAAAACAAAACCAGGGTGTTTTTTGTTTTGTTTGGGTTTGTTTGTTCTTTGTGGCCGCGCTGCGCGGCTTGCGGGATTTTAGTTCCCTGACCTGGGATTGAACCCAGGCCCCCGCCGTGAAAATGTCAAGTCCTAAACACTGGACACCACGGAATTCCCACAGTTATCTTTGTTGTTTATTAGAGTTGACTGAGAATCATTCTTCTTTTACACTGCAGCTTCCAAAGACCATAGCTTTCACCCTCTGAACACTATTTTTGTATATAATTGGAAGCTGCATGCATACATTTTCCTCTTGAGAATTTCCTGTGACTCAACCTTGATTTTTTTTTCCTTCCTTCAAAACAGCAAATTTTAGACAAATGAAATTGTTTCTAATGCATTCGACAAAGTAAATGTATTGAAGATCTAATAGTACCATGCTCAATTCTCAGCAGCAAACATAAGAAATGAACAAAATAGACAAACATCCTTGCCTTCAAAAACGTTAGATATAGTTATATATACATATATATATATATATATATATATATATATATATATACAATTTCAATTGCCGTTTGAGTGACTATAGCTGGAGTAGGATGGTGTGTCTGTGTCTAGAAAATCTACCCTACTCATTAAGAAAACATTGTCAATGTAGACTTGACCATGCCTGGAAAATACATTCTATGTGATTTCAAATCACAAGACAGCAAGATAGAAAAGGCAAAATAAAAATCCTAACCGGAACCAAAATCTGCAATCACAGTGAACTGTTTAAAATGACTTTAAAATTTCTATATTTAACTGCAAATTGTGGGACATAATTGAAAAGTGAATGTGTGAAAATCCTAGAAGTAAGGTAGAAATCTACACTTTAGATTAATTGTATATCTCCCACTGCAATACTGTCTCTAAAATATTGTGTCTATTCCTTCTTTACAACTCATATTGAATTGGCCAATCAGTCTGCCTGATTGCTATGCCTCAGGGCAAATCCATGAACGGTATTCCTGAGAGCTGTGGAAGAAAGGGCTTCTTTGGTCATAATCACTGAGAGATCCTGTGTGGCCTGAGTCACAGGTGGGTGTAAACTGGAATGTTCCCTCTCATCACTTCTTTACCATGACAGTGGTGGCTAGAGTGGAGAGCCTTCCGAAAGGGTCCTCTTGCCAGGTGATTATTTACTTTTGCTTGGAGGTAGGGGCCTTTTCTGATCTGAGGAGTGATGAAGAAGGGTTGGGGGTATTGAGACAGACTTGGGCTACTGCTTGTGGGCTTTCAATTTTTAATATATGTGCCACCTTTTGCCTGAATGTATCCTTTCCATTTGAACTTTACACCCCTCACCTTTTGCAGATAATTTTATTATCTGGATCCACAACTCTTGCTTTCTGTTATATAATACATGATCATTTAATTGATTTTCAATAACCAGGACTTGTATAATTTCCCCACCATTCTTTCTGACTCTTCTTTAAAGCTCTGTGCATCAAATATCCTGACTTAGAGAAAGAAGAAATCTTTGTTACCTAGTTCAACCTTTTAATTTTATACACAAAAAAAAAAGACACAGAGGTAAATACCTGCACAAAATGGGAACAAAGTCCACCCCAAGGAAGGGAAACTCCCAGGCTTATTCCTCCCGTCCCCACTGTACTGCTAGGCAGAGGAGCCTACGCAGTGGCTGCCAGAATTCCTTCATGAACGTTATTTTAGGGGTGAATGAAAAGAGCTTCAGTTATCAACAGGATAGAGAGGACTTTCACCTGTGTGAAATATAAAGAGACTTGCCACAAAATTTAAAGGATATGTATATACTGTAGTTGTGCGTGTGTGTGTGTGTGTGTGTGTGTGTGTGTCTGTCTGTCTGTCTTCTTGACCCAGTTTCGAGATCAGTTCTCCTTCCTGAGCAGTAGATTAAGTCCACATCCCAAAGGACTTCCCTCATTGCCCCAGGGCTGGGTACCAGAAAACCAGGGAGAGCCCCTGCCCCCCAGAGCCTGCTGAAATTATTCAAATTAGCCCATCCTGCTTTCCTGCCCTGCTTTCCTGCCCCTTTTTTTCCCCCACAGAATCTACAGTATAAGTGCCTATCCAGAGCTCACTTCCCTCCCTCTGCCTGGCAGTCCATCCCACTGTTTCCCTGAGTGGCCCTGGGCTCACCCATGGTAATGTGGTCAAACAACGTACATGTTGGTTTTTCAGTACTGCTTCATTTGAGAATGGTAAAAAGGAATATGAATATAAATGGGAACAAATGCGGCCAAACATATGTTTATTTAACTCTGTACAAAGGCTGTCAAAGTTTTACAAGAACTTTTTCTAGACTATTTGACAACCTGTGGGCTAATCATGCCATCTGGTGGACAAATTAAATAAATGCAAGGAAGGTTTCTTGGTACGTGTGCGTATGTGTGTTCTATTAGGAAAGTAGTAAAGGAATTGTAGTAAGTTCTAGTACAATAAAGTGACATATTCAATTGAACCTATAAAAAGATCAGTTTCTAAGAGTCATGGCATCCAAACTCATCCCAAATATATCTAATAAGTTCTACTAATTAGTACCAGACCCCTCACCTGTCATTTATACACGGTAAATGTAAGCAAGTTGCCTAATTTCTCTGAGTCTCAGTTAATTTACATTCATAATATCAGTTAATTCTCACAAGATAACATTACAAGGAGTATATTAGTATTCTTATATTTTTAAAAAGAGAAATCAAATTCTATGGCTTGAAAAAATTAGGCTAGTATAGCAGTTAATTCTTCCAGCTTATTAAACCTTTGAATATTATTTCATTTATTAGAATTTTGGTTAAATGGCACACAAAAACCCATGGTCTTCGGTTTTCTTTGAAATTCTTATAAATAGAAAACGGTCTCTATTTCATTCTATTTTAAATACACAGAACTTCTATAAACAGAGACATCACCCAATGTGATATGACCTCCATTTGGACATAAACTACAATAAGAAGCCAGTGAAGGTCTCTAGGGAAAGATGACATCTTGTGAAAAAGGAAGATAAAAGGAAGAATGGGGAGCTGCTATTTGCTTTGGCCTGAGCAGGGCTTTTGAGACCACTGGAGTAGGAGGAACCTGTATTGTGGACTCTTTCCTCTCTATCCCTCAGGGTGTGGATCTTGGTATATTTTGGCTAACAGTCTTCTATCAGATATGTCTTTTCCAAATATATTTTTCACAGTCTGTGGCTTGTCGTCTCATTCTTTTGAGCTGCAGAGTTTTTGTAAAAGTTCTTTATCAAGTTGAGGAAGTTCCCCTCTATTAGTAGTTTGCCAAGTGTTTCTTTCATGAGTAAATGTTGATCTTTGTCAAATGCCTTTTCTGCATCTATTGATATGGTCATATGATTTTTCTTCTTTAGCCTGATGATATGATGGATTACATTAATTGGTTTCCCAATGTTAAATCAACCAAATGCTCTAGAGCTTCAAAAATAAATCTATTTTGTGCTTCTGTAGATGAAAGAGCAGATTTAATCAGTAAGATGGAAAGATTAAATTTAAGAATATTGTGGATATTGCTAGTTAGATTGTATGTAGTCAGAGTGTAATTAAATCCAAGGTTAAAAGAATTTAAGATGAAATACCATAAATACATAAATTTAAATATTGCTGAATTTTACGTTGACTTGGCATTCCCATTTTGCTATTTATACTTGAAAGTTAAAATATAAATGATTTAATTAACATAAATTGCATTTCTAAAAAACCAAAGATCGATTTAATTCATACATTTCCTTTTATGTTTAAAGTGCTTTTTTTTGTATTTTTTACATGCAGAAATATACTCTGTATTTCCAACATGAAAATACATGCCTTTTCCCAACCTGCTCTTCATAGATAAGAAATTTATATAAATTATCTCTTTCCTTGAAACAAAACATTTTATTCATATTTAGGAATCAACCTAAGGAAAACTTTGATTTGAATTACAATAATTTGTTTCAAAACTTAGATAGACAAGGATGAGATAAATGATACTTTTAACCAATCCAAGAGTATCCTTTGTATTTCATATTTTTCCATATCTTTTTTTCCCCAAATTTCCAATTGTATTTGTTCAAGAATTTTTCCTGAATTTCTACAAAATACAATGGCTCACATAATTCATTCCCAAGTAGACTCCTTTCTCAGGTCGCTTGGGAGTGACTGCGTTAGCCACAGTGACAGAAACACCGTAATTCTGAAATTACTTCATTCATACAATTTCATATCTACTCTGCCCTTCTTCCTTTTTGTCATCATTGAAAACTGTTCCACCTCCAAAATCACTAATTCAAGAAACTGAGAATCACTAATTCTTTCTATTCATCCAGTCCATAGATACCTCTACTTCATCCTGTATCCTTTAGATGCCTGCTTTGCACACAGCACCGTCTATTCAGCTGAGATCCAATATCCCTGCTTTAAAAAAATCTTGACAATAGCCCTCTTTGCCCTTTTGTCTTTCTTTTGTATTCATAGCACAACTTTAACCATGGATGAGAACAACTATCCATTTTTTCTTTGAATGTAACTAGTAGTCTGCATTTCAGCAAAATTTTTTAGTTCTTCCTATTTGGGCATTTTCAATTCTGTGCTCCTCTGTAGAGACACCAGATTTCCTGATCCTGAGTCATCTTTATCTCTTTTCCATATTCCATCATGGTGTTATTTCCATTTTTTAAATTAATTCATGGTGAATACCTCACTCCTTTCTTTTAAACTATAAATTCAATTTTGAGCTGTTATGAGCAGTGACAACTGTGTTACTTAATCCAGTTACTATTCCTTAGCCTACATCTTATATGATCTCTTAGGAGCTTTGAACACTTTTACTGCTCCCTTGTTCTAGATACACTTTTCTCTCTTAGCTTCAATGACACAACACTCTTCTGCTTTCCGCTATACCTCTCTAGCTATTTCTCATCCTCTGCTGGATCAGACTTTATCTGATCTTTCATGTTGGAGGTCATCAAGAATTCAGTTCAAAACTCATTTTTTTCCCTGCTCATTTTTATTTTGAAAATTTTCAAACCTACAGTAAAGAAAAAAGTACAGTACTATGAACACATGATACCTTTACCTAGAATGACCAATTGTTATAATTTTGCCATATTTCCTTGACCTTTCTATGTTTATACATAGAAAGGTCATACATACATGTTTGTATATATTTTCCGGTAAAATTTTTGAAAATAAATTAAAGCCATTATGACATTTACTTTTAAATATTTCTGTATGCACATCTCAGTGTTGAGAAAACAACTCTCTGGAGTTGCTGCTTAGGCGTTTTACCTGCCGACAATTCTGCTCACACCCAAAATCTATACATTTAAATAAGGACCTGAGTTTAGGACACCTGCCCCAAGTTCCCACTTTGCTCCTCCAGAGGCACCTTTTATTTTTTATTTATTTATTTTGCAGTACGCGGGCCTCTCACTGTTGTGGCCTCTCCCGTTGCGGAGCACAGGCTCCGGATGCGCAGGCTCAGCGGCCATGGCTCACGGGCCCAGCCGCTCCGCGGCATGTGGGATCTTCCCGGACCGGGGCACGAACCCGTGTCTCCTGCATCGGCAGGCGGACTCCCAACCACTGCGCCACCAGGGAAGCCCCAGGGGCACCTTTTAAAATAACCACTTAGAGTTAATGACCTCTCCCCCAACCACCTTAAAAGTGATAGGTACTTGCTACCCTGGCCTCTATTTCCTGCTCACTCATGACCTCGGTCAGAGCACTGTCCTTTCACTGGCTCTTCGCACACCACTCCCCACCCCAAAACCATTTCTAGGACCTGTAACTAGGGAATCTTGTGGCTTTTCTTCCTCTGCACCTTCGTTCAGAATGACCCCAAGGTTTTCAACTTGACTTCTCCAAAGTGGGAGCTCAGATCCTGAGGGGCTCCCTGCTTGTGCTTTCACATTCAGCAAATCATAATCTGAATATTCTTAGTATAATACATCAGCTACTGCCCCCCCATACAACCTCTTAATAATAAAACATTTTCTTGCATACTATAATACTGTTATCACACCTAAGAAAACTGATGTTAGTTCAATGATATCATGTAATATAGAGGTCATATTTAGATTGCCCTACTTGTCCTCAAAATGCCTATTTTAGTTGGTTTCCTTTATTTCTTTAAGGATCCAATTAAGATTTGCACATTGCATTCGTTATTATGTTTCTAAATCTAGGTTGGAGAGTTTACACACAGTTACTGATTTATTTAGTCTTTCATGCCATTGAAAGACTGGATGTTCCTGAATTATCTTGAATCCCTCTGATCAAACAGAATTTTACCTAGATACTTTGGGGAATTCTTTCTGGTCCTAAATTAATGCTGAGTTGCTAAGAAATAACCACTGATATCTTTCTCAGGGAAACGACTTGGATCTTTTTTTATTGCTCATGTTAACCACATATCTTGTTTTGAAAATAAGCCAGAGAGCTTGGAAGTCTGCTCTGGGTCTTACATCTCAACATCTCAGCCACTTGCTATCACAGTAGCTCCATTCCCCCAAACCTTACAAAATCCTTTGCCTGCTTAAATGACTCAAAGCAACATTTTTCGAGGCTGTTTCCTTGCCATGCAGCAGTAATCAAGAGAAGTCTTTCTTTCCTTCTGATCTCCTTCTTTACGTTAACAGTTTTTACTTTTTTTTAAAGAGTCTAGGCTGTTTTACAGAATACTCAACATTCTGTTATTAAGTAGTATTTTCTTAGGAGTCTGCAAAACCTTCCCAAAGTGGGATGTTCCTTCAGCAGAATTTCTTATTGGGAGGAAGTTGATTAGTCTCCTATCCCCTCCTGAGAGAATGCACACCGGAGTTAAACACTGGTTCCTAAATGTCGATTGCTGTGCTGCTGCTGTCTTATAGAATACTGTGATTATTTTCTCCTCATGTCCCAAACTCCACGAGCCGAATCTTTTGTTTGTATCAGATTTCTACAGAAAATATTTTGGGTCAGAGTGAATAATTACATCGCAGATTAGAACAATTTTAAATTGTATGTCATATATCGCTATTCCTATAAATTCATTGGCCAGTCTCCACTGTAAGGATTCTCAGTGGATATATTCTTCATTAGGTTCTAGCTTTCTGTTTAAGTTCCGGTTACCCTAACCCTTTAGACCCTTCCTTCTCTCTCTTTATTTTTCTCTTCTCTCCCTCTCCTCCTTTCTCACCTTCTAGAGGCATGAATAGAACACAACTCCCAAATCTCCTTTTGCTTTATTTCAGAGGAATATTTACCCTTTGTCTATCTATACCTAGCTTATCTAAGTTAAACATAATGGGGCTCCACCTTTAATAGTCAAACAGGGGTGCTAAGTTGTCTACAGAAGCAAGGAAGAAGTTCTCTTTCACCATCCATGTAAGTTAATGGTTGAAATTGGTTAGCTTTTAATTTACGTTTCCCTCTGGTGTACTTGTAGGTTAAATATATTCAAGAAATAAATTGGAGGCAACAACACTCAAAGCAAATTGTGCTCTACCAAATAACTCACAAAAACAAACACTGATGAGCTTAAGGGAGCGGGGCCTGTGGGTTCAGGTTCAGAGCCCAGCTTGGAGACTGTGCTGGTGAAGATCACCTCTGCCAGCTCTTAGAGCCTTATAAGACGTGCTCTCTGCAGAACTGCTCTGAAGGACCCCTCAGCACGTTGCTGCCCTAAACGCATAGCTTCCTAGTTGACCTGGGGCGTCCTTCCCAACGAGAAAGTTGTTTCCCAACTAAGCAAAAATATAATGAAGCTTTGGAGATGCAAGTGGTGAAGCAACTTCAAGTCAAATGGAAAATACATCTTGGGCTTCCCTGGTGGCGCAGTGGTTGGGAGTCTGCCTGCCGATGCAGGGGACGCGGGTTAGTGCCCTGGTCCAGAAGGATCCCACATGGCGTGGAGCGGCTGGGCCTGTGAGCCGTGGCCACTGGGCCCCGCAACGGGAGAGGCCACAACGGGAGAGGCCACAACAGTGAGAGGCCTGCGTACCACCAAAAAAAAAAAAAAAAAGGAAAATACATCTCTTTGCTGCTATGTGATCAGCTTTTTCAATAATTAAATTTACATGAACTAAAAAAAAAAAATTAAAAGATTCCATTAAAAAGAATTTTTTAATAAATAAATAATAAAAATGATATGTTTGCTAAGCTCTGACTTTGATAATTTAATCTTTGACATCCTAATACAAAATTCGTATATGATTGCCTTGCCTTTTGCTGACATCTGCTGACACTTGCATACTTATTTGACTATTTTGTTAAAAACGCCCTCAGCCTGACAGTGTAACTGGTACTGTGCTTGCCCTCCAGCCAGTGGTAACTATACAACCGGACAACAACATCTGAAGCAACAGTTCCCGGGCATCAAACAAAGGCAGTGCAAGGCCAGGATCCTTGAAAGAAGAGAACCAGGAACGACGTGGATCACCTCTCACCCCTTCTCCCTGGAGTACTTGCCTGCTGCTGTGCCAGGATGAGGCGCCCCGGTGGACGTGTCTTGTTGGGCTGAGAAGGCACAGCTGAAGTTCTCGAGTGCTGAAGCAGTGGGACTCATTCGTAGGGCAATGCCAGAGAAGAGGCTGCTGTTCAGAAGGAGGTTCAGGAAGCCTGAGCGTGGGTTCACCATGGGTCTCCTGGGCTGGGTGATGAGTGAATAGCTGGAGATTCCGTGAAGCTTAGCAGAGAGCAACTGCCCTAGGGCTAACGGGTGATGAGAGCTCTAGTCCAGGCAGAGTGAAGAGGCCTTGCTGAGTGCCCCGGGCATTCAGTGGAGACTCTAGAAAGACCAAGCCTTCAGACTAAGGACAAAGCTCCAAAATAAAGAACCAGTGCCCTAGGACTAAGCTAAAAACTGAAATAGATTTGCCATGATAAAGAATAAAACAAGCCTGACAAGATCAAGTATAACACCAGTAACCTAAGTGCCTGTCCAAACAAAACTCGGCACTCTTTCAATGAAGACGACAGTATCTAGTCTTCTTATGCCTCCAAGGACTTGAGGAATCCAAATTCACCTATGAGGATTTTGGTTTGGAATGAAAAATATTTGAACCAGAGCTGAGTTCACTGTCTCAGTTAAAGTGATAGAATCTGAAAAACACTAAGAGCCCATGATCTGCTCACCCAGTCATCCTACCCCTGGTGGGGGATCTCAGGTCTTAGGTAACCATCCGAGGGAAGCAGCCAGGGAGCGGTACATGCAAAATGCTTTGGCTTTGCTGGGCATGAGAGACAGCGATGATGTTCTGAGAGGCTCAGTAATGAAACGGGGAGGGAGAGTGTGGAGATTCTGTGTTGGAGAGGACACAAAGGTGTGAGTTGGGTTACAAAGTGGAAAATGTAACTGGAAAGATTATTCTGAATTCTCATTGCCTTTTTCCAAATACATGAATGGTGTGGGTATAATGAGTGAATGGTGGTGTCGTCCTCACCCTTTTTACTATTGTCTAGTTCTGCCCGGTGCCCAGTTGTAACTGACCAGGCTAAAGGACAACCTTGAGAATTGCCTGGAGGGCAGCAAGAGATCACTACTCTTGTTAAGAAAATGATTGAAGCAGGAGTATTGTTTCTACTAAATCCCCTCCTAACAGGCCTGTCTGATCAGCATGTAAAGCAGACACTCTAAGGTTAAGAGTATAGAGAATTATGTAAGGTAATGTCTTTGACTGCTCCTGCTGTATGGAATGTGGAAAGACTGAACAGGAGAGACAGACCAGCAGGGACCGTATGCCTTCACAGACATGGCTAAGGCCTTCTTTTCAAAGGAAAATTGGAGCCCAGCCAGTCTCACTTTGCATTCTTTTGGATGGAACCCAGTATACATTTACTGTTTTCCCACTGGGATATTTGATCGCGGGCATTTGTCATAATTAGATGAGGAAGGACTTGGAAATGATAAACATTAAGAGCCAGTTAATGCATTCATTGATGATATTATCATAATTGCCTCCTCGGAGGATTAAGCAGGAGGGGTTAGGAACTGTATCACCTACTTGACAAATACAGGCTGGCTGATAAATGCAGCTGAAATTCAAAACACATTGAAATTCCTGGGAATTACATGGGTTAGAGCAGCCAGGGACATTACCATCTGGTGGTTAAAGGCACACATCTATTCTAGTGGCTTTATTTTATAAACAAGAACACTGATCCTTAGAAAGTTGTTATAGAGATGATTAAAGGCTAAAAGGGACTAAAATTCCAGTTTTCTGACTTTCAGTTTACGTTTCTGAACTACACTAAAAATGATTTTTTCATTTGTTTAAATATGAAATATTTCAATCGTATAGAAGATTATTTAACGAATATCCATTCACCCATCATTCACATAAACAAACCTTAATATTGTTTTTTGTATTTGCTTAAGATGAAAGAAATGTGACTTGCCATCTTTTCTATGTACTGTGCAGCAGTGTTAATTACAGTCCTCCTGCCATACATTACACCCCTAGTGCTTATAACTGGAAGTTTGTACATTGTACCACCTTCCTCCGATAGTTAACACTGCTGCATGATATATAGGAAAGTTATTAAGAGCGTAAATCCTGAGTTCTCATCAAAGGAGAAAATTTTTCTTCCTTTTCTTCGTTTTCTTTTTATTGTATCTATATGAGATGATGGATGTTAGCTGAACCTTCTGTGGTAATCATTTCACAGTGTATGTGAATCAAACCATCATGCTGTACACCTTAAAGAGGGATGTATGCCAATTATTTCTCAATATAACTGGGAAAAAAAGAAATAAATTTCCATGTTTTGTTGAAATGCTATTCTATTTCCTGTCTCAAGAAGGAAGTTATGCTTCCTGAAATTGGTGTGTATCTTGCTCACCCACATTGTTACTTTTCTGTCACATGTATATGAATTCTCACTTTCAGTTCCAGTCGTACAGTACGTTATTGATCTACTCCTCTGCCAGTACCCGTGTCTGAATTACTTGAGTTTTGCAGGAAGCTTTGATATTCTGTAAGGCAAGTTCTCCTTCCCAGTACTTATGCTTCACAATGACTTGGGTATTTGTGGTTCTTTATTCTGTAATAAGTTTGAGATCAGGTTGTGAATTTTTGAAATAAACACAAAACACCTGCTGAGATTTGATCGAAATTGCTTTGAATGTAAAGATTAATTAAAAGAGTATTCTATTTTAAGATATTGAGTCTTCTTTTAGATGGGCATACACTGCTAAATATGATTTCTTTTTTAAAGTTATATTTATTTATTTAGTTTTGGCTGTGTTGGGTCTTCATTGCTGCGTGCGGGCTTTCTCTAGTTGCGGTGACCGGGGGCTACTCTTCGTTGCGGTGCACGGGCTTCTCATTGCGGTGGCTTCTCTTGTTGTGGAGCACAGTCTCTAGGCGTGTGGGCTTCAGTAGTTGTGGCACATGGGCTCAGTAGTTGTGGCTCTTGGGCTCTAGAGCGCAGGCTCAGTAGTTGTGGCACACAGGCTTAGTTGCTCCGTGGCATGTGGCCTCTTCCTGGACCAGGGCTTGAACCCGTGTCCCCTGCCTTGGCAGGCGGATTCTTAACCACTGTGCCACCAGGGAAGCCCCTACTATGATTTGATGGTGTTTTATTTAGAATATACACCTCAGTGTTCACAAGCGTTTTGGTATAAAATGTAATTTTATTATACTATTCTGTTTTGGTCTTATTAAAAGTTAGAATACATATATAAAATGGATTGAGGGGTCTCTCTCTTTTCTTAGTCTGTGATAAAGTTGGTATTATCTGTTCCTTGAGGGTGTATAAAACTCATCTATAAAATTACCAAGACCTGTTGTATGTCTCTATTATAGGACAGCAAAGTTACTGAGTCAGTTCATTTAATGTTTTCATTTTCTTCTATTGTTCTACTTCTTCTTAAGAAAATTATGGTAGTATGTCCTTCAAAATTACTAGCATTAGTTTTTGCTTTGAATTTTATTATGATTTTAAAAATCTCTATAGAATCTGTATTAAAAGCCCTGTTTCCTCTTAAGTGTTAACTTGTACTTCTATCTTTTTATTGATCATTTTGCCAAAGGTTTGTTTTACTTATTTAGAATATCTTGAGGATACATCATTTGACAAGAGAATTTCTTTTTTTTTTAATATTATGCTTATATCAGCAACATAGAAGTCAAGAATTTTTGGAGGTCAAAATTTTTATATAAACATTTCTTTTATCAAATCCTGACATATTATTAGAGGTTTGACCTTTAGATACAGACAGATGACATACCTTCCAGACTTCTCCAATTTAGATTTATTCTTTATACCTTGAAAATAGAAGGATGTTTTCCAACAAGCTCCTCTAACTGTATTTAGTTGAAATCAGAGACCGGATTAACTCTTCTTTTGTTGCATGCCTTATCTACCCAGAGGGAGAGAAAAACCAATCCTGAGACATCCTTACCTGATGAATAAGTTATAGAGAAGAGGAAGAGTTGTTGCCACTTTCTTATTCTTTCCCTGCCCTTAAGAACATCAATCTCTTTTATTTTAAGTAGTTGGTTTTAAGTTGTCTCAGTTTAATTGATACACATTAGATTATACAGAAATAAAATAGGTCATCTATAATCCCTGTAACTGAACTAGAAGTCATTTACATCAGACCTTTAAGTATCCTTAAAATAATTTTTTTTACTTATATTCTGTAGTTTTACAAATTGCATGATTCTTTTTTATTTGGGGAGAGATGTGATTAAAATAAATTCAGCTACTTCCATTCCAGAATGAATAATTGCTTCTCTCCATATCAAAAGGCCTTGTTCAACAATCTCATGTTTTTCTACTTAGAATATCTATCCAAATAACATATATCATACTATTAATATATTAAATGCTCAGATAATGAGCTCTTTGGGTCAATTGTATATTTTATTTCGGCTCAAAGTAAATATATGATCTTTCATCAAATGTTGTGGTAGAGCAAAACATTGTGTACAATAAATGTGAACATTCATTCTTTCAAAAAACTAGCCAATTTATTGATGGCTGTTCAGGGGATAGAACTCAGTGAGGTCAGACTTTTCTATTTTAACTTTACTGGCTGATAAGCCAGTGATTCAACTGTAACTTTTTTTCAGAATCACTGGGGATACTTTAAAAAAATATTCTGATCACAATCTCAGAAATTCTGATTTAATTTGTCTGGGCGGGTCCATGCATTTGTATTTTTTTCAAAAGATCCCTTGGAGACCCACTGAAATGGGCCAACATATGGGGTCATGACCCAGAGTTTAAGAACTACTAGACAAAACAAGCTTCAAACACCCAAAGCACTGAGTTCCAGCCAAGTGATCTTTCTCTAGTAGAACACTGTAGAAGACTGCTTAATGACTGAGAAGAATGCCATTAAGACCTTGGCAAGATAATGTGTGAATAGTAATTGAATAATGTCACTGTGTTTTTAAAATCTGCTTTTGCTTCCTCATGATACGCCCACCTAAAACCTTGGGATTCAGGATACTAATGACCTGCTTAGGGCCATATATAATAACGAAACAATTAACTTTTGTTTTATGTAATTGCTCCTGATTTTATGTCATTTTTATGTGTGTGTGGTTTATGTGGTATATGCTCTTTGTATTAAATTATTCAGTACCATTTCCCTCTCAGTACCATTTCTCTACTGTAAACAGGGAATGAGAAATGACACCTGTTATAACATAGATTACAACAGTTCTAAATTCCCTCATCCTATAGCTATCAAAACCTTGAAGCATTACATTTGTAGAGCTAAGTGCATGACACTCATTGATATACTAGGCATCACTGCACACCCATTATTTGCCAGGAATAGAATCATCCCTGGCCCAGAAGAGGTTACTGTCCAGCAAGAGAGCCAGTTTGCCAAGCATGTCATTGCAACTAATGTACTATCCAGGTCAGTAAACACACGTTAATTGTATTGTTGACACTCATGTCACTGGCCCTGGTTACAAAATGGTAGTCCCATAAGTAGTCCCTATCCTTGTAGAGATAATTGTCTAACTGAATATAAGTATCTATTATTGAAGGAGGCATTATTAGTTCAGAAAAAATTTCTTATGAGTGGGGATATATATGTAAAGACAGAGTTAAGATTTATAACTCAGTTGATTGTGTCCACAGGCCAGTTGGGCAAGAACTTTCTCTTCCGTAGATGAACAAGCAACAGGAAAACCAGCAAACTGGTAATAAGTGTATATTGGGCACGACAGTAGCGTTGTCAGTGGACAGTGTTGTGGAAATATATGTAGGTGGGAGAAGCAATAGCCTATGAGGACCACTGGATCAAGAGAAAACAGTTTACCAGGGTTTGATATAAAAATCGATGGGATGGTTCAGAAGACAGCTTGTACAAAAAGAAAACTCAGATTGAATCTATGGAGCAGTGTGCCGCACTGTCATCTTTTATCAGCCACATCATCCTATCAAACATATAATTGAGTTTCTAAAGAGCCATAGTTAATAGTTTCTCTATCTCCACATCTCTGTTGTCATGGCAACAAATGTGGAAGACCCACTGAGTGATCAGTCCCCTGAAATGAAGGAAAGTCTGATATGAACTTCTCTATTTTCCTTTGCTTGAGAAGAACCAGACAGAAGCCCATTAAATGGGATCCTATTAAATACTGACTTCTCCCAAATTTCTGTGACTCACTCTTATTTTCAGACTTCAGATCATCTGTCAAAGTAGATGTTCAGATTTTCTGCCAAGGTAGAATTTTTTCATGTGGCTCTAGTTGTAAAATATAGGCTCTTTTAATTATATTTGTAAAATCTTTCTCTCCTTGATTTATGTCTCATGAACGTATTCAAGTCAATTATTTGTCTCCATATATCTTATCATTAGTGATTCTACTATGAAGGAATACCTATCAATAGATCATTGCAAATTTCATTTTTTAGCAATAGACGCAATTATAGACATCTTTGCCCCAAACACAATGGAAACGGCACCTAAAATCGATATTACTTCCTGGATGAATCCATCATGAACTTTTCTAACATTTTTTTGCACTATGAAATTTCTGCCAATGGAACGAAGTAAAAATAAAGTCCATCCACGTTATAAGCTACAACAATTAATACATTTGGTAAAACGATTATAACAAACATGGTGAATCCCCAAATTTTAGTAGTATAGTAACAGGATAATATTTTGAAATATTTTGAAAATATTTCGAAATATTTACTGGTGCATGGTATTTTGTAACTCCTACTTGTCTCAAATCAGCTCTCTAACCATTGAATCAAATCATTGTATTACTTCAGAGGAAGTGCAACTGAGAACAAAGTAATCATTACTTTGCTTTAATTTTCCAAATTGTGTTTTATTTTAGAAATTACAAACAGTAAAACTTACTTTTTGTGGTGTACAGTTCTGTGGGTTTTCACAAAGGCATAGAGTAACATATCCACCACTACAGTCATGACACAAAATAGTTCCATCACCTCCCAAATCCCTTACCCTTTTATAGGCAATCCCTCCCCCTGACTTGCAGCCCCTGGGAATCACTCATCTGATCTGTCTCCAGTAATTTTGCCTTTTCCTACAATCCGTGCATAATTTCTTTCACTTATCAGAATGCATTTGAGAGTCATCTATGTTGTTACGGGAGTCAAAATTTTATCCTTCTTACTGAGAGTATACAGTGGAATATATGCCACAGTTGGTTTATCCATTTACTGGCTGAAGGACATTTAGGTTGTATCTTGCTTTCGGTGATAAGAAATAAAGCTACTATAAACAAACATTTGCATGCAGGACTTATACAAACATGAGTTTCTATTCCTCTTAGACAAATAACTAGAAGTGGAATTTGCTGGGATTTATAGGAAGTCTATCTCTAACTTTATAAGAAAAGGTCAAATTGTTTTCTGCTATGGCTGCACTGTTTTGCATTCCCACCACCAAGGTGGGAGAGTTAGAGCTGGTCTACATACTTGCCAGCAATTGGTATTGCCAAATTTTTTTTCTTCATTCTAGTAAGTATGCAGTGATATCTCATTGTGGTTTTAACGGGGATTTTACTAATGAATAATTACGTTGAGCATATTTTCATGCACTTATTTGCCATCCACATATCTTCTTTGATGAAGTGCCTGTTCAGTTCTTTTGCTTATTCTTTAATATCAGGTTGTTTCTTTTCTTATGGCTGAGTTTTGAGAGTTCTAATATAATCTGCAAACAAGCCTTTTGTCAGAAACATGATTTTCTCCCAGTTTATAGCTTGTCTTCTCTTTCTTTTAACTGTTTTCATGGACCTAAAGTTTTTAGTTTTGATAAAGCTCCAATTTTTCTTTTATGAATTTTGCTAAAAACTTTTTGACTGACCCAACAAGTTTTTTCTTCTATATTTTCTATGGGTGAGCTGTGAGCTATGGGTCAAGATTTGTGTGTGTGTGTGTGACACCACTTACTTAAAAGATATCATTTCTCAATCAGTTTATCTTTGGATCTTTGTCAAAAATCGATTTCCCATATTTATGTGGGTTTATTTCTGTATTGTCTATTCTATTCCAATAATCTATGTATATCCTTTCACCAATACCACACTGTCTTAATTACTGTAGTTTTATACTAGGTCTTGTAATTGGGTTGCATGAGATCAGTCAAGATACTTTTGATTGGCAATAATTATGCACTTCAGAGAAGCCTGGGAGACTCAGGGTACAGAATTTACAGTACTGACCCAAAAGTCTGCAATAAAGTGTGTTTCTGTTCTTAGGAAACAGAAACAACTTAAATTTCTCTGATTTTCATAACAAGTTCTAAATGTCACAAATAAGTAGTAACATTTGGCCAGGTCTCACAAAACTATCTTTACTTGCATGTGATCTCATTTGGTATGTGCATTATTGTGAGGACTTGTGAATGTATAAATCAATCACCAAATAATCCAGCTCCTTTTGGTCCCTAACATATACCAGGTCCTAGACTGACCCCTGCCTCACAATGTTCAATTAAGAAAGTCTCTACCTTTAATGGCCTTGGAGTTAGGGGGTGAAAGGTAAGCATAAAATTTAGAGCAACATGATGCAAAATTGCTCTTCTAACTTAAGGGGAAAAAACCCACAGAAATGTTCTTTGCTTTAAAAGTCAAGGTAAAAGTAGAAACCAAATTTAATAAAGCTGTAAAACCACTCTATATAGTTGGCATTTTCATATTTTTGTCATCTTACTTCCTGGAGGCATTTAACTTTTCAATACAGTCATTGTAACAAAAATGCAGCACTGTTGAATGATCATAATAAATCATCTGTTCAAAGGAAAATTTTTAATTTATAACACCGTTAACGAATGCATTTGCTGTAATTATACATGGATCGATCCATAGCATTTGAGAGGGGCTGAGTAATGTTCATCTTCACAGTTATCCATAAATCACTGAAATGAAGTGCATACACTAATGTTAAATTGTTGAACGAAGTTGTACTTTTAATTATGCCAATTATTCCCTGAGCTATGTGATCTGGGCAAAGGGAATTAACTTAAACTATGAATTATGTCATACCTCTAGCTCTTGGCTAAATCAGAGATAATTTGCATATGTATGGCTTCACTTCTATTTCTATTTACGTTGAAATGATTTGACAAGTGGAAATGGGGAGCTGATACTTAGAAATACTGGGTTTACTACCTGTGGAAAATTAAATGCCATAAAATATTCCCAAGGGACCACAGTGGTAAGACACTCTCAGATGGGGCTGCAGAGTTGCCGAGAGAAAATCTGAAATCATGGGTCAGCTCCAAGTACTGGTTCCAAATGTATGCGAGGTCTCTGTAGCCAAGATTATTTGGTCTGCCTGGGAAACCTCGGCAAACATAACATTTATCATTTTGATCCAGATGTGTTGCTTGCTGTCTCAAAAATTTCCGACTCTCATAAATTTCTCTCTATATCTCTTTATATTGGTAAACATGGAGAGTAGGAGCCACAGAAATAACCTTTATCCTTGCTGTATTTCAGCCTGGTAGACACTGAGCTCCAGGCGCATGCTATATATAGGACACAGACAGGAAAACTGACCGACCGTGGATCAGGGATAATTCATGGATAAAATTTATATAAAACTTCTTTTCCTGATAAAGGTATGACTCTTCCTTCTAGATTAATGTTACATTTTCTGATAAAGTCTGGTCATTTTTTCAGAAAGGTGGTGTTCTTTGCACTTAGGAAATAAAATTATGAAACCAGAGTATAATTGAAAAATGTTTCAATTTTTTTCATTATGTCAAATTATTTGAAATACTTTTTACTTAAGTAATAGATTCATAATCTTTATATCATTCTTCTTTAAATAGTTTCAGATCATACCTTTCTTGTTACTGCCCCCATAAACATCTACACACACTTTAGGCGCAACTATTGTCTATTTGTTCTGTGTTGTGCCTCTGACACAAGCCTTTGCACATGGAAAGGCAGAATGACAAACTAGAAAGAAAATGCGTTTTGAACACTGAGTTCAGAAACTTATCTCAAAACAACAATTTTAAAACTTGTGTTTGTAGTATTAATAATATTAGCATGTATCTAGGGTCTATATTTAAGACTTCAGGCACTGTTTAAAGAACTTAATATAAACAAACTAATTCATTTACCTGTGAGGAATTCTTATTATTTATTATAGAGATGGGGAAAGTGACTACAGGAAGACCAGGGAACTTGCTAGTAAGGGGCAGTTTGCCTGGTTCCAGCATCTGTGCTCTTTAAGCTGTTTGTCATGCTTTTTATTTTCACAAAGTTTGTGACTATGCCTTCTTTAGAAAACAGAATCAGCTAAAATAAAATATGCCAAAGTGATTTCAAGCTAGAAAATGGCTATCAAAAATTAGATTATTACTAGCTAGTATCTCATTTTCAACAAATGCTTTCATAGGATTTTCATAGTGCAGTTTACCAGTGATTTAAACTTAGGAGGTTATAGAACCCAATTAGACTATTTGTAATCAAAGTAAAAATAGCAAAAATATTCATAGCCTTTCAAGGACCATAGGCTCATAAAGTACTGCTAGAATTTATTAACCAAAGCTATTTTAATTATTTTATAATTTAAAACATGGTAAGGTTTGCAACTAGATGTACCAAAGATGCTTCTTTAAGAAATTTTAAAGTTATTCTTAACAGGATATTTCAGAGTATTGAGAGGAATCTTGGAGATGGTAAGACTGTTTGAATATCCAACAAACTGTAGAATTGAAGGCACAACAGTGTTTGTTTTGTTTTGTTTTTTGTTTTTCATTTTTATTTATGGCTGTGTTGGGTCTTCATTGTTGCACACGGGCTTTCTCTAGTTGCGGCGAGCGGGGGCTACCCTTCGTTGTGGTGCGCGGGCTTCTCATTGTGGTGGCTTCTCTTGTTGCGGAGCACAGGCTCTAGGTGTGCAGGCTTCAGTAGTTGTGGCATGTGGGCTCAGTAGTTGTGGCTTACGGGCTCTAGAGCGCAGGCTCAGTAGTTGTGGTGCACGGGCTTAGGGGCTCTGTGGCATGTGGGATTTTCCCGGACCAGGGCTCGAACCCATGTCCCCTGCATTGGCAGGTAGATTCTTAACCACTGCGCCACGAGGGAAGTCCCACGACAGTGTTCCTTATAAATGGTTCATTAGTTTGAGAGGATGCTGGTATGGTTTAGTGGGATATCTGTTATTCCTATAGATAGCTTAAATAATGTATCAGCATAGCCACTGTCATCACTTTATCAAGAAAGTGTCTTGCAAAGTTGTTTTTTTTATTTTTTCTATGTGAAAAGACATTCTGTGTAGGAGTGAAGATCAGAAAGATTTAATGCCCATTCATTCTTATATTTGTGAAAGGAAAACTATAATGGGGACCTAGACATAAGAAATCTCACAAGAGATGGGAAAAATTCCAATATTCTTGTAAAAATATTTATTGAATTTTTACCCACATTCCATGGGGGGGTTTAGATTAGGAAAAAACAGGTATATTTAGATGGACAATTTAGATGGAAAGGGTTGGATACCGTTCGAAATATAGCAAACAAAGGTGACAGCGGGGCATAGCCTCTGGGTGGAGCCAGTATTCCTCATCTCTTCGTGAAGGCTGGGCAAGCAGCCCAGGGGAAGAGCAAGGGGCTGATTGGGCAGAATAAACATTAAAAGTTGTGTCCTAGATGGAGGACTAATGTGAAAGCCAGACATTAGAGGGAAAACAAAACAAAACAAACAAGCAAAAAAAAGCCTGACTCTTCATTCAAAAGTAATTACGGGACCAACTGAGCTCAAATGCCAAACAAAAAACTGAAGACCCCAAGAATATAAACCAATTATGATTCAGCAAAAGAGAGACTGTTTAGAGTCAATCCTGTGCCACTGTGACTTTTCTCCATTGCAGACCCACTTCTATAGGGCTGCACTGGAAACAGTGAAGGAATTAACTTAGACCAGGGTCTTCAAGCATTTCTTCTCAGTCTCCTGGGTCAGATAATCATTGAGCTAATACAAAGGATCTGACTTGTCAAATCAGACTCAGAGATCGTGTTCAGTATGAAGATTTACTAAGAATTTCTAGGATACACGTAATTGCGAAGCACAAAGTAGAGAGAGGCATGGGATTGTCAAAGAGTTGCCCAGGTCCTTTCTTGCTGGTTCAGACTACATTAACATATGAAGTCTCTAGGTAATGTATGATGCTACATTAATTACATGGAAGGGAGCTTTTTCAGTCATGAAACATCTCTACTTTATATTCAGGTAGCTATATAACTCGTGTGATATTTTCCAGAGAGCTAAGCCCTGTAAATCCATACATTTCATCTTGTTTTCTACATGCAAGTTAAATAAGACAATGACGTTGTGCTAATATGGGTCTCCCTTTTGGATTCTTGAGCTACTGAGATCTAAGCTGTCTCTCAAGCTAGAAGCTTCAGGCTCTGTGGACTTTTATCTTCTCAATGCACGTTGGCAAATTTACTGCCGAAACTTAATTCCCTATTACCTTGCACTGCTAAATTCTTATCTCTTCTTGGATTATTGCAATGGCCTCTAAGGCCTGCTCTTCCTCCAATCAGTCCTTGAAACTGCCATCAAAATCAATGTCTTTTCCCCCCTCATCAATACAAGTTTTATTTTATTACCCCCACTGCATTCACTTTAGTTGTTTTCACAATGTCAAAATGCTAAATTTAAGGACCTATAATTCTCTAGCTACTTGAAGCAGACTCCGTAATTTTATACTCTACTCCAGCAATAGCAAACTGTTTATTTAAGTATTTTTGATTCTCCACGTAACTCTGATTATCATTGCTCCATGTTATCTGCCTGGTAAGAATCTAAATATTTCAGAACCCCCTTTGGATGTTGTTATATGTTTCAAGTGTCCTCTATATGTTATGCACAATTCTATACTAGCACTTTGAATTGAAAATAAAATTTAAAAACACATTATTTTCACTTTTTGGTCTACCCTAAGTTCAGGAGACACAGTCTCTCTGGAAGTCATCTCTGTTGGTTAAACCAGTGCTATTTATTATATGTCATATATTTGGGAAAAGTTCAAAAGAAAAAGATAAAGTTAGTAATATCCCTTTAAGAATTTTATGTTAAACTAAGTCTCTTAACAGCAAGAAAGGAGCCCATTTTATAGAATTCCTGTAAGTTATGGAAAGAAAACTCACACATTATTTCATGTAATACAAGGTTTGTGTCAGAACCTTGGTTGAGAGAACACAGCAAAGGGAACAGTGTTCTGTGGCTAAAATAATTTTGACTGGCCATGAAATAAAAAATAATCCAAGTTCAAGGGTGGGGGGATGACACAGGTTAATGAGTATTATCCTTTCTTTAATTTAAATGTTACAATTTTTCAACAATGTGTAAAATAGGTATCCAAATAATTGAAAATGCTGTATACCTCAAAATAGAACAATGCTTATTAGGTTCCTTGTTATTAACAAGACACTGCTGAATAAAACAGAACTGATATTGGAAGAAAGCACTGTTTTAACTAATTTATATAACCTATGCAATATATATTAAAGTATTCTTATGATTTAGTATATTCTTATTTCAAAGTGTTGATTAAGAAATAAAACCAATACCTAAAATTGTGGCTGTAGGGACAAAGAAACTTGAGGCATATTTTTTGAAAAGGAAATGTTTAATCTGTGTGTGATAAACTTTATGTAATGATAAGCAGTTATGAATAATGCATAGAGAAGAAACAGATTTATGTTTCTAAGTCTGACAAACCAGATCGCATTTGGAACAAACCCTCCCGTATAGCACAGTAATTCTTATTAAAGGATACGTTGCACTAAGATACTTAAACTGCTCTTCCCTGTATTTCACAAAGACACAAACTATCAAAGTCTGTAGCATAATCAATTTTATGTTTCCTCTGAGAAAAACTTTGGACATGAAATGTCTTATTTATATGGTAGAAGAGCAATTGAAAAGAATCTCTATCCCAATTCATGTGTCTTTATTTCTAAAATATAAAAGTTTTCAGACATTTAACTTGAATGGATGCAACAGAGCTTGAAAAACAGAAGGGTACAATCTCCTCTGTAATGAAGAACCATGACAATATTTGCACCCTGAATGATTAATAAAGATAAAACCAATGTTATGGAACTTTATTTTTACCTAGTCTAGCTACTGGGTTGGCCAAGAAGTTCGTTGAGTTTTTTTCCATAAAATGGCTCTAGTAGTGCTTAGTTGTCTTTAACTTCATTCAAAACAATTTTGTTAGATTGTATTGTGACAGGTGTCGTATCAGTGTGCATTTTTAAAAAAACATCAAAATTGGTGAATTTTTGTGTAGCCATTTTAATATTGAATATAGAAGGAAAAAAGCAACATTTTCAGCATATTATGTTTTATTACTTCAAGAAAGGTAAAAACACAACCGAAACACAAAAGATTTGTTTAGTGTATGGAGAAGGTGCTGTGACGGATCAAATGCGTCAAAAGTGGTTTGTGAATTTTCGTGCTGGAGATTTTAATATTTTAATATTTTAAATCTCTGGCTTTATTTGACATAATAAAAAATTAATTGTGCAAAACTAACGATTATGCACTGAGCCTATACACAGCCAAGACTACAGAGCTCTTATTGGGTCTGCCTTTCTGTTTGTCTGTTGGTGGGAAATAATTGTTAATGGGCTACAAAGAAGGAGTTATATATATATACTATATTAAATCCTTTTCCTCTCTGTATTCTTCTCTAAATTCAATTCTATATTTCCATTTATTTTTCTCATCATGTAATAATTTTTAAGGTCTCAGCTCTCTTTGAAGTTACAAAATTATTTGATTTTTTCCTATATTGAGAAAATATCTTTTAATTTTTTCAGCTTTATTGTATTATAATTGATAATTAAAATTGTAACATATTTAAAGCGTGCATAATGATGATTTGATATATGTACACATTGTGAAAGAATAAAATAACATATACAGAGTGATTCAAAGTTTTAAAAAATATTTAACACAATTACTTTATTTTATTCTAACAACATCCCTGCAGTATAGGCACAATTATTATTCCTATTTCAGAGAAGAGGAAAGAGATCTGCATAGCTCAAGTGATTTGACAAATGGCTCGACTGGTAGTAGTGTATGTGAATTGCATCAAGGCATTTAGCAGGTTATTTGTCATACACACTTGAGAGAAAACCTGGCTAGCGTCAAATTTGGGTTTTATTACTTATCAGCAGCATGCTGTTAGACACAGTATTTAAATTCTTTAAATCTTCATCTTCTCATTCATGAAATGGGGATAATAAATCACTTTAAATCGTAATATTGAGAGAAATAAATGAAACCATGCAAGTTAAGATTCGTAGCATACCGTAAGTGCTCAATGTTAACTCTATTATCTCAAAAAAGGAGCTGAAAAATACTGATTTTATCATCACTGTGGAGCTACCTGATTCCATTTTGTGAATTATGGCCAATATACTTTTGGAGAATTATAAAACGATGCCACTGTTGTTGACCTTTAGAGACATTAAAAATGGCACTGCAGAAAAAAATGAATTAAATCATTGCATAGAAACTTGGTAGAAGACACAGTTCCTTCTAAATAAAAATGCAGGGATCAAAAGGCAAATATGTCAGCCCTTGTCATTCTCTTCCCTGACTCTCTGCTCCAAAATACAGAACGTTTTGTTCATCTGATTTATTGAAATAGAGAAACATCATAAGTATTATTTTATTTTTTACAGAAACAGAACACTACCATATGTTACTGAAAATGATTTCACCTCGGGAAGGCTTTATGCAACTAATTCAAGCATGTAAATATATGTTAACTTACCAAATGTTCACAATGGAACTTCTTTCTGTACAAGAGGTAGGATTTTTGTCTTTCTTATTTATTGACGTATTCTAACACACCAAGAAAAGTCCCTGACAGTTAATGGATTTTCAATAATCTTTCATTGAATTAATGAAAACAACAAATACATAAACAAAATTGAATCTATTATCTATCTATCTATCAATCTTCAATGACCCACTGTTCTTTATTCATCTTGTATAACAGGATAAAAGAGAATCAAACGTTCTGAAGAAAGAATATCATTTATAATATTCCTTTCTTATTATCTTCAGCAGTAAATCTTTAAAGTTGGTGTTTAGTTTTGGTATTCAAAATCATATTGCAGTATCATAAATCTTTCCCAAGTCTTTCAATTTCATCAATAACATAGTCAACATCAGTTTGTCCTGTGGCAGGATTAGAAAAGACCATTCGAAAAAAATTTACTTTGTCCCCATAAGGCTGGTAGTTTAGCATGGCTGTGCCTTCCTCTATCATTTGTGCTTTAATCTTTGGAGCAATCTGTGTATAAATGCAAATATCATTAAAAGGAAATTTTACAAGTAAATACTGTTCCACATCCTAGATGGCTACATAACTATCATTAGCTTGAAGTAAATTGCAGGCAATTTAAAACTGTCAGGGATAATTTTTAAGCAGCAGCTTAGTACAGAGAAAAGGCAGCACGTTCTATATTCATACTGTAGCTCTTGTTACTCCATGATTCACGATTACCAAACTCACAAAATAATGCAAGTGTGCTAGAATACATTAAAGAAGGTTGTGTGACATTTTATTTATATGGCAATTCAAGTAGAAGTATCTGGGAGAGGTAAAATGAAATAGAAAATGGAAAAGCAGTAGTATCTTTTGGTATTCTAACTTCTGCTCTTTGAATCATTACAATACATCTTGAGTTTTTCTACAAGGTCACTGTTTTGCAGCAAAACATAGTTTCTTTGTAAATTTTACAGAGACAAATTCTATCTGTTTATCTTGCACAGCTCCTAAAACAATACCATGCACGTGACATTAGATCACATTACGCCCTTGGGTTATTATTATAAGACAAAGTGGTACTGAGGCTCGGAAAGGAAGAGGAGGGTATTCTGTAACTATTGAATGTGTTCCTCTTCTCGAAACTTCTACTCCTGCACAGTTTACCTTTAAAATGCTACAGATGCTCTCCATTACTTAACTTTCCCATAAGTTTTTATATATGGCAGGGCATATACATATATATATATATATATATATGCTTATATAGTCATTATATGGTCAGACATTTCATTTAATGTCCTTCTTTAATATTTTAATTAATCAACATGACCATAAAATAAAAGGTATTAGTTATTGCCTGCAATATTATTAAAAACTGCTTTATATTTCCCCTTTGCCCTCCATCCAGGAGCATGCGCAGATCTCTGAGAGGGACGGCTCTCTGGTGAGTGTGTGTATCTCCAGGAAATAGCTCGCTCTCTGTAAACGTGTACTCCGCTAACTCTCAGCTGGTAGTAATTACCCTAGTAAAAGGTAACACTTACATGTTAAGAAAAAAAATTAAGAGCTTCACTCAATACTTGCCTCAAACCACAAAATATTTAAACAAGGGGTATTATCAAAAAGCAAAACAAAACCAAAAAAATTCTCTATTTTCTCTTAAGACTTATAAGCCCAGTGAAATTTTCTGATGACATAAAAAGTTGATGCCCTTAAACACTGATATCAGATAGTTTATGTTCAACTTCTCCTAGGGCGGATCACATTGCCTAAGATGAGTAGTTGTGATGTTGGTCAACTCAAAAGTGGTGGTGATACTATTATAAAATGTATGTATATAATGCATGCTTAAGATAGGTTAAAAACTTACAGTAAATGTATAGCTAAATAACATGTAATAGTGGCAATTCTCTTTATTTTAATATACATTCTTAGGGTAAAGATTAAATCTTCTCATTGCTATGACATTTATTTGGATTTTTTTCAGTATTGATCACTGATCTGTAATAAAATCTCTCCTAGATTCTTGCTCAGATGACCTTATGATAAATATTTCAAATGTGATAATTCTTCTCCAAGTACATCTTCTATTGCTCATAAAAATTGTAATTATTTCTATTCTTATCTTCTCCCCACTAAGCCTTCTAGCTTAGAACTCAGATTCTGTCTTATTCATTTTATACCTCTAAATCCTCTGGAACATATGGCAAGCATTAACTGATGAATGAATTAACCAAAGGGTAAAAAACTCAGTAGATTGAATATTAGCATTCAAAAAATATTTTTCAATTATATAAAGGATGACTAGATTAATTTGCAAAATGACTGGTGGGTTGAGATTTCACTTGGTTCCATACAAATATTTTTAAAAAATGGCTTAAGACCACATTACCGCCTTCCACTAACCAATCAAACTAACCCAGACACATTATTTCAAAGGCAATATTAAAATGATAAATACCACACCATACACACAAACTTACCTTTTGCAGTTCTTGATCTCTTCCAAACTTTTTGGGATATGTTTAAGTCCAGAAGCAGACATTGGTGAACTCAGGCTAAATCAAATATTAAAAGTTTAGGGCTTCCCTGGTGGCGCAGTGGTTGAGAGTCCACCTGCCGATGCAGGGGACACGGGTTCGTGCCCCAGTCCGGGAATATCCCACATGCCAGAGAGCGGCTGGGCCCGTGAGCCATGGCCGCTGAGCCTGCGCGTCCAGAGCCTGTGCTCCGCAACGGGAGAGGTCACAACGGTGAGAGGACCGCGTACCGCAAAAAAAAAAAAAAAAAAAAAAAAAATTAAAATTTTACAAGTATTCTTAAAGTTTTACCTAATTCTTTAGTAATTTTATAAGTATCCTTAAAGCCCTACCTAATTCCTTAATTATCCCAGAAGTATTTAATTTAACTTTTAATATATTTTATTTTAAAATAGTTTTTGAGGATCTAATACATGTATCAGGCACCAAATACAGAGATAAAGGAAATGGTGTCCTCACAGAGTGCCCAGTCTTCAGCCATCCATCCCATGCCCATTCCTCAAAATATATTAAATATTTTAATGGCAGTGCCAATTTTATATTTGAGTAAGGTCATTCAGGACAATCAATTAGGGGAGAGAACAATTGAGGGGAGGAGAATATTAGTTAATAGAATGTTATAGTAATTCAGGAGAGAATGGAGAGGACTTCACTGAAGCAGTGGCCACGGGTACAGATAGAAGAGTTTAAATTTCCCAAATCTTCAAAAGATAGAATTGATCTTTGCTAGGTCTTCAAGATGAATTCAAGGTTCTGGCTTCAGTGACTAGATGTCTTTTATATAGATAAAGGGGTATAAGAGAACTTTACTTAAATCAATTTATGAAAGCTCATTTCAGAGAGGCAGATAAATGATCAGAGAATGTACAGTATTAAAAACAAACAGATTTCTTTACTTCTAGTTTCCACTTAAGACTGAGCGAGACTAACCAAAAATAGAAATAATACAATCAGAGGGAGACAATGTAGAAAAAAGACCAAGCACCTTTGTTTCCTAATAGTTACTCTTACTAGCATGACTTAAAGCATGCCATTGGGTTGGCTGACTGGGCCTTGCAGAGGAAGATGGATAGAATACTAGCAAAACTCTCCATTTTTTCATTAATATCTACTTAGTACTTTAATAATGATTAACCAAGGATTATCATATAATTTAAAGCCCACTTTTTCTTATGTCATCTACTATCCAGAAACCCAACTGCATTCTCTAACATACAAGAAAAAAACTAGGAACAATTAAATTACTCTTAATTCAGTGCCATCAAAATCAGAAAAGCAATTATAACCAAAGAGTTTCATCTCAAAAATTTAAAAATTGAGTATAATCATCAAATTAATCTTTTGGACCCTCGGCCTGTAAGAAAGAGAACTCAAATGGAAAAGTTTTTAAAACCGAAATGTTTTGCATTTAGATAAAATATTTAAAATAATTTTTACATATAACTTTTAAATTATCTCAAAGTATTGGATAGGTAACATATTCAAGTAAAAAAAATACTCAGCAAAGGGCTTCCCTGGTGGCGCAGTGGTTGAGAGTCCACCTGCCGATGCAGGGGACACGGGTTCATGCCCCGGTCCGGGAAGATCCCACATGCCGCGGAGCGGCTGGGCCCGTGAGCCATGGCCGCTGAGCCTGCGCGTCCGGAGCCTGTGCTCCGCAACGGGAGAGGCCACAGCAGTGAGAGGCCCGCGTACCGCAAAAAAAAACAAAACAAAAACTCAGCAAAGAAAGTATAGATACTTTAAACTCACTCTCACAAAAAAAGCCCACTAATCGAGTCCTTACCTTTGCATCAAATACTAGCTTAAAGTTATCTTTTCTCTTTAAAACTTTATAAAAGTATTTTGCAAGTTCCATATATCTGTTGATCTGTGCCTCAAAGCCATAGGTTCCCTGTAGTTAAAAAAAATCAAAAGCTTCATTCAAGTAAGTACCTTTAAATTACACTGAAGAAGTTCCTGAAATGTATTAAATTTATTTAAATGTACTTATTTAAATAAATGTGATTATTATCTTACTAACAGTAGGTATTATATATTCTCACTGCATTCTTATTTCTATCCCCTCAACCTGCTTTTACTCCCTACTGTCTGTGGAACTTGAGGCAAGTTACTCAGCCTTTCTAAGTTTGGTTGCCTAGATCTACAAATGTTTGATAAATATTTTGACATGAATTTTTTATCTGTCTAGTATGCAGAGCAAATTTTTAAAATAAGAAATATGACAAATAAAGCCCTTGGCATACTGGCTGGCACAGTGCATCTTAAAACTGACAATTGTTGAGCTTCAGCAGTATATCAGGTATGTAGTTTAGTGCTTTGTACTCTTAGTTTAATTTACTCTTAGAAGAATCCTATAAAGTGGATAATGGAGGCACAGAAAAATCGACCAATCTGTCTCCACTCACCGTCTTTCCCTTGGTGATTTCCACTTGTTTCATGGCTCTAAGCAGTATATACAGGTTGATGACTCTCCCACTTTCATTTCCGTCTGAGACCTCATCTCTGAACCTCAGTCTCCTGCTTCACATAACTAATAAACGTCTCAAAATCAATGTCCAAAAGTGAACTCCTGACCTGTCTGCACCAACTTGTTTCTCCCAGTCTTCCCAATCTCAGTAATACATCAGTTTTATCCTTTAGTTGCTAAGGCCCAAAACATCAAAGTTTTCTTATCCTTGACCCTCTTTCTTTTTCTCACTCCCCACATCTAATATTTTGGAAAATTCCACAGGATTTACCTTTAAAACGTAATTAGAATCTAATATATCTTAACCTATTCACTGCCACTATGCTGGCCCAATCACTGTCCACTGCATTACTGAAATTGCTTCCTAACTGGTCTCTTTGCTTCTGTCCATACGTTCCATGTATGTCCATGCTGAGGGTACGTGTTCATAGTTACTCTAGGCTTGTGTAGTGTAGAGCCTTGACAGCCATGTGAGGTGGTACTTCAGTGTCTTCTCAATACTTAAGCCTTTGTGATCAGAGCTGGCTTCATGAGCACACAACCTGTGCAGTCACACAGGGCCCACATTCAGAAGGGCTTCAGGCTTAACGTAATGCTCTGCTGTCGCTGTCCTGAAATTCTTTAAAATTTTATTTTGGACTTGTGTTTTGAAAGTGAAGTCCAGTGGGACAATGGATTATGCCTATGAGCTAAGGAGATACAGACAACATATATGTCTGCCACTCCTTGCCTCCCCAGGCACACATAGCCTTTGCATTGCACAATGAGCATGGGATTCCACTGGTCCTACCATATGTGGCAACTCAGTGACAATGCAAATAGCACGAGGTAAGGATGCTACACCTACAACTAAGTAAGCGGGGATGCTCGGAGCCCCCAAGAGGCTACACTTTGTTTAAATCAGAACTTGTTTTCAACAGAGACCAAAGGCAATGGAGTTCTAAGAAAGAGTAATGACGGAGGAACCCTTTCATTTTCTTTCTTACATTATTTCCTCATATGAACAGCTCATTCCATGTTAGCCACATTGATCTCCTTGTTGTGTCTTAGATGCAACAGGTGTGCTTCAGTCTCTAAGATTTTAAATTGAGATTCCCTCTTGCTACACAGCTAACTATTAGCGTGATCTCCTCTTCACTTTCTTCAGATTTTTGCACAAATGTAACCTTCTTATTGACAATTACCATACTATTTAAAATTATAAATACTTAACCCTAGCACGCAACTTTTTATCCTTTTTCAAAGCCTTATTTTTCTCCACAAGAAATATATATGAATCAAAATGTGTAAAAAGCTTTGATTGTATGAACATTTGGTCAGATGCTCCCAACTTTCACAATTTTGTAAAAATATTGGTTTGGAGAAGGCATTACTAGTCTTTGAAATGCTTAAGAATAGACATGATTAAATAGCAGTGGACTAATATTTTGAGCTAACCACTTTATCATTTGATATTTTTCTTTGAGGGCAGTCTGGTTCAGGGAGAAGCTGTAAGTAATTAGAGGAAGAAAAAATTGCAGAAAAGTTAATAGAAATTATTGATGAAGAATATTCCTACTCTGAATTCTGAAGAAATGGGGCTAAATATCATTGAAATACTTGGCATAGAGTTTATTACTCTTCAGCAATTTTCCACATAGAGCTTTTGGTGGCATTCAATGCATACTAAATTGGCAATGAAAAGTATCAGGATATGCATCCTCCTCGTGAATGTATCTTTAAGTTTCTTGAAAAAAATCTACAAAGATTGAATAGTAAAGACAATGGCACTTCTATTCTGAACTTAATTGGACTCTGTTAGCCCAGGTCCTCCAAACGGCAGACACCAAGATGAGATTAAAGGTGCAAGGACTTCATTAGTGAAGTACCTGTGTGAAAGACAGTGGGAAGGAGCCAGTCAGACTGGGAGAGCTTTCAGACTGTGCATAAGTCTGACCCTAAGTGAAGGAAACAGGTGGGGAAAGGTGGGGAAGAAGCGTCCTGGAGTATGATGAAATCTAAGTAAAATTCAGAAAGGCCCTTGGGAACTCTTCACACCAACTCAGCTATCAAGAGAGTCTCGTGTCTCTCAGGAATGGGAATGCCTTAGAATCCCTGCCGTGCTCAATCAGTGACTGACTGGGAGAAAACTCTGGAAAGCACAGCCTCAGGGCAAATGCAGTTATGAATTTAAGAGAAGCAGATGGGCTCTTGGACAATTAAGCTCCCTATAGCACTCTCCTGGCCAAACACAGTCATTTTATGAATATAAAACCAGTCCAACCCATGTAGAAAATCCAACCAAAAAGAAGCTTTTGCATTCGATTTGCTTCTGCATAATAATCGATGTTTGTAGAATCTTACATTACTATATGATTTTCTTCTTACTTACTTTTGTAACCTATCACAGTATTTTAGGTAACTAATTTTATTTTTAAGAAATATGAATTTCATTAAAGGTGGCTCCTCATCCTACTATCAATGAAGTATTCATTCTGTAATTATAGCAAATGAGAAAAACTATGAAATTTTTCATTTCTATCTCTGGACTTCATTCTTAATGCCCATTATTTTGTGAAGAGTACTGATGGAGACTCACATAGCAAATGTTTAAATATTTACTAGTTATAAATCATGCTACAAACTTGCAAGTCAACTCCTCCCATTCAAGCCCATCATGGGTATTTACCTGAACCTGATTTCTTGTATATAAAAATGTTTTATAATATAAAAGAATTCCCATTTCACAGTACGCTGAATTTTTTTTCCTATTCCCAGGACTGGCCCTACTTATATAACATCTGTTTATACACCATTTTTATGAAGCAGTCTCCATATGCAAAAGATGATGGGCCTGCTTTTCATCACTACCCAGGTGAGTTTTGGCATTCCCATGGTGCTATGAATTGTATTAAGAAAGACAATATGAATTTGTGGAAAAAAATATATTTTGGATTTAGGTGAGTTGTCACCTTTGCTCCTTAGATGTAGTTCTCTTCATCCACTAGCAAGTTAATTTCTTTACCTATTTAACAGATATAACCAGCACAACTGTTGGGAAACATAAGCTAAATAACATACGTAAAGCTTCCTAGCCTAATACATGTTCAATGAATGGTAGATCCATTACTATTGAATGAATGTATTCATTATTTCAATGCCTCATTATCAAAAGAATTTAAGGTGAGTTACCAATGTCGATACACTATTCAAAGTGGTTTTTTTAATGCTTGTTTTGAACTAGGTGATTATAAGGTTAGGAAAAAGCAGTTGATGAAAGAGATAAATTTAGAAGAGAAAATGCTGCCAATATATTATATACTAACCAATATATTAATGCCAATATATTATAGACTAACCAATATATTATTGCAAATATATTATAGACTAACCAAAGTAGGATCATGAATTTGCCTCTGTGATTCATGTTACAGAACATATTTTTCTATTAGTGTTTTGTACTAGGAATTCCATATCTACCAAATAAAAATCTAACCAGCTCTAACTGCCTCTGATACTGACATCTGAGAGAGTCCCTTAGGGTCCATGGGTGGGTAATGTAATGGAGAGGACCAGGTCCCCAATATATTAAAGATGTTGTTAGTTCATGGCAAAGCTTTCATCTGAACAGAACCTAATGCCCATCTTCCTATAGAGTACTAGGAAGAAGGTGATAGGAATAGCTTCCTAAAAGCATGTCAATTATTTAAATTAAATTTTAAATAAGGGACAGTTAAAAATTATAAATAAGGGGCAGAATGAGGGTGTAGACATGTCCTGCTGTTGTCATAGTGTTTGGAGAGACAATATATGCTGCTCTTGGGCTTACCTGGTGGCGCAGTGGTTGAGAGTCCGCCTGCCGATGCAGGGGACACAGGGTCGTGCCCCGGTCCGGGAGGATCCCACATTCCACAAAGCGGCTGGGCCCGTGAGCCATGGCCGCTGAGCCTGTGCGTCCGGAGCCTGTGCTCCGCAATGGGAGAAGCCACAACAGTGACAGGCCCGCGTACCGCAAAAAAAAAAGGAAACGAAATTGAGTTATTTTTAGTGAGGTGGATGGACCTAGAGTCTATCATACAGAGTGAAGTAAGTCAGAAAGAGAAAAACAAATACCGTATGCTAACACATCTATATGGAATCTAAGAAAAAAAAAAAAAAAGGTCATGAAGTACCTAGGGGTGAGACAGGAATAAAGACACAGATCTACTAGACTAGAGCATGGACTTGAGGATGTGGGGAGGGGGAAGGGTAAGTGGTGACAAAGTGAGAGAGTGGCATGGACATATATACACTACCAAACGTAAGGTAGATAGCTAATGGGAAGCAGCCGCATAGCACAGGGAGATCAGCTAGGTGGTTTGTGACCACCTAGAGGGGTGGGATAGGGAGGGTGGGAGGGAGGGAATGCAAGAGGGAAGAGATATGGGAACATATGTATATGTATAGCTGATTCACTTTGTTATACAGCAGAAACTAACACCATTGTAAAGCAATTATAGTCCAATAAAGATGTTAAATAAATAAATAAATTCACATCCTTTCTCTGAAAACCTTGCCAACAGGTGAGTGTCAAAATACAGATTTTTTTATAATAAGTAGTTTAGTCCATATATAGACGATAATGCAGCATTTCATTGGGGTCTGGGGCTGTATGTCATAATCAAATTCATTAACATTTCTATAGTGAAGTATGAATATCTACATTAAGTGGGTACATAGAGTCAATATGAGCCTCACAACAGGTCAGGATTGGTTTTGTCACCTGATGAACTACAAAAAAATTAATTGTTCAGAATGTCTTTAAATTTTAAAATTGTAAATAAGGGACTGTAAACCTATAATCCTTCAATTCTTGCTTAATTGGTGATAATTTATAAGGGAATAAAGAGGGAATTGTAATAGATAAGTTGGAGAGTATAGCAGAGGTTAGAGATCACAAAGCTCATACATGTTAGAGCAAAGATTTGAAAATGAATGAGATTAACCTCAGGTCCATCTTCCCTGCTAAATGACACTGGTCATAGATGAAGGACTACCTAAAAGCTGAAAGATATTGAGGGGAAACAATTCCAATCAGAGATGATGAAAACTTGCACTATGACAGAGAAGGCAGGTTCAAAGAAATAAGAAGAGTTAAATATCTTAATTAGATTTTTTAAAGAGCAATTCAAACTTGCCCTAAGAAAGCAGTTAGTATTTGAATGGGAAAAAATAATTGCAATATTTTAACTTAAATAAAAGGACTATATCATAAAATAAAAAGATCAAAAGGGAAGGATCAGTTTTCTTCAACAGGGCAAATGGTGCTGCACTACGTTAATTCAATGAGGCCACAATTAGTTTGGTTTTGAACATTCACAATGAAGCTAATCATTACCAAGACATCCATTATGTCCCTACTTGAAAACAGAAATTATTTACTTTTTCCCCAGTCAGGATAGCAGAGCACTGAAGGGGGATACCCATGAGTTTATGTGGATTTCAGGTCACAGAGTTGGCCCTAGGTGACAAAACAGCCCCAGTTAGTGCTCACCGTCTAATGAAAGAAAATAGAAGCATAAATAGGTTCTTTCGCTTGCACAAGCAATGGCCCAGGTCTCACCTTTCAATGCCACTGAGTTTATAGGAGTGGTTTCTGGACAGCAACAATCCACCTCCCCAAGCTGCCTGTAACAGATACAAAGGATTTGTGTTCCTATTTCTTTTTTTTTTTTTTTTTGCGGTACGCGGGCCTCTCACTGTTGTGGCCTCTCCCGTTGTGGAGCACAGGCTCCGGACGCGCAGGCTCAGTGGCCATGGCCCACGGCCCAGCCGCTCCGCGGCACATGGGATCCTCCCGGACCGGGACACGAACCCGTGTCCCCTGCATCGGCAGGCAGACTCTCAACCACTGCGCCACCAGGGAAGCCCTCTATTTCTTTTTACATAGCACTGAATGCTTTTTCCTATGTTAATTTTATTTCAAAAGTTGATGAAGATTTAATTGTTATTCAAGATAATTATAAACTTGGCTATAATTATCCTACTTAGAAGAACAATGCATTTAAAAATTTCCTCCTATTAGTTTTCATTGTCTATTCATGACATAGTAAAGTTTTTTTCTAATTAATTCAAAGAGATACCTTCTGTGTAATTTCCAGAGACAGAAATTTTTAAAAGTTGGAATCAGATTTGGCAATACTACAGAAAAATTAAAATATCTACCGTATTATATAACTTTAAATTTGTCCAAAGCCAAAGACATTTTTGCCCAAAGTCACTGTACCAAACTAATAGCATCAAAACTTTTGATTTTAATAGCTATTAATTAAGAAACGTATATTAGAGTAATGGGCTAAGTCCTTTTGATTTAAAATTGTTTTAACTATTTCTTTAAACTGATTTTCTAAATTGTTGGTTGAATATTAATAGAGGTTTAGACTTTTTTTAAACACTAGATACATTTGTAGCTCATTCCATGATAGTGTATTAAGTCTAATTTAAGATAATTTATGCAAATAAGACTATTCTTTCTTGATATTTATTCTTTATAAAAATTAGGGTTACAGAAATTTTTGTCTTGCCTGCAATGTCAATTAAAAAATTTTAAGGACTATTCATAGGATACATCTTTTTAAAAAGGTGAACCATGATCCAGACTCAAGGACGTGACTTACATCCACATGCATCCAGAGTTTGTGCATCTCACAAATATCTGCGATGTCGTGGAGTGGGTCGCAGGCCCCGAACACTGTGCTGCCAGCTGTGGCAGTGACACAAAAAGGAGTTTGGCCCTGGTGATGACAAAAGCTGCATCATTCTTACAATCCCATGAAGTCCACTCCTATGCTAATATTGTTACTTAACCGTTACACTTCTGGACATCAGGAAGCTGGATAACTTTGACTAAGGGCATTAAGTACTTAAAAATTTCAAATACTCAAAGGTACCTACAGTAATGGAAAAAGTAGCTTAACCATAAGATGAACTAATACCACTACCTCTGAGTCTCATTTATTGTTATTTCTCTCTGAATTTATTTTCAGAAAATCATACCACAACAATAGAGCTGACCAAACCCCTTTATTAGTAAATATCCTGATAACTTTTCTTTTGATAGTTAACAGAAACAAAATTATCAGGAAATACTACAATGTTAATTATTTCACTTCAGTTTTAGAAGAAATTTCCTACATTTAGGGATTATTTTATTTCCTTTAGCAATTATCAATTGTTTTCCACTAACAAAAATAGGTGAAGAGGGCTTCCCTGGTGGCGCAGTGGTTGAGAGTCCGCCTGCCGATGCAGGGGACACGGGTTCGTGCCCCGGTCCGGGAAGATCCCACATGCCGCGGAGCGGCTGGGCCCGTGAGCCATGGCCGCTGAGCCTGCGCGTCCAGAGCCTGTGCTCCGCAACGGGAGAGGCCACAACAGTGAGAGGCCCGCAAACCGCAAAAAAAAAAAAAAAAAAAGGTGAAGAAAATTAAGATGCATTTGTGTGTTAAATATGGAACTTCAGAACATACCTTCCTTTTAGCTTGTAATATATTTTTCTCCAACTCAGCTGGAATCATCTTTCCCCTTAAAAATGCAAATACACATTGATTTCTTATCAGTGAATAAACAAACCAATTCTACCAATTAGAAGAATACATAATATTCAAGATTAAAAAATTAGTTTTTATTGTCTCCCAAAGGTATTTATAGGTGTAAAAACAACTATTAAGTAAATGTTTAATTGTCTAAAACCAATGTTAAATATTGTGTTATTTGAGTTAAAGAATGTTTAATTTACTATTCAATCATCTTAAAATCAGCATTACTTACAAATCAGAAGATTCTGATTTTTCTAAGAAAGATACAGATGATTCTTTCTTTCTTTCTTTCTTTCTTTCTTTCTCTTTCTTTCTTTCTTTCTTTCTTTCTCTTTCTTTCTTTCTTTCTTTCTTTCCCTCCCTCCCTCCCTCCCTTCCTTCCTTTCTTTCTTTCATCTACCTAATTATTAACCTTTAATTATAAAGACTTCTTAGTATCAAGGTAGAAAAATCAAGTATCCAAATTGGGGGAGTGGGGGAAGAACATGACACAAATTCAGGTGGCCTCACATTTCTTCACAGAGAATTTCTGGGAAAAAAACCCAAAAGCCAATATTCTCCTACTCCATCCAGTTTTCAGACTAAAATCCTGTCTATTGATGATTCAGACGAAACATTTCTCTTAAAAGTCAGGAACAAGATAAGGATGCTCACTACCATCAATATTATAGTATTTTTTTCTGAAGAAATACCTATTAGCTAGCTAGATGATTATAATGATGATGATAGATAGATAAAAAGAAGAGGAGAAAAAAACCCTAATTTGGGTACATATGGTTGTATACCTGGAAGTCCTAACATTGTTTATTGAAAAACTCTTGAAAATGATAAGAATGTTGAGCAAATGGGTGGTTACAAAAATTAGGTTCCTATTTTTTAAAACTAATTGTTCTGAATAAACATAGAACATATCCTATTCATAGCAGTAAAAAAGATATAAAGTATCTGGGGGAGGGATTCTCAGGAAATGTTCAGGATTTATATAAAGAAAACCAAATGACTTGAGATAAGTATTGAATTATAAACATAAAACATATTTGCAAAATATTTTATATTCATATATTTTATATTTCAAAACTTTTCAATATATAAATATTTTTTTACAAGCCAATAAATAATAAACCACCAATAAAATATGGGCAAAAAACATGAACAGACAGATCATGGTAATACACAATTGGCTGGTCCATATATTGGCTATACATTGTCCCAAATAACTAAACGTCACCTTTGTCTATCAGAATTTTCAAGTATAGAAGTATTGATAATATTCAGGCTTCACAAGGTAGATAAGAGTATCAATTAACTGAAAAATGTTTGAAGGGCAAATAAAAATCTTTATGAAATTGTAAGTGCAGACATTCTTTGAACCAATAATTCAACCTCTAGAGATTCACATGAGAAATATTAAAACACAGACACTCAAATATATTTATATAATTATATTCATTTAAGCATTGTTCTTAAATACTAAAATCTAGGTGAAAACCCTTTTAAATAAGATATGTGAAATTATGTTAGTTATAAAATGGAAAACTCCAAAGTAATTAAAAAAGAATAAGGAAGGTCTGTATAAATTCATGGGATAAGATTCCTAAGATATATTCTAGAGCCAAAAAAAATAAAAGAATAAGTTGCAGATTATAACACAGAATTTGATATGCATAAATGTATAAATATATTTGATATGCATCAAAATGATCTCCCAGAATATATGTATTTGTAATGTAGTTTAGTTATGAAAAGTAGGATTCAAGACAAATGGAAATATACTTTCACTCTAGATTTCTAATGCAGTTGAATTTTTCATCTCTAAACATCATTATATTGCTAACTGGATCTACTTAAAACAAGGAACGGATATGTGACAGTCTCACTGATTTAGGACTATACTTAGTAAAGAAGTCTTAACAGTAGGATAGGATACCTTGGTGCTTGTTTCATAATTACTTCTAGTTAAAATTATTGAAACTATTATGGGAGAGTATTCTTGCTAAAAATTGGGATAATAGAAAAATGGGATTTTAATCTTCATACCAAGCATGATAATAAAAAATTTTGAGAATGTATTAAGGACGTACCTTTCATCACATTTTGCTTCAATTACATTATCAGTTCCCATACCAAGGATTGCTGCAGCTTTTTTTACTGAATATTGACCCTTGGGCAAAAATGAAAACAAGAAAGGTATTAATTCTCCCGCCTTAAATCATCACTTACACTAGTGCATCACTCACACTAGGGCTTATACGCATAGCTTTGCATGGGTTTGTGCATGGATATATATATATATATATATATACACACACACACACACACACACACACACACATGCAAGTAGAGTTCTTAAGGCATAGTTCCAGACCCTTATCATTACATTTGTTGAGATGAAGAAGGTTGTAGTACCTCTTTCCAGGAGGCACTGTCACAGAACACGACTCTTTAAATGCAGGAGTTTGAATATTCTCGTTCTCTGTATATACATGAATCGTGTCATTTATAAATTTAGTGACAATATCCTCCAGGTAAATCCTTACATGTTATGGACAGGTTTAAGTCTTGAATTTCCAATTTTTTTTAAAGAGTGAGGCCTGAAGAAATGAATCAATTCTTACTCTGCTTGCAGTTTTTAATGTTGACTTTGACATCAACTTTGATTTCTTGCCTTCTAGGTGACTACTATCTCCTTGTAGCATTTGCATAATGTAAACAGTATCAGTAAGATGGAGGTGACAGCTCAAAGATAAACTTGGCCTGGGTTATTTTTAGCTGCCCGGAAAAGACCAGATATATGAGAGAAACAAGTAGAGAAATTTAAAATCCTAACCATATATTTTCATTTCAATGGAGAATGCATAGATGAAATAGGAAATGTTCTTTTTTAAACTGTATTGTGGAATTTCAGCTTATTTGCTCATTATATTTAAAAAGTATATGTGAAATGATGAAAATGACATTTGTAAACAAGCATCTTCAATTGTATTAAGTTTTATAGTAAATTACATTAAATATGCAGCAGTGGTCTCTAATTTGATAATATACATTTATATAATGCCAATTTGAGTTTGGCAAAGGAAAGACATTGCAAACATGGGGACATTTTAAAGAAAACCCTGTGTTTCCAAGTACTTTTAGATAGAATTCGCAAGCTGGGACTACAATTACACTTTAAGATTATAACTGTTACCATGGTAGAAAAGAAAAAAGTGATCGGATTTATTAGAGGGATGAATTGATTTTTTAAAAATACGTATTGTTACTAGGCACAGGGTTGGAACATTAAAACTAAAGGAGACCTCAATGGATATATTGTCAGTATCAGAAACATCTGGCTGAGGACCTATAAAAACAAAGCTTTCTTGTCAACCGACTCTTACAGTCCTAACTGGAAAAAGAAAACATTAAACACATTCTTGTTCTTTTAATTCAACTTTAAAGTGAACCATTATATCTTTGAATTTTCTGTCTTGCTTTTTTTATGGTATAGGTAGCAAAATGTTTTATATTTATAATCACATTTTTTCTGTTAGTTTCTCCTATGTTGAAATAAAATTTTAATACTGACTTATCTGTATTGCTAATCTATAGAGTCTATACCAACTGGAAAGTTGTTTTTCCCCTTTCCAATATTAATCCATAGATCCAGACAGATTACTGAATATATTTAATGGAAAAATGAAGCTAATAGTCTCAGTCTTTCAATTACTTTATCAGTGTATCTTAGAAGACTCTTAAAAGTTGGAAAAATCTAAACTTTATACTTACTTGTTCAGAAACAAACAATACAATGCATGGAAGTGCTGTCATGCCTTTTGTTTTTATCTCTGGATATTGCCTATAACGAGCTACTAATATACCATAGAGGTTTGATATACTCCCACCTATGGAAGAGAAATCGTGACTGTTAATCTAGTTTCCAAAATCAGAAATGTTGATTGAAATCATGACAATTTGAGAGTTTTCTGAAACTAAAATTGTGCCAAATCACTGATGTCATTTTTAAAATAGCCTTCCTTGAAAGTGTTAAGAGAAAGCTCAAACAACACAATTCACAACTTTAAGATTTCTAAAAACTTTCTTTATAATTATAACCAACACAACGGCTTATGAACATTTATCTCTGGAAAACAGTCATATTAGTTGAAATACATTTTGAGTGTCTCCTGATATTTCTTTTCGCTCATAAACATTTTTCTTACCAGGTGAAAATATTCCATCTGCTTCTGTTTCTCTCCAGCCAATAATTTCACACATTTTCTTAAGAAGAATTGTTTCCATGACAGTACATACTGGAGCTATTTCATAGGTAAACCTATAATATAGAAATTCTACTGTGAATTATATTACATGGAAGAGGATAAATAAAATCATGTGCTAGATGAGATTCTACACACTTCTGTATGCTATAATAGACTGTGCAAGAAATGGTTACGTTTTATATGTTCTGACTGGTCCCTTCCAGATCTAGAGTGCATTAGTTCTACAAAGGAAGTATCAAGGTTTCCATGGTTTTGTGAGGTAGCTGGGAATTTCATTTTCCACCAAAAGGAATTTGAAAGTAGCTCCGTCCCCTCAGCACACACACAACAGTGTTTGGGACAGAAAATGTCCAGTTATCAAGAAAATATTTACACATTTCCTAGGGGACAAGTTAGAAAGACAGATATCTAGAGCTACAGACAATATCTTGCAGAACCTGAAAGAGCCTTTTCTAAAAACTGATAAATGTTTTTCACCTAAAGACTGTACTGTGAGCAAACACACCCCAAAAAAAGGCTAAATACGGTTATGTTTTCAATAACAGCTTGAAGCAAGCAGACGTTACAGGAACCACATGGGCCCCATGGAAAAGAATTCAGAGAGCACTGTTACGGGGAGTCTCCTCTGAGTCTCCCTGTGAAATTAGCTCCAGAGAAAGAAGCTGGGATTTAAAAGAAGGCTCTAAGCTTTTCTCTATATGTATCCTATGCAATAAACAGTGATGCATGTGCAGTGAGCTCTGAAATCAAAAAATGGGTTCAGTTGTTCTCAAGAAATCCTTTTATTTGTTCTTAAAAAAATTGTAAAGATCTCTCTAAGTGTAATTATATATGATGCCGGTATCAGGGACCACGTATGTGCCACTTCAGATGTCCTCAGCTTTCTCTGTCTCTAAGGCCTTTGGATGTTATTCAGGCCCAGCCACCACTGTGACCACTTTAACTCAGACTCACCCACAACCCAATGGAGAGTCGCCTCCCACCCACACTTGCAGTCTCTGACCTTCAGCCCCAGGGTCTTCCTTTTGCCCTTAGTATCACAAGTCATGGAATCAGCTGGTAATGCCAAGAATGCCCAGTTATTACGTGTGGGGAACTTAACATCCCATCGTGCAGTCCTTCGGCTGTAAGAGACCTGGTTGAGAATAAATTTGTTCCCCTTGCTCCCTCCAGAGGGACTGATCTTAGAAGCAGTCACTTACAGGGGGCCATATATCCCAGGAGATCATGCACTCACCTCTGTTTATACTAAGTGGTAGCCAGGTCTAAAATGCCCTTCATGTTACCCTCTGCCCTGTCCTGACTCCCTTCATTTCCCCCAATCCTGCTCCTCTGCAGGGCATGCTCTAATAAAGTGTTAATCTATAAACTCTGGCCCCAGGCTCTGCACAAAAACACAGATTAAGAAAATCCATTACCTATTAGAATTAGGCTTCTAGTTCCAAGAAGAACAAAGTTTACATAGCAAGCCTACGGATGTCCATTTCAATGAGGCTCATTTCTGCCAGTGTTCTGTCAATTTCAGCTTCTACACACATTACATTTTTGATCCTATTTCAATTCCATGGAGTAGACATTATTATTTTCAGACAACGGAGACCCATTAAATGGTAGAATTAGGACTTAAATTTGGTTCTCGTTAATTCCATCTCGCATGCTTTTCCATTATCTCAGATTATGGTAGGAGATACCCATGGAGCTATCCAATGGAGATATCCATTCATTAAAATGAGAAAAATTCAAAGGTAAAGAACCCTCTCTTAAATCCTTTGTCTTTGCATCTTCCATGTATTCTTTCCACTATTTCTCTGTTTAAACCAAGAATCTATATTTTCTTCACACAAAAAATGATTAAGTTTCATAATAATGGGATTCCAAATAATGAAGCAAGATTTATAAAATGATTTTTGTGTGATAATTTATATAACATATAAAGTGCATCATATAGTCTCAAAAGATATGTTTTTTAAAGTATTACTCTATGCATGTTTAAATAAAGGGCCATAATCAAGCAATAAAAATTAAAACTAGCAGTAAACTGTGCAGGTTATTTTTACATGCATTTCACATCTATAAATCCCTGTGCATCATTAAAATCCCAATGACAACTAAACAGTTAAAATAAACCACAGTTTTCCCACATAGCAAAGCAGTCACTTCTCATAAATGTTTAGTTCTTGGTTTTAAAGTTTAAATTTCTACCACCTTTCTCTTTTGATAGCTAGTTAAATTATATTAACATCTGACACAGACTGATCCTTTCAATTTCATATCTAATCATTTCCCTATCCCTTTAACCTTGAAATATATTGCCCTAAAATTAATTTTACTTCAAAACGTTGCAGCAGTGTATCTAATTTTCTTATAACTGTAAGTTTTGCTGTGGCAAAGTTCAAAATTTGTAAGGAATCACATTGGAGTTCAATTTAACTTTCCTTTAATAGTTTACTTTCTTCACCTTCAAGCAGATTGAAGTTCTAATTTATATTCAGGAAACTTTTCACATACTTGTCTGTGTCTTTTTTCGACTACGTGCTCTGGGCTGTTTTGGGTAGTGTTGAAATGATTCCAATCCTGGAGCTGGGCTCCCAATCTGCACACTAATAACTCAGACTAAAAAACTGAACTTTACTACTTACCAGGAAATTCATATCCTGAGATTTTCTAGAGAGAGACTGTCCAGAGGACCAGTCAAAATGTCATTCAGGGAACAGGAACCATCTTCTTTGCATTTCTCTCGGGGTATCAACTATTTGTTTCTGATATAGCAAACATCCTGTCCAGCAAAATGTAACTTCCGCAACTGACATCTTCACTCTTGCTTGTGTGTCTAATAGTCTCACATTCCTTAGACCCAGAAGGATACTGACATGTTGGTATTTGCAGTGGCTGTCAACCATTCCCCTGCAAGTCCAATCACATCTAGCCCACTGGAGAGCTGGTTAAAATAGCATGGATGTCCTAGAAAAAAAGACAAAATTGCAAATGGGTCAAAGTAAAAACACAAAATTGCAAATGGGTCAAAGTAAAAACACAAGGCTAAAAAGTAGTTAAATTTTATAGCAGTTTCTCAGTGAACAGGTATTATGGATCAAGCACACTTTACTTATTTCATTCAGTAAATATTCCTGAGCAATTATCATATGCAGGGACAATGCTGGGTATTGGGATCCAGTGGGCATACAAGGTGGACATAGCTGCTACCATGGGGATCTCACTGACTGGTGGAAGAAAAAGACAATAATCAAGTAATGACACAAATGTGTTTAATTACAGTAAAAATCACTACAAAGGAAAGGATCAGGATGTTATAAGACCATTCCTAGGGCATCCACAGCAGTCAGGGGAGCAGAAGAGGCAATCTCCAGAGAAGGCTTCTTGGAGGAGGTGATCTTTCAGGGACAATTTGGTTGGTTTCCAAACAGTGGAGGAGGATTATTATGAGCACAAGGAACAGCTATGAGAAGGCACTGAATTGAGAAGGGGCTTGAATGCCAATGCCAGAGTGAGGAGCCCACCTAAAGCAGACCAAGGATGCGGGGAGTAAAGCTACCTCAGTGAATGGGGGATCAACCACCTAAAAGGTAAAACAATTTTCCCTCCGAAGTTCCTTATCCATTTTTTGATTAAAACATCAAGTCCCTAGAGATTATCATACTAAGCAAAGTAACTCAAAGAAAGGCAAATACCATATGCTATCACCTATATGTGGAATCTAAAATATGACACAAATGAACTTATCTATGAAACAGAAACAGGCTCACAGACACGGAGAACAGACTTGTGGTTGCCAAGGGGGAGGGGGGTGGGGGGAGGGATGGAGTGGGAGTTTGGGCTTAGCAGGTGCAAACTATTATATATAGAATGGATAAACAACAAGACCTATTGTATAGCACCGAAAACAATATCCAATATCCTGTAATAAACCATAATGGAAAATAATTTTTAAAAAGCACCAAAAAAAGATAAATAATTTCAACTAGGTTCTGAAGAACCTAGGGGCAGGACAGGAATAAAGACGCAGATGTAGAGAATGGACTTGAGGACACGGGGAGGGGGAAGGGTAAGCTGGGACGAAGTTGAGAGAGTGGCATGGACATATATACACTACCAAATGTAAAATAGATAGCTAGTGGGAAGCAGCCACATAGCACAGGGAGATCAGCTCGGTGCTTTGTGACCACTTAGAGGGGTGGGATAGGGAGGGTGGGAGAGAGACGCAAGAGGGAGGAGAAATGGGGATAAATGTATATGTATAGTTACTCACTTTGTTGTACAGCAGAAACTAACACACCATTGTAAAGCAATTATACTCCAATGAAGATGTGAAAAAATAAAAATAAAAAAACACCAAAAATAGATAATTTCAACTATGAAAAAAACCAGGTCCCTCTTAAAATGATGTTTTGAAATTTTATATTAAGAAAGGATCACCAAACATTACTTGTCAAACTGAACAATCTATATTCAGCTCAGTTTAAATTAATCTTCCCCTCCTTAGCTCCAAAACGGATTGTTCTTTGCACTGGTTTTACACTATATCTTAAAGATGATGTGCATGATAGCTCTTTTTGAATCTCTTTTTTGCCTCTAGAGCCTGTTCAAATATCGTTTGCTCCTGGAAGTATCATTGCTTTAAGAGATTAAGAATCAAGGTACAACGATATTAATTTATTCAGAAAACACTTTCTAAAATGTAGGCTGTATATATAAATTATACATATATCTAATTTTAGCACTCTATGTTTTATTGATGTATAGAGACAATAAATTAAGCATCAATAATGAATATTATCAAATAAAACAAAAAAATGAAAAAGGTAAATAAAAATTTTATGTTATTTGCCATTGAGATATAACTCTCCAAATCAAAATCATTTTTTTACTTTTCTCTGTTAATTAATAAGCAATTCATATATGACAATACCAATTTAAAATAAACCAAATGTTTTAAATAAAAATGAATAAAATTGGAGTATTTTTCAACACAAATGTAAACTCAAAGCTATTCATCCAGTTCAGTTCAGACACACAAATTTGAAAATCACCTGTTTTAACACCATATTTTAAGGTATCTGTGCAGTAACCAAGCAACTGCTCCAGAGACTCAGGATGGTCAGATGGCTATTAAGTCAAACCCATCCAAACCTTCAAGAAGTTGATGAGGATGATGAAAAGTCCAATATTTTACTCTTAACATCAAAAGTTTTCTCGATGTAGTGCAGAAGAATATTTACCACTTGTAGCAGAAAACATTTTGTTAAATCTTTGCCATCCTTGGATGGCAACAAATCTAGAGAAAAAGAAAAAGAGAGATAAACAGCAGGGTCAGTAACTAAAGAGCCAAAGAAAATCACCATGAGACTGAGTTTTGATCATTAAATATTAAAGATATTAAAAGGCCATGTCAAATAGCAAATGAAGCAGCATTTGTCCAAATCCAACAAGTAATCTTCATTCAAAGTCCCACTGGATAACAGTTTTCACCAAAAAATAGACCATTTTAGATTAACATCATTGGACAGAAGAATTGTCCCTTCAAGTTCTCCTAGATGGACCTTATTTGTCTTGTCAAAAACTGAGCTGGTAAGTGTACTTTTAAAAGTAAGCTGAAGAATCAGATCTTAAGGAAATCATAATTGCTTCAATAAATATATAGATGACATAGAATTTTGTAAAAAGAAAACAAATAACATTTGTTAATGGCATCCATACCTGAAGCATAAGCATTTGATAAATTAGTCATTAAATTCTCAGTGTGAGCTTCTTTTTTTGCATCTTTGTCAGCTGATTGAAATGGATAGACAGATTTTTTTCTCATGTTTCCTATCTAAGTTGAGAAAGAAAGTTATTTGTGATTATTAAAACATGCTGATAATATGTATTTACTGCTTTTATCTGTAATCAAATGTATGCCTCCAAAAAATTCATAACATTAGCGATTTTATTTACACATGATCTCTGGTGGAGAGGTGTAAACTGGAGAGAAGCATTAGCTCTACTGAAGTTACGTAAGGCTCTTTAGTTTCCTATCAGTTTAGTGTAGAGGATTAGTAATTTAGTAATTAAGACCTATCATGTTTAACTATAACAATGCCTACTATATAAGATCCTGAGGTGCCTTGCATACATATTAGCATTTAACTATAAATTCTACTACATACTAAGAGTCCTAAGTGCTGTACACACATTTTAATCCTTATAAAGAGATTTTTCCCAGTATGCACATAAACAGGTTTAAAGAAGTTAAGAAATAATAATAATTAACACTTGTTGAGCACATACTATGGCCCAGGAACTGTTCTAAGTATCTCACATGTATTATTCTATTCAATCCTTATAGCATAGGCTTATGATGTAGATAACTATTATTATTAACAAAGATAGCTTTATATATGGTGGAACTAGAATTTATAGACAGGTATTTGAATCGAAACGCCATTAAGTTATCTATCCTCTTTAAAAATTAATATTTGAAAATAGTAAGTCTTGAGGTCTTCTTCAATAAAAGTATTTAACCAGATATCCAATCAAGCAAGTAATTCGTTGTTAAGCATCATTTTATGTTCTGGGCAATGTATGGGAAAAAAGAAAGTACAAACTATAATGTATAAAATCAACTTGTTTACCTATAGCTATATAGAAAAAACACAAAGTAATCAGAAAATGATGTATGGCTAAATTTTGTAGTTTGGATTTTATAAGCTTAGTAGTATTGTTTCCAGTTCTAATGGATCTTTCTTAAAGTAAAATAAGCTATTTCCCTATATAATCCAGACTACATTTGTTAAAACTGTAGCAAGATTAATTTGGTTTAATTTTTAAGCATTGCTACAACAATTAACAATTGATAAAACATAAGCATTTTAAATGTTTATGTATGACAGATAAAAGTGTTCTATAATAGCTTTTTCCATAAATAAAAACCTGATACATGAAAAAAACTGTGCATAAGAAAAGAGCAGAAATTACAGAAATGTGAGATGATTTGCAAAGAATGCAGTTTTCTTAAAAACAAATTTCCATATTACATGTTGACCCAGTAGACATATATTAGGTTAATACTTCGTACAATTTTTTTTCTAGAGGAAAATTGCTTTCTTCGAGTTTCACTGCTATAGACAATGAGAAATAATTGATAATAAGTAAATTTTAAAGTACTAAAGCTTTAAAAGCATTACTTTTTAAAAATAATTAGTGGAAACAAAAAGCACAAGGAAAAGGGAAAGTAAAAAGCTTCTGTACATGAAACAGTATTACAGAACGTTTATAAGGAAATTATGTAGAAACCAAAAAATTTATATTATTGGCATAAGAATTATATTCCACTAATAGCTCAACTACACATTGGATCTGCAACCTAAAACTAAATTAATCTTTAATAACAAAATGCTTGTTTTAAATGCATAAGTAAGATAATGATTGCTCATATGCTTCTGTCAAAATATGTTAATAGGGCTTCCCTGGTGGCGCAGTGGTTGAGAGTCCGCCTGCCAATGCAGGGGACACGGGTTAGTGCCCCGGTCCGGGAAGATCGCACATGCCGTGGAGCGGCTGGGCCTGTAAGCCATGGCCGCTGAGCCTGCGCGTCCGGAGCCTGTGCTCCGCAGCGGGAGGGGCCGCATCGGTGAGAGGCCCGTGTACCGCAAAAAAAAAACAAAAAAAAAACTATCTGCAAATATAAAATTAATTTGATTCTTGACTGTGTTATTGTCTGGACACCCTCCTCTAATTTCCCCATGAGAGTGATGTTCTCAATTTATTCACCTCTTTATCTCTGGTTCCCAAGATGTGGTGGTATATATTAAGTAGCTAATAATGATCTGGAATAAATCAATTATTTGTTTGTTTTTTCTTAAAAACATTTACATTCCTGAAATTCTTCTTCAGGACTCAAAATGTTTACCTATGAAATAGCACCTTTAATCACAAAGTAAAATTCTACATCTAATGGAAACTCTGTTGATACATATAAATTAGGCCACAGTGACAGTGCGCCAAGTTCAGAAGTAACTGAATTGGTCCTGCTTAACAAACCTCTTCATCACACATCGAAATCCTTAAAAATCAAATTGAATAAGAACATTTGTTAATAAAAATGGAGTCCATCAAATGAAATTGCTGTTACTTTTATTAGGAGAAATCAGTTAGAAAAGCATGCTGTTTCTAAATATATCAAGTTATTAAGTCGATTACTAATGACAGTTTAACAGCTGGCAACTTGAGAGTTGTTTGATCTCAAAGACAAACAGAATAGGAGCCAGTTTTCTGGAAATCTAGTTTCAAGCAGTGACACCCCTTAGAGATCACATTTTTTAAAAAAGAAATTCTAAAATTACTGATAATTCAAATATGGCTTTGAAAATATCATAAATAATATGTGAATATAATATATAAGATTTAATATTTTTCCAGCAACCTATGCCTGACATGTCTTCTTAGAAGATCAGAAGATATTGCTGATTTAGAAGTAGAAAATATTGAGAATTATGTACTTTAGATTAAAGAGTATATGAGTAAACTTTTCTTGTTATACTTATTTTGAGGATACACTCATAAATTTGAGGGCAGTTTTGTCGTCTTGATCATTCTGTGTTTTTCAAACGCTGGAATTCTGTACAGAGGATGGGATGTAGAGGGCACTGTTGGACTTAAAAACAGAGGTAGCCTGTGCAGGATGAAATTCAAGGAATTAACTCAGCAGGATCCGTTTCTCTCATTTTGTTTACCAGACTAGAAAACAAAAGTATTTTTTTAAATATTTGATAGTCCAAAATGCTACTTTTTCCTCTTACAGTGTATTAAGAAAATCAGATTGTTGTATTGTTCATACAGGAATTTTCTTACAATACAACAAAATCATTAATAAAATTATTTTAAAAATCAGGTAGAGAGCTTTATAATGTCAGGTGGTACATATTTTTCAGCTCTGGGGAAGATATGTATTGGCTTGGAGAGGTCAAATTTAAGGAAAAGCAGTATGCTTTAGATGTGATTAATCCAGGACTCCCACAATAAGAGAAATTATTTCTTTATCCACACTCAGTAATCCTCAGTTTGTTTTTAACACTCATTTTTTGATGCAGGTGTTAGAAATCTAATTGCCTCCTTTGATTGAGATGAGTGTATTTTTTATCCCATTTCTTCTCCTTACATCAAAAATGCTGCCAAGTCATTAACAGTCATGAAAAATTCCACCCTAATCCCCAAGTCTTTTGGTACCTATGACCTACAATTTCTCTCCTGAAAGGAAATCTACTCATTTTCTTTATTTCTCTCACAGGGACATTCTATCACCTATCACAGTTATTTGTGAGCATGTGTCACCCTCTTACTAGACTCCTGAGAGCCACAGTCATGAAGCCGCAGTCGAGAGAACCCAGAACCAAGGTCAGCATGCTGTGCTTCGCAGACTTAGGTGAGAGGCCTCCCAACAAAAGGCCCAGGCAAGGCCCTACTTGGGGAAATGGAACAGAATTTGTACAACTTCCATTTTCAGCATCCTTTACCCTCCACCTGTGATCACGTCCTCATGCCTCTCCCACCAGGCGAGAGGCCTCCATCTCACTCTGGTATTTCACCTGGGCTGGTCCTCACTAGGTAAGGTAAATATATGATTTTCTACCTAAAGCCTTTGAGAATAGAGAGGGCACTACTAAAATACAAATGTCTGAAAGTTACATTAATAATTTAAATGTCATTTAACAGAGTAACACTTAACCTGAGATTCACACATGAACTAAAGAGAAGTTATTGGCCCATATCACAGGGCCTCAATTACGCCCCATGCGCATACATACTGACTTCCTGAGGGAGATATATTTCCATGATATGATAGCAGATAGAAGCAAATGAACTTTGTGTTTAGTTTTCTGTTAACCGAGAAGAAAAACAATACAGAAATGAGTGCAGACTCTCTCTCCAAAGAAAAAATCTTCAAATCCTCTCACCACTAATTCATAGGAAGGAGGTAGGAGAACCCACTTCCTGTAACCTTGGAGGTACAGTGTCTCTACCTGCAAGAAAAACAGCGCAATCAGAGATGTTACTGCCGACACATCCACAGCAACCCTGTTCTGTGACGACAGGAACTCTGGTTCCCGACTTGGAGGATGGTTCAAGAAACAGTGGTTTGGGCTTCCCTGGTGGCGCAGTGGTTGAGAATCTGCCTGCTGATGCAGGGGACACGGGTTCGAGCCCTGGTCTGGGAAGATCCCACATGCCGCGGAACAACTAGGCCCGTGAGCCACAACTACTGAGCCTGTGCATCTGGAGCCTGTGCTCCGCAACAGAGGCCGCGACAGTGAGAGGCCCGCGCACCGCGATGAAGAGGGGCCCCCACTTGCCGCAACTAGAGAAAGCCCTCGCATGGAGACGAAGACCCAACACAGCAAAAACAAATAAATAAATAAATAAAAATTTTTTTAAAAAAGGCAAAATTCCTTTAAAAAAAAAAACAGTGGTTTATGGTGTGAATTTGGGTAAGTTAGAAAACCTTGTTAACCTCGTAGAGATTAATACCTTCTTTAAAGATCATTCTGAACATCAAATGAAATAATATTTCCACACTCATTTTCCCATTCATTCAATAAAAAACTAATGAGTAATTAATTACTAAGTGCTATTCACCATTCTAAGTGCTAGGGATATTGTCGTTTTGTTTTGTTTTTTTTAAATCCCTTGGTATTAGTGTATCAGCTGTTGAGTTACTAATGAAGAGTATTCATTCTGTAAATAGCAGTGATAACTATAACTGCAAATTTATTTCCCTATAGTGCTTACACGTGCATCCTAAAGACAAACACTTTTTCTAGTATGTACAAAGTATAAACTGATAATCTTGATTTCATAAACTCAGGGCCAGAGATTTATAAAGGGGTAAATTTGAAATTAAATCTTATATATATGAAAGAGAAGATAAATATTATTCTGGATATGGCCATTTTAAAGATACTTGGTTTTCCAGTATTTTAGGAGCATCTTAAGACGATAAGAACATATTATTAATCAATTCATTTAGTTTTCAACTGCTTCCTCAGAGCTAAAAAAAAAAAAAAAAGCCCTTCCTTGAATTACGTATATATGCTAAACTAACCAAAATATGCCCTATGCTTACACACTTCTTGATAGTTCCAAAACCATGTGATATTTTTTACTTTCAAAAGAAGGCTTTCATATATTTATTTTTAATTATGAAAGATTTCAAAGACAGTCAAAGTACAGAGAACAATAAAACAATGTACTCACTACCCAGATTTTAAAATTGTTTTGCCATGTTTACCTCAGGATTTTATATATATACATTTGCTATAAAATGTATATACATAAATAATAATGTATTTTATTATATGCAGATTTTTAAATATATAAAAATAAAGTTTATATAAAGTGTTACAAAAAAGATTAAAAGTCTCTCCTCCATCTCTCCCCACACCCTTCTCCTCACGAGGAAGCCATGTACATCCTTCTCTCTATAACTTATAAATTTATAACATATTTCCCTACCTGTAAGCAACAAATACAATTCCTCAACGTATTTGTAAAATTCACAGCATAGTATAATTATTATTTACCTTCTTTGTAAACTCAACATTAGGTTTTAAGATTTATCAATTCTGATTGAAACAAATTAAATTCATTTCTGTTGTATAAGTGCACCATAGTAAGGTGTTCCTTGTACCTATTGATATACATTTATTTGTTAGTTTGTTCATTTGTTTTTGCTTTTCAAACAAGGCTATAATGACTATACTAGGATACTCACCTGCATATACGTTCAGGTCTTTTAAATAGGTTTTAATTCTGTAAGTAGAATGGCAGGATCAAAACACAGGCACAGCTCAGCTTTATTAGAAATTGCCTGTTGCTCCCCGCAAACAGTGCAAACACTTAGATTCCTACAAGCCTTGCATGAGAGAATTTGTTTCCCCATATTCTAGCTAAGACTTGGTATTATCAGAGTTTTAAGTTCTGCCAATCATGTAAAACGGTATTTCACTGTTGTTATAATTTACATTCTCCTGATAAATAATGAGACTTTTCGTATGTCTATTGGCTCTTGGGGTTCCCTTGCAGTGAACCGCCTGATTTTTATCCATTTCATAATTGACTTGCCTTTCTCTTGTTAGTTTATCTATACTTCTCTGAGTTTTAAACTTTTGCTTTTTACATTTCAGACTTTAAGTGTTCTCCATGCTGTGAGCAGGGATCTGATTTAAGTTTTTAATCATATATATAGCTGAGTAGTGAACACCACTTTTTAAAAACATTCATCCTTTTACTAGTCCATTATTTTTTGTAGTGCTATCTCTATTATATTAAAACTTCCTTTATATATTCATAGGTAGTTTTTAGCCTTTATTCTTGTTAATGTGAAGTTTACTCCTTGTTCTTTGTCAGGATTGTTTTGGCTCTTTTAGGTTGCCTGTTTTTTCATGTAAATTTTAGGATCTGAATATTAATTTCCACAGCAACAAAAAACTCCAACTGGCATTTTTATAGGGATTTCATTAAATGTGTTGGTAAATTTGGGAGTATTGCTTTATTAACAATATTAGGTCTTCCAATCCATGAACATGCAATAACTTTTCACTTATTTAGGTCTATTTCAATTTCTTTCAGCAGGGTTTTGCAGTTTTCAATGCGAAATTTTGCACTTACTGTTAAATTTATTTCCAGGTATTTTATTCCTTTTGATACCATTGTAAATTTAATCATTTTCTCAACTTTATTTTTGGATTGTTCATTGCTGTTTTTTAGAAATACAGTTGATTTTTTAATATTGATCTTGTATCATGCTACTTTGCTGAACTCTTTTATTAGTTCTAACAGACTTTTGAGGGTAGATTCATTGGTATTTTCTATACACAAGATCATGTCACGTCATCTACAGGTAGAGATAGTCTTTCTTCTTTCCAATCTGTACACCTTTTGTTTGTTTTTTTCTTGCCCTGACTAGACCCTTCCAGTATATTGTTGAGCAGAAGTAGGACAGTGAAACTCCTCGTCTTATTCCTAATATAGGTGGGAAAACATCCAGTCTTTCACCGTTAAGTATGATATTAGCTGTGGTTTTTGTGGGTTTGTTTGTTTGTTTTTTCATCTATGACATTCATCAGTTTGAGAAAGGTCTCTTCTATGCCTAGTTTGCTGGGTGTTTTTATTATGAAAGGTATTGGATTTTTGTCAGATGATTTTCTGTAGCTTTTGAGATAATCATGTATTTTTTCCCTTTTATTCTGTTAACAAAATATATGACATTGATTGATAGTGTGAATTCGTAAGTGACTCATGAGTCACATTTTTTTGAGTTTTCAATTTTAAAAGCCATTCCCCTCCCCAGTGTCAGCCTGTACCTGGGGCAAATTACAAGCTTCTTTCAACTTTCTTAGGCTGGTGAGAAGATTTTTTTCCAGTTTCATTTTCACAGAAGAGGAAGCACCACAAAGTCCTGGCCTTATGGTTTTATTTAGGATTTTCGGACCTAAGACTTAGTAAGTCCAAAGCCCCATGTGGAGTCAGAACCTCTGCTCCAAATTTTCTAGGCTTTACATCTCGTCCTGTTGCCTCTTCTTCCCACTTTCAGGGTTTGCAAAATCATCAGCTCTAGTCTCTTGACCTGGCATTGAGGGTCTTATCTATTTCCAGCACTCAAAAACGTTTTTTCTTTATAACTCAGCTATATATTTTAAGTGTTTTTATATTTTATTCATCATTTTATTATTTGTAATGGACAGGATCCATTTTGGTTCTGTCCTATGTTTTGCTGGAGACATTGATATTTATTCTTTCACATTCTAGTGAATATATGCAACAGTAATAAAAACTAAATCATTGATTCTTTAAATAACAGTATTATTAATAAATAACAGTTATTAGCAAATAACTATTATTTAATAGTAAAAATCATACAATGTAATATATATGATCTCCACCTTATATTTTAGAATTCTCTTTTTTTATTAGAAGCCAAGAAACACAATTCAGTAGAGAAAAATGCAAATTTGAATACTTTTCTATGACTAAAATGGACAATGTGTGAGGATTTATTTTTTCATCCAAAAATAAACTATTCCACTAAATCGATACAAAATACTCATTATATTTGAATATATGCCTATGATATAAGTATGATATTCAAGGGCAAGAAGGTAGAGGAACAATGAAAAGATTCCCCGAATATTGACAGAAATGTCACCGGAGCGCTACCAAAGTTTACCTGGTAGTTACACACACCCCAGACATTGTCATGCGTGTTTACATCACATCTTGGCCTTCTCTGTTTGTAAGGTTCTCTAGAGGAAAGGAAAGCAAAGCATGAAATCTTGCCACCTCCTGGGACTCTTTCAGGATCTTCCCTGGGCATTTACCAGGTGTAGGCCAGCTAAAGACCACAGAGAAATAAAAGGTAGCTCTTCCTCATGAATAGTTGGAGCTCCCTTGACAGTAAATTACATTAACTGTTGACACTGCTCTTTCTACAGTAAAGTCATGGAAGTTCATTATAAGTGCACTTTTAATAGAAGAAGCGTTGAACAATGCCTGGCACACAGTAGAACTCAATTTCCTATCTTTATTCTTCCTAGTTATATTGTAGTAATTATCATAATATGCTAAGAACTTGTGCATCAATCAGTGTAGAAAGGAGACATGCCCTGTGGCGACTGGCTAAGGTTCATTGCCACAGGGATAATGTGGATACGTTTTTTTCGTGATATTACGGATGCACATGCACTGTGTCTCATTTCCCATCACTACTTGGAGGAGCATATCTTTCACATGCCCTAGGCTTTCAATTAGCCTTCAAAACAATCTTGTAAGAGTGGTGCCAGTTTTCGTCCTCTTTAAAGATGAGGCTCAAAGAAGATGGGGATATTCTCGTAAGTAAGGGGTGGAGCTTGGATTAAAATCCTAGTTTGCTTAACTCCAAAGCACTATATTATTAAAGGGGAACATATTTCTAATGTCCTTGTACAGCAGTGATGTCACGGGAAAGAAATGGTTGTATGCATAAAGATGAGTGGCCAGGGTTCTGACATGTATGACCCATTCATTCTTTTAAGCCATCGTGAATGCCTGGACTGTTTACCTTTAAGGGAGGTGCACCCTGCTCAAGTTTAAAGAAACTGACAACTCTGTGGGAGTGTCATTAATAACAAAAATGCTTTGCCTCTCTAAACTTTACAATTATTTTTACAAGGAAAACAGTTTGATATTTACAGGACCTAAAAACCCATGAAGTGAGTGAATGGGACTATGCTAAGATTCTAATCATTTTATCTCTATGGCTAATGGCTTATATGAGTATATATATATATTCATAAATGGGGCATATCACCCTTCGGTAATGCACTTGGGTAAAGCAGTAGGATGAGAAGTAGCAGAAACTATTTCATCACCCTAATGTGGTGAAACTGATGGTACTAAGATTGAATTTCAGGGAACACAAGTGATGACAGCTCACAAAAACAAATTCAAAGGCAATAAATATATAGCATTTACACGATTCCAGGAAACAGGGTGTATGAGTTAATAGCACAGAGCATGAGGGTGATGTTCTATCCCGAAAACATGCCCATTGCTGACTGCCTGCTGACATTTCCATCTATAGCTAATAATCTTGATTTCTGAAACAATGTATGCTAGATAACATTATTTGAACTGTATTCTTTATTTCTGGGTGCGTGAGTTATTGGTTGCTTTATGTCAGTGACAGACTGGCCTTTAGTTTGTTTCAGTTGAAGGACATAGTGGAAACCTCATGAATAGAATCAGTTTGCTTATCTTCTATTAACTTACAAGAATCTTCAGTTCAATCAAAGGGCAATATCTGAATATTGAAAAAAGGGAAATTGACGTTTTCCTTTGTTAGAGACATTTGTGTCATTTATGCGTTTCATCCTATGATCAGCTTTCCGACTCGCAGTAATCTGATCTAAAAATATAAAAATGGGCAATTGTGAATCTTATTCTTGATGATGTAATTATTTTCTACTTTCTGACTTTGGACAAAGAAACTTCTGAATCCATGATGGCAAATCACCAGCCACTTTTCTCTTATAAGCACTAATTTTTTCCTACTACAGGTTTTCCTTCTTTTCGTTACCTGAATTCTATGCACTAACACTTGATGGCTCTGGATTCCAGAAGGATAAATAAAAAAGCATGTTTGTATAAGTCAAGATTTTCTCTGTTCTTGTGAGAGAGCTAAATATCTTGTGACTGAAAAATGTGTTGGCTTCTCAGAAAATTTATAGACTAAAGTTTAGAAAATATAAATATGGCTGATAATTTCAAAATAGGAATGAGAAAAGATTTTGTTCATCTGCACAGATATTTTATTTTCCTCCGTTTACTGCTCACTGGGATTTCTTGTATACATTTGAGGTTTATTTGAACAAATTTAAACTTCAGTGTCTTCCCTGCTGCTTGTTTCAAATTCATACATTTCTCTATGAAATATTGGTGATAATCAGGGCTCATATTCAACCACTTCTGAAATATCATATGGGTTATTAAAATACTGAAATAATAGTAGAAGCCCTACCCCTATAAGATCGTCCACTATACAGCCCCACCTTTCTGCCAGGGACCTTGAATATATTTGGGGTTGGAAATATTGGGAGGTTAAAATTGAAATAATATGAAATATTATGCCAACTGAAATAATATGAAATGGAAGCTGATTGAAATTTGAAGGGTAGTAGAGAGTAAACTTCAAGAGTTAATTAGTTCAAAATATGTTTCGTGATAATTTATGTTCTATTTTTGTATCTAACTTTAAAAAGACAAATACTGCATGGTCTCACTTTAGATATGGAATCTAAAATACAGTAGTCTCCCTTACCCACAGAGGATACTTTCCAAGACCCCCAGTGGATGCCTGAAACCATGAATAGTACCGAACCCTATATATATTATGTTTTTCCCTATACATACATACCTATGATAAAACTTAATTTACAAATTAGGCACAATAAGAGAATATCCATATTGCCAGCATCACTACTCTTGCCTTTGGGGGCCAATACTAAGTAAAATAAGGTTTACTTAAAACAAAAGAACTGTGATACTGCAACAGTCACTCTGATAACGAGACGGCTACCAAGTGACTATCGGGTGGTGGCATGCACAGCCTGGAGACACTGGACAAAGGGGAGATTCACAGCACAGGACAAAGCAGGTTGGTGCGAGATTTCATCACACTGCTCAGAATGGCATGCATTATAAAACTTTATTCCTGGAATCTTCCATTTAATATTTTCAGATCACAGTTCATTGAGAGTAATTGAAACTGCGGATAGAGAGACCTCAGGTAAGGGGGGACTGGTATAGTCAAACTCATACAAACAGAGACTAGAACAGTGGTTGCAAGGGACTTGGAGGAAGGGGAAATAGGGTGACGCTGGTCAAAGGGCACAAAGTTTCAGTTATGGAAGATAAGTTCTTGCGATCTAATGTACAACCTGGTGACTATCGTTAATGATACTATATTGCATAGTTGAAATTTGCTAAGAGGGTAACTATTAAATTAAGTCTTGAATCACACACAAAAAGGACATGGTGGAGGGACCTTCAAGATGGTGGAGTAGGACGCAGAGATCACCTTCCTCCCCACAAATACATCAGAAATACAACTACATGTGGAACTTCTCCTATAGAACACCTACTGAACGCGGGCAGAAGACCTCAGACCTCCCGAAAAGCAAGAAACTCCCCACGTAGCTGGGTAGGGCAAACGAAAAAAGAAAAAACAGAGACAAAAGAATAGGGACCGGACATGCACCAGTGGGAGGGAGCTGTTTAGGAGGAAAGGTTTCCACACACTAGAAGCCCCTTCGCGGGCGGAGACTGCGGGTGGCGGAGGGGGAAAGCTTCGGAGCTGCGTAGGAGAGCACAGCAACAGGGGTGCGGGGGGCAAAGCGGAGGGATTCCTGCACAGAGGATCGGTGCCTACCGGCACTCACCAGCGCGAGAGGCTTGTCTGCTCACCCGCCGGGGCGGGCGGGGCTGGGAGCTGAGGCTCGGCTTCGGTCGGTCGGATCGCAGGGAGAGGACTGGGGTTGGCGGCGTGAACACAGCCTGAAGGAGTTAGTGCACCACAGCTGGCCGGGAGGGAGTCCGGGAAAAAGTCTGGCAAGAGACCATTGTATCTGGGTGCGCGAGGAGAGGGGATTCAGTGCACCGCCTAAACGAGCGGATATCCCCCTGGAGTGGACCCCTGAGAGTCAGAGAAGGGAAGCTGGTGGCCCAGCCTTCCAGGGACAGGTCTCAGGGTCACCTTTGACTCACAGATCCTGCTGCTGGGCTTGGGCAGAGCCTATCTGCATGGAGTTGTTGGTTTGGGGCACGGGCCAAACTGCAGGTGGTCTGGCCCTGGAATGAAGAGTAGATTACAACTTCAAAATGGGGCATACAGCAATGACCGAAATATGCCAAGTTCCTGCTGTCACGTAGCTTTTATTCTAGCTGAGGAAGACAGACAATAAATAAATAACAAACTATGTCAGGTGATGGCAAGTCATAAAGTTTTGGTGAGATAAGGAGGATTGTGGTGGAGGGAGGGTGGCGCTCTTTTACACAGGGTGATCAAGACAGTCTTTTCTAATGAGATGACAGTACAGCAGAATGCAGTGAGAAAGTAAGTGATATGACTACTTGGAAGGGGTGGGGTGAAGGAATCCTAGGAGAGCAAATAGCAAAAGTCCTGATGTCCGGGCTTCCTTAAGGTGTTCAAGGAGACCAGGGTGAGTGGGGAGGGTGGAGCCACGGGGAGAGTAGGATATGAGGTCAACAGGAGGCTAGACTGCATAGAAGCTTACAGGCCATTGTAAGGATTTGTCCTCTACCTTCATTAAGATAGATGGAGCCATGGGGGAGGCATCAGAGTGGAGAAGTTAGGTGAACTGACTTAGGTTTTAAAAGGATCATACCGATTGCTGTGTTAAGAAAAGAGCATAAGATGGCAAGGGCAGAAGCAAAAACAGAAGTTGGGATTCTGTTGCAGTAATCCAAGAGAGATGATGTGCTCAGACTCAAATGGTCAGAGAGGATGGTATGAGAAGGTGTCAGATTAGGGAAACATTTTCAAGGGAGAACCAATAGGAGTTCCTCCTGGATTCAATACAAGATGTAAGAGAAAGTGGGGAGTCAGAATTCCTTTTTTTTTTTTTAAAGCTGGAACTACAGATGAATTGGAGTTTCCACTAATTGAGGTGGGAAAGATTGCATGAGAACAAGGTGTGGGATACGTGCACATGGGGGTGAGTGGGATGATGAAAATTCAAATCAAGCGTTCAGTTTTAGAAATGTTGAATTTGACTTATCTATAGATACCCAAATAGGAAGGGAGACATATTAGTCTGGAGTTAAGTGAGAAGTTGAGGAGAAAGGAGCTACTTTGAATATATATATATATATATATTCATACAAAATGAAATATATATAGTCTCATATGATATTTAATTTTATGTATACATGTGTCATATATATAATTAAATATATGACTGATCACCTAAGAGTAATTGTGGTCAGAGAAATGTGTACTAATCCTTGTAGAATTACACAGTTTAAAACACAGGAAGGGCTTCCCTGGTGGCGCAGTGGTTGAGAGTCCGCCTGCCGATGCAGGGGACACGAGTTCGTGCCCCGGTCCAGGAGGATCCCACACGCCGCGGAGCGGCTGGGCCCGTGAGCCATGGCCGCTGAGCCTGTGCGTCCGGAGCCTGTGCTCCGCAACGGGAGAGGCCACAACGGTGAGAGGCCCGTGTACCGAAAAAAAAAAAAAACACACACAGGAAGATGAGGAGAATCCAGTAATAGCGACTGAGAGGGGCACGCAGTCAGTGCAACAGTAGGAAACCCCCCAAAGAGCGGTGTATAGTAGGTCAAATGAAGAAAGTGTTTCAAATAAAAGGGAATGATTCAGGTATCAAATACTGCTGAGAAAATATGGTGAGGACTGAGAACTGACCATGGGGTAGGGGGCGATCAATGGTGACCTTGGCCAGAACTGCTATGGCGACAAAAGCCTGATTAAAGAGGGTCCCAGAGAACAGAGAAGAGGCAATAATGAGGTGACAATTTGAAAAAGTTTTGCTATAAAGAGTGGCAGAGAAGTGGAATGGTAGCTTTAAAGTGATTTACAACCAATAAGCGATTACGGCATTTTGAAATCCTGATAGAAAAAGAAAACAGCTACAAAATAGATTCGAGAGGAGTTGGCCTTGGACAACAGCACACATGGTTTATCCCTTGAAACATGAGGCAAGGTGGAGTGTATAGATACAGATGCTTGTAAGGAGGGCAGATTTGGAGGAGGGAGCAGGTAGAAGTTATTTTCCAAACGCTTTCAATTTCTAGGGAACAAAGAAGGTTATCAGCAAAGAATGAGGGGAAAGGAAAGAGGAGCTATTGAAAGTTTGATGAGAGAGAGAGAGGGTATGAATAGTTTATAGGAAAGTGGGAGAGTGAATTGACTGGGAAACTCAAGTAGGATTGCAGGACTTATTTGAGGGAGAGATTCTGAATTTAAAGTGAGAACTATCATAATTAATAAAGATGTATTTTGTCCAATACAGGAATTAGAGTGTTTCTCATTATACTTAACTTTTACCACCCTGTATAGCCAACTCCACCACAAAGAGATAAATTATCACTCCATGTATTACAATAATTTTATGATAAGAATTTCTAAATGGAATTATATGCAAACTGTCTTGAAACTTGATTTTTTTAACTTAAAAATATACAGTGAGCATTTTTATGTCAACAATATACATTTATGTCATACTTTAAATGCCCAATATTTCCTTGAATTATTCCATTTTATATTATTTAAGCATTAATTAACAGTCAACTTTTCAGAAATGAATTTATTCTATAAAATAGTAATTTAAAAAGTGATGATGGCTTTTATTACGGTGTGCTTGAACGGATATGAATGTTTATGACTTTCTTTACCTCCTAATACTGCATTAATCTGTTTGAAAAAAAATAGTAACTTAGCAAGTGCCCTATATGCAAAGCATAGTTTGTTTCATTGTGACAGTAAAATCTGTTGAATTATCATAAAAAAATGTTAAAAGACCAAGGAAGTAAACAATAGTTGTATTAGAAAAATGTTTATTGTCTTGGTCTTTATAAAGTTATAACTTGTAACTTGACCATTTTCAAAATCAAACTAACTTAAGAGTCTCTAACCTCAGATTTTGTTTCAGATGCCTCCCAGGTGATCTTGGGGACTGAATTTCTAATAAGGGAGAAAACCATCTAGCAATGATGATCAGCCCTGCTGGGTTTCATGCTAGGTTACTGCTTCACAGCAGGCTAAGATCATCCTCATAATACAAGATAATCAGACTAAGCTTTTCATGGAGAGGAGTATCATAGTTAAAATTTCTATGAATAAAATAATATTAAGTACCATTTGTAAAAGCCTGCATTTTATCTTATTTATCTCACAGGGTAACCTTATGATACATTGAGATATGTATCATGGGATACCTAGAACTCAGAGAGATCAAGTAGAACTTTTAAAGGCACAGAGTAAACAGAGAAGGCGGAATTCACATGCGTCCGTTCAACTGCAAAGCTCATACTCTGTTCCTGTGCTGGTGCCTTGGAACAAAGGTGTCTATTCGTAGTCCTGCCTTGACTTCCTGAGGCAAGCTCAGCAGGAATACAGAGCAGCAATGGAATTCTAACGTGCCTCGAAGAGAGTCAAGTCCTTCCCTTGAAAAGCACGAGTTTTGTTCTTTTGAATTGTTCTGAAAGCAAAATATGTGTACATTTTTCACTAGTCAGTCCGAAGTTGGATGGGCCGATTAGAATCTAATGTGAAACACTCTGAATGACCTTAATACTTATAATACCACCTGACTGTTGTTCACCTGGAAAGTCTTAATAAATACTCAACCTGCTCACTGAACGCTGCTTCCGCCTTCCTCTCAGAGCAGGAAGTTGCGAGTCGTATTGATCAGAATAATGGTCTGTATTTCCAAAACTTTTCATTGCCCTTGAAAATTAAAACTTAGCTCTTTTCCTTAGCTTTAAATTTTATAGAAAGAATTCTGTAAAACACTTGAGGTCGAGGATTAATTTTTCTAGAGCTTAAATAATGAGGAAAATTATTATTGACTCATTATATTATTGCATTAATAGCATTAAAACATTATTAAATTATTCAATAATGATAAGAAATCATGGTGATAAATCTTAAATCAATTACATCCAGTTAAGAATCCCAATGCACCAATCATAATGAGCTAATATTAAGGAAACACATACAATTAAATCTCAACATTTTATCAAGAATGGCCAGTTTTTAAAACTGCTTCTTATGAGAATTTATTTAATCACATCTAGTTTTTTCCCTTGTTGGGCTTCCTCTCTAGATCAATAAAAGATAAAAAGAATATTAAACAAGACTAGTTCCTCATACAAGCCCCTTTAAAACCATCTACTCTGAAGTCAAGGCTGAGTAGAATTCAGCCACCAGGGATAGAAGATACGAAGGTTATTACTACATCCAACCAGGACCATTTAGTGAAATCTCTCAGTAATGGTAATTATGCAGAAAAAGAAAGAAAATTGGTTCCCCACAATGACTGCCAGTACCAATGAATTTATTAGGAAGCAAAGCAGGCAATCACCTATGTGACGTTACTTCAAATGACATCCCATTCAAGATCTATTCATGCCTACAAGGTTTAATTAGAGCCTTTCCTCCAAGCAACCAGTTAATACAGTTGCCCTTCCTAACATGGGCTCCAATTAAGTTCCTGAATGAGACACCTGAGCCAGGAGGAAAGATAATTTTTTTTTAAATGAGTGGGCATTGGGGGCAGGGGGAAGAAGAATTCCAGAAGAAAAACCAAAGCCAGGTGTTCATTAAAGGCAGAGTGGAAGATCCAAGGAATGAATTCGAAGATGAGGGCCAGGTAGTCAGCAGAAGCAGATATACACCTCAAGCACATAGACTTCAAAACTGGAGCAAGCCTCAGCTCAGGAAGGAAACCTCTTATATTCACTCTTACAGAACAGGAACCACAGGAACCAGGCTTTTTGTTTATTTTAAACCACGCCTGAGAGCCAGACTTCTGACACATAGATTCAGAAGCCTGAGATGAAAAAACTACAAGGTACCTTAGAGATCACAGTTTAACTAATGAGTTTGACAAATGAAAGCACGCATGGCCAGAGAAACGAATGAAGTCGCTTAAGTTGACACAGTGAATAGCGGACTTAGTACGCAAGTCCAGATGTAGATGTTCAAAATCTCACTCTCCGTACACCACAGCACATAAATGGAAGATGCTGACCCAAGAAAATCCAAGTTCTGATGAGCATAAAGAATGGAATGACATTTGGATGAAAGACAAACATCTGATTAAAGCTAGCCCTTCTAGGGGGCCAAAGTAAACCAGAGAAATAGCGTGAAAACACAGGGAAAACAGTTGAAGAAGATGAACGGGTCAAAGGGGCCCAGAGATGGGACACAGAGAAAAGATAAAGGTTACTTCTTCCTCTGCTTTGTTGAGATTGGACCTATCTCCAATAGTTTAGCTATCGTCTAAACTCCACAGCAAAAATAATTCTGAGTTCTTGTCACTCTTGTAGTTAGGATCACTTGTCTATGAGAATAAAGGAATGACACAGCAGACAAGGAAAATATCAGAAGAAACATGTTGCCTGTTTTGTCCAGGCCCATGTTTGTCAGTTGTGTCTTTTGGGTGCAGGATGCCAAAAACTATTTTTATTTCCCTTCACCTCACCTCTGTTCAAAGGGAAAAAGGAATGTTTCCTATCCAACTGAGGCCACTTTGCAATTCACCTGTATTAGTAAAACTGTGGAATAAAATGTTCATTCCTTGATAATGTCTTGCATCATCACGTGGCATAAGGCCTAAAATTAAGGCTCAATATCGAGTGCTACCTTGATATCTGGTGAAATTGAGAGGGCACTGAATGGCCCAACTGCTCCTTACTTGCTCCTGAGGATAAGGTCTCCTAGCTAAACAACCCTCCTTATCAGAGGGACCTAGAGCAGTTCCTGCTTAATCCAAGAGTACTGTAGTGGGTTTCAGTTTGCTGCTAGCTGGGAATTATTCAAACAAGCCAATCACATCCTCGAGTGGGAACCAGGGGTCACCTCACCTTTTTGAGGGTCCAGAGCCCATCTCCTCCAGCCCCTTGTTGATTGCTCTATTCCCAAGTGCAGCCCAATGTGGTCCTGCCCAGCTGGGGTGTCCTCCTCCCCCAGGCTGTGAGTGTTTGTGATTAATAAACTGCTGTGATCTCATCCAACCAGTGTCTGGTGTCATGTGTTCAGCCATCCCCATAACTCTAGTGGAGGAATCCCTCCCTCACTGATGGGATAAGTAGGCGGTGATTAAAACATCATATGTTTACCAACTCTCCAAGCATCCCAAATCACTTTGGTAGATCTCCTTCTAGTCAGAAAATCCAGTAAGTTCATCATTTGCAAGGCTCTCATGAGCACTGATGAAGAGGATGCTTCCACTACTCAATCCTTCCTATGCTACTAACTCACCCCTGTACTGCACACTTTGGGGAAACTGACCACCACCCAGACAGGTAACAGCTTTTCATATTTAGCGAATATGATGTTTGACTTAACTTACCAAACATATCTGCTTCCTTTAAAATCTCTGTTTGTATTCCTTTATTTTTTTTCAATTGTTTTACCCTAACTATGTCCAATTTTTCCCATCTCCGTTATATCATGAAGGGCCAAGTGAGTAATAGTACTATGTTAATAGTATGACTTTGTACAGAAGATTTTGAAACCACATAGCTGAGTCATGCTTATAAGATAAATAATTCATCATCCAACAAATATTTATTAAATGTCTTCTACAGACATTTATGTTTACTTATGTTTCCCCGTTGATTCACTTGATCAGAGAGATCCTCTGCATATGCACCTACTTTATAACTGGTCTTATACTAATACACTGCGTTATTCGTTCATCAGTGCTCTATTTTCAATTCTTTAAAGATTAAAGGTTGTCTCAACACAAAATTGGCCCACTTTGAATGATTAAATTGGTTCTCCCTTTTGAGAAGGACAATTAAAAAGCCAGGTTAGATTCAATTGATTATGCGTCTCATGTACTCAAAGTTGTCCTATTTTCATTCCAAGGGCATTTTAAAACTTAAGATCAAAAGCCAAAAGAAGATTAATTTTAAGTTTATTTTAAAGAAACTTGACATCAGATGGTTTTCAGGAATAGAAATTCTATTTCTCCAAAGTGCTAAAAAAAAAAAAAGTCAAACAATAAACATCAAACAATAAACATCATTCAGTGAAGGACTGGACTGCTCAGTATTACATAGACATTGCAGAATTACCGTTTTAAAAAACACAGCAGATCCTTCTCAACCCATTACTGCTATTGTTCAGAGCATTACTCTAGGGGCATCTACAACAGCTTAGGCATTTTCATTTACATTTTCCAAAGACAGCAGTAATGAAAGGGTTCAATTCAGGTGTTTATTTTTGCCCTATGAGTTGATCAAAGAGTTTTTAAGTCACTGCAAGGGTTCAAGTCCCAGCCTGCTATTTATTTGTTAGCTTCTATAAAGGTCAACTTCCTTATCATTAAGTTAGTGGAATTATAATATATCTATGTCATCGGGTATTAAAGACAGAATATGCAGTCAGCCCTCTATCACCAGGGTTCTGCATCCTTGGATTCAACCAACCATAAATCAAAAATATTCTAAAAAACATTCCATAAAATTCTAAAAAGCAAAATTTAAATTTGCTGTGTACCAGCAACTATTTCCATAGTTTTGACATTGGATTTACAACTATTTCCATAGTTTTACAGAAAGACTATGTATTAGGAAACGGTAGAAGCAGTGGGTTCTAAGCTGAGTGATCACAGAATCTTTTTTTTTTTTTTTTTTTTTAGGACAGATTTCTGTGCTCTACCCTGTACTTAATAGATCAGAATTTCTAAAGGTCAGGACCTTCATACTTGTGGTTATGGAAAGAACCCCAGGTGAACAGATTGACCAGACAGGTTTGAGACTCACGCAAGGTGCACAGCATCCAATTATCTAGGCCCAATATCTTCAAAACTTATGTGTTTGTATGTTTGTTTAGCAATGCACTTTTGTGTAGTTATGTTTATACAGAAACAATATGCTAGTCAGATTGAAGAGGACGTCTTCTGGTTAAAAAATAACTTGTGATCTAGAACATCAAAAGCTTCCATCTCTTCCTTACTCCTTAGTGAATTCTGAAGTCCTGCAGTCCCTCAGGGTCCATGGAACACACGTGTAAATACAAAACCCACAATTCTCTAGATATACAGTTTCACCTTTGAATTAACTAAAACTGCCAGAAGTCTACGTGTGTGCAACTCCTAAGAGTGCTCCTGGTAAGGTCACTACACTGATGGGTGCTTCAATATTAGGCTCTCAAATTAATTAGACTTTACCACAGGAAATAGATATTTGGATTTCACTTCCTTATTTGCTATAAAACTTGTTGAGGACACTCTCTGATGTACTACCCAATGGACCTCTCGTAATATCCCAAGCGAGAAATTCCCCTTCAGATTTAGTAAATGAAAAATCTGTGTTGCTGTGAAAACTTGGATTATTTCTGTCTTTCCGGACAATGGGTTTCAGTTTGTGAGGGTAAAAACGTAGGGATTTTTTTGGAGCCACTATTTTGCGTAAGCAGAGTGTCTGACCTCAAGGAACTCTGTCTAGTGGGAACCAGAGTCTCAGAAAGCTAATTCTAAAGCAATGCGATAAATTAAATGCAAGAGATATACATAAGTTGCTATGGAAACAAGAACATAAGTTCTATAAGTAATTACGTTTCCATTTTTGCCTTAGCTACAGGAGGTAAGAGCTAATTGTGCTCAATTATAGCAACATTAACATTTACCAGAGGCATACTTGCTTGTTCTTTTCCCCCCAGTCTTACTTTACCTGTTTTATACTTTTTAATTCATACTGTCATATACCTTTTTTCTGTAAAATCAAAATTAAAGCATTGCATTAAAAATATACAACTTACAAAATTTCTTACCAGATATTTCCTGCCTTTTTAAACTTCTCTTACAATTACAGGATAAAAAGACAAAATCATGAGTATTTAGTGGTGATATTACATTCCAGAAACTCATGTATATTCTAAATAGGAGAGTATTAAAAGATAGGAAAAAAATGAAAGTTGAAAACTAAATGTGAGGCATTACGTATAATTTATATAATCTGTTCAGGGTAGAGTAATAAGGGAAGTAACCCACAACCTCATTTCTCTAAGAGGCGCAAATCTATTGCCTTAATTAAGCAGAAAGCCCAATGCTCTTTATTATGGACCTAGTTTCATTTTAAAGAGCTACCTGCAAGCTAGTTAATAAAATAATCCTCAGTATTCTGTTACAAACACATTTTCTTGTCCCATATTATAATTTCCCACTGTCTCACCACTGCTGTAACAGATCTAATGCTCACCTGTGGACAAAAGATTGGGCAACACTACACTTAGGACACAAAGTCATAGATGGTACATGTTACTGTATCCATGAGGAAGATGCTGCTTACTCACAGCCAGGAATGCAATTTGAATTTTTCCTTCCCTGGGGATGCTCTATACACACTGGTTTGTTCACTCTATTCAATCTCCCTCCAGGCAGTTTAGAAAATAAAACAATGCTAACTGGTCCAAACAATTATAGACCCTACAACCTGTGCTCTGTGGTGCCCAAGCTGAGTGACAATGGCTTTACCTTCACTTTTCTTCCCTCAATTTGTTTTCTACAAGGTAGTGACTATAATAATGTAAACAATAACGTCCATTTTCATCTTCTCTTTCATCTCCATTCTGTAAAAGTCAAGCATGTTCCAGAGAGTGGTTCTGTAAATTATGGACATGATAAATAATAACTGAGACCTCAGGTCTGTCACTCACTGAGTGATTGCTCCTGCAACATACTTGACCTTTTTGTGTCTCAGTTTTCTTATCCATAAAACAGGGATTCTAAATCATACTTATATCATAGGGTCAGTGACAGAGTTTGACAAATTTAAAAAATGTAAAGCGCTTAGAATAATGTATTGGTACAGTAATTGTTATGAAAGGGCTACTGTTAGTGGTGATGGTATTGTTATGCTATTATTACGTTCTTTAAGAACAATACCAAAATGCATCAGTGATGTGTGTGAAAAATTTGCCAGCCTAATGACAAAACCTCCAAGTTGCTAATTCCAAAACGTCCCTGCACCGTGCATGCTATCTTGTCAATCCAGCTTCAGCCAGAAGGCTAATTGTTTTGAAGAATTTTTTCTTCAGTGAGTCAGACTGATTTTAAAATTTACAGCATCTGATGAACTGGTATGTTCCTTCTTCTGTGTTAATGGGACCTAGACAGTAGTGCTTCCATTTCTTCAAAAATAAAACTGAAGTTGCCCGCAGCAGTCATGTGAAATTTAAGGCTGCCAGGTATGTGCTTCTTTCCCAGATCTTTATTTCTACTCTCAGTCTGATTCTGTATTCTTAGCTGTGTCTTAGTATATGTGTTCATGTATATGCTCCCTTAAATACTTTGTGGAAGAAGGAAGTTATTAATAAATAATATGAAATACATTTCTTTGTGTACTTTGCTAAAGCACCCCTTGTTACCTATGGGAATAAACTGAATCTATAGATGATCATTGTTGCAAATCTCTCTGCAAGGTGTTTTGAATTACACCTTTTTCCCAGTCTTGGTAGAACCTGTGATCTATGCTTTAACCAAAGGTTCAATGAATGGAGGAGAAGTAGATGATAAAAACAGAGATAAGAGAAACCAAAGTATGAATCATTAAAATGCTGCAAAATTACTTCCTAAGTGTATGAGTTGATCCTGTTACTCATCTTGAAACAAAGTATAAAGTAAGCAAAGGAATTCCAAACTAAGAAAAAAATAGACTTTCTTTTATGATTTTAAAAAACACACAAACATTTAGCATATTTAAATTCTAGTGGCAAAATAAAACTGTGTGTGTACTTCCCGCTTCACCATTTCCAGGTAATCATGCCTGCAAAAAAGACATGATCTCATGGTTCTTTGGGGAATGATCCCTTCATCAGCTTCCAGGCACCAATGATGGGTCCCCAGTGCAGGACCCGGACAAGATGGCCGCTGCAGGCTCAGGCTGACTACAGTCACTGGGGTGACAAGTGTCAAAATTCCCAAATAAATTTCCTACCCAGATCAGCATACATACAGTATGTTATGGGAGACCTTCTCCAAAGTAAAATGACGCTTTATGGCCTCCTTTCTGCAATAGCACTAGGTTAAATGTCTCCTGCTATAACCTATCCAAAATAATAATAATAAATTTGTATTAAAAGTGGAATTTTATACTTCTAAGGCCTGTTACTATCGTCCAAGCCTATACATACAACAACCCTGGTTTTGTTACCCTCTTAAAATTATCTAGATGGCAATAGTTCTGAAGCAGCCTAAGTTATTAAGGGAGTTTTATTAAAAAGCGCACACTCATACATACACACACCTGATGGAAAAAGTCCTCTGATGCTCAACCTCTGAAACAATTTCCAGGTCACTCAGCTTGAACTTGCACAATCAGAGGTATAGAAATTATTATAAAAGCGGAGCGTAGCATCAAATTATTGGTTAGTTTGCATATGAAAGGCATGCTCTGGGTTTAGCCCTCTGCTGTCTCTAAGAATTGGCTAGCACCGGGAGGGGGAGACTCTCCCCAGTCAGGGAGACCACAAATGCCACAATCTCAAGAATACAGAAAATAAGAAAATATAGTTAATATAATTGAGCCTGTGATGAATGGATGCCAAACAAACAAATGCAAAATCTAAGGACATACAGTTGAAATAATCTATCACTATATCTATGTTTGCATCGACAGCTATAACTATATCTCTACCCAGGTATTAACAGTAGCTGTCTATGAATGTGGGATTAAGGGTAATTTTTTTAAACAGCTAACATTCATTGAATATTATGCTTTTATTGGTAACCTAATTACAATGTCTCTTCCCAACAACCATATTTGATAGGTCCTGTTATTATTTGCATTTTAATGAGGAAATTAAGGCTGAGAGGGGTGAAGTGACTTTCTCAAAGTCACACAGCTAGTGAAGGTCACTCTAGATGTAGTCAACCAGATTCCAGAGTATTTTGTTAACTAACAAATAACATAGTTTTCCTAATTGTACATTCGAACATGTGTTACTTTTATGAATAAAAGGAAACACTTTTATGCACACATTTGAAAAATTAGGTCTATGTACAAACATGTATGAATATATAAATCATATATAAACACATTATACATACACAAATGTATGTCTACATATATGTATGCAAATGTACCTAATTATGAGTATGTGTGTACACAAACATTAAGTTAATGTCTTGAGACCAAAGTTCTCAGAAAGCAAAGGTCTTGTAGAGTAGATGCGGGCAATAGAATGTGATATAAAGATAGTAAAATAGATTCTGTCCTCACTTCTCCTTACTGTGTGTGTGTGTGTGTGTGTGTGTGTGTGTGTGTGTGTGTGTGTGTGTGTGTGCAGGTTATTTTAAACAGCTGTATGTGTGTTTTGAAGGCACTTAAAGACATTTGCAAACCCATCTATGTACAATATTTTTGAATAACAGACAAGGAAACAGATGGCATCGGATCAGTGAACCTCCTTCTTTCAATGATCAGATACAGGCAAATAGAGTGCTACTTAACAGCAGCAGAGTTTCAACTACATCCCGCATCACAGATTCAAAGAAAAGACACTTAATTATTGAAGTCACTTGCAGATGTAAAAAAAAAAAATCAAGCATATATTCAGCTCCTAAGCAAATGAAAAGAAAGCTTCGAGAAAAGCCCATTTTGTGCAATGTTGTTCTGATGTAATATTCATGCTATTTGAAATAACGTCTCCATTTCCTTCAGGATGGCATTTTAGCAGCACTGAAAACCAAAAGTACATTCTTTGGAATGACTACATTGAGAAAGGAGGAGGAAAAGTATGCTTTGAAAAACTGGAATTCACATATCAGCAAGAGGCTTGACATTTGGTAAGAGAACAAACATTTCCCTAGTTCTTAAAATATCTGAAGCTTCCAGTTTGAGTTAACGTCAAGCCCAATAATGGGGAATTCAGCCATACCAGAAGGAATCCCTTCATCAATTAATGTGGGAAGTTTCCCATTTGCATTCAGGAAGACAGGAATCACAAACATTGGAATCAGGTCCACTGAGTTTTGTTGCCTGGTGGATTGTATCTGACTTTCTGTCCCAATCTCCCCTCTGAAGCATCCCAGGCTTCACCTGACTGCCTTCTCAAAAAAAGTAGTTTATTTTAAAAAATTCTTAGTTCCAGTTTTCTACATGGCTTGTTAACTCAAATATTAAGACAGTTTTTTATAGATTTGGCATGGTAAAGCCCATTCTGGTTAATAAGAGTCGGGTGAATAATAATATGAGTGTACAGTTTTTGGACCTCTAATATCTTATAGGGAAAATATTGTAGTATTTTGGAATAAATGTGTTAAATAAACCAAAATACTGAAAAGTTAAATGCTACCATTAATGTTTATTTTGGTTGATTACTGTACTAGAAACTTAATACGTATGACTCCTTTAAAGCTAACAAAATGCTAATGGCATTTCTTATGTACATTTAAAGATGAAGAAACTGAGACTAAGAGGGATAAATACCTCCCCCAAAACTTTCATAACTGACAAGCCAGGATTTGAAATGCAGCGGTTCTTTGTAAGAACGCTGGATAAAGAAAGATCTTGGTGGACACAAAAGGACCATTTTCTAACTCTATAATTCCAAGCAAGTTATTTACCTTCTATTACCTCCATTTCATCATCTGTTACATGAGGGAAGTGATAGTATTTACTTCACATGGTTTTGTAAGGATTAAATATGTTAATTTGTGTAAAGTGGTTAGCACTTGGCTGGCACAGAATTAGTTTTTATTATATGATAGCTCTTATGACCAGCCTCTGTAATCTACAGCAGTAACCACAGGATCATTTTATCATACTCTCTCCAACTGTCAGGGAAACTATATGGATTTAGAAAGTGAAGGATGTAAAAAGCCTATGGTAAGACAGGCAGCATGAACAGCAATGAATATTACACAGAAGACAGTTGACTACTTTTTTTTTTACTCTAGCCAACTGTAGAGAAAAGGGAAATCCAGAGACTAGAATATTTGATGGACCTGAAACCTCTGATTCTACTGCTAATCACACCAGACTATCTTTTATAGGCACTTGTTTGGAACATCCGCCAGCCTCGAATTTAAGATTTGGGTGGAAAAATGAGTAATGGAGATATAGGCCAAGAGGCACTGTGCATGGGCCAGTGGATTTGCTGATGTTTCATAGATTACTCAGTGGATGACAGAAGAGAGCAGAAGACTTTAATCCACATTTTGTTCCATCTCCTCTCAAAAAGAAGTTTCTTCAGGTGTCAAGGAAAATTGTACCAGATCGAATTAAACAGACAAGAAGACTTTATTCAACACAGTTGAGATTGCAACGAGTCAAGATGATTGCAACAGGGGAGAGAGGTTGAACTTAACTCTGCTGAAACAAAAGGCAGGAGGAACTTTAAATGCTGAGGTGAGCTAATGGGAAAGTACTGAAGGACATAATTCAGTGTGGAGGCCATGTGTGTTTGCAAATTGCCACTTATCGAACTTCGGCCCCTACTCCCCTGTAGGGACTGGGAGATGGGGACTCTACCTTTCCTGGTGATTACACGTTCTAGAGAAGGCTCCCAGGTCTTTGAGAAAGGCATTCCTGGGTTGTTAAACTGGCAAGAGTCTAGGAGAATATTTTCATAAAAATTTGTATGTGTATTATATTGCCCTTCCATGTAGAAAAAAAAAATACAGATTTATGCATCTATGTTTCCAAGGAATGTCTCTATGAAACTGTAACTCCATCCATTAGTTTTATCCCATGTAGAGTCATAAAATGCAAAGTTTGCATATGTGGTCTCCGAGAAAAACAAAATATGAATTTAAATACTATCTTTACCACTTATTAGCTGTGTGGCCTTAAACAAGCTATTTAACCAATCTGTGCTTCATTTGTTTAATCTATAATTTATGGATAATGTCACAATCTGTTCGTGGGGTCACAGTGACACCACTTGGCACATAGAGAACGCTAAACTGATGTTAGCTACTATTACTCCCAAAAGTTCCAAAGCGAAGAGAATTGAGCTGATAAAATAAATGGTTAAATGGTTTTCTAAGGAATCGCCATCACATTTCTGAGTAAACATATGATCTGATGGTTAAGTGCAGAAGGTAGGTTGTAAACTAGGAAATGTACAGCAATCTTTTTCTTTAAAGTATGTATTCCGTCAGTAACAGAAGGGAGAGGGAAAGAGAAAAAGCCTAAGAATGCATAGCACGTGAGAGAAAGAGATAAGAAAAGCGACACTTCTGACATCACCCTTCACAGATGACCAGCACTGGGACAGCTTTGGAGACCACCCTGATCTGATGCTCAGATTAAATTACAGAAAATACCAGGCAACCCAATCATTCTGCATTTGTGTGTAATTTTAGTTGGCCTCCTTGCAAAGAACTGCTTTGTTTCTACTCTAGAAAGATTGGACTTTGACAGACAGAGAGAAAAGTTCTGTGGTCATATAAAAACTATTTCTGCATTTACTTAACTGGCAACAGCATAGTCTTAAGATCCTAAACGCTCTGCTGCTTTTACTACAGAGAAAAGTTACTCCTACCTTAGATCATTAATTATTGGGAACATTTTGATTTTGTTTCACCAGAAATAAAGTAATGCCTTTAAAAGATGAAGAATGGCTAACAAGCTTGTCAAATACAACCATGGAAGAGAAAAATCAATATTCAGTGCTAAGTGAAGTTTTTTTCTTTTTTAAGATGGCTCTACCCTAAATTATCATCAGTAGCTACAGAAGCTTTAAAGGATCTAGCAAGAACAAAGATTCTAGACTTAGCATTTCCATATCATAGAGTATGATGCTGTAATTTTAAAAATGAGTTGATTCTCTAGATACCGACTTGGAAAGAGCACTAGGATATATTTCAGTAAAAAGCAAAAGGAAGTTGCTGAATAACATCTAAAATATGACATCATTTATGTAAAGCATATGCAACATATATACACAAAATATTTCTATGTGTAAATTCATGTAGTATAAATGCATGGAAAAAATTCTGGAATGCCATACTTAAAATAGAAGTTATCTCTAGGGAAAAAAGAGCAGCTTTAGCTTTAAGAGTTATGTCTGCATATTATAATATACTTTTTATTTTAAAATACTATTTAGAATACTTTAGTAATTTAAACATCAACTTAAAAGTTTCAATAGCTGGTTATATCTTCACATGTTCTTGACTCACTAAAACTGGCCTCTCTGATAAATAGATTTTTGCATAATGACCTATATGAAATAAAAAGTGTTAAATGTATCTTTTCTACATGATTTCAAGGGAATTATTCTCAGAAATTAAAAACATCTGTGTACAAGAAAACCATTCTAAGAATGTAAACACGGCTGGTAGTTCCTTTATCTTTCATCATCATTTTTCATCTTAGATTTAGAATCACCTAAAGACATTTGAAGTACAACAAAAATTGCTTTTCTAAAGTTAAAGTAAAAAAAAGTATACTAAAATATTTTCCTGAAGTTATTAGGAACAAATATCAGTGAATTTATTAAAATCTTTTTAGACATATTATTATTATTTTCAGTTTTTAATAGGTTTGGTATTCAAATTTCTCCTAGCTATACAAAGTTATACTTCCTTTCATTTGCCCTGAATTTGACTATTAAAAAGGAAAGTGTTACACAGAGACAAGAATTATATCTTTCTATGAATGAAATACTTTTGTATTTATATCTCTATTTAATATAGCTTATAAGTCTTGAGAATTCATTTTTACTGTGCCCAAATATGTCCAGCGATGAAATTAATTCCTGTTTGTAGTGTATTACAGTTAAGCATAGAAACAGAGAACAGAAAGTTTTTGAGTGTTACTTACCAGTTTGACTGTCAGCTGCAGGAGGACAGGGATATGGTCTTGTTGTTCAGACACACTATCTAACACACACTAGATACTCCGTAAAGAACAACTCTGTCACTTCTGAAATCCTATACCCTCCATTTCCTCTCATTTGCTTGCATTTCACAAATGGCCACATCATTTTATCAAATCATGGAGCCACTTGGAAATTGGGCATAGAGTTTTGCATAATCATTCATGTCATGCCTGTGACACTTGGTGATTATATATAACGGTCTCTGAGGAGTCCTGAGGCAGGAGAATGTTACCTGGCTGGCCTTAGAGCCAAGTTCTACTACAACCATTTCATAGAGAAGGACACTGAGGGGAAAAAGTTGCTACATCTGCACCGGGGCCCTGTGCAGACAAGGAGGAAAAGCAGAAAACTCAGCTTGAGTCAGTGAGTTAGTGACTGGAAGATGAAACACTAGACTTGTCTAAAATTAACCTCCTTGAAAACCAGCTCAATTGATTTCTGAGCCTAGACACAGAAGCCAAATTTAACTAAAATTTCACGAGGTGGAAAAAAAAAAATCAGCTTTTGCTTCATGACAAATTTTCTATATCTCTGAAGATAAAGATAAGACTGTTTCTCAAGAATGGAAAGCTGGTTTTTTTTTTCTGCTTTTCAGTTTTATGTATTTGTTAAAATTGAAGTACAATTGATTTACAATACTGTGCTAAGAATGGAAAGATGTTAATAACAGTAGGCATTGGGTGATATAGGAACATAGAAGTTCATTGCTATTCTCTCTACTTCTCTATATATTTTAAATGTTTCATATTAAAACTTTTTTTAATGAAACATGTAAAGTTTCAAAGAAAAAGGAAGAAGAACTCACCCATATCTGCCTTGGATTTTCCTCCAGGTCTCCTAAATCTATTCTCCAAAGCTATGATCTGTTCCAACATAGTTTCCATTTCTTTGAAGCTTTGTTCTGCACTTTTAGATATCTCTACTATGTGAATTCCGAAGAGGCCAAGACACACTTTTAGCAATTTATGTATAAATAATAATAATTTATAATTATCTCACTTAATCTTCCTTTAACTTTGTGTATTAGGTACTATTACCTTCATTTTACAGATGAGGAAATTAAGACACAGAGATACATAACTTAGATAAACAGAAGTATTCACATAAAATCAAGAGAAAGGCAGAATGCATTCTATTGCCATTACTGTTGAGCATCTTACTAGATATTCTGTCCAGGGCACAAAGAAAATGAAATTGAATCATTGGTACAAATATTGGAAAGAGACAATAATTATTATCCTTTATATATATATATATATATATGTTATTATCTGTTGAGAAATTACAAGAAAATCTATCGACACATTATTAATATGGATAACATGGTTCAGTAATGAGAAGTGGTACAATTAAGCAGCAATAATGCTTATTATTATATAGAAGCCAAAAATGTTCAAAATATGATAGAAAAATTATTCCATCATAGGAGCAATAAAATACATAACATGTCTAGAAATCAATTCAACTAGAAATGTTCAGGACCCATATGAAGCGTATTACCAAACTTTACTAAAGGCAAAAAACACCCACCTAAATAATGGAAAACCATTTTCCATGTTTTGGGGAAGTCATGTTTGATGGGCAGGTGTGGCAACGTAAACATTCTCTATGAAATTGTTTACAAATTCATCGTGATCCCAGTCAATACCCTCAGTGGTATCGCACTTAGGACTTGGCAAAACCATTTGAAAGATAATTGGGATTGAGAAGAATCAGCCTCGCCACAAACAGTTTTGAAGAATAATGACAGGAAATCACTTGCACCACCCCATGGATCTATAGAAGCCAAAAGAGTGGAATACTAGCACACACAAAAAGATCAGTGGCACGAAACAGACAATAAATACACAGATTGTTGTACTTGTTCATAATGTAGCTAACATTTGTGCGCAGAGACTGTAACCACTGTGACAAATAGTACCCCAGTTGCAGGTCAAGTGCGATAATTCTTCTGAAGTCACGTTGACAAAGACTAGGGTGAAGAAAGAGTTGGAATCTAGAGCATAAAATTTAAGGAAGCACTCACTCTCAGGGCAGTGCAAGTGCCAACTCCGTATGTGCATGAACCTGACAGAAAGATACTCCTTAAATTTTATACCTATTTTTACTTAACCCTGGTCAAGGGCTGGGGCTCACTCTCTTTCAAGTGAGCTGTTGAAACGACTCCACAGCAGCCTCACTAATTTTATCCATTAACACCTACATCATAATCCCTGGTCATTAGATCTTATCCACACCTCTGTTCCCAATTAAGTTCTGTATATTCTTGCTTCTGACTCAACCACCCCTTCCGAAAGTTTTTTACTGTGCCTTGGCCAATATAGATCCATTATCAGCAAACTCCACAAACATCTTCATCTTTCAGAGAGTACTTACTGTACTGGTTTGTCTTAACTGAACCTGAGAACACAGTATCCCCTGAAATTTGGTGAAGTCATACACTTGGGTCTCAAGATCAGAAGACAGGATCTACGTTTTTTCTTTTCTTTGAATTGCAAGATAAATCACTACAAGTCTCTTACAAAGCAGATAATTCTCTATGATCTTTTTACAAAAAAAAGAAAAACTCCTGCTCTTTACCACCATCCACTCTTTTTTTGGTTTTTTTGTTTGTTTGTTTGTTTTTGCGGTACACGGGCCTCTCACTGCTGTGGCCTCTCCTGTTGCGGAGCACAGGCTCTGGACGCGCAGGCTCAGCGGCCATGGCTCACGGGCCCAGCCGCTCCGCGGCACGTGGGATCCTCCCGGACCGGGGCACGAAGCCGCGTCCCCTGCATCGGCAGGCGGACTCTCAACCACTGCGCTACCAGGTAAGCCCTACTTTCAAAGCTTTTGATGCTGGAGACAGATTTACCATGCCACATAAAAGCATAGGATACAACTTTTTTTTAAAGCACACAATCTAAGACTTCAATTTGGCTCGTGGTGAACACTAATTCAAAAATGATTGATGTTCTGTTTACATTGTAGTGAGGCCATGAATTCCTTCACCTATCATGGCTGAAAAAAAAAGGACAACCAGAATCTTGTAATATACTCTAGAATAATGATTTTCAAACTTCTTTGACCATTTCCCATGTTAAAAAATTGATTTTACATTTAGTTCAGCACATATATACAGACAGTAACAAACACATATAAAACCCCCAAAGTTCTAATGAAAAAATACTTAAATTTAATAGAAGTGATGCATTATATTTTCTCATCTATTACATTCTAATTCTTTTTTTAACTGTTGCTGGCTACCTATTATTTCACGACTGGTTTCGACCTGCAGTTTGAAGAATAATGCTTGCATTGAGAGGATTTTTTCCCACTGGAGTTTTTGTTGAAAATAACAGAAAGATAATTTTGCTAATTTAAGTAGAAAATGAATTTATGAACAGGATACCAGATATCACACAGAATCAGCAAAGAAGTAACAGAAATTAAGGGAGTCTTCTGGGTAGCAGAGAGGAAAGTCAAGGTCATGCCATTGCAACTGTCTGGTTAAGGTACAGCTGCTGTGCTGTTCCCACTTGTCATCCACCGGCAGTGAACATCATTTCATAGCCATGGCAACTGCGGTAGGACTCTTGACTCCACTGCTGTGGCTTCAAGTAATTTCTCCTATGACTCTGTGTGTGTGTGTGTGTGTGTGTGTGTGTGTGTGTGTGTGTGTGTGTGTATCCTTCTCCAGATGTGAAGTCTGGTGGAAGCATATATTTGACTTAGACCTTGTGTATAGCAAGGATATTTAGAAGCTGAGCTGCCAAAAAATAACAAATACACAGTACAAAGTTCTTTTCAATCTCTGGTTACTTAGTATTACTTATAACACTGGATTCAGCAGAACCCTCAGGGGCCAGCAGTTTAGGCTTCATCTCCTCTTCTACCAATGGCTGTGCAGTAAGACCTGAGGGGGGAAGGACCGAAACAGAGACTTTCTGAATCATCACTTAAGCCTTGATAGCCAACAGGACAAGATCTTCTCTGCTGTGAAGGGAGAAGGACCAGCTTCTGGTCAGATGGAGCCTGGGGTCTGGTAGCAGATGCCCTGCTCCTCCCACCTCAGTGGGCTGAATTATATGAACCATATGAAAGTTTCCCCTGGCTTTTGGTTGGGTTTGGTCAAAGACGAACTTGGCAGGAGATCAGATGGAGGGAGAAGATGAGGTTCGTGTATTTATTTCCCATCACCTTCCCTCTGAGAGCAGACAGGTTCCCTTCTCTGAAGGTTACTGATTCTCTCAAGGCAGCTCACTCCTCAGGAATCTCTCCTTCCAGGCTCCAGTAACTGGAACCCTCTTCTTACCCCTCCAGGTCTAGAGGAAGTAACAGTTCCAGTTCCTGCACTATCTATGCCCATGTCTTTGTAAAAAGCCCCTTTAATAATTAACCTCTCTGTGAATCACCCTATTCCAAGTATGCTAACTGCTTCCCCTTGGGAGCCAGCTTAATACAGATCATAGCTTGACTTTACCAAAATTACATAGGCTTGGTTGAGAAAAAATTATTTGACCTCAGTTCTCTATAAAATGTGTACCCTAAGAATAATTGTGCTGCTTAAGAATATGATTATTCAGGTTATAATAAAAATGATAAATTCTAAAAAGTATTATACAGATTATCATTAGGAATAGTATGAAATTCATATTGCAATATAGCCAAATTTGATTATAAAGATCAAATGTGATAAAACATAATAAAACATAGATGTTAATTATGTGAAGAATAAAATGGGCACAATAAAATTTTCTCACTCTACTTCATTAAAAAGACTTTTAGTACTGCTATTTTTTTAAATAATCATTTTAATTCCAAGTAGAAATAATGAAATCTTGGATATGTTTCAATAAAATCACCACACTATATTAACTGAGCAGCTAATTTGATTAAAATAATTGTCTGGCAAAATTAAATCCTTAATAAAGAAACATCTCAGTGTACCAAAGATACCATCTTTGAAACAGTAAACAATGTTTTGGTTTATTTGCAGTGCTGAGGCTGAAAGAATAAAATAAAAAGATTGTACCTGAATATCATTTCAGTTTTCCTCACTCTCTTGAACCTCAAAGATGCTCTAAGAGAGATGAGGGTACCTGGTAGCCATGGCAATGCACTTTGAAGATGCCCAGAGCTCCAAAAAGGGCCTAAACGGATGATGCCACTATAGCTGAAGCAACAGCTTACGTACAGGACACTGGTGAAGACAACTCCAGGGGACTTCAAAAAATACATGAGCAGCATTCTCCTTTCCATAAGCAAATATGGAAAGAATACAGGAGAATTGTGTTATTGCTCTTAAAGTTATCTCCCCATCTGTACCCTTGGTAAGTTTTAGAAAAACCCGTGCTACCTAAAAAAGCAAAACATAAGTCTGTAACAACAGCTGTAAAATATATTTTTTTGCTCAGAGTCCTGAGTGACTGCATGTGTGTGTTTGGGGTGTAGGAAGAGTGGTCATTCAGGGGCAAATTTCTCCATCATCAGCTAGTCCATTCTAAAGTCACCATGGTCACCTCTGTCTACTCAGTGGAAGGGGAAAAAGCACAGATCATCTTTCTTGGGGGGTCTTTTGGGATAAGAAAATAATTTTTACAAATATTCCATTAGAGCTTAGTTACCTGAACCTACCTAACTACAAATATATTCTAGCTGTGTTACCAGAAAAGAGGATAAAGTGGGTTTTGGTTAACACTTAGCAGATGCTGTCATAAATTTATCCTGTTTTTTCCTCACTTAATTCATTACCCTCTTGTGCAAATTTTATTTGAGTAAATCAGATTCAGTAGCTTCACAATATCCTATCATGTGAACATACAGTAATGCACTAAGCTATTTTCTCAATTAGCAGTTTATCAAGTTTAGGGGTGTTACAAATCACACTGCTATGAACATTTTTACACATAAATTATGATTTATCATAAACTCATTTCCTCAGACAAAATGTACAAAAGAGGAAAACAAAGTCTAAAGACACTTTAAAGTGTCTTGGTAATCTTGCAAATTGCTTTCCACAAAGATTGGAGCAATTTACATTTCCATGGGAGGAACATGAGGGGCCTGATGGTTTTAATCAATACCCTTGATGGTATTGATTGAAACCATATCATTCATATTTGCCATTTTGATAAACAAAACAGTCAGCAAAACACTGGTTGAAAGTACATTTCATTGATTTTTAGAGTGGTTATGAGGCAGGAGATAGATGGGCCCCAGGCCGAGCAGCTGGAGTTCGTCCCCTGTGGACAGATACTCCAAAATAGCAGGAGGGAAGAGAAGCTGAGCCCTGCCCAAATAATAGACCACACATTTCTCATTCTCGAGGTCAAGGAGACCTTCCTGACTACACATGTGCAGAAAGGCTCCTTGAATGTCAAAAAGGGATGGGACGCCACCACACAGTAGGTGAAGTCAACCTACCCATAGGCCTCTTTGCTAGAATCCAGCTTGGCTGAGAGATGCGCGCACACACTGGAGGACCCTGAGATACACCAGATACGAACTCAGAACCAGGTAAAGCTAGATGACGGCCAAAGGAAACCCAGAAGAAATGCCCCATTAAAGTGATTCAAACTACAATGGGGGCGCGACTCTCCCTCTGAGCCCACCCATATGTCTATCCACACGTACTCTTTTCCCTCCTGATAAACACTATAATTGTTTCACTGCTTTCTGACTCTCTGTGGAAATTCATTTCTACCCAGCTGATGGGCCAGGGCCTTGTCACTGGCCACTGGTCTAGTGGCTAGGATTCAGCGCTCTCACTGCCGTGGGCTGACCTCAATCTCTGGCCAGGAACTGAATTCCTACTTCAAGCCACTGCAGGCCAAGGCCATCCGAGATCAGTTAAATATGTTTTCATAAATTTCTTTGCATTTGTGTTTTCTCTTTTGTGCTTTTTTCTTAAGTTCTACATATTAGCTTTAAGATATTTTGAATAAGAAAATTTTATATGTATCATCTATATATTAAGGCAGGCTGTAAACCTCCTTAATTTTATGCCATATTTGTATCAAAATTTCAATCAGATATTTTTGACTTTTCAATGTCATGAATTTTCCATTGGGTAAATGTGATTATTAATTTTATGAGTTAACTTGACTGGGCAAGTGGTGCCCAGATTAAACATTATTTCTAGGCGTCTGTGAGGGTGTTTATGGATGAGAGCAGCATTTGAATTGGTGCACTCAGTAAAGTAGGTTGCCCTGCCCTGTGTGGGTGGGTATCATCTAATCTGTTGAAGGCCTGAAAAAAAGACAGAGGAAGGAGGAATTTGGCCTTTTTTCATGCCTCAGTGCATGAGCGAGAACATATCTCTTCTCTTCTTGCCCTTGGTCTGGGCTTTATGCTATAGGCTCCCTTGGTTCTCAGGACTTTGGGCTTGAGCTGAATTACACCACTGGCTTTTCTGGGTCTTCAGATTACAGACGGCAGATCATGGAATTTCACAGCTTCCATATCATCTTATGTGTCTACTCATCATTTTATATATATTATATATTCAGTATATTATATATATACATGTATGTAAAAATAACACACACACCCTATTGCTTTTGTTTATCTGGAGATCCCTGACTAATACAGTGAACAGTCACACATATAAACATAAATACATGTGTGCAGTGGAAGAAATCATAAAGAAAATGATCTAGACAATAGCATCCTACCTCAAAATAAGGTAAAATTTCATTTTTCAGAGTATTTTCGCTTTTTCTTTCTTCTTCCTTTTTTTTAAAACATTTGACTACTTAATCCATCTCGAATTGATTTTGAAATAGGGTGTGAGCAAAGAAAAAAAATTAAATACTTCCCTTACAGCTGCCTTGCCAATTTTCTCAACACATTTAATTGAATGATCATTGAATCATCTATGGAATCATTGAGTCATCATTAAATCATCATTTTGCTTAGTTTGTAATAGATTAGATTAAACTGATGCATTCAAGTGATAATTGAGGTTGTGCTTATTACCAACATCATCACTTTATGGTCAGCATATAATGCTTCACAAGAAGAATAAACAGCATAATATAGCAATTGGCATTTAATTTGAAGAGTTGTACATTTTGTCTCAAAACTTTATATATAAGTGATCATCATAACTAATTAAGTTCCCAAATAGGAGGTGAAAATAATGTGCCTGGACTAAATTGGATACTCATTACAGCAGAAGAAAAAGAAAATGTCCCTACCTTTTTTCTAAAACAACCTTTTCTAATATAAATGCATTTCAATACATGTGAACAAAGAAGTCTGGCTAAAGGGTCAACATAACACACAAAATTCATTTTCTGAGAGATATGAGGATTAGTTGAACCATCAGTCACTTCTCAACCTTTCACTGGGAACTACTCCAATTTGTAGACTAAAGGCAAGATCAAAACTCTTCTATAAAAACTATGCTACACAGAAATAATTACAGTGCATCTGAAAAACTGTCACAGCGCCTCAAAGACCTTTCCATCAGTTAATATCTTTTATCTGTATAACAAGGAAATATAAACTTTGAATCTTAACACTAAAATAATTCAAGATACTGGAATTATATAAAATATTCATTCGTGGCCTTAAATGTATGAGAAAGGTTGATTCTGGCTACAAGTATAAATAATAAATAAAAGAAACACCTCACAGTAGCTATAAATTGGTATAACATTTTTGAAGAACTATTTGTCCATATCTATTACAACCCATAGACATATCCAATGATTCAGTGATTCCACTCCTAGGTAAATATCCTACAGAAATGTGCACCAAAAGATGTGTGGACAAGAATGTTGATAGAAGCATTATTCATAACAGACAAACACTGGATAAACTGTGGGATAGTCATTTTAGAATAGTCAACTAACTATTCTAAAAACATTACTCTTATTAAAGCGCACAAACAAAATGTTGAATAACACCAGCAAGAACACATACTGTATTATTCTATGTATATATAATTTTTAAATTACCAAAACTAATCCATGGTGTTTGAAGTGAAGATGGGGAGTACCTTATGAGGGGGCTGCTGATGTGGGAACGGGGAGAGTGGGAGAGAGGTGCAAAACCACACAAAATAAATGTACTAAGAAAAGAGATCTATATGATCACGACTTTAGTCTGGCACCTAGCATCCCCTGCTGGAGGCTGAGCAGCACTTCTTCCCCACCCCACCCTCTGCAGAAAGTTACAGATGTCTGGACAAGTGAAACATAGGCAGCCATGCATACGATATAGTTTATTATTCATGTAACAATCAACAAAATGATTCCCCAGGGAGGGCTCAGGTTTCAACAGGAGGGAAACAAGAGCAAAGGAAGATGGTGGTTTGTGTTTTTGCGGTGGTTATTGGGTGGAGCTAGGATGGGCTACCCACCAGGAACTAGCCTGGTTTGAATTTTCCACCAGCGCCAATGGAAGGAAGGCACTGGGCTTTTTTATCAGATTGCACAGATATCTGGCAGAGGAAAAGGGGGAGGGGTGATTGAAAGTTTTCAGAAGTCAAACATCAAAAATACTGTGTATTACAATTACAACTGTGTGTTTATGTAAACATATGTCTCTGTGAAATTTTATGATACCGTTAAAATAATTTTTCATAGCAATTCACATAAAAAGAGAAAAAAATAATTAGTTGGAAAACAGCCTCCCTGCTCTACATATAAATTACGTCCTGCTCAGTAACAGATGAAGCACTAGGATCCTGCAAAATAACTTGTGACATGCACATCAGATGCTTGTACTAGGTAAGTGAAAATTATGTTAACTCCTATGTATATGTTCAGTCCTCACAGCAGATTTTGTAGTTGTACAGTTACATTCCTTCTTTCATTAGCTGTTCAGTGAGCATAAATATTTTAGGTAACCAAAAGATCTTCTATTACTTGCTTTATTTATACATGATGTATGATTTATGGCTTCAGCAAGATAGCAAGACTTGATCAAGACAGAGGACAAAGTGTTTAGCAAAAAGCACTATTTCTTAAAATTAAATTATTGGAGAGAGACCTTCAAGATGGCAGAGGAGTAAGACATGGAGATCAACTTCCTCCACACAAATACATCAAAACTACCATCTACATGTGGAACAACTCCTACAGAACACCTACTGAATGCTGGCAGAAGACCTCAGAATTCCCAAAAGATATATATATATATATACTTCTTTTTCCCCCTTTTTCTCTTTTTGTGATTGTGTATGTGTATGCTTCTTTGTGTGATTTTGTGTGGGTAGTTTTGCTTTTACCATTTGTCCTAGGGTTCTGTCTGCTTTTTTTTTCCTTTAGTATAGTTTTTAGTGCTTGTTATCATTGGTGGTTTTGTTTTTTAGTTTGGTTGTTCTTTCTTTCTTTCTTTCTTTTTAAATTACTTTTTACTTTTTTATTTTTAATAATTTATTTTAATAACTTTATTTTTTTCTTTCTTACTTTTTTTTCTCCTGTTTCTTCTGAGCCGTGTGGCTGACAGGGTCTTGGTGCTCGGGCTGGGTGTCAGTCCTGTGCCTCTGAGGTGGGAGCGCTGAGTTCAGGACATTAGTTCACCAGAGACCTCCTTGCTCCATGTAATATCAAATGGCGAAAGCTCTCCCAGAGATCTCCATCTCAACACTACGACCCAGCTCCACTCAACGACCACCAAGCTACAGTGCAGGACACCCTCTGCCAAACAACGAGCAAGATAGGAACACAACCCCACCCATGAGGAGAGAGGCTGCCTAAAATCATATTAAGGTCACAGACACCCCAAAACACAACACCAGACGTAGTCCTGCTCACCAGAAAGGTCCCTCTCCACAAAATAAATCAAAAGGCAGAAAAAGAATGGTTGAGTTTTTTCAGCTACATATTTTCATTTCTCTTGTAAACCGGTGCTTTTCATCAGATAGTTAAGCAAGTAAAATTCCTAATTGTCTCTGTGGTGGTTATAAAATAGATTTACTTTCAATTTGCAATAAATTCTTAGACTGTGCTTTCCCAGATAAATTATGTTTGCTCTCCTCATAACACAGTGGGAATATGAATTCCTGTGTGCAGTGAAGATCTATGAGATTCTTAGGATAAATGTTATTCGGCTATAATTTTATTGACTTATAACTAGTATCTGGAAAACAATCCCCAGAAAACGTCCTCTATTTCATTTTTCCAACCAAAGGACAGCCTGGTATGCTGACCAAAATAAGATAAAAGCATACTCTGATCAGTTAGAGAAACTTTTCCTTAAAATTTTCTTGGTAATTAAAAACCACATCTTTCAAATATAATGGAGATGCTCCTTTTTCAATGATTTCACAATCCCTCATTTCTAATCTTCATTCCAATTCATCCTCTGTCAATAAATACCTGAAGAATTACAAGATCATGGATCAGTAGATTGACTTACTTATTTAAATCATATTGCATATCTGGAACATGATCAAGAATTTAAACCTCAAACTACTTAAACCTCTTACTCTGATCAAAAGAATATTATGGGGCTTCCCTGGTGGTGCAGTGGTTGAGAATCTGCCTGCCAATGCAGGGAACACGGGTTCGAGCCCTGGTCTGGGAAAGTCCCACATGCAGCGGAGCAACTAAGCCCGCGCACCACAGCTACTGAGCCTGCGCGTCTGGAGCCTATGCTCCGCAACAAGAGAGGCCGCGACAGCGAGAGGTCCGCGCACCGCAATGAAGAGTGGCCCCCGCTCACCGCAACTACAGAAAGCCCTCGCACGGAAACGAAGACCCAACACAGCCAAAATTAAATAAATAAATCCATTAAAAATAAAAACAAAAGAGAATATTATGTTTCTACTGATAGAATAGCTGTTCCAGATTTGATACAAATCCACAAACTCTGATACATTTTTTTAATATGTCAAATGATGCCTCATAAAGGAAATTCAATAACAAAAGAAATGCCCAAGAATCTGAGTGGAACATTTCCTGTTTCTCTGGAGCTTGAACCAAATGCTGGGGACAGAAAAGAGTCACGTACTCCATTTTCTAAAGAAAGCTTCAAACAAGCGGGAGCTACACATCCTTCCAGATCTTACTAAAAGGCCAACAGCTTCCCTTTCTCCAACCATCATATGAACAGAAAACCAGTGATGAAGAAGAGAAATAGAATCCCTGGAATGAGAAAAGAAAAAAATCCAAAAACTGGGGGAGCTCCCAGTTAGGCAAAGTGATGAGCTGTAAATGACTATGGACTTACCTATCAGGTTACCCAACAAAGGGGAAGATGGTCCACAACAAAAGGCTGGCCCGATCTACCCACCAAGTAATGCAGTGTCAGAGGGCTGATCAAGAGTGTGATGTATGCTTATAGCCTACTCAGTCACTGCTGGCCTGAGCTTCAAACATCCTTCCTGCTCAGAAACAGATGGACCAGGATACCAGCAGCCAGTGTCAGTATAGGTCTTGGCCAAATGAGGACTAAAAGAGGGCTGTTTCTGCGCCAGTAACATAGTGTGACAACTGAATAAGTGCATAAGGGAATTAAAGCCAAGACTAGACAGGTCAAAAGCTAGAGAACCCTGAGAAGGAAAGGTAACCATTGAATAGGACTCGATTCTTCAATGAAAATGACAAGTGAATCCCTAGTTTGTTTTCATTTATACACGACTTCTAAGTTTTATCAACAATGAGGGGACATGAGAACTCATGATAAAAAATTGAAATTGACTTATACAGATGTAGACACATGCACAAATATCTGAGCTTCTGCTTAAAATTCACACATTTCGTTAGCATTTTATATTAAATATATGATTTATATGCATAACAAAAAAAGCAAAAACCAAAAAATCAGAAATGTTTGCTCTGTGACAATAGCAGTAGATTTACAGCAGATATTTCAAAGCTGTCACCGGCAACAAAATACATATTTCAAGGAAATACAATTTTAACAAAACTGGAGTTCAGATTTTTAAGTTCTGCCAAACACCTCACGCCAAGCCATTGTACAATAGCTAAATCAAGGTATCCTGCTTAATCTTCAGTATTATTTTACACTGACTCAAAACTAACTTCACTATAGTTTATGCATCCAGGAAACAATAAGAAATTTAGAAGTTTCCAGCAGGCAGGGATAGCTGTTCCTTATTGGAACCAAACATTGATTTGTTTATAAATTCTCACAAAACCTTTCCATACTGATTTACACGCCTTTGGAATTTAATATTAAAAGAAGCAGTGATTTCTGAGTAGCACTAATTCATTTAGCCTCTATATACACCCACCAGAATATTATTTCTGTTTTGGTCTTTACTACATCCCCAGCACCTGGAATAGCCCCTGGTTTACTAAACATACATTGAGTTAACAAGTAAATATTTGACTGTTAACAGATAGCCCAGTGCCTAATACAGGGCAGGTACTGTTATAAGCTGATTTGTGAACCTCCACAAATTCACACTTTGAAGTCCTAACTTTAGTACCTCTGACTGTGGCTGTATTTGAAGATAGGACCTTTAAAGAGGTAATTAAGTTAAAATGAGGTCATTAGAGTGGGCCCTAATTCAATATGACTGATGTCCTATAAAGAAGAGGAAATTTGGATACAGACACATACAGAGGGGAAAACATGTATAGAGTTGATGACCATCTACAAGTCAAGGAGAGAGGTCTCAGAAGAAACCAATCCTGCTGACACCTTGAATCTGGACTTCTAGCCTCCAGAATTGTGAGAAAATAGATGTCTGCTGTTTGTGTTTCCCAGTCTATGATACTTTGTTATGGCAGCCCTAGCAAACTAATTCAAACTAATTTATTAATACAAGGTACTTAATGAATTTTTTGACTGACAGAATGAATGAATAAATAACTGCATAGAATTTTAGGAGAAAATGTAATTTTTAATAAATGTTAAATTTCATCATGCAGCATTAATCAAGCTATGCTCATGAAACATGGTATGGTCCCCCTAATGGCTAACTAAAAGGGCTTCACGCCTTCCGTGGTTTTAAAGTAACAACAGTGGAACTGTACCAGACCCTAGAGTCCTGATAGAATCTATGAAAGATCATATAAATAGAATGTTACCTTGCTCGTTTTAGTTGCTTGATTCAGTGCCAGTGACTATCAGATCCCAGACAGAGGCAAAGGCTATCACGTGGAGAATACTACGTCAAACTAGGATTGCAAGGGTACTAGACTACTTAGACTCCTGAGAAGCAATCAGATATGCTGTGATCAAGTTTATTTTTCATAGGAAATACAGCCCTTCCAACTATACATAAATAAAAAACTTTATGGGGTGATGGAGGAATGAAAGTCTTGGGACAGCTGTGCATGTTCGTTGTTGTTAAAAAAGTCCTTCAGTGATTTTATATCCAGTGAGTGTGCAGATGTTAAAATATTAAAGACTATATAAATGTTCAATATATCCTTTATTTTGAAAGAGGCAAAACTTGTTTAATATTATAATCTGATGTACAGAAACTTCCCCAAGAAAAAAGCTATGCATAACCACAAAACCCAGTTACAGAGTAATATGTTTCTAAAGTTCTAAACTTTAAAGGTAAACCAGAGTCATATATCCTACAGCAACAGAATTCATTGAATGGCATGTTTACTGGAGAAGTGTGAGGAGTAATTGAAGCCAAAGGATAGTATTTAATTGCCAGAGACCTAAAATCTGTTATTAAACTTGTTCGAGGGTCTTGAGTCTAGTGTTAGAATCATCTTGTTTAGACTATAACCCACTGATGGAACTAGACAGAAAATCTATAAATAGAGTTATGCACTTGCTTTGGAAGATTGTGGTTTTACCACATTTGGAAAGAAGAATTAAATTTGAGGCACTAATCTAAAAAAAAAAAAGTTAAGGTGTCTTTTGTACAATACCAGAGGGGCTGTTAGGAAACCAAAGGAGAGTAAGGCAGACAATGAAAAAAAAAACAGTGTATTTTTCCCTCCTATAAGAGTTTAGAAAATGAAAAGTTTTCTATTGACTGAAGAGACCAAATGCCCAACACTTATTACAATATCTTACATAATGTTAAAATCTAAAAAAACTCATTGAAATTCTTTTGTATAAGAACTCCATACACAGTTGACTATCATTGGTTTGTTCAGAAATAACTGCTTAGCTTTTTCTCAATTCATTAGCTAATAATCATATCAACATGCAAAATGATGGTGCATATAATGAAAAACTCAAGCCATCAAGATGGTGAATACAATACATACGTAATACTAAATCGATATGGTGGACTAATAGGCATCTAAGAATGAAAACACTGGTAGAAAAAGAAAAACAGGGGGCTTCCCTGGTGGCGCAGTGGTTGAGAGTCCGCCTGCCAGTGCAGGGGACACGGGTTCATGCCCCGGTCCGGGAAGATCCCATATGCCACAAAGCGGCAGGGCCCATGAGCCATGGCCGCTGGGCCTGTGCATCTGGAGCCTGTGCTCCGCAACGGGAGAGGCCACAACAGTGAGAGGCCCACGTACCACAAAAAAAAAAAAAAGAAAAACAATCATTTGAGATCATTGTTGAGTTTTCAATCTGGGGTGCAATTTTAAAGTCTAATTCAAATAATATAGATGATGCAACATACTCTAGGCATATTGTTGTGTTTTGCATCTCAGGAAATTTAGAGCATAAATCACCATGATATTGGCCTGCTGTACACTGACCTGGGAAACTTCTTCGTTGTCCTAACGTCTCCAATATAAGTTGCAACAATTTGTTGTTCTTTTTCACCTATACCAGGCACCATCCATGACACATCACCTACAACCATCCTTTTACATGAGGTTATCCAGGCCACCACATTTATGTGCCTGGAAACCTACCTTGTATCATTTTGGCCCTCTGCCCATCACAGCTAACTGGACCTGGAGAAGGCACCTGACATAAGATGAGCTACTCCATGTGCTGGTTTGTGGCCTATGACATGCTGTGGCATCCAAACCCTCTCAGGCATCTGACCTGAAGCATGGAGAGACCTTGACAGTTACCAGTGGGTACTGAACATGCAAAGCTTCCATCAGGTAGTGTTAGGTTCCTGTGGGGTCCAAGGCAGTCTGAAGTGAGGTTATACAGAAGGTAGAGGTGCAGGATTAGAAGTCTGGATAGAAAAAAAAATAGTTGAAAAAGGGAAACATAGAGATAGAAACTATGCAGGGTTTGGAACAGACTGAAGAGGTAACAGTTGGTCTCTAAAACAGCAGTTCAATTCATGATACAGCCTCACAATTAAAGCCCCTTACTTGAGGTAACTTGGGTAAAATTTTTTCCTCCTTGCTACCAAACAGCCTGCCTGAAAAACAATGTGGGTGGCAGTAACCAGCCAACACTCGGTCTTTGGTTACCTCACACACAGGACCACAGGAATGGTCATTTCTGACACACCACACCTTGCTACAAAACGAAATTCTGTCACTATTTTTTTCCCTTTCATCCAAGCAAAACTCTAGTTGAAGGGGTGTAGGAGCAATACTACCTCCTGAGTCTAGTAAGAGGTGCACAGTCAGACATATACTGAGCTTAAATGGAAGAAGGTACTTCATATAACCTTAAAGGTACTTCTGAAATTTTAATGAAGACTTCTGGCCACAAGCAAAAGCAACTTGAATAAAAATTATTCATGAAAGAATTTTCAAGATGTGTTTGTTAGGTGTTGCAGGACGTTTTAGGGAGTCTAAAATCTCTCATATACATGAAATGACAAAACAGCATTTACAGGCTTTGACTTTATAAAACATTCCATGGGCATTTATAGACATTTTCTTATAACATCACAGTGAGATATTTCTGCTTCTCTTCTTTAATAATATTAGATAAACTAAGGTAAACCGAACTTAGTTATTTTGCAAAGTCTTCTTTTGCAAGTCATTGGAAAAGCTGAGATCCTGATTATGGAAATAGCACAGACGTGCCACTCTGAACCACTGCTGTGCTGAAAATAGGAGTTCAATGATACATGAGGTATCACTGAGTGTTTGCAAACAAAGGGAAATTGTTTTCAGTGCCTACACAAATAAGAAAGCAAATTTCATAATCAAAGTGTCTTTAAAAACTGCTCCCATTGAATACAGTGTGAAAAAAAAAGTGGATTCTGACTAGTATGCAATTCCCAGAAAGACTACAGAGCCATAAAAATCTTAGGTTAAAAAATATATAAAATAAATATACCTAATGCTTATATAGCATTTACTCTGTGCAAGGCACTAGTCAAAATGCTTTATATATATATATTAATTCATTTAATTCTTATGGTAAGCTTTGAAGTTATTACTATTATTACTATTACTGTAACTTCAGGGGAGACTGACACATCCACTTAAAAATGTTTACCCATACACTCAAATACAAAGTTATTGTAACAGACCTAATTAGCAGCATGTTATTTTATTTTTAAGTGTTATTGGGATTACTGAGAATTTACTGATCTGATAGGAACTGTTTATATTTTTGTGTCATATTTTGATCAGTAAAGATACTGTGAACAAAATATATTCCGAAAAGGGTGACTGACTTCAGTATAAAAAAACCAATTCTGATTTCACTTGACATCTCTGCCTGACTTGTGCCTGCTGCCCTTTGATCTCCTTTATACTCTTTATTCTTTGATAGTCCAATGACTCTCTCCTGCTTCTCTCCTACCACTTTTGACCACTTCTCAGACTCCGTGGCAGCTGTGAAAATATGCCAGTAGACCTCCAACTACAGGGAGCTTAACTGGCCATAAGCCCCTGCTATTGCTCTCTGAAATTCACTGTCACACTTGCTCCACCATCACACTTCCCACAGGTGCCCCCAGCCAATCACCGTGCGCAGCGGGGCTAACTTCATTGCAGGTCTAGGACACTTCCATTCCGCCTACTTCCCTCTCTCCTCACTCAAGGTCAGGCTCGAATTGCGATTTGACAGTTTTTTCAGTTTCTCCTGGCTCACTCCCCATTTTTTTTCTTTCTCACAGTCTTTTCATCAGTAAAATCATATGCACTTCATCCTAGCTTGGTATCTTCTTTCCAGAAGACTTAAACGAACACAGTCTCCTTTGCCTATGCCTTTTCTTACATGTGCCTCCCAAATACATGTGTTCCTCCTGCTTCTGTTCATAATTCCCTTTTTTCTTCCATCCGAGTAGAAGCCTACAGCTTTCAGTACAGCCTACATCTACTACAACCAAAATATATGTCTTTATACCAGATTGTTCCTCTGTATTCTATACTCATCTTTGCTAAATAGATATGTCCATTCAGATGTCTCAAAAACACTTCAAGTTCAAAATTTTAAAAACTAAATGCATCTTGTCTCTTAAAAGGATTCCTTAATCAGGTATAACAATTATAGTTCAGTATGGAAAACAGACATTCAGTATATCAAGTAGAAAGGGACTTCATACAGGAAATAGGTGCTTACAAAAATTTTGGAATAGGTGCTGTGGACCTTCAACTATTTTATTTATTCCAATTTTACACCACTTGAGTGCAGTCCACAGATCAGGACATGCCGCTGGTCCTGCTATCCCTGATTCACAGAGGGGGTGACCTGACACCTGAAGGTGGAGTCACCTGGTGCCAAAGCTGGCACCTGACACCTGAAGGTGGAGTCACCTGGCTTTCCAAATCTCTTGAGAAAATATCTCATTGGGAAAAACTAATTCCCATACAGAATGCAGGCTGCAAGGAAAACTGGGCAATGTAAATTTTAGCTTTCTGAACTCCAAACTGGAGGAGATTCAAATGGAGACTGAGAGAACCAATCCATGTGTCTACCAGGTAAGTGGCACCAACAGCCGCCAATTCACTGGAGCCAAAAACTGGAGGGCATTCCTTTCTCTTCCTCATTCCATTCATGCCTGACTAGTAGTCCCATCTGCAGCAAAACAACTACTGGCTAAACTCAGGTCTTCACAGACTCTTATTTGGGCTACTGTAATAGTATCTTAGTAATTACTCCTGACCCTTTACCCTCCATAATTCCACACTGTGCTTTTCCTAAATCTTATCACGTTACTGCTTCCGTACTGAAGCTCTTTATCTTGAAGGTAATTTAATGTGGCCTTCGTTCAAGGTTTTTACATGTTGTTATAGAGGCCAAGGATGTAAAGTCCTAGCCCCCTGGCATGACATGCAAAGTCCTAGGTGACCTGTACCTCGCTAACATCTCCAGACTTTTCTATACATCTCCTTTGTGTGTTGCAGCCATGCCAAAGTATTCTCTATTCCCCAAATTAATAATATTATTTCACACAATCTGATTTTGCAGAACTGCTTTGAATTCTAGCCCTCTCAACCTCTTCCACCCAGCTATGTCCTATCTTCCTCCAATTCGCATTTTAATAAAACACTTTAAATAAACAAATTAAGACCAGCCCAAGCAGAGATTATTTCTATTAATTACTAATTATGAATCACTAGTCACAATATGTAGAAATTATTAGCTTTCAATTAAGTCTCCCATTTAGATTATATCTACACTAAATTTCCTCAGTGGCAGAGCACATGACTTATTTGCCCCCATACCTGGAATATAGTAGGTGCTCAGTAAAAATATTGGTTGATAGAAGAATTGAAAGAAGAAAGGCAAATTAAGTAGACTGGGAAGGGATTTAAGATAAAGACAGCAAAATCATACAGAGGCTATTACTATAAGCCAAATTAAAATGAAATTTTTACAGAAAAATTTTCTAATATTTTGAAATAAATTCATGTTTCATAGTATCAACTTTATGAAGAATAACATTTTAATAATATTTTATTAGAAGTGAAGGTGTTTTAGGGAAAGTTATTATACTATCTTAGTGTTGTCTAATTCTGAAAGATTTGAAAACAAACAAGTGATATATTTAAATTAACACAATAGAGAACAATACTTGTTTTCTATTAAAAATAATTATAAACACAGATTTCAACCAAAAATTTCTTGTAGTCCATATATTATTTAGAGAATGTTTAAATATCTGATAAATATAATCTAAAGAGAAAAATTATTTTTATTTTGTTACAGGTAATAAAATGTTCACATTAAGTACATCATTACCTAATTATTAATAATCTACAAGAATTACTGGCAAATTTTTATCCGTTATCATTTTTATTCATATCCCAAAAATGTTTACAGCTTGCATATATAATTGTCATTATCACCAACACATTGGTGCTGGTCGTAGACAGTTTAACATATGTGGCTTTGAAGTAACTAAAACAGCTTTGATTAATGTCTCTATCTTCTATTCCCTAAAATAATAACTTATATATATATCAATATTGCATATGAATTGTGTATGCATGTTACTGGGATATTCTATATAGAGACAGCAATTATTTAATCTGGAAGACATGAACATCAGCCTATAGACATAAGAGATGTGTTTTTATAAATAAGGATTCTATTTCATGGTGCATATGGTAATCATTAAACACTTTAAAATAAGTAAGAGTTGCGTAGTCAGAATAATTTGTTCTACGTGAATATTTCCCAAACTGTATGTTCCAAATCATGTTACCTTTAGTTCTGCTGTAACGTGACATATGTAGTCTAAAAATCAATGTGCTACACAAAATCATGCAACCACAATGACAACTAGGGCTTATGGGGAAAAACGGGGTTAGACACACAACGCTCAGAAACTTCATCAGTGACACATTAAAAAAAAGGACAGGAACCTAACAAAAACAATAGAACAGAATTACACATGCTTAATAGTTAAAACTACACAAACCAAAAACAAACAAACAAAAAAACCCAACCCTCAACAGTACAGCAAATACGGAATTTTACCTAGAAAAAGATGCAGTTTGCTTGAGGAAGTGAGTTTCAGGAGGGTTACAGCTTGTGAGGTAAGATGAAGTGATAGAGGAAGAAGGATCTGAAATCTCACAAGAAGTTGAAACACCAAATTGTTGTGTGTCGTGACACATGTTGTGGGCTGAGGTGGCTGGTAAATGTTTGATGTGTGTGTGTTTTTTGTCTCTTGTGTCTTGGATCAGCTGGGTGCGGTTTTCCACATTCACCTACATAAAACTACATAAAACCAAACACAATATTTGCATTATGCTCAAAATATCCTCTAATATATCAATCAACTCTGGAACAAATTCGCATTTTCAAAACGATTGTTATAGAACTGAGTGTAACAGGTGCTTGAAAGCTAAAAGTGGGGGAAGATAGGGTCTGTGTTCAGGAAATAAGTAGATTAAGCAATATTGAATTTTTTTCTAGTAAGAAATTTCAGAAAGTTTACCTGCTAATGTAAACTCTGCAACTTCAAGAAGGCAATGAGTTTGCAATGTTTTCCAAAATTCTTTGACCTTTTATCTGTGGTGGGAATAACATTAACATCTAAAAATAGTATTCTGTGTAGCACAGTTTGATAAATACTTCTCTATAGTAATGTTTCATATTTATTATTATAAAATGTAAAACAAGGATTATGCTCAGAAGAGAAATATATTATGATCTAACTCAATTTTTTGTATACTCAGAAAAAAGAAATCTGAAATAAAATTTTTAAAATCCCATTAATGTGTCTAGCATTGCTGGTTGTATTTCTTCTGGCTTCTACAGAACTAAACTATACCAGACAATTAAAATTCCTCCTTGGAGATGACAAAATGGTATCTTTTCAGCATGATTAACCATATAATCAAGGTTTGAGAAAATCTACACCAAATAATTGAATTTGAGATTTTAAATGTATATGGTTTTCTGGGATTTCAGTGTGATCATAATGCCTGTAAATTAAATCCTATTTTTGGTGAAAACCCAAAGGATAGAGAGTTTTGTTTTCAAGTACTAATTTCACCTGTTATGTAATTATATATAATATGCCTATTAATAATTTTTACAACATAATGATGATTACGCATTCACAAATATAGGGAGAGAGCATTCCAAGCAGAGGGAATAGAGTAAACTCATGAGAAATTCTCTAGTGTGCATGCAATCTTGCGTGGAATTTTGATTGCAATAGTTTCCATGAAGGAGAATAGTGGGAAGTGAGTTTGGTCAGGAGAGAAAGAGGAGTCAGACACACTGGTAGAAGGTATTTTACAAGTGATTTCATGTAGGGATTTTTGAGAAAGATGAACAAGTCAAAGATATTCTGAATTTTAAGCCTAAGAAAATGGAACAATTACGCCACCAAGAGAAGTAGACAGCACAAAGTCAAGGTTGACTCAGGAAGAAGGTTATACAGAGTTGACTATCTGATGCTTAAACATTTCAACAGATTTCTTCCCTATTGCTTGCTTATTAGGTAATTCGCTACTCATGCAAATCCAAAATGGGAGAAAGGATTTTCATGTAATTTGGGTTTGCTGCTTGTAAACAGCTCCATTAAAAAGTTTCAAAGTCAAGGTAACTTATGCTAGCTGCTGTGACAGGTAAACATCAATATTTCAGCAGCTTAACGCAGCAATATTTATCACTTGCTTGTATCACAGTTCAATGTAGTTGGTGGGCCAGGGTGTGGAGGGAGTTGGAGATGTGAGTTGTGTTCTGTGCAGTTATTCAGAGACCCAGGCTCCTTCATGATATGGTTCTGACATCTATAACATGAGGCTTCAAAGACATTCTGCAGTCATCCACGAGGAGACCAGAGGGGAAATGGTAGAATCTCACGAAGGAGATAACAGTGCTCTCACCTGTACTGGCATTCCATTAGCTGGAATTTAGTCCCACCCAATTTCAGGGATGGATGGGAGATGTTAATTTAACTCAATGCTCAGGAATAATACTTTAACATTGCCTCTGTCGCAAAAGGGAAGAAGATAAAGCCCTTACCTAAATAACTGAAGACTTAAAATTAATTTTGAAATAATTATTTTTTATTGTCCCTACTGTCAGTAGCCACAAATTATATAGCGCTAAAACCAAAAATAGTCATAGCAAGGAAAAACACTATAGAAAATGTCATAACCTGGAGTTTAAATTTGAAAAGTAACTTTCTCACAATCTTTCAAACTTAGCTTAAGCAAAACATTCAGAAACTCTATATATAACTAGCATCCACTCATCTTGGCTTGCATAAGTAAAGTTACCAAGGTATGTGTGGGTTTAATTTAGAAAGCCTTGGATTAATGAAGTAGATAAGCTGCCTTAAGAAAAACAAAAACCAAAAAACTGAGTTCAGAATTCTCCACATCTGAGCCAATGCTTGTTATCTTTTCTTTTGTAGATAACAGCCATCCTAACAGGTGTGAGGTGATCCTTCACTGTGGTTTTGATCTGCATTTCCCTGATGATGAGTGTGGTTGAGCACCTTTGTGTGTGGCCATTCCTATGTCTTCTTTGCAGAAATGTCTGTTCGAGCCCTTTGCCTATTTTTAAATCGGGTTATTTAGGTTTTTTGCTATTCAGTATTTTGTTATTCCGTTACGTATTTTGTATATTAACCCCTTATCAGATAGACGGTTTGCAAATATTTTCTCCCATTTTGCCTAGATTGCCTTTTCACTCTGTTGATTGCTTCCCTGCTGTTCAGAAGTTTTTTAGTTTGTTGTAATCCCACTTGTCTATTTTGGGTTTTGTTGCCTGTAATTCTGGTGTCAATTCCAAGAAATCACTGCCAAGACCACTGTTAAGGAATTGTTGCCCAATGGCTATAAAGTTTCAGTTACGCAAGATGAACAAGTTCTAGAGGTCTGCTGCACCGCACACTGCCTGCAGTTCGTAATACAGTACAGTGCACTTTAAAATACATTACGAGGGTAGATCTCACCTTAAGTGTAGTACCACACAAAAAAAAGGAAACACAAAAGAATACAAGGAAATTTTTGGAGGTAATGAATATGCTTAGTACCTTGATTGTGATGATGGTATCATGGATATATGCAAATGTCCAAACTCATTAAAATGTATACCTTAAATATGTGCAACTTTTGTATATCAATTATACCTTAATAATTCTTTAAAAAACCCTGAGTATTGCCTAGTTATTGGTCTTTTTCTTTCTGAGTTCAGAGTAAACACAGTTTACATTAATACTATATTGTTTTTAAATATCGTGAATGAAAATAAAACTTTTCTAGCTATGATAAAAGAAATTCTGCTATGGAGAAATATCCGATATTAGTGCATAAGAAATGAACTCCTTCTTGAGGCTTGTGATAAATTGTAACTACCTACCTATTCCTTCCATACACAGCACAGTCTCCCATATTATTACATATTCTCCCTGTGTTTCAACTATTTTAAATTGAAGCACTACTGCCTTTGTTCTTAATTCAAAGAAATTGAAAGGGTAAATAAATTCAATGTCCTGGCCAAAAAGGCAGTGTATCTATTTCAGGAACACACACACACACACACACACACACACACACACACACACACTCCTCCTTTAAATAGGAATAAACCTGGGTGCCTCAAGATTACTTGTTGTGATATCAAAGAATGTCCTCTGGGAACCAAGCTGTTTTCCTTAAAAACTTGAAAAGGGAAATTCAGTCTTTCACATCCTGCTCGCTTCCCGATTCCACAGGCTTCTGCATCTGAATCAATGTTGCCTGCAGTTTGCATCTCTGGAACATCATCGGGGTCTCACAGACTCCACTGGACTTGGATTGGTCCAGAGGAAGCAGAGAAGGAGCCACTCTGAACATTTTTTTCCCCTTCACACACCATAAAAATCAGCAGCAGCTACTAACAGTCAAAGCAAAGCTTCAGGTTGGGAACCGATACGTCCGAGAGGCAGCTGACGTGAGCATGTGCACACAGATCTGTCTCCCAATAGCACAGCAGCTACTAGGCAAATTATTTTGAAAAGACCTGAATGCATGCGACTCAAGTTAAAGTGGAAGTGAGAACAAAAAAGCGAACAGCAGACTCGACTGAATGAGCATCTTGAAGCCTAAGATTTCGAAATGATTCTGATCAGAGGCGTACCTGAAAGAGACTAAAAACTCCATTTCAAGCTTCGGAGCATGTGACATTTATTCACAACAGGCATGCCAGTTTCAGCCTTCTAACTTTCAGACACGTAAAGACGTGGAGAAAATCGCTGACGCTACCTGACCCAGGAGGTTAAGTCAATCCAGAGGGGATCGGAATCCACTAGGTGCAGGATGAACTCTACCCATCACCATGGAATGCACACTTCTCTCCACTTCTGGAACCACAGCACCTACGGACTGCACAGCAATGCCAGTGAGTCCCTTGCAAAAGGCTACTCAGACGGAGGGTGCTACGAGCAACTTTTTGTCTCTCCTGAGGTGTTTGTGACTCTGGGTGTCATAAGCTTGTTGGAGAATATTCTGGTGATTGTGGCAATCGCCAAGAACAAGAATCTGCATTCACCCATGTACTTCTTCATCTGCAGCCTGGCTGTGGCTGATATGTTGGTGAGCGTTTCCAACGGGTCAGAAACCATTGTCATCACCCTATTAAACAGCACGGACACGGACGCACAAGGTTTCACCGTGAATATTGACAATGTCATAGACTCGGTGATCTGTAGCTCCTTGCTTGCATCCATTTGCAGCCTGCTTTCGATTGCTGTGGACAGGTATTTTACTATCTTTTATGCCCTCCGGTACCATAACATCATGACGGTTAAGCGGGTCGCGATCATCATAAGTTGTATCTGGGCAGCTTGCACAGTGTCGGGCATTTTGTTCATCATTTACTCAGATAGCAGCGCTGTGATCATCTGCCTCATCACCGTGTTCTTTACCATGCTGGCTCTCATGGCTTCTCTCTATGTCCACATGTTCCTCATGGCCAGACTTCACATGAAGAGGATCGCCGTCCTCCCAGGCACTGGCGCCGTCCGCCAAGGTGCCAACATGAAGGGGGCGATTACCTTGACCATATTGATTGGGGTCTTTGTTGTCTGCTGGGCCCCCTTCTTCCTCCACTTAATATTCTACATCTCTTGTCCCCAGAATCCATACTGTGTGTGCTTCATGTCTCACTTTAACTTGTATCTCATCCTAATCATGTGTAATTCCATCATTGATCCTCTCATATACGCACTCCGGAGCCAAGAACTGAGAAAAACCTTCAAAGAGATCATCTGTTGCTATCCTCTAGGTGGCCTCTGTGATTTGTCTAGCAGATACTAAGTGGGGCCAGAGGAGATGCTAAACACAAACATAAGAGACTTTCTCCTTCTCATACATACAACTTGAACAGTGTGTTTCTGCAACAGTTTCTTCTTCTGTGTAAGGCATGGGTTGAGAAATTCTATTGTATAATTTAAGTTTATGATTTTTGATGTGAAAAAGTGCCCAGTATCTGTGTATTGTTAATGTCATGCTAATTTTGGCTGTAAAATGTTAATACATATTACAGGTTGTAGGCACTATGGATTTATAAAAAAGAAAAAAAGTCCTTATGAAGAGTTTAACAGTGTTTCTTGTTATTCACAAGGATTTGACACTTTGCTTGTTTTAGTAACATGGAAATCACAGCTTCGTTAAATATATTCTAATAAATGGTTTCTTATATTACACTACACAACATTGAAGTGTAGAGAGCTGATTCTAGCATTTAGGGGAGAAATATTGAAGAACAGATGCTTAATCATTAAAAAAAAAGCTGAAATTTCAAGTAATATAATAAAACTTGCTCATTACGCTTGTACAGAAGTAGAAATGAAGCTTCTATTGGGAGAAAAACAGTTACTTTTAAAAAAGGGATATTTTTGACTCAGAAAACCATGAGTGTTTCTTAAAGACAGAGAGATTAATTTGCCCAAGAAAGGAGTCTGCTATTCCACACAGGCAATTCAGTTTGGGAGAGAAAAACTGCAGTTATGGGGATTAGAGTGGCCTGGGAAAATTAAGTTAACATGGCAAGCTAAACTTCCTGATACCAAACTATTTGCAACCACCACTAATAAAAACAGAGTATAAGGTCTTTCTGCCCCTGTAACGAGGGACCCAGAATCTGCTGAAATGTCCAGAAAAGGTGATGCTCCACTGAGATCTGGCTTCTACTCCCTAAAAAACTACACAATTCATATCGAGTTCTTTCACTTTACACATGGAGATGACTTGTTTACTTATTGCTTATTTTTTGAGCTGGAGTTTAAATGCTCACACTCAAAGATTTTAGCTTTGAAAACTAAATCTATAGCATAAGTTTTTTCAGGTAATATTTGTAAAAATCTAAAATAAGGCAACTGCCTGTGCTGGAACATTATGAATAGGGAAAAAGGTACTACCTGAACCCCGGAAGACATCATAACATAAATTAGCCTTCCACAACTATATTTTAGAGAGTAAATACTTGCTTTGCTCCAAAATAATCCCATGGATTTGGCTGCTGAAGAATAAAATCTGTACTTTCCAATCTGTGTGTACTTTAAGAGAGAAAATATATTAGGCTGAGAATTACCAGTAAACTATCCTTTGATTTAATTTATAGTCTCCTCAAATGCTTATGGGCAGGGATAACACGCAAAGGTACTGCCTAATTCAAATATAAGTGTTTTACGTATTGACAGCAAGTCCTGAGAAACACTTTCAACATTTATGTGGAAACATTACTTTAAAGTACGTAATCAGTAAAATTAAAGCTTACACGTGGAAGGTGATAGTGAAGCCTGATTCACTGCAATGCCTCTATTCTGAAGTAAAAATAAGTGTGAGGATTTAAACACAGACTAAAATAATGGAACCAAAGTTGTAGCAGGACACAGACGGTGTTTTTGTCCTTGCTATTATTCCTGCTCGTTCTTTCACAGAGTGATTGTGAGGAATCCCAGAGATGGGAGACACAGAAGAGACCTAGGAGCATGCCCCATCTTCTGTGGTGGCTGTCCTTCCAGTGCATTCTATTTCTCTGTCCAGTGTCACTTCAGATGCTGCTTGGTCCATTTAGAACCAGCCCACTTCTCCCACTGAAAGGAAATCAGCCTCCTTCATCCTGACTTTCACACCTCCTCCCGGAGCAGTTTACAGGGATGGGGTGAGTGTTAGTCATGAACCTGTGTGCCCTGCCACCCTCCCCTATGTGCCCAGGGAACAATATTATGCTTCCGTTTCTTTAAGTGCTAAGGCTGTGTCTTACTCAGTTTTTCCTGTTCCCCAAATAGTCCTCTATTACATTACTTCCTATTTCTCCAGTAAAACCAATATTCTCCCAGAGGGATACATCATTATCACTCAAAGTCCGTAGTTTACATTAGAGCTCATTCCTAGGTGTTGTACCTTCTGTGTGTTTTGGAGAATGTATAATGATGACGTGTATTATAGTATCACACAGAACAGTTTCACTGCCTGAAAAATCCTCTGTGTTCCACCTCTTTGTCCCTCTTTCCTTAACCCCTGGCAACCACTAACTCTTTTGCTGTCTCCGTAGTTTTGCCTTTCCCAGAATGTCCTATCGTTGGAATCATACAGTATGTAACCTTCTCAGATTGGCTTCTTTCACTTGGTAATATGCATGTAAGATTCCTTCATGTATTTTTATGGCTTGGTAGCTCGTTTCTTTATAGTACTGAATAATATTTCATTGTATGGATGTAACACAGTTCATTTATCCATTTGCCTACTGAAGAACATCTTGGTTGCTTCCAAATTTTGGCAATTGTAAATAAAGCTGCTATCAACATTTGTGTGTGGGCATATGTTTTTAATTTATACCAAGGAGCAGGAATTAACCTCTAAACACTTTAGTGTAAATACTGTGATGTATGTGTTTATCCTTTAATATTTTGTTAAGGGTGGTTAGTTAGCATTTACAGTATGCTGGTCAGGAGTACACAGTCCAAATGTACCTGATAAGCAGCATCAGATACCTTTCTTGAAATTTTCACCAGAAAGTTCAATGAAATAAAAAATATATTTGAAATGATTTTTTCATTGGTGAAATGAGTGATTTTCAAGACCTGTTGTTGACTTGGCAAGTTGTGTAACAAACGCCATAACTTGCATGAACAAGGTTTGCATCTTGCATTTCTGTCCACTTGGCATCTGGCCCAACACTTAGACTCTAAGAGCAAATCTGCAGATAGCCCCCACCTGCTTCAGAAAAAAGCCTTTGTTGCACAAACTAAATATCTTGAAATTACTAAAACATTTTTAAAGAATTATTTAATAACATGTACATAAATATCGACTTCTGTTTTATGTTACAAGGAATACACAAAACAGAATATTTAGTATGATACCAACTATCTAAAGAAAGTACCCCCAATCTACTTATGTACCTCCTACATATTACTTTCAATAACTCATGAACACAGTCATTATTCTTGGGTGACAGTAGTAACGAGCATGTTTACTTTCTCTATTGAGTGTGTTTCTATTATGTAAATTTGCTACAATGAACATATTATAATTTTTGTTGTTGTTGTTGTTGTTTTTTGCCGTACGCGGGCCTCTCACCGCTGTGGCCTCTCCCACTGCGGAGCACAGGCTTCCGGACGCGCAGGCTCAGCGGCCATGGCTCACGGGCCCAGCCACTCCGCGGCATGTGGGATCCTCCCGGACCGGGTCACGAACCCGTGTCCCCTGCATTAGCAGGCAGACTCTCAACCACTGCACCACCAGGGAAGCCCCCCTATGTTTATTATTTTAAGTATAAAGAAAGTTTGAACACTCCAAAATAATTCAAGGCAGTTTGTGGGTGGAACTGGGCAGGAAGACACACATTGTTTCAATGGCTTCAGTAATGTAATTCCTGTGTTGAATAATGGGTTTAATGTATACTTCATGCTTCAAGCTTCGAAATATATGACATATAATCTTTCGTATGTATTCAATATTACATGAACATTAAATGAATATAATGCATTTATTTTGTAATGTGCTTACTGAGAGGGAACGTGCAAAACTATATTTGCATAAAACAAATAAAGGAGTTCTAGCGCAATTTAATACTGCCACTTCAGGGGGAAAAAAAGAAGAGCTTTGATCTATGATAGTCATGGTTGAATTGGGTCCTGGGTTAATGAAATTAGTAAACAGAGTTTACAATTATTAACTGTGTTTTCACTGCCGAGACCCTGGAAGCCCCTCAAATAGAGCCAACTGGAAAATTTCAGCAACTTAATCAGTGAACAATTCAATGAAGTTTTATATGGGGCTCAGCTGCAAATGACACTATTATGGTTTGATTTCTAAACCTAAAGTTCTAAACAGTGTGAGAAATTTCACTTTTAAATTCAAACCATCATTGAATAAAATTTAAAAGTGAAAATATAACAATAAATTTGGTCATAATTTCACTTGAGGGAAAAAAGCACTTATGCTAAAATTTTACCTGTGAAAAGTTTAACTCCTTAATTTAAAATGTATTTTATTTGTAATGCTGAAGTTTCAAAATGGCCCCATTAAAAACAATGCATGTGGGTTTTCTATAAATCTCACAATATCCTGGAGGTTTCATTTGAGAACATGCTATATTCATATTTTTACTGAGTTCTTTCATTCAGGAAGAAAGCAAGAAGGTTTGAGAGTAATTCTTTTTGTGATTTTGCTTACACAGGATGATTTAGGTAATGTTGAAAATTGTGCTCTGGTTATAATTTGTACCTACTAGCTATAGCTGTTAGCTACTTCCTGTCAATATCAAAAAGAAAATCTATACACTTTCATCTCTGCCCTAACTCTAATCTTCCTCTCTAAGCCATCACATCTCCATTTTCTACATCAATGTCTGGTTTTCACCTAAAACTCAACGTGGCTGAAACAAAAGGGTTCATTGACACAAATCTGACTTCTTTTTACTCTATGTTTTCATCATTTCATCGTTCTCCTGGGAACAGAAACTCAAAAGTTCAGTCACATTGTGCTTTCACTCCAAAATGAAATGAAATAAGTGAGATTTTGAAAAAAGATCAGGGTGTGAGGCCTGACACAAATGGTTGGGCCTTTCTGTGTGTACAGTGGAGCAGGATGGGAAGAAAACTGACTTCTGCGGACTTATCATTCTTGTTGGGCAAAATAGGAAGACAAGGACATGATTGATTTATCTGGGTTTGGTGGGCTTTTTCTGGGAAACCTGCATAAAAACCAGGCTCAGAGAAGCCTGGGATATACATATAAATTTTTTTTATCAATAATTGAAGTATAGTTGATTTACAACGTTGTGTTAGTTTCAGGTGTACAGCAAAGTGATTTAGTTCAGATTCTTTTCTGTTATAGGTTATTACAAGATATTGAATATGGTTCCATGCGCCATACAGTAGGTCCTTGTTGTTTATCTATTTTATACATAGTAGTGTGTACCTTTTAATCCCAAACTCCTAATTTATTCCTCTCTCCCCCCATTCTTTCCACTTTGGTAACCATAAATCTATTTTCTATGTCTTTGAGTCTATTTCTGTTTTATACATAAGTTCCTTTGTATCATTTTTTTAAGATTCCACATATAAGTGATATCATATATTTCTCTTTGTCTGACTTACTTCTCTTAGTATGATAATCTCTAGGTCCATCCATGTTGCTGCAAATGGCATTATCTCATTCTTATTTATGGCTGAATAGTACTCCATTGAAGGAAATACATATACATGTGATAGCTGTGAGCATGTACAGAAAGATAGTGGAAGATAAGAACATGAGTGACCTCTCAGTATGTCTTGCAGCCTGCAATTCCTTCCTCCCATTGTCTCCTAACCTCATTCAGGTGGAGCCTTCCTCCTCAACACTTGCACTAAAACTGCTCTTGCTAACATGATGAAGATGCTTCCAATGACTAAATCCAATGATCAGTTTTATTCTTATTTTATTTAGACAAACAGAACTTTAACTTGTAAGTCACTTCCTCTTCCTCACTGTATTTGGTTCATAGGACAACAAAATCCTTGGTTTTCCTCCTACCTCAAAAGTATCTTCTCAGTCTCCTTTGCAGATTCCTCCTTTTTCCCCAAAAAAACCTATGGAGCAGAATCCTCCATAGCTTGCTGCTTTGTACTGTTCTCTTCTCTTTGGTCATTTCAACCAGTATCAAAGCATTGAATACTATCACTATTCTGAAGACTCCCAAATGTATATCTTCAATTTAGATCACTTCAGCTATCACTTCTGAATGTCTATACTTGGATTTCTAAAACAAATTCTGTCTTAGTTCAGGCTGCTATAATAAATTACCAGAGACTGTGTGGCTTAAACAACAGTTACTTCTCAAAGTTCTGGAGGCTGGGAAGTCCAAGATAAAGGAGCCAGCCAGTTCAGTTCCTGCTGAGAACATTCTTCTGGTTGCAAATGGCTTCTTTCTAGCTGTATCATCATCACGTGAAGGGAGAGAAAGAACTAGCCCTCTTCCTCTCTTTATAAGGACAAAAATCCCATCATGAGAGCTCCACCCTCATGACCCATTTACCTCCCAAAGACCCCCATTTCCAAATACCTCCACATTAGGACTCCACCGTATGAATTTCAGGGGGACACAAACCATAGCAGATCCTATACTTACGAGTCTATTTCGAACCCCTGGTTTTTCCACCCAAAACCTCTCCTTTCACTGCTTTGCCCACATCAGACAATGGCAACTCGATCCTTCCACTTGATCAGAGAAAAATCTCTACAGTCACCGCTAAGTTCTCTTGTCTTACAGCCCTTTTTGGATCCATCAGGATATATAATTGGTCACATCATTAAAATATATCCAGTGCCTTCCCTCTAGCACCTAGAAGGGAGCATGACTATAAGAAGCGCTCAATAGATATTTGATGAAAAAAATGAAGGAATATGCAAAATTAGAAGGAAAAAACAGCTAAGACTGGATGCCCTGTTAATAGCAGTATTTAAGGGGGTAGTGTACAAAGAATAGGCCATGAAGTCATTATCACAGGGGTAAAAGAAAAACTAGAATGATATGACTGAAGCCGAGGGAGGGCTGAGTTTTAAGGAACAAGTTGTCAAACATTTCAGTAAAGGAAGAACTGAAGCGATGTCCAGAAAATTTTCCAACTAGAAATCTAGTGTATTTCATTTGAGAATAGAACTGCAAAGATGACTAAAGTTTCGATGAAATGATGAAAAAAATAGAAAACATGAGAGGAAGAGCCAATTTGCAGTAAAATATTGAAGCAGATACCAGATGTTTTGGATCTCCTGTGGAAACACAGAAGTAGAATGGGAGAAGACGGAGTGTAGAAATAGAGTACAGACTCTTCTGTTAACAAGCTGTATGGAATAGAATGGGGCACATGATATCAAGGGATAATTTTCTCAAAATGTATTCACTTCAAGGAAGATCCTCTGCAGAGGCAAAGAACCAATACCGACTAAGAGGCTGAAAATACTGAATATTTACTGAAAACTCTCAGTAGTACAGCTAAATCATTTCCCTATAGTTTTCCATAAATGGTTGCCTTTTCTTTTGAGTTATTTTTTTCCTAGTTACACTAAGAAGTAGCTCTGTGAAGGGCTCTGCTTCTAAACTGTACCTTCCCAATCATCAGGAGATGAATTTGAAATGCCAACACCTCCCTTACCCCAGAAGGAAAGTGGCCAGCCCAGCACCCACCTCGGGTCAGTGACTTTCGTAAGGTCTAAGCGTACTCACCCTCTCCTGTCCAGAGCTAATGTCCCCTCAGAATAGTCTTTCTATCATTCCTGGTTGGAGTGAAGGTTTCTCTGACTCAGGATGACCTGCCTACATATCAAACTAGAGAGCTGGAGCCCCAGCTGCCAGGGAAAGTAAACTTTAGCACCTGGCAGAAGCATGCTGAAACCGCCTACTGCTGTGTACTTTCGGCAGCAGAAAGGGTAGGGTCAACCCTCTCAGGCATCGGTGAGAGCCAACGCGATTGCAGGAAATGCATGAGACAAAGCAAGAGGTATGTCAGCACACACACACACATGCACACGCACACGCACACGCGCACACACACACACACACACACGGCTAAGTGCGACAGAGGGCTGCACTTAGATAAGATCCTGGCTTAACTGCCCTTTTATTAAAATGCTTCCCTAAAGTAAAAGCAGAAGGGTCAACAACCCATAACCATACTCAAGAAGCACTAATGCACTGATCACCTTCCCATCTCCTCCTCTGTTAGCACAGAGGCCGCGTCAACTGACGTCATAGGGATGCCCATTTTTGCTTGATGTATTCACTTTGACACTCTGGTAATTGGTCCTGCATTATATTGCTACATTTTGTGTTTAGATGTTCTGCTACATAATGCATTTTATTGTAAACATTTGAAAACGGGGTCTCGCCTTTATGTAATTATTTTAAATAAAAGGAAGGTGATCGAATTCAGAGAGACTGAAATAAAGTTAAATACTGAATATTAAGGAGGCCTTCACTTTTAAAACAAAATATGGAAGAATATGTACAGAAAGTTCTAAAGGACACTACTGAATACACATTCACGAATTGGTGTCCAGAGGTGTGGAAAATGATCCAGTTGAGATGAATTTATTTCATTTAAGTCAGTAATTTCCTGAAATGGGTTTCTTAACCATTACACTTATCCTGCTATTTGTGGATACACCGAAATGCTTTATCATTACCTTCAAAATAAGAGTAAACAGGTTGCCAGGAGGAAGTTCCTAAGAAGCCCAGTTGGCAGAGGTTGTCCATCGGTACCGCTGGTCTGGAAAACACTGCCAACTGGGGATTTATAAACCAGGCAGCTTTGATTTTAGGAAAAGTTACTCATTAAGAGGAAGAATGATCAATTCGCCGGAAAGACTTCAATATAGACCCTTCACAGCGGTCTATCATTTTTTAAAACAAGTCACAAATATCAACGAGTGGTCAGAAAATGAATAGCAGGGCACACATCACTTGGCAGGAAGCACCATAGTGTGGAAGTTGGGTGAAAATTTCAGGGAACTTTATGAATCAAGGCTATCTGGATTAATTTAACCTAAGGATGGAGGAAATGGGGGATGACAGATCTTAATCTGATTATTGTAATCACAAGGGGATGGAAACTCTAGAGCAGCAAAAGATAGAATGTGGCCCAAGAGGGTTGCTTATCATGTGTTTCAGGTGTGGCGCCAATCACCAGTACTGTCCTTGACCTACCGGTCACATCCTTCAATTACCCAGTCGTTCTGGGCTTCGGAGTTGGCACTGGTCCTTCAGAGACCAGATCAGCGGGAGGTTCCCTTCACCTACAGAAGGGTCTCTGCACGCTATCCCTGGCCACCACTGTACCAGCTTTTCATTCCTTTTTTCCTCTTCTTCAGGCAGATATTATAAACTCACTGGGACATGTTTCTCCCTTCATTTATTTTTTTGTTTGTTTCTTTGTTTTCGCAGAAACATAAGGGACAAAAATGGTCCTTTCTAAATAAGGGCTATTTATTTAGAAACAGCGGGTATTTGCCAAGAATATTCCTTTCCCCTTGCTTCAGATAAAATATTTATCATCCGGGAAGGATAGCTAGATGCCTGTGAAGCTTACTTGTTTAAAAGTGTTCTGTACTCACAGTTCCTAGTATATGATGAAAAGGGACAAAATATTTTTATGGCAGCAGCAGAGAATTCTCTGTCCCATGAGCTGGGTCTCTCACTATCCCAATCCTTCCCTAGGAGGCCAAATTTTTGTAGCTCTCTCTGAAAGTAAGTTACATCATGTTGTGAAACAGTATTAGAAAGGTCTTTGCCATAAAGGACCCGGATTATCTTATAGTCTGTTGTAATTCTGTAGGATCTCGCCTCCATCCAACATCCAGAGAAAATCTTCATCCAGGACAACACAATAAATTGGTACCAACTCCTTCTGGATTAAAAGGTTGGCTGAGGTAATTCCTGCCAGGAGGTGCCTTCTGCTACTTTGTCACAGATGTAACTCCCTTGGACGTCTGCATCTCTTCAATTCTTTCTTTCCCACGTCATTCTTCTGTTATAAAATTTGGGTCTTTTCTAGCTGATCTCCTTCCTGTCAGTCCAGGGCACCTGAAATATTCCCTAGGAAATTTTGCTGTTATTAGACAGCTCTTGCGATTTCTCATCTAATTTATTCAATGATAAAATGCACAAATTTGGCAATACAGAGGTCAATGCATTCCCTTCTCTCGTAGTTTATCTACTGTAACAATTCTTGTCATTTATGAGTATAATAAAATGGGCTTTACAATCTTAAACTGTTTTTAAAAATGAAGACAATTTATTGCTCACATATTTTAAAATTTTACAAACAAGGATGGCTTCTGGTGAGACTTTTTCTGGAGGCTCAAGCAATATATTCAGGACTCAACTTCTCTCTGTTTCTCTTGTCAGCTTCCTACAGAATGAGCTCCATCCACAGTCTCTGCACTGTGGCCTCTAGGTGGCTCCAAGGTCTCCATTCATAGCCACAAAACTGGGCTGCCACTGTTTCAGAGCCTTTATTCTCACACCACATAGTGGGAGAAAGAAAATGTGTCTTCTGCCCAAGTAATGGGATTCACCCTCCTGTATCGTCTCTGAATGACTCACTGCAGCCTGGCTCATGGGACGTGTCAATTGGCTTCCACCAAACAGCACCAATCCATGAAGTATAGGGAAATTCCCCAAAAGATATTAGGGTACTGTTAGTGAGAATGAGGCAGTGACAGCTTGGGTGACACCTAAGGAATGTTTGTATATTTGCTATAACATCTCCTGCATACACAGATCCTCTCAAGAGTGAATCCAAGGAGTTTTTACACAGGCCAACCTCCTTTGCTCAATTCCTTTAGATTTCAGTTTTCCCCTATGGGTAAAGCATTGCAACGAACACTAGCTCTCATGCTTTTAACTAACCATTGATAGATTTAGGAATATTTCTCTGAGGTCCTTCTCCACCTGTCCAAGCCCTAATTCACTCTCATTAGTCATTTTTTGGTTCTTAAATAAGGATTATAACTTATGATACTCATTTAAAATAGCTGTACCCTATTGCGTCTCTAGTTAACAATAATGTACTGTGCACTTAAAAATTTGTTAGGAGGGTAAATCTCATGTTAAGTGTTCTTATCATGAAAGAAAAGAAAAGAAAAACAAAAGAGAAGAAAAAAAACGGCTACTACTAATTTCTACCACACATAACATTTTATTCTTAGCAGTTGATACTCTACATGGGCCCTGGGGTTTCTTTTATAGTCTTCTGAACTGAACTTGGTAAGAGAGAAAGAAATTGAGCTCCAGGGGTCCTGGCCAACCAGAACATAGGTATAAAAGTCAGATCCAGTAAATTTTTAGAATATATTTTAAATGTCAAAGTTTAAATGTCAAATTCTAGTTTAAAAAACCAAATAGCTTTCAATTCTAGAAAATAATTACGTCATGAAAAATACAAATCAAAATATGATTCATAGAATGTACAGTTACTTATCTTCTGATACAAACAGTTCTGCCTTTTGCTGTTGGTAGATTTTTCTGCAGGGAGACCCTTGACTTACAAAGTGTAGTCCTCAAATCAGCATCACTGGAATCACCTGAGAACTTGCTAGAAAAGCAGAATCTCAGGCCCCATATCCAACCAACTAAGTGGGAATATGCATTTTAACAAGATTCCCACATGAATTGTACATGCACTGGAAATTGGGAAGCTCTGTGCTGTACAGCTGGAGTCTATCAGTTAGGATGACTTTAGTTCCAAGTAATTGAAAACCAAATAAAAGTGTCTTGATAAATAGATGAGAAGAAAAGCCTTAATCTAAGTCTCCATCTTGAGAAGTTAGGAAAAGAAAAGTCAGTCCAGCCCGAAGTAAGTAAATAGAAGGGTACGTTAAAAATAAGAGTAGTAACCAATGAAACAGGAAACATAAGGCACAACTGAGAAAATCAGCAAATCCTCATTTGTAGGAAAAACAAACCAGAGTGTTCAAGGGCCTGTGTTTGTTTTTTATTGCTGCAGAATACATTACCACAATTTTAGTGATTTAAACCAACACCCATTTATTAACATAGCATTCTGGAGGTCGGAATCCTGGGCACAGTGTGGCTGAATTTTCTGCTCAGGGTCTCACTGAGCTAAAATCAGTCAAGACCATAATTCTTATCTGGGATTTTTGAAGATATTTTCAAGCTAATTAAAAATGTATGCTACCACATGCTCCGAGTTAGAGTTTGAAAACGTAGAAAGGGATATCAGGAGAAAAGTCAACATAAGAAAGAAGGGACTGAGGAATTAGGAAAAGTGAGAGAAGGAAGAAGAAAAGCAAAGGGGAAAAGGAGATAGCATAAAAAAGAAAGGCAATATAACCAAAAAAATGAATTGTCGCAGGTAGACAATGATAAAATACCACACACTATATTTCCTTAAAGACCATTTAGTAATGTTACTGGCTACTCATCTCATATTCAGCACTGTGACCTGGCACACATAACATATGCCTTTGAATATCCTGTAAAAGAGATGGTTCAACTCAAATAAGTTTGTCTAGCTCTATCTCCTTTATAGAATCAACCCATACAAATTTAATATCCTTAAGGTAAAAATATGATGGAAAACATCAAATACCTTGGCTTCTCTTTTCTCTATGAAGTGGGAGGACCAGATGAATAAGATGGTGGAGCAGAGGGAAGCAGGGCAGTGTTAAGTTTGGGGAGAAGCTTGTAGAAAAAAGAAAAGAAGTGTGACCAAAGACAAGTCAAGAAATGGCCACATGCTCTGGACTGCCCTTTTGAGTTGAAAACCAGGATATGTAATGACATCAAAAAATATGACCAAGCAATTTTCTCCAGCAGTTTCCAGACTCTTGGACAGAACAATAGAGAGCGTAGATGAAATCAGAGAGGCTATGGAATCAGAAGTTCAAAACATGATGAAACTAAACCTTGCAAGTGATGCTCATTCAACTGTGTGTGTTTAAATAAGAATTTATAGTCGTACTACTAATAATTAAAAGGAATATAAGAAATATTGAAAATGATTGAATACCAAAATGATATGATTCCAAAAAGTTCTAAAAATCTGTTATAAACTACACAAAGTTTAGTTTTGTGGAAAGAAGGTTAAAAAAAGTTTGGTTATAAAATCATCTATTATATTTCATTTTATAAACCTTAGCATCTTTAGTGTTCATCACTGTTACTCTTCTATGGGAACAAATTGTATCCTTTCAAGCAGTATTCCTAGCAATTATAAATCACAAACTGACCCAAATAGATGCTAAAAGATTATGGGATATTTCCCTCAAGGATTATGATATAAAAGGCTTACTGGAAAACATATACACATATATATACATATATATATATATATATGTTTTCTAGTAAGGCTTTACACATATATATATGTGTAAAAAGAAAAGACAGAGTCAACTGAGAGCTTACTTACCGACTTTTGCAGAAGATTAGGTTATTTACACTCAATAAGTTTATCTCATTGACTCAATAAGTTTATCTCATTGACCTCACTTGCAGTCGCATAATTAATGATCTACTTCTACTCTCTTCTGTAGTCTGTAGTCTGTAGTTCAGACTACAAAACTTCTACATTAATGAACTTCAGCATTTCCCTTTGAAAAATATGAGTTTTTTAATTTGGTCCCCAAAATAAGTCCTCAGACAATATATACTGCATAGTTTCTGGGTAGTCAGATAACTCAAGCAAATTATGGGATACATAAGCAGAGGAAACAAAAACAAGTACAATGGACACAAACTGAGATGGGTGCCCCACTCACAATTCTGCCAAGGGGTCATGATGGTGCTGTAGAAACACCTGCTATAACTCAGACATATTAGATTTTCTCTCCAGGGGAGTGGAATTGAACACTGCCATATAGGACCAGAAGTCATTGGAACAGAATTACCTTAACAGCAGCCCTCAGGGCAGACGTCTGTGCTTTTCTGTCTCCTTGAAACTGAATTATTTAGCTCTTCCTTTGAACTTGTGGCCAATTATCTTAATAAATCCAAATTTTTATTCAATTGGCCAAATTGTTTCCCTACTGATTACAACTCTCTAAAAAATTTTAAAATGCAGGAACTTTTAGGAACTGAAGAGAGGACAGTGGGAACCTACTTAGAAAATGTATTTGCCTGGAGGGATAGAAACTATGAGAAAGGAAAGACTTGAAGATAATAATAAAATATTGTCAGCATCTTGGGAAAATTAAAGCATGATAGTCCCATCGAGCTGCTATTCTGGTAGAGAACAAGTTGTGTGCTTCAATCTTTCACAGGCACAATACCTTCCTAGACTTTTCCTTGTAGGACTTGTCATTGTAGAACTTCCCAAAAAAGTTCTATAATTTTTCCCATGAAGTTTCAAATGTAGTGAATGGTTTAATTTAAAGACAGTTGAAATCCAACTGCAGTCAGCCTACTTTTCTTTTCTACCACGTGTGGATTAGAATATTCTAATCCACATTCAAGGAAAAAGCTAATGTTACAGAATTCAGATTTTCTGAGTTTGAATTGTGTTGTAAAAATTTCTTCATGCTGAATTTGGTGCAACTTGCATCTTTATCCATCTTTACAAATCACACACTCTAAAATTTCAGAAGATCCACTAAATGTCGTAAACCAAAATGAAGGTTCCTCATTACAACACTTCTAAATTAGTTTGTTACAAGAAGATAATGGAAGCAGCTATGGAAGCAGCAGACTATGAAGACTCAACCTAAATTAGCCAGGTTTACTGTATTGCAAGATATATTTGATCTCAACACAATGTGACGTAAGTTTTATAAACTGCACAATATTTATGTTTATGGGATTACACAATCAGTGATATGCAGTTTGAATAAATGCCTACATGTAGCAAGTTTTAACAAACAAAACTAAGTTTATTAAGAGCCCCAAGGTAAAACCAAATCAAAATTTGCTGAAAGTTGCCTTGAACTTCTCTAAATATTCTGAACATATACCCCAAATATTGTAGATTTCTGCCTTTCCCATAGTGATTTCCCACTATTTGGGGGTTATCCAGAGAGCTTACAATGGAAGATTATGTGGTTATCATGGTAACTGATTCCCCAGCATCCATTCCATTACAAATAATTGGTCTAGGCAAGTTATGGAAATTGTATCCCCTCACCACAGATCAATATAGACAAGTGATTCAATTCTGGCCAATAGGAATCTCCTCATCATTAAAACAAGAGGTACATGGGCTTCCCTGGTGGCGCAGTGGTTGAGAATCCGCCTGCCGATGCAGGGGACACGGGTTCGTGCCCCGGTCCAGGAGGATCCCACATGTCGCGTAGTGGCTGGGCCCGTGAGCCATGGCCGCTGAGCCTGCGCGTCCGGAGCCTGTGCTCCGCAACAGGAGAGGCCACAACAGTGAGAGGCCCGTGTACCGCCAAAAAAAAAAAAATATATATATATATATATATATATATATATATATATATATATAAGAGGTACAAAGTAGCGAGGTTCCTTCATTTTACTGTTGATACTGTTTTGTCTGAACATAGTGCCTTGAACAGCTAGAGTCACTTTGCAATAACTAGGTTAGTCAATGTGAGAGAAGCTACTGATACCTTAAAGATGGCAGATCCTAGAGATAAAAAGGAGCTGGTCCTTGATGACATCACTGGACCATAGAACTAACCAGCCTGGAGCCTGAACAACCCAGTGCATTACTTGTAAAATGGAGAAAATTATTATGCTTACCTTAATCTCATCAGAACGAGTCAGTATATGTAAAGTATTTAGAATAATACCTGACATATAATATGAACTCAATAAAGAATATTTGTTATTATCACCCTAATTCCATACGAGGAATTGTGTGAAATAATATGTTCATCATTATGCTTTTTTAGTCAGGATCTTCTGTTTGGTTACAGCAGGAAGTGTTTCAACTAATACGGTGTATCTATCCCCAAGTATACAAAGCTGAAAAGACAGAGACTAAAGTTCCAAGTCATGCCTACTTTCCTCTGGACAACTCTTATGTAAGCTCTTCTGCTTTATTTAGCATCTGAGAAAGACTCACACAAGCAGTGATGAGAAGGAGGTGATGAGGACAGTGCTTTCTGAAGACTGCCAACATGAGTTGGTCCTCCCAGGATCAGTGTGAAATGATGAAAACTATGTGATGTGATTTAACGGCCTCCATCCCAACATTTCTCTCTACCTAAAATTCTATTATTTATAATTATATTTTGGGATTTCCCTCATGGCGCATTGGTTAAAAATCCGCCTGCCAATGCAGGGGACATGGGTTCGAGCCCTGGTCTGGAAAGATCCCACATGCCGCAGAGCAACTAAGCCCGTGCACCGCAACAACAGAGCCTATGCTCCAGAGCCTGTGAGCCACAGCTACTGAGCCCTTGTGCTACAACTACTGAAGCCCGCGCGCCTAGAGCCCGTGCTCTGCAACAAGAGAAGCCACTGCAATGAGAAGCCCGCGCACCGCAACGAAGAGCAGCCCCCCTCACCGCAACTAGAGAAAGTCCATGCACAGCAACGAAGACCCAACGCAGCCAAAAATAAATAAAATATAATTATATTTTATTGGAGAAAAAATTTTTGAGGGGAGAGCAGCTAAGTAAATTATCTGTCATTCACATCTCATTTAAAAATTAATTTAATAAGAATGGTTTTCTAACATCTAGCTTACTCACAGTCAAGAAAGAGAAAAAGAGAAAAAGAGAGAAAGGGAGAAGAGAGGAGGAAGGAAGGAAGCAAGGAAGGGAGGGAGGGAGGGAGGAAAGAAGCACTGCTTTGAACGGAAAGTGAGATGCAGTTTTGAATAAGAACATGTTAAGAGATGACCTACCCAACCAAAGGCAATTCAGGTTAAGGATGATGGATTCCTGGGATAAAGTAGAATGAAGAAGCAAAAATTATGTTAGCAGTATAAGCAATATGGAGGTGATATAAATGGATGTTGGAAAGTGATAAATAGGAGAGAAGAATCAGTGCATAAAAATTGATACTAACATTATAGCGGCAGATATGTTGGAACTATGTTCTGACTCAGTGGTACTGGGTAGGTCTCCTCTCATGCTATGATATCCTACATAGAATGAGAACAGAGTTTATATTTTATACTTATTTTACAATTCTTTTAATATTTTAAGCACAGATGCTTTAAAAATGCACAGGTGACAGATGCCTTAAAAATCTGTTTCATAGTAATAAAAACCACTCAAAAGCATGTACTCCAGTGGAAGCCACATCGACTTTTTGTATACCCTTTTTTCTGATGTAGCTTTCACAAATAATGCAATACCTTAAAATATGATGTTCGCTTTTCACTCCACATTTTGCCTCAACACATTTGAGGTCATGTTTTAAAAGTATGCCTTCCATTTTGATTATTAAAATAAACTTTGAAGGACAGAGCACTACTTAACCCTAATAACTAATTACTTCACTCATTTTCAATTATATTTTACTTCCTGATAAACCATATATAAATGAGAAAACAAATTCACTTCATGAACTTCTTTTTGAACTGGAATTCCTAAGGTCTTTTCCAGCTTTAAGTACTCTGACAGATCATTTATCTACTCTCTTTTTATCAAGTCTATAATATTACACTTCTTATTTTTTTTCCTCAAAGAGATTAGGGGCAGATTTAGAAATCTAAGCTTTAGGAAGTCAAAGAGAAAGTGAATTCTATAACTGTAACAAATTTAACTTTCATTCAAGCCTAAATGCCGGAATGCTCTGGCATCTGAATGAAAATAGATTTCTGAAAAGTTATTATGCTTTGGGTTCTAGCAAAAATCTTGCCATAAGGAAAAATGTTATCAGGGTGAACCACTAAAATTGTTTTAATAATGCCTTCATCAGGCTTTAACAGCATAGCACGAAAAAAGGGAAGGGGTAAATGGAAGAAGGAGGTTTTAAGATACAAAATATGGTCTCAAAATTGGAAACTGTCCTGGAAAATCCATCATGTGTTGTAGCCAAACAAACAGGGTCTGTAGCAATGACTATCTTTTTCTATGAAAATTCTGAGTACTAGGTTTTAAGCTCCTTAAACTCTCAAAACTGCTCTTTCCTGGTAGCTCCCCCAAGAGCCAGACACATGCCAAACAAGAATCTTTGGCTTAAGATGAACTTGAAAAAAGCAGTAATGAGATGAAAGTGAAGAGAAAGAAATTTCATACTCAGAAAGTTCTGAAGTTGATAAATCAGCTAAAAGGTGGTTTCCAGGGAGAATGAAAATCAATGAACTAAATCTCTCTGCAAAAGTCCTTGAAATGCCCAGATCCTATTATTTAATTTTGACTTTTCTTGATTTTCATATTGCTTGTTGAATATCCCTTAATGTGCATATGTAAGTACTGAGGGTCTCCTCAGTGTGTTCTTTTAGAAAAGAATATTATGTCTGTAGCTTCATTCATTAACGTATAGTAATACAAATGCTCTGAGACCCCAGTTAAATAAAAGTCAGTGTTTGTTTACTCTACCTTTGGTTATAGCGAACCACTCAAAGATAATCCTCTACCAAGAGATCCAGAATCCTTCTATCAGATATGGGATCAGCCTTGGTGGTACAGATTTGAACTTATCTGGCGCTACAAAGATGCACAAAGATACTATTATATTCTATATATTGGAGACTGATCCTACCAATAAAAACTTCTGGAGACTTTTGAAAATTGGTTCCTCCATTGCCAGTGGCTACCAGATTTATGAAGTCTGTCTTAGTTAGCTCAGGCTGCTATAACAAAATACCAAAAACTATGTGGCTTATGAACAACATCAATTTATTCCTCACAAACATTCAGTCCACAACAAAGTCAGTTTATGGTAAGTCAGTATACTGAATCTGTTACTTTGACCCTCCCTAAGAGCACCTAGAATTCAAGGCTCTTGGCTACTGCTTTAAGGCTATTTTGTGCCCCTCTATTTATGTAAGCATAATGGTTATTGATTATACATTCATTTGATAGAAATGGTGGTTCACATGTGCGTGCCCTTCGAAAAATTTTGTTACGGTACTACCAGGAAAATTTTTCCATACAGACATTGTGTTATATTCCCTCTGTTGGAGAAACAATTAAGCCATGTTAGCTTGAATACATATTTTAAGCTCAAAATACCTTCTTAGCAGTATTTTACATTTTGAGTTAACTTACTGAAATTTTTTAACTTTTTATTTTAAATTGGAGTATAGTTGATTAACAATGTTGTGCTAGTTTCAGGTGTACAGCAAAGTGATTCAGTTATACATATACACGTATCTATTCTTTTCCAAATTCTTTTCTCATTTAGGTTGTTACATAATATTCAGCAGAGTTCCTTGAGTTAACTTGCTGAAATTTATAAGTTACTACTTAGCCAGTAAAAAAGGTCTCTTAGAAAAAAGGACAGCACGAATATTTGTTTTCAATGTTTAAATGGTAACTATGATTGTAAGACTCAGACGCTGATTTTATGTGATAATTGATTCCACTGCTATTCAGTAATGGAATTTTATGTTGGTTCTTCCAAGCCAAGGAAAACAAAAAAAAGGGAGAGACGTGAAGTAATCAAAGTCATTACACGGTAGGACCCAGAGGAGCAATAGCATTGTCGTCATCAGTAGCATCCCCTGAGAGTGTGGTTTAATAGTGTTTAATGTCAAGAGATACAAAGAATATGCCTTCATGAAGCTTATGGTCTACTTCTGTACACAGCTCAAACCCTTTTAAAATTTTAATTGCTTTGCTTTCCTTTGGATAGCTAAAAGTTCCAAAGAAATCACAAAGTCGGAAATTTTACATCCCAGAAAATGAGAGCCAAGAATGGAAGAGGTGCTTGAATGATGTCTTAAAACGCATCATCCCTCGGTTTCCACGAGGAATTGGTTCTAGGACCCTGGCAGATACCAAAATCCCCTGATGCTCAAGTACTTTATATAAAATGGAGGAGTACAGTCCATTTGCAGTTGGTTGGATACGTGGATGAGGAACCTGGGGATGTGGAGGCCTGACTGTATGCATAACTGTAATGACAATTATATTAATAATTTTGAAAATGCCAAAAATCTACTGAGCACTTCCTGTGACTTCAAAACAGCGTTCGGTACTCAATGATTTAGCTAATATAATCTCATAACATCCTTGAGGTAAATATTTTCTCCAAAAATTTTCCAGAGGATGAATGTTGGGAAGAAGGAGGATGGGTAGCCCAGTGTACATAGCTGGGAAAATGTAGATAGAGCCCAGCAGTACGGAACACCTCTAAAATATCTTGCCTCAACAAACGTGATTTTAGAAACCCCAAATTATTTCCATTATCAAATTTATAAGTTTCTGAGTTTGCATTGTGTCCTCTAGAACACAAAGAAATCACTGGAGACAGAGTTGGTGATTTCTTTCTTTCTGAAGCAAAATGGAGTAACTCACCCCGACACTTCTGCCTTCCAGGAAATGTGCCTTAGTTGAGGTAGATATTTGTTACTCTTCCTAGAGTTCCAGGGAATACTTCTTTAGGCATCATAAATATAGTCATTAATCCTTCCACCTGGTTTGCAGTGAAACATTCATCATAAGCAACCCACTATCCTGTGTGATGTTTAAATTATAATTAAATAAGGAACATTCAGAGGCCATTTGGGGTGTTAAGATAAAATTCTTCACAAATATATTCAGGTATACAGTTTAGAAGATAAATAATATGGAAATCTTAAAATTTTATAATGCATTTATTCAGTTCAGCTGAACAAAGCAATGCCAGACATGACTCATTAAGCATAGAACACATTGTCAGCAGGAAAAAAAGGAAGTCATGATTCAGTTTGGTGTAAGTGGGTGATGTAACAATGTTTTGGCACTTACTGGATAGGCTTTTAAACATCCACGGCATGTGGGTTTTAATTATTTTTACGGTGTTCATGCTGTCTAACTTTTACCGAGCTGTGATTTCAGTGTGAAATTTCCCTCTCTGCCTGCTCAGTGCTCGTTCTGAATTGCAAACAGGTGCAGAGAGCTACAGCTGCAATGCTCTTGTTTTTGTTCTTTTCATACAAATTTAACCACCAATTTTTTTTTTTATCTACCTCTTCTGTAATACTTAAGAAATCCACCATCAAGCATGTACGTGATTAGGTTAGGTTCCAAATATATTCACAAAGCAAGTTAGATGCATTGTCACAACTCCCTTGGAAAAGGGGGTCAAGAATCTTACTTCTGATCCTTTCCTTGAGCTCCAAAAACTCATACCCAGGTGCCTGAGTAGATGCTAAATTTTCCTTCGAAACAATGCAGCCTTAATTTGTCTCAATGTTGGCCTGTCCACATCTTCTGAACAGATAACTAACTGAATCGCAAGGTAATGTTTAAAAGCTATTTTTATTCAGCTTTGAATTTCTCTTTACACATGTTTTAGGGTCTAGCGTCCTGCTTCATCTAGCTCCCTACTTCTGCAGTCTCCTTCATACACTTTTACAGCCCACGTTTAGGATCAGCTGAATCCCGGGTTTGAGGACAAGCCTAAGCTCAGGCAAAAGGGCTTCGGAAAGCCATTCTGAAACCCTCCATGAAATCACCCTTGCTGGTGATCGACTTTTCCTTGGCATCCCAGTTCTAAGCATTGGCAACTAGGTTTCTGGCTTGCTTCCTTCCCTTTTTTATCTGCCATGTGCCCCAGCCTCTAGGGTTTAGGGTGACTACAGTCCAACTGTCTGTCATCTGATGTTACTGCATGCCGCCTGCTAACAGACCATCCTGACATTCCTGCCTGTCTCTGAGGAACTACGTGACAATGTGAGCATCCCTGTCCACATGCTTGCCACGGATGAAGGGAAGGTCCTTATGCCCTTACACTGGGCACTCTCTACTGCTCACCTGCTGTGCACCACTGTCCACACCCTGGGGTCTCAATGGGTTATTTTTTTGCCCTCCCATTTTTTTTTTTTTTTTTTTTTTTGCGGTACGCGGGCCTCTCACTGTTGTGGCCTCTCCCGTTGCGGAGCACAGGCTCCGGACGCGCAGGCTCAGTGGCCACGGCTCACGGGCCCAGCCACTCCGCAGCATGCGGTATCCTCCCGGACCGGGGCACGAACCCGTGTCCCCTGCATCGGCAGGCAGACTCTCAACCACTGCGCCACCAGGGAAGCCCTGCACTTGCATTTAGATGCTCTTTTGCCTGCTGAAACACAACTCTTCCTGGTTCCACCCCTCTGTGTGTGGACCCAAGCAGCAGCCCCAGCCTTGTGGATGACAGAATTCTGGGTGCTGGTTCTATCATTTTTACCGTCTCAGAGCAGTTATCAAATCATATCTAACAGACACAGTTTCTCCTGGGCAAAATTCTCACTCCTTTTGCTCACATGCTATGTGGCCCTAAGTAAGTTAGTTACTTTATCTCTCAAAGCCTGAGTTTCCTTATCTATAAAGTGGAGATAATAAACTTTAGTCACTGGTTTACATGATTATTAAATGGTACGATTCATATAAAAATGTAGTAAAGTTTTTGGCAAATATTATATACCCTCAAATATTAATTACTTTTCCATTCATCTTAGGTATGACATGAAATGTAATGGAAGCTAAATTGGAACCAAAAAAAAGGAAAGTAAAATTCTACTCAAACCATTTTTTTCTTTTCACTTCAGATAGTCATCTTAAATCCCACTAAATGCAAAACAAAACCAAAGAAGGGAGCCCCAAAATCTCAGCAGCAATGAGTGGAACTGTGGTTTATCCATATTACAAAACAAACAAAAAAAACTTAGTAGTTTGGGTTACAACAAACAAATTATAATTGTTGATACTGTTCCAAATCACAATATGGTAGTTTAATTTATACAGAAGTCTATGTAGCTTTAGGGATTTTTTTTCTTTTATATGGATTTAAACACTCCTGGCTCTATTGCTGGGAGGGGTCTGGCTAAAATTTTACTTTCTAGATGACCAGATAAAATTATTATCTGCAACTAACAAGGCTGAGATCTCAAAAGGGGTTGGACTTGGTAGTCTGCCCACTCCTGCTTCAGTCAAGATTGAAACACTCAGTCTTTGTGAAACGTACTGTAGAGGATAAGTCATCCCAGGGCAAGGCCAAGCTTATAAGCCATAAGGATTTTCCAAGATGAAGGAGGTAGAGAGTGTGGGATGAGTAACAATTTCTCCTTATAGAGATTTAAGGAAGTGGATACTTTGCCACAGCGGAGAGGCAGACCCCCGGGGTGGGGGTGAGGGGGAGTCACACACTGTAGTTTCTGAATGAGAAACTTTCTTCTAAACTCTTGGGATCTCATCTGAAGCATACCATTTTTAAGTTCTCATATCCTCCATGGCTTGGAATCAGAGTGAGTGAAATGTGACACTCTCCAAACCTTGCATTTCCAGTGTCTGAGGTGGAAAACAGGATTAAGGTTGAGAGGATAAACCTTTTTTTCAAAAGTGTTTTTGGTCAATAGAGGTCAATAGAATATTTTGCTTGAACGGTCACAGATTCCAGAAAATGCTGACTTTCCATATTACTATAAACAAAAATGCCCATTAAAAGCCAAAAATAAATTATATTTTGGATCATCTACATCACTGCTTCCCTCTACGGGCATAAATAATTAACAACTGCTCAAATATCAGTTTAAAACAAGCCAACAAAAATATTAAATGCCAAGCAGATACTCCTGCCCGCCTGCACACACTATTTCAGTCCCTAATTTTCAGTCAATAGAATCTGTATCTGGCAAATGTTGAAGCCACACCATGTGAATATTATACCTTGATTCTAGGATGTATAACTGATAAATCTGCATTCCACTTAGTTTACCTAACCCCCTCCTTCTCATCCTGGGCAAGTTTCCCTCCATTTTATATTCTTAGTTTTTTAGCTTCTAAATCATCTTGACTGTTTGAAGTCATTTCTTTTTTTTCTTGTTTCCTCAGATGCTTAAAAGAAGTGATAATATTCATATTACCAGATGAATAAGGAAGACATTTTCTAGGTTTCTAACTAGAAATGAGACAGTCCCACATGTTCTTATTTATCATGAAGTAAAAGTAGTAAATGTTCTGCAGATGAAACAGGGAATTCTGCTAGCTACCACGGACAAATGGTCTAAGCAGATATTTTGAATATATGAAGTTTTAGCATATTTGCTTTGATAAAAAATATCATTGTGTACATTTCCTATTGGATGAGTTTACATAAGGCAATCCTGAGATTAAATGCTTAAATGTGATAAAATTCACATTTAAAAGGGAGATGTGCGACAACAAAATCCTATGAGAAAAAATAAACATAGTAGCCAAAGGATCTCATCTGAAAATCAGAGTTGGGCCCTTTAAACCTCCTGCAAGTGAAACACAATGGGAGGACATTTTTCCTTTTATGTAGGGAATGTGAAAGCTATATAATTAAAGTCATACCAAAATTTATGAATCGAGTTAGAGAAAGGATAGAGAAAAATGAAATAGGTGATGAAATAATGGAATAATGGAAATAATGGAATGCTATACTTTTAAAACAGGCTTGACATTAGGAGATAAATAGAGATATAGATATAGATACCAGACATGAAGAGTGATCCCTAACTAAAGAAAAGGTTGGTCTTCTTTTATAAATTGTATATGTAAAGTAAGAGCATACATTGTCATCGCCTGATAGTATCATTTCAATTATGTGTCCTAAAAAAGGACATACAGTGATAAAAATAAAATCCTCCTAAAGAGAGATAATATTGATTTGAACGGAAAATCTCTTTTAGGAAATGTGTTACTGACTGCATTTATTTTTCCAACAGAGTATCTTTAGAAAATAGGGAAAATTTGCAACATTTACCACAGATTCATTCATGCCTTCAGCAAATGTCTTGTCCCTTTTTATATGAAAGAAGCTATCGGTTCTCATATACTTATATATTGATATTTAATGTTTGTGCATGTGGAGTTTTTGTGAATTTTAAAATATGTCCCTAGATGCTAACTTCCAGCTATTTAGCAGTGACATCAATTCCGAGAAACTAGTTCCCCCAAATCAGAACAGTTTAGTGTTCTTGTTTATGATTCCACAATTTGTCCATTCTGAAAAATCTGGAATTGTGGTTAATCATGTCCTGTTCCTAATTAATGACTTACAAAGACTGATTAATACTTTATTTGGAATATAACCTATCATGATTTGCCATCCTCATTGTCATTAGTATCATTCATACTCAGAACGAGGTAGATATAGCAATTAGAGAACTCATGTGGATTCAGTATGTGAAGTGAGTACTGGGAATGTTCTCTAGGTCGATGGAATTCATGGTCAAAATGGCATAGAGAGTTAAGAAGACAGCAGGTTGACCAGAAAAGTCATTTTGTTACAGTGAGTGAGGATAATTGCTTCAATCTCAGAAACAGCATAAACTTCCTGAAGGAAAAATTAGTAAACTCTCAAAGTGCTTCTAACCTTAGAATCCTAAGGTTCTGTGAATAATCAAAAAGTAATTAGAGGGGTTTTTTTTTTGCTCAATCTATAGTTCTGAGTTTATCTGAATTATTTCACTGACTTTGAATATAAGAAATTTTAGATTTTCAAAAGTAAAGGGCAGTACACGATAATGCAAATTAATGGTTCAAAAGTCACAAGAGTTACAGTTAAGTTTCTTGCTCAGTTCTCTCTTTATACAGGCAGAGGTTTTGATGAGTTTTGTTCAAATTTTAGTCATTTATCTCTGATTATGTAGTCTTTCAATTGTTTCCTTTTTATTCTTTGTTTATCAATTGCTGAGCAGAGTAAGAACAACTTAGATTCAAGATACTGCTTTCATCTGGAAGGGAAGAATGAAATGAGAATCTCAACAAGCTGGAAAATTTTACAATCACACAGCAACAACAATTACTTTTTTTACTGCATTTTTCAATTGGAAAGAATGACACAACATTGGCTTAGAAATTGTAAATGAACCTATTTCTTTCCATATCTGTAGAAGACTCAACTGTCAAAAGAATTTTTTTTTTAATTCTCATATTCATTTAGGAAGAAAAGGAATTTCCAGCCTGAATCTACCACCACCTATAATATGAGCTCATCTCAGCCCAATGGTAATTTCTCTTCTGTGCAAGAAATTTCTCTTGCTGTGCAAGAAATCTCTCTCGCTCTCCCTTCTCCACCCTTTATTCTTCTCCCAATTTCTTCTTTAATTAACATTGTTCCCGTACTCTTTTTGCCCTATGTTCCTTTTTCTATGTTTAAACCTAAGAACTACCAGCAGCTTTGTTTCACTGGTGACCAAAACGATTTTCATTCTCTGAATGGATTGACTCAAAGAAGTTCCTCAAACCTAGTCTGAAGGACACAGAGAGTATGAGGGGGTCCCCAAGAGGAAACCTCCTCTTCAAGCTCAGCTTAGAACAAAGCTCTCAGCCACGTGGCTGCTGCCGGGAATCTTTTCGCTCAGCTTCCCACTGACAGCCGCTTCTCATCGTTCAGCTCTCAACTCAAATGTCCTGTCCTCAGAGAGACTGTATACTAAAAAAGATCAGAGTTCTAAAATAAGAGGGAGCAAGCTTAAGAGTGGAACTGGGAAGAGGGTCCCCCCAGTCAGCACTGATTTGGGGGGAACAAGCATATCTCAAACTGCAAGACAGGTGGTCAGGAGACTGGGGTCTGAAGCCACTGGCCCCAGGCTGCCAAGCATCTGAGCTCACCTGGAGTGAGCAACCATCCCCAAGCCACGATCGAGCCTTCTCGCCCACTCCTGCCCACAAGCCTATGATGTGAGGTGATCTGGATCATCAGTGAAACAGAAGACCTCCAGGAGGAAACGGGAGTCAAAATCATACAGTATATTGCCAGAATTACGGGAAAAAACACGTGATCCTCCCAACTGACGCAGGAAAAGCATTTCACAAAATCCAACAACTCTCGTGATAAAATCACGCAACAAACTGGTAATAGAAGAGAAGTTCCTCAATTGGATAAAGGGCATCTATGAAATCGTGGCGTCACGGAGCAGGGCTGAAACTATCATGGGTGGGGAAGTGAAGTTCACACATGTAAACAACTCTGTTGAGAGATTATGCTGTAATAAATGGCAGGAAAAAGCAGCCATGCATTGCAAGCAGAGGTGAGGTCAAGACGAGCGTGTTTACAGATATTTCTTTTGTTTGAGCAGGAGAGATTTTAGAGAGTGTTTGCATGCTGGTGAGAGTAACTGGGCCCAGCAGGTAAAGTTGATCATGCAGAAGAAAAACGGGAGAGTACGGGAGCAAAAGACCTTGAGGAGATGACGGCAGGTGGTTCCAGGACATACATTTAAAGACTGGCCTTTGAAAGCAAGAGGGCCAATTCCTCAGTTGTATCAGGAGATAAAGAAGAAAGATTAGTTGTAAATATGAGAAGTTGTGAAGATGAATAGGAAAACGGGAGATTTTATGTAATGGTTTATTACTTTTTCATTAACGTATGAGTAAACTGTAAGTTTTGAGTATGACAGTATCCCAATAAAAAGATGGCATGGGAGGTCAAGGAGAGAGGAGAATGCAACACTTGGCTTAGAAAGAGAAAACTTAGCTTATAAGAGATGGAATACTGAATTATCTGGCAGTGCTGAGAGCCCAACTCATGCTTCAGATCAGACACTTGAAATTAAAACAGTGAGTACCATTGTTTGGGTTTTTTCTCACTGTGTCCACCTACCTGAGCGTGGGCATAGAGGCCATGGGGCTGAGTTCATCTAGGGTTGGGTGTTGCAAGGCAATTATGACCATCAGAATGTGGGACAAGTGAATTGACAGTTTTTTCAAGGGAAGGATTATAGCGATGGATCAACATACTGAGCAGTACCCAAAATAAACAAACAAAAAAAACTAAAAAAGTAAACGGCTATAAAAATCTACAGTGAAAAAACTGTCTGGAATCAAAGGATTGTAGGTCATGATGGAGTTGACGAACTGTTGTAGTTTGAGTGCCTGATTGCACAAGTGAGTTGGAAGGGTGAGAGTTTGGGGTTGAAGAGAAAAAGAAAGTTTGCATTCGAGATTTGGGAGGTGGAAATTTTTTATTGACCAAAAAAAAAAAAAAAAAGCCAAGTGCATGACCATGGAAGGAAAATACACTGGAATTGAGGTCAAGAAACTGGAAGGACAAAATGTAAGACTGGCATCGTCATGAATGTTGACGGGAAATGGGTTGGAGGAGGAGACAGAGAACCAACAGCCAAAGTCTCCAATGAATGAATAAATGTCCAAAGAGTCATAGGAAGACAAAAGTGAGAAGGTGGGCTTGGGGATATGTCAGGATGGCATGACCTCTGAATGTGTGAGCAAGGGTCTGTGAAATAGGTTTAAATAGCAGTGACCCGCAGGTGATGATCGATGATGGTGGGGGATGAAGCGAGAAGGATCGTCATCCAGTCTCTGGTCCCAAACAACATAAAGTGTAAGAAAAAGAAGTGCATCTACTTGATTTGTCTGAAAAGGAAGCAGTGACTTTAGAGAGCGATCCAAATTAATTAAGGTGAAGAGGTTAAAAGATTTAAGATACAAGAAAATTAGTTGCTCACATACCAGGAGTTTCAGAGCCACTGCACGAGGATTTGAAAAGACGACAGGGACTGGAGAATGAGTTTCACTGAGAAATGTATACATGTGGATGAGACTTCAGGCATTAATGGTTGACTAGGGGGTCTTCTACTTCAAACCCTAAACCTGCAGTTCATCCTAACATTCTCCCTCTTTCTTATCAGCCCAATCTGATTGAGCACCAATTCTCATATTTCTCTGGAAGTTATCCCCTCCCTTTCATCCACATTGCACTCTGTATTTCTCCCATGTTTTCTAGTCACAGCTTGTTAACTTATATTTCTGCCACCAGCCTCAAACTCATTCCTTTAAACCCACATTTGTTAATCAAGATCTTCTTAAAGCATTCTGACAAGAAGGATACTATTATCCCTAGTTAGCAATACAGCCACTGTTCAAACCCACAGATTCAATCAGTCAACAAATAGTCATTGAATGAATATTATATGGCAAGTATTATCCTAATTTCTGAGTCCCTGTCTTCATTGATCTTACATATTAATTGATTTTTTGCATAGAAATATGATACTACAGTGTCGCCAAGTGAGGGGAAAGGATGTCACTATAAGTGTGATGAACACCAATAATAAGTATCTGTAGGTAATGCATTGTATTTATTGAATAAAACAATCAATTATCAAAGGACACAGATTACCCATGGGGAAAATTCATTAATGAACGGAAATGACTTATGTCATTAAAATAAACAACCCCCCAAAAAATCCATATTTGTGTTTCTGACAAGATGATACTTCTTAAAAGTAAATCTGATTAGTTAAGACTTTAATCCTTTTGTTCCTCTTGCTACAACAACTGGTTCTATTTGTTTTTCCCTCAATATCTATTTACAGCAGAAAAGTACATTTGAAGATAGAACAACCAAAGTAAAATGCAAAGAAAGCTAGTTTATAAAAACAAGATCCAAGGGAGAAAGTTTACTTTAGCCAACTAAGGGATTCATGACTCTGGTATCATGGAAACTAGTAATTCTTTGTCAGCTATATTGTCGCTTAAGGCGAATCACTTGTGTGAAAGTCTAATCCAGAAGAAAATATGTGTGAGAAATGTATTCTTCTTGTCTGTGAATTAAATGAAGCCACTATCATTTAATGGCCCTGTTAACATTTCACGGAGAAAAACAACCACAAATTACATACCTCACTACTGTGTAATCTCACATCATTGCTCACAAGGTAGGCAGGGTGAGAGGAGAGATGGATCAAGGCAAACTGTGTCATCTATGATGGAAAAACTATTTTAGAACTCATGACATAATAAGAAATCTTTGGCAACCTTTCCAGATCCCCAGCAAAGCTCACAGCCAAGGCTTTACTATAAATTTGAACCTAGCATTTATCATGGAAGCAACACAGCTTCATCCTGCATTTACTGCGGCAGAGTTTAGAGATGATAATAACAAAGAATGGGATAATATGTAGGTTGATCTCTCCATGTCTCATCTATAGCCATCAAAACTCCTCTGTCAGTAACAACTATTTTCTTCACTCCCTACCTTGCTCTACAGAGGATATCTGAACCTATACCAGAATAAAATAACTTTGTATACAAATATATGATAATTAATATTAATTGAATACTTAACCATGTGCCAAGCACTGTGCTAAGAGCTTTGCATAAATTGTCTCATGTTATGTTTCCAATAATATTAGCATGGACGAGCTTTCTAGGATCCTTATTTTACCATTACGGAACATAGACGAATACAATCAGATTAGAGGAACGTGAAAAATAAAATCTCTCAAGTATGCCTCCTTGAGTCAGGAGAAAACATGTCAGTTCCTGGTGGTGAGCTAATATTTTAGTGTACTTACTCTAAAATGCTTTCTCAGGTTGCGTTTCACAAAGAGAACGGTCAATAACTTCAGCAATACCCCCAGAGGAAATTCTTCAGCAGGTTTTGTGAAGCTGTTTCCTGTAGGATTCTTTCATACATGTTTAGGAGTGAAATACAAAGGTCCAACTTTTGTGAGATGAAGAAACTCCCCTGAATTGAAGCCATCTGGGGAAATATACGCCTCAAATTGGTGAATCCAATGACCCTGTTTCCAGCCTCAGCTCACTGGACCCTCTGTAACATGTGTCACTCTTTACTACTCCTTTTCTCTTAAATCTTAAATCCTCTACAGCTTTAGCATCTGTGTTTGGCTTCATAGCCCCCCCTTTTTAAAAATTTATTTATTTTATTTTTGGCTGTGTCGAGTCTTCATTGCAGTGTGTGGGCTTCTCATTGCGCACTTCTCTTGTTGCAGAGCATGGGCTCTAGGCGCTGCAGACTTCAGTAGTCTCAGCACGTGGGCTCAGTAGTTGTGGTCCGCGGGCTCTAGAGCACAGGCTCAGTAGTTGTAGCACACGAGCTTAGGTTTGTGCCATGTGGGATTCTTCCGGACCAGGGCTCGAATCTGTGTCCCTTGCATTGGCAGGCAGATTCTTAACCACTGCGCCACCACAGAAGCCCTGGCTTCATAGCCCCTTAAACGTTAATGTTCTCCAGGGTCCTGGATTCATCCCTTTTCTCTTCTCCCTCTACACACTCTCTTTGAGTGTCTCTGCCTAGGCTACCTTGTTCACTGCCAACCACAGGCTCATAATATTTAATTCTACACCCTACACCACCAGCTGCACATTCTCTCTCTCTCTCTCTCTCTCTCTCTCTCTCTCTCTCACACACACACACAAACACACACACACACACACACACCATACATTCACATATATCATATATATTACCTATGTATCTAAGTTTCCCTTTCTGCCTTTTTTCTTTCTTTCAATAAATATTTGCTCAGTACTAGTGGTATACCAGTTATTTTTCTAGCCACTGGGGATACAGCAAAGAAATAGATGAGCAAGGCTCTTACAGACAAACAAAAACTGAGGTAATTCAGCACCAGCAGATCTCCATGGCAAGAAATGTTTGGAGATTTTCTTCAGGCAAAAGGAAAATGATAGAGGTCAGAAACATGTATCTGCTGAAGGAAGGAAAAGCATCAGAGAAGAAATAAATAAGATAAAGTAAAATCTTTTATTTTTCTTATTTGTAATTGACCTAAAATGTAAATATTTGTTTATAGTAATAATAGTAATATATTGGGTGATTATAGTATATTGATAAGTGAAATGAATTACAGTAATGTCACAAAGAATGGGAGGTAAGAAGTGGGAAGTCTCTGTTTATAAGGTACCCACACTACACATGAAGTGAATTAGTGTTTTTTGAAGGTAGACATAGAGTAATTAAAAATGTATATTGTTGGGCTTCCCTGGTGGCGCAGTGGTTGAGAATCTACCTGCTAATGCAGGGGACACGGGTTCGAGCCCTGGTCTGGGAAGATCCCACATGCCGCGGAGCAACTAGGCCCGTGAGCCACAACTACTGAGCCTGCGCGTCTGGAGCCTGTGCTCCGCAACGGAGAGGCCACCATAGTGAGAGGCCCGCGCACCGCGATGAAGATTGGCCCCCGCTTGCCACAACTAGAGAAAGCCCTCTCACAGAAACGACACAGCAAAAATAAATAAATTAATAATAAAAAAAAAATGTATATTGTTATTCTAGGGAAACTACTAACAAAATTTAAAAGAAGTATAATTGATACACCCCAAAAAAGGATATAAAATGGAATCATTAAAAAATGTTCAACTGGACTTCCCTGGTGGCGCAGTGGTTAAGAATCCATCTGCCAAAGCAGGGGACACACATTCCAGCCCTGGTCTGGGAAGATCCCACATGCCGTGGAGCAACTAAGCCCGTGTGCCACAACTACTGAGTCTGCGTGCCACAACTACTGAACTCCACATGCCTAGAGCCCGCGCTCTGCAACAAGAAAAGCCAACGCAATCAGAAGCCCACGCACAGCAGCGAAGACCCAACGCAGCCATAAATAAATAAATAGGTAGATAGATAAATAAATAAATAAAATCTTAAAAAAAAAAGTTCAACTAAAGGCAGAGAAAGGCAGAAGTCTCTGAATAAAAAACGTTACAAACGTGGTTGTTATTAATCCAAATATATCAATAGTCATTTTAAGTGGAATGATCTAAATATTTGGATTAAAAGACAAAGACTGTCAGAGAGGATAAAAAATAATATCCAAATATATGGGTCTTTAAATATAAAGATTGAAAGTAAAGGAATGGAGAAAGATATATCATGCTAATACTAATCAAAAGAAAGCAGGAGTAGCTTTATTAATTTCAGACAAGATGGACCACAGAACAAGGAAAATTATCAAGAATAAAGTGAGGGCACTACCTAATTATAAAGGGGGTCAATTCTCCAAGAAGACATAACAATCTTAAATACATATACACCAAACAACAGAGTGCCAAAATATGTGAGGACTAAAAGGAAAAACAGAGAAATCCACTATTATAGTTGGAGATGTCAACACTGCCCTGTTAGTAACTGACTGATCAGACATGCAGAAAATCAGTAAGGGGGTTTTTGACCTGAATAGTACCATCCATCAACTTGACGTAATTGACATTTATAGAATACTCCATCCACCAGCTACAGAACACGCACTCTTCCCAAGCTCATATGGAACATTCACCAAGATAGACCACTTTCTTGGGCGTAAAACACATATTAAGAAATGTAAAAGAATAAAAAACATCCAAAGAATATTCTCAGATCACAATGGACTTAAACCAGAAATCAGTAACAGAAATATAGCTAAAATACCCCACACATTTGGAGATTAAACAATATACTTCTCAATAACACATGGGTTAAGGAAGAGGTCTTGAGAAATTAGAAAAATTTTTGAAGGAAATGAAAAGGAAAATACAATTTGTTAAAAAAAATTGTGAGATGCAGCAAAAGCAGTGCATATCAAGAAATTTATAGCATTAAGTACATTTATTGGAAAGAAAAAATGATCAAAATCCATCATGTAAGCTTCTATATTAGGAAACTAGACAAAGGACAATATTTTTTTTGAATTTATGCAAGTAAATACATTGCCGCAAAAATCAGAATGGTCACTAAGAGTTTCCAAATTCTGAAGGGATCAGATAGGGAGAAAAAGGTAAATGTTTCATCTTTGTTCACAAAGGTGTATGTTAGCAAATTACTGATAGCTTAAGAGAAAAGAGAAAAGGTTTTCTTAAATGTGGAAAAACAAAGCACAGAAGAACCGGCAATGTTTCAAACAGAAAGTCACAAAAATTACAATCATCCTCATCAGTTCACTCAGTCCCATGTAATTAACTTTTTTTCCATCTTGATCTTTTGTTAGCAGTTTTATGAGTTCATCAGTTTTCCATTAGAGTTCTGAAAATGCTTATTCATTCACTTCAGCAGTATAGTCAGTTACCAGAAACCTGTACTCATCAGAGTCTTTTCCATGAATTCCTTGAAGATGAAGCCCTTTTATAGGAACATTTGACAAAGGACAATTTAAATCAAAGGCAAGCAGAAGTAAAGAAACAACAATTTGAGTTGAAACTTAAAACAGGAAAACAATAGAGAAAATAAACAAAACCAAAACTGGTTCTTTGAAAAGAAAATAAAACAGATAAACCTCCAGCCAGCTAACCAAGAAAAATAGAGAAGACACAACTTACCAATATCGGAAATGAAAGAAATTATCATTACTGACATCATGACCATCAGAAGAATACTAAACAAATACACAAACAACTCCATGCCCACAAATTGGATAACTCTGGTGAAATGGACCAATGTCCTGAATGACACAAACCACCAAAACTCACACAAGGAGAAAGAGATCATCTTAACAAGCCTATAATTATTAATTTTCTTTAATCAATGATGTATTACCTTCTCAAAAGGCAGAGATAGTTTTACTGGTGAATTCTATCAAATATTTAAGGGAAAAAATAAAATCACATCTCCACAATTCTTCCAGAAAATAGAAGCAGAGAGAACACTTCCTAATTCATTCTGAGTCCAGCATTACTAATGCCAAAAACAATATTTCTCATGAACATTAACATAAAAATCTTCAACAAAATATTAGAAAATCAAACTAAACAATGTATGAAAAGAATTATACATCACGGCCAATTGAAATTTAATCCAGGTGTAAAAGCCTGGTCAACATTTGAAAATTAATCCACTACATTAACAGGCAAAAGAAGAAAAGCCATATGATTATATCAGTTGGCAGAAAAAGCATTTGACAAAATCCAATACTTGGTCACAATAAAAGTTTTCAACAAACTGAGAATATAGGGAGATTTCCTCAATCTGATAAAGAAATCTACAAAAAAACCTACTGCCACCATCATACCTAGTGGTAAGAGCTGGACATATTCATCCTACGATCAAAAACAAAACAAGAATGTCTTCTCTCATCACTCTTATTCAACAATGTACTGGAAGTCCTAGAGAGTGCAAAAGACAAGAAAAAGAAAGAAAAGGAATACAAACTGAGACAGAGGACACAAAACTTTTCTTGTTCACAGATGACCTGATTATCTGTGTATAAAATATCAAAGAATTAACAACAACCAATGAATGAGTATAGCAAGGGCACAGGATATAAAGTTAATATTAAAAAGGCAACTGCTTTACTGTATACTAGAAATGGACAACTGAATTTTAAGTTTGAAAACAAATATCATTTATAATACCACCCAAAAAATGAAATTCTTGGATATAAATCTAACAAAATATGTACAGGACCTTTATGCAATAAACTACAAAACCGTGATTTAAAAAATCAAAGATGATCTAAATAAATGAAGAGGTATTCTGAGTTCATGGATTGGAAGACTCAACATTGTTCAAATGTCAATTCTTCCCAATTTAGTCTATAGATTCAATGTAATCCCAATCAAAATTCCAGTTTGTGATTTTGCACCTATCAATAAAGTAATTATGAAGTTTATATAGAATGGCAAAAGCTCTAGAATAGCCAAAACAATACTAAAGAAGAATAAAAATGTTGGAAGACACACTATCTAATTTCAAGACTTACAATTAAGCTACATTAACCAAGAAACTGTGGTACTGATGAAAGAATAGATCAATGGAGCAGAACAGAGAGCCCAGAAATAGACCCACAAAATATTATCAACTGATCTTTGACTAAGGAGCAAAGGCAATTTAGTGGAGAAAAAAATATTCTTTCAATAAATTGTGTAAGACATTCGTATGTAAAACATGACCCTGGATACAGAACTTACACATTACACAAAAACTAACTTAAAATGGATCATAAACCTAAATGTGACATGCAAACCTATTTAACTTTGAAGAAAACATGGAGAAAATCTATGTGACTTTGGGTTTGTGATTCACTTTTAAAAACATCAAAATCACGATCTATGAAAGAAAAGATTGATAAGTTGAACTTTATTAAAATTTAAAACTTCTGTTCTGCAAGACACCGTTAAGAGAATGAAAAGACCACCCACAGACCACCAAAAGGAGGAAATATCTGCAAAACACATATCTGAAAAAGGATTTGTATCCAAAATATACAAAGAACTCTTCACACTCAACAATAAAAACAGCCAACCAGACATCTCATCAAAGAAGATATACAGATGGCAAATAAGCATAGGAAAAGATGGTCAATATCAACTGGCATTAGGGAATTACAAATTAAAACAATGAGATACTACTACACACCTATTAGAATAGCTAAAATCCAAACACCTGACAATACCAATTGTTGGTCATAATACAAAGCAACAGTAACTTTCATTCATTGCTGGTGGAAATGCACTTTGGAAGACAGTTTTTGAGTCTCTTATAAAGCTAAACATAAGTTTATCATATGGTCCAGCAATGATGCTGCATCTGGTTGAAAGACACCTGTGTCCTGCATCTCCCTCTTCCTAGGCCCCAGGACTTCCATCCCTGGTTCTACCATAATTTACACTCTCACTGGAGCCCAGAGACTCTTAGATTCATTCTCTGAACCAGGCTGAGTGAGTGGGAGCCTATGTGGCGCTCATGTCCACCATTCCAGGTCCTGCCCCAGCTATTCTTCCATTTCCAGGCCACACTGGATACCATATCGAGCATGGAGCCATATAAAACATGGGACTTCTCTAGGAAGCTATACCCAGAGAAATGGTTCACCAACAGCAATACCGTATACTTCTCCTAGCCTATCTGGATATTTCTTTTTCCCTTCTCGCCTAGAAATTTTGATTCTTGGGTCGGAGTTAGGATACCCTTAGGTGACTTACTACCCCTTGTTTATTCAATTTATCTTTCAGGCTATTCCTTCCAGGACAGGAAAAGCTTTCTTTTCCAGTGTAGCAAAGACTTCTCTCGTGTCATAACCTCATTTCATCTTCTCAATAGTTTTCTCTATGCTTAATCATTTATGCTTTGAGTTAATATATGAAAACCAACTGAGAGAAAGTTTTTTTTCCCTCTTGAAATCCAGGCTGCCAAGGTCATTGTCCCACTGTAGACTTTTAGAAAACTGCTTTTAAACTCAACACTGAGCAATTATTTCCATGTTCTAGACCATTTATGCTGTTCCTTTCCTGAGGCAATACATTTGGACTTAATGGCGAAAGAACTGCAAGTGATAAAAAAAAAATCCTCTGCCCATGGAGGTCTTCATGGTCTATCAGGACAATTTGGTGACAACTACAGACCTAGTAAATCTACTTACTAAATCTACAAGAATAAATGAACTACATTTCCTTCATCCAAACCTCCTTACATATAACTCCTTTCAATTATTTTTTAGAATATAATTTCAATTATTCACCTCATTTGTGGATACAGCTTCTACTTCTGATAGAAGTGGTTGAAATTGGGCAGAAGAAGGTAAAATCATGGCTGACTGGTAAATCTGAGTTAGCCGAGGGTCTCCTAATGAGAGCATAGTCTTTTTATTTTTATTATTCTTTTTCAAGTTCTTTTCCCATTTAGGTTATTACAGAACATTGAGCAGAGTTCCCTGTGCTATACAGTAGGTCCTTGTTGGTTATCTGTTTTAAACATAGCAGCGTGTACCTGTCAATCACGAACTCCCAATCTACTCCTCCCCCCCATCATTCCCCCCTCCCCAGTAACCGTTAGTTCGTTCCTTTCAACTATTTTTATGATAGTTTTGCAGCAAGAGATTTAAGGTTATATTTTCTAGCCATGTTCTCCTGTGCATATCTTTTACAATAGGGAATAGGCTATTAGAACAACTACATTTGTTACCAGATGAGTATTTCCCCAAGTAAATGAGCCTGGAATAGTGTCAGAATGAACGTTAAACCAAGCTAAAGCAGAAAGAGAATTCTGTGAATTTCCCAACGACACATTTGTAGGACCATCCACGGTTTACAAAGTTCCTGTGAATGTATCAGGACCACATGTAACACAAGCTTCCTTCCTTCCTCAGAAAACAAGAAGGGACACCCGTTCCACCATCTCACTTCCTCCCTTATTAACATGATATAACCATGATTCTAATAAGAAATAATGGTTGAACACTTCTTATGTATCCGCCACTGAAATAAGTGCTGTGTATGAATCAGAATCAACCCTTCCAGTTACCCTGTGGGATACTGGCAGTATCCTTTGCATACGTGAAAAATCTGAGGCTTCAACAGATCAAATGCCATGTCCAAGGTCACTGAGGGTTGATACTGTATCTGAATCCAGACCCATCTCCAGATCTCTCACTCTTAGTAATGTGGTTATAATGCCTCATGTCCTACCAGATTCTTTACTAGAAATAGAGAAAACAAGTTTACACATTAATTTATTTCAGATTATAATATATTGTACTCCACATATACATGCCATTATGGATTCATTTTACCACTTTAAATGTCTCTGATACTCCCAGCTTGTCGTGTTATCACCTTCCCTAATTTTGAGAACATAGCCAAGTATTGTGTGTGGTGGGGTGTGTATGTGTATGTGTATGTGTGTGTGTGTGTGTGTGTGTGTGTGTGTAGTACAGCAAAATATATCTTTTTTCTGTCATTTTCAATTAATATAGAGACACAACTTGTAGAGGTAAACTTTCCTTATTTTACAGCTATTTTTAATTTTTGGTAAATCTTTTTTAAAAATCGTAGACCGTTAGCATGATTTCATTATTCACTTTAATTTCATATTGACTTAATTGACTGAATTTCCCTTTAAGTATCTAAAACTGAAAAACTCCACTAGTAACTGAATAGCCTTAGACAACATCTACCTTCTTACTTACTTTAGGACCATTCAATAAATTATTTGCCTTGTCTTAAGCAAAATAGTGTTAATAAAAATTAACTCTGCTTAAAAGATTTTCACCACTTTTCTCAAATATTTATCGGAAAAAAATCTTGTAATAATGCCTGATTCTTAGAAATAAGTAAATGTCTGATTCCATGGGATGAAAAGGATGTACAGGAAAGCTAGAAGTAAAAAATAATGAAAAGAACAGAAAAGAAAAATTAAAAAAAGGAAGGAAGGAAAGGTTCATATCCATGAGTGTGAAGAGGAACAACTGAACAGTTCTATTGTTACAACCTAATTGGTTAGCCTTTGTATTTTCCATAAGGATATCAATTTTTCAAACTAGCAAGGCTGGTACCTTTTAGAGATACTCTAAAAGAAATATAAAGTAGTAAGACACAGATTAGAGGACATTTATTGTCACTGATAGAGGATGAACATTGTTCCTAATAGAAAAGTAAATTGGAACAACTTTTCTAGAAGCAATTTGAAGACATGCACATAGAAGCATTCTCATTGCTGCATCATTTCTAGACAGGAAGATTGAAAAGAGCCTAAATGTTTAATAATAGAGTATGGGCTACATAAATATACATACACACCAAGGAATATTAATAATTATCTAATTTTGCCAATATTTTGACGATGTATATTTCATAAAATATTTACAGTATGTTACCATCTTTACTCAACTCTCAGATACCCATCTTTTCATAATTTAATATAACTGAAATCCAGAAACAGTTTATAATCCCCACCAGCCACTGCCCTGTATGTATATATGTTAACATGTAATATAATGACATAGCTGTTATTGCTTGTGCATGCTCATCAAAAGTCAGAGCCTTAGAGACTTGTTTCATCACCAACGTCTTCAATTGCACAGCGAATCCATTGCATGAAAAAAATCAGAAAGCTATTTTAAATGTGGGACTAGGCATTTTAAGAAGTTTTTAAATATTTTACCAAATTTATTTCTTTTATATTTTCCCTATCGTAAAAGCACAAAAATGCTACATCATAAAATTATATCTACTAGTTATGTCTAATAAGCTCTCTCAATAAAGGTATAAAATAAAACATCCATAATTTTAAAAGCGTTGTCAAATAGTTTAATGGTAGTGCTTTTCTTTCTTAGCAGTACATGAAAAATTGTGTGTCTAATATTTGATGGTGTCTTGGATTCAATGGTATAACAGAATCTCATTTTTTTCTCTAAAAATAAATTATATAGGTACCTTTTAAAAAGGATTACAAATAAAAGGGCAAAACAAGGTAAGAAATGACCATCTCTGGATTGTGTGACCATTGGCGATTTTTAATTTCCTGATGTGCTTTTATAAAGATGTATACTTTCATATTCAAACAAAAATAATGTACTTGGATAAGGTAGAAACTAGATACCTGAAATTAGTTCAAGTTTTTATGAACAAATTACTCCCCAGGGTGTAAAAGAATTAGTGAAGTACTCTGCAATCCATTGTCAAAATAGGAAGACCTGTTTTGACATAGATTTTGATAAAGGTTTGAAATAGGAGACATAGAGAAAGACTATAGAAGGATAGCAGACCAAAGGTAGGGCAGAATTGGCTAGGAGAGCTGAAGAGTGATTTCCAGGAACTTTTGAGGGCAAAGGAACATATAGGATGAAAACATTATGTGAAATATTATTTATAGTATTCCTTTCAATAAAAATAAAAAGTGATCTATGAATGCCAATATGCATGTCAACTTCCATATGTAAATATTTCCATTATTTAATTGTTAGAGTAGAATATTTCATCTAAATTTTGGTTTAAAATAAACTGTTGCCTAGCAACCTAGACTTTTTTTTTTTAAGAAAATGCATTCCATATGCCAGATAGCCCACTAACGAGCTGTTTGATAGCATTCAATTTACAAGAGAGCTGTTTTCTAAGGAAAAATAACACTGTTCACTGTTAAGTTGCCAAGAGTTCTCAACAAAAAGACTCTGAGGGCATCTTCTCCAACTACTTTCCGTAAATAAAGAAAATAAGCAAATGTGTTTCATGTCATTCTAATTTAACATAAACGATACTGTTAATATCAACTATCATGATGGATATTTACTTAATAAATACATCATTAAAATATTTCTGCCAATTACTTATTCTAGACCTTGTATTTTTATTGTATTAATTTTATACATTAAATATGAAGTGTTTCATAGTGTTTTAGTTTATTCCCCTTTTAAAATATATTCCTCCCAATATTTTACTATGTGACATTTCTGAGGATTACTTGTAGAAGGAAAGATAATGAGCTGTGGAATACACTGTTCAATCATCTAAGGGCAGATGTGGTACATTATGATGGCATCTCTAACAGAGGTAGAGGGGTTCATCCTTAATCTCAAAAATAGAGACATAATTAATATTTTTCTAAGGACCATGTTACATTTGTTTTTCAAAAATTAATATATTTAATGGCATAGTTTCAAAGTCCTCAGTTGATAGTTTTGAAAGTTTTAGATCTGACATATCTGCATTACAAATGTTTCTAGCAGAAAAAACAAATAGCTCTTGGCAAAACTTTCCAATTTACTAGTTTGAGGTAATCAGTGAATCAAGTAAAATAGAGCTGAACTGACTGAGTCAAATTTCAATGACTTCTGGGACTTCCCTAGTGGTGCAGTGGTTAAGAATCCGACTGCCAATGCAGGAGACATGGGTTCGAGCCCTGGTCCAGAAAAATCCCACATGGCGCGGAGCAACTAAGCCCGTGCTCCACAACTACTGAGGCCACGTGCCATAACTACTGAAGCCCGTGTGCCTAGAGCCCGTGCTCTGCAACAAGAGAAGCCACTGCAATGAGAAGCCCGCGCACCGCAACAGAGTAGCCGCCGCTCGCCACAGCTAGAGGAAGCCCGCGCACAGCAACAAAGATCCAACGTAGCCAAAAATAAATAAGTAAATTTTTTAAAAAATTTCAATGACTTCTGAAAGTCATCCCCAAAAAAGGAAAAGGAAAGAAACAAAATGTATCAAGAGCATTAGTAAAGACCACTTTGAGGGTCTGATGAAAGCAATGGAGTTGTTCATCCCAAAACTCACACACAAAAAATACACATAATTATTTCTCTTGGGCATGTATTTCACAGAGGAAAGAAAAACAGTATTTGCCAAATTAATGCTTCTCTCAATTTTCATTTTCAAGATAAAACAAGCTATTTCCCTTGTAACCAAAAGGAAAGAATTAAATCCAAATATAATAAAACTTTAATTCTTCTTAAAAGGTCAAGTTCTAAATGAATGTTGCTATGCTCTTGGCTTGAGTAAAAACTCAAACTTGTAAAGGTAACTGTGACATGGCCACATATATGACAACTTTTTTTAAAAAAACAAATAATTGATTCCAACTTTTTTTTTAACATGGCACATAGGAAACCCAATATGATTTAGAATATTTCAAGTTGAAAATATGTCACATCAATTCCTGTTCTCATGGCAATGAAATCATCTTTGAGTAGATCTTCATCATTAATGTGAAAGAAGGAAGGAAGGAAGGAAGGAAGGAAGGAAGGAAGGAAAGAAGGAAAGAAAGAAAGAAAAAGAAAGAAAGAAAGAAAAAAAGAAAGAAAGAAGGAAAGGAAGAAAGAAAGAAAGAAGGAAAGGAAGGAAGGAAGGAAGGAAGGAAGGAAGGGAGGGATACAATTTAAATGAACAATAGTGGCCTTCAAATAAAGGTTTTAAATATTTTCAGATTTACACCTGCAGTGAAACTAAGGTTAATACTCCAAACAACACTGTGTTGAAAAGCTTTTATACATATTTGTTTGCCAATCTCCTCATGCACAATGGCACCTTAGCTAAAATAACTGACAGTTTCTGAACAGAACTTATAGTGGATAATGCAGGACCTTAAGCAGGAAGATCTTTTTTTTTTCTATGAACATGTGCCATTCAGCCAAATCATTAAAAAAAACCCACCTGAAAATGGTTCTCAGTAAGCTCTATTTTTCTCTTTAAAAAATACCAAAAAAGGGGACCACTCTGGCAGAAACTTAATTATTTTTTTTCTTGGAAAGCTAAAACATTTGTACCACAAAAATAAAGTTTCATATTTTGCTCTCATTTCTTCTCAAATATGGGCAACTCAAATCCTGTTTCTGATAAAGTGCACCGTTCTTAGCAATATGCAAGCTATTTAAGGACTGAGGAGAAAAAGTAAAACAGCGATCCACGCCAGCGTAAGAGGAAAAGAGTCATGAGACTGGGGAGCCTTTTCCTTTATAAAGTACAAAAACCAAGTGTGTTTTCAATCTGTTAAATTACCATCTATTGGAGTACCAAATTTTTCTTTCAGTTGAAACTCTGGTTGGAAAAGACACATTTCTACCATTACAGAGTAGTCTATGTATTTGTATTAGCTGCCTATTGCTGTGTAAAATATCACCCAAGGTGTAACAGCTTAAAACAACAATCATTTATCACCTCAAAGAGTTGGTTGATCAGGAATCTGGGAGCAGTTAAGTTGGGTGGTTCTAGCTCAGGATCTCCTGAGGTCACGGTCAAGATGTAAACCAAAGTAGTAGTCATCTGGAGGCTGGATTAGAGCTGAAGGGTCCACTTGCTATGACTCAATCACATGGCTATTGGCAGGAGGCCTTAGTTTCTTTCTGGATGTTGGCTAGAGGCTTCAAAGGCTACCCAAGACGTGGCAGCTGATTTCTCCCAAAGCAAGTGATGTGAGAGAAAGTCAGAAGAAAGCCCCAATGCCTTTGATGACCTAGTCTCAGAAGTCACACACTATCACTTCTGCTTTATTTAATTATTAGAAGCAAGTGACTAATTCAAGTGACACTTAAGAGGAATTAGGCTCTACTTCCTGTATGAGGAGTATCAGTCCCTTTATGGACATATTTTTAAACATCATAAGGCTTTGTAGTTTTCTAAAGGGCCATTAGATTATGAAATCTTTGAGGGTGACAGTGTGTATGCAACATATGAAAAGTAGGAGTAAATTACACTAGAAAATATCAATTATTTCATCCTGCCACTTGCCAAAGAGGAATTAGATAACTTAATTCTTCCAAGGGCATCTTAAAATTTTTATAGGAACGATCTAAAAGACATTCTAGAGTGGATAAAATCATTTGATGTAGACATTGCTACAGTTTTCTTCTTCTGCCCCATGGCCTTACATTTTTATTTGAATTCATAGTTATTTAAGAATTTCTCCTCACTGTGTTATGTGGAGAAGTTAGCTTTCCAATCTAGTATTAACTATGCAAGCTGTTACAAGAAAGAGCTTCCATGAAAGGTTGTCTGAACTGACCACTTATGAAGCACTCAAAACCAAGATATGGCAGTATTATGGCCCAGAGTTGGGCCTTCTAAATTTTTCAGAACCTAGTAGGTGGCCAAAAATATGTAAGGAATGAAAGTAGAAATGATTGGTTTACCCGGTATAAATCAGAAGCTTGGTCTATTATGATAAGTTGAAGAACTGAAGAGAATCAACTTCAAAGAAAATCTAAGAAACCAAAAGGGCTTTCCAGAGGTCTCCCAGCTTCTGTAACCACTGTGGGCTACTTCTTTAGAGTTTTATGTCTAAATTCTAAATAATTCTTCCTTTTCCTCTTTTAATAAAAATATTGCTGTTCATTATGTGCTACTGTTAGCTCAGCAATTATCTGTATCTTAGCCAACTTCAGTTCATCGTGTTTTATTCTGACTTAAATAATCATAGTATAACTTATAATCAATTTCCATTGCTAATATTGAAGTCACGTCCTAATGAAGGCGAACACATATAAACAACTGAGAACAGAAGATTTTCAAAACAGAAATGGGTTTCTACTTCATTTTGACATAGAGAGACCATATTTACAGAAGACTTACCTTGCCAACTGTGATCTTGGGTTTTAATCTGGTTTGGTTTGCATACCCCAATACACACAATTTGATAAAGAAAAGCATTAAAAAGCAGCACTCTTGGGAAAAGGTGTAAATTGCTGATTTAACGTTTGTCATAGATATTCCATACGTGAATAACTGAGGTACCATATAAATCACACTCTATTATTAATATTTTTATCTGTTAATGACAGAAAAAAGTTTGTTCAATTTTAAAATATCAGCTTTTTAAATGGTCTTTTTGTTCATGGGCAAAGTACATACCAGTACAGACTTAGAATAATTGCCCTGAAAAATTACCAGAATACTTCTTTTAATCCTGAATTCAACACTGGTTACGTCTGCCTCTAAACAAAGTGGATTCCCTAGGCATAATGAAATTTATTTCGCTGCAGTAGGAAAGGTAAGAGGTGTGACTGATAACCAATAAAGTCTAACTAGGAATGTGTGTTTCAGTTCTGAGTACTAGGCAGTGCTATTTGCACAGTTTTCATAGAAACGGATTAAAAGAAACCCTGAAGTGATGGCACATGGAAGAGCTATCAATCACACTTCGTCATCAGAAGGTACTGAATCACCCGAGGCTTTGGCGTCAAGTGGACAAAAAAGTTCTTAAACTGAAGTGAAACTCTCTATACACTTTTATGCTTCAGTACCTAACTAGGCAGGAACAAGAATACTGCAGGGTTCTCAAATAGTACCTAACAACTTTCTACGAGGCTCTTAATCACGGTAGTCATCTGCAAGTAAAATGAATACAGAGTCTCTCTTGAGAAAACCAACACTCTGTCCAGTGATTAGTAAATGTCAGTGGAGTAATTTTTTGAAATGAAATTGGCTCCAGTGAAACCAACTGCTGTTTAAAAAGTAAACCTCCCTTTCCTAGTCATTTCCAGTTCCTTAGACAAGTCAACAGGGTTGAAGAGACAACTCAATAGAGCTGTCATTTACTCCTACTCCCTGGTGTTGCCTTGGTTGAAGCCCATCCCCAAGTCACTCCTCACTAAGAACTACCATCATCAGCAGTCTTCCAAAGTTAAGTACCTACAGGGCCCTGCAAATAACTCAAGTGAGGAAAGTTAGTTAGATCGGTAAACAATACAGAATGGTGGGAACTGTGGCAAAATGGTGAACTTCAGCACTATTTAAAGAGGCCATGGATGTGTAACCTCAACCCCAACCAATTTTTGGCAAGTGGAAATGTATACCCAAGATTGCCAGATCTTATCTTTTTTTTTTTTCAAAGAAGCCAGAAATCTGAAATCTGTGAAAATGTCCAATTTTCAAATGTTGGCAACAACTTTTTTAAACCTGTGCAAGACAAAACACTTCTGCACATGCCCTTAGACTGCCATTTTGCAACCTGTTTCGTGCTGTTTCCTCTTCTTTTCATATGTTACTACAATTTCATCAGTCAGGATAATGAGTGATAATAAAAAAATAAGGGTTTCAAGGTGGTACTGGCACCCCAAAATTTTCCTATGTGATGAAATTGTAGTAACTGAGAATAACACATAGATCTTCAGAAGGGAAGCTGCCAGAGTATTTTATCTCTTGAATAAATTCTCCTTGCCTGTAGATCCTTATTACTATCAACACGGTTCATTTTTGTAGAAATTTTCTATTTCTAGACATCTGAACACTTCTTCAAGAATGAATGGGAATATTGCCCTAAATTTGCCATTTTTTACTGAGCTACCATTGGAATATCTGGATGACTCCAAACCAAGACAAATAACTGAGCTGAAATGTAAGGAAGTTCTCAGCAATCACCAGAAGGAAAAATATTAAGAAAATAGATCCCCAAATCCATTTATTCAATAAATACTTATTGAGGGCTACTGTGTTTCAAACCTATGCTCTACACTGAGGATACGATGATGAGC